>NC_080542.1:31983064-33183064 GCF_028640845.1 Ahaetulla prasina | reverse complement strand
TTATTGGATAAAATACGACAGTTAACAAAAATGGAATTAAAATTAGATAATATGAGTACAAAGTTAGAGCTTTTGCAGACGACTTAGTGGTTACTTTAACAAATCCTATAAATTCAAGTAGATCTTTGTTGGAAACGATTGATAAATATGGAAAAGTATCAGGATTTAAAATAAATCAGAATAAAACAAAAGTGATAATCAAAAATATGTCTAAACAACAGAAACAAAAACTAGAGGAAATAACAGGATTTGAGATGGTAAAAAAGGTTAAATACTTAGGGGTTTATATTAGCTCATCGAACAAGAAACTTTATAAGAATAATTATGACTTGCTATGGCAAAAAAGTTCAGAATGACATGAGTGTCTGGAAAAAACTGCAGCTATCGCTTTTGGGGAGGATAGCAGCTATCAAAATGAATGTGTTACCTAGATTTTTGTTTCTGTTCCAGATGATACCAATAATTAAGAAAGATAAAAATTTGGAGGATTGGCAGATTGGGATTAATAAATTTATATGACAAGGTAAAAAGGCGAGGGTTAAAATGAAAATAATTCAGAATTTATGGGAAAGAGGAGGCCTAAAAATGCCTAATTTTAAACTATACTATGAAGCAGTAGCCTTTTCAGTAATAAGTGACTGGTTTAATTTAACAGAGGAAAGAATTTTGAATATAGAAGGTTATGACTTATTATATGGATGGCATGCATATTTATTTTATGAAAAAAAGTGGATAGGGCTTTTAAGAGTCATGTGTTGAGAAGTGCTCTTTTGCGGGTCTGGAAAAAATATTCCTATAAACTAGACTATAAGATTCCTATATGGGCGAGCCCCAGACATGCAATAGAGAATATAAATATAGAACAGAAACAGGAAATGATTACTTATAAAGAACTTTTGTATGCTGAAGGAGGTAGCTTGCAATTAAAATCATTACAGGTATTAAATGAAGAAGGGAGGAATTATACTTGGTTTCAATATGGGCAACTAAGTGCTAGATGGAAAGAAGATAAAAAAATTGGTATAATGCAAAGGGAGGAAAATTTAATAAAGCAAATTAGAAATCAGACCCAGGAGCATATAAAGAGATTGTACAATGTGTTGCTTGAAATAGATTCAGAAAAGGATTTGGTAAAGGACTGTATGATAAAATGGGCACAGAATATTCAGGAACCAATAATGTTGGTAATATGGGAGAAAATCTGGGTTAGAAATGTTAAGTTTACACAAGCACAGAATCTAAGGGAAAATTTTTATAAAATGTTTTATAGATGGCACTGAGATCCCAAAAAATTATCATGTATGTATCCTGATATTCAAGCGAAATGTTGGAGATGTGACTGTGATGACGCTACATATTTTCATATTTGGTGGACTTGCAAGAAAATCAAGGCCTTTTGGATAAGAATTTGGTGGATTATTCAAAATGCCTGAAGAAGAAGATAAAGTTCCTGCCACAATTTTTCCTTTTGGGAATTATAACGGATTGTACAGTGACTGAGATTAAATTGATTTTGAATTTAATAACAGCAGCAAGGCTGTTGATTGGACAATATTGGAAGAAAAAAGAGTTACCTACAATAGAAGAATGGATATTGAAAGTTACTAACTTGGCTGAGATGGCTAAAATCTCAGCCTTTTTGAAAGACAATACACAGGAAAGATATTTAATTGAATGGAAAAAATGGATTGATTATTTACAAAACAGATATCAGATTAAGAGATATCCAATTGCCTTTGAATAATTAGGATGTATTATTTTATATAATGGAGGGGTTAGGAAATGAAAAGATTTGGATGAGGTTAATTGGATTAGAAGGGAAAATTTTATTCTATGTTTGGTTTATGTATAACAATACCTTGTGATTGACCCGGGAAGCCAGGGGGGCGGGGGTGAAGGGAGGGGTGAAGGTAGTTTTGCGGAGGGGGGGAAAAAGGGGGGAAAATGTTTTTGTTTGTTAAAACTTTTTCAATAAAAGGTGCGGGCTGTCAAAAAAAAAAAAAAGAGTGTTTGCAGATGACTTGGTTGTTACTTTATCTCAACCTATTCATTCTGCTATATATTTGAAAGAGATAATTGATCAATATGCTAAGGTATCTGGATTTAAAATGAATGAACAAAAGACTAAGATAATAACTAAAAATATGAATATTAAACAAAAGGATGAATTGGAAAGAGTAACTGGATATGAAACTCAACAGTGAAAAAAGTAAGGTTCTACATTTAGGCCAAAAAAACAAAATGCACCAGTACCGTATATGTGGTACCTTGCTCAATAGTAGTACCTGTGAGAGGGATCTTGGAGTCCTAGTGGATAACCATTTAGATATGAGCCAGCAGTGTGCAGCAGCTGTTAAAAAAGCCAACACAGTTCTGGGCTGCATAAACAGAGGGATAGAATCAAGATCACGTGAAGTGTTAGTACCACTTTATAATGCCTTGGTAAGGCCACACTTGGAATATTGCATCCAGTTTTGGTCGCCACGATGTAAAAAAGATGTTGAGACTCTAGAAAGAGTGCAGAGAAGAGTAACAAAGATGATTAGGGGACTGGAGGATAAAACATACGAAGAACGGTTGCAGGAACAAAAAGAAGGACTAGGGGAGACATGATAGCTGTGTTCCAATATCTCAGGGGCTGCCACAAAGAAGAGGGAGTCGGGCTGTTCTCCAAAGCACCTGAGGGTAGAACAAGAAGCAATGGGTGGAAACTGATCAAAGAAAGAAGCAACTTAGAACTAAGAAGAAATTTCCTGACAGTTAGAACAATTAATAAGTGGAACGACTTGCCTTCAGAAGTTGTGAATGCTCCAACACTGGAAATTTTTAAGAAAATGTTGGATAACCATCTGACTGAGATGGTGTAGGGTTTCCTGCCTGGGCAGGGGGTTGGACTAGAAGGCCTCCAAGGTCCCTTCCAACTCTGATGTTATGTTATGTTAAATAGTTAACAAGGTTAAATATTTAGGAGTATATATCACAGCATCGAATGTGAAATTATATAAAAATAATTATGAAGCATTGTGGCAGAAAGTACAGAAGGAAATGGAACACTGGAAGAACTTACAATTATCCTTACTGGGAAGGATAGCAGTAATAAAAATGAATATTCTGCCTAGGTTTTTATTTTTGTTTCAAATGATACACTGAGAGCATATGCACCAAGACAAATTCCTTGTGTGTCCAATCACACTTGGCCAATAAAATTCTATTCTATTCTATACCAGTATTTAAAAAGGATGCAAATTTGCAGGAATGGCAAAAAGGGATTTGTAATTTTATTTGGATGGATAAAAAACCAAGAATAAAATTAAAGAAAAGGCAAGATATATGTGAAAGAGGGGGTCTAAAAACGCCAAATTTGAAATTATATTATGACGCAGTTGTTCTTTCAATGATCAGTGACTGGTTTAACTCAACAGAGGAAAGAACTCTGAATATAGAAGTTTATGATTTGTTGTACGGATGGCATGCCTATTTATTCTATGACAAGAAAGTGGATAAGATTTTTAAAAGTTATATTCTTAGAAATGCTTTGTTAAGAGTGTGGAAGAAATATCAATACAAGCTAGATTATAAGATACCAATATGGGTAATTCCTAGACATACGATAGAGAATATAAATATAGAACAAAAATAAGAGGTGGTTACTTATAAAGAACTTCTTTTTGTAGAAAAGGGTAAGCTACAACTAAAATCTTTAAACAAACTCAGAGATGAAGGCATGAATTATACTTGGTTTCAGTATGGACAGTTGCAAGAGATTAGATGAGAAAATTGGTATTATGCAAAATGAGGAAAATTTGGTAAAACAAATTAGAGGTCAAGGTCAAATGCATATTAAGAGGTTGTACAATGTATTGATAGAAATAGACTCAGAAACAGAATTAGTTAAGGATTGTATGATAAAATGGGCACAAAATATTCAACAACCTATAATGATGGAAACATGGGAAAAAATATGGATTAGAAATGTCAAATTTACACATGCACAAAGTTTAAGAGAGAATTTTTATAAAATGTTTTATAGATGGCATCTAGACCCTAAAAAATTGGCATGTATGTATTAAAATATGCAAGCTAAATGTTGGCGATGTGAATGTGAGGATGCTACTTATTTTCATATATGGTGGACTTGTAAAAAGATCAAAGCATTTTGGATTAAAATATGGTGGATTATGCAGAATATTTTGAAAAAGACGATAAAATTTACTCCAGTTATTCTTATTGGGTATAATTATAGATTGTACAGTTATAGAGACTAAGTTGTTTCTAAATTTAATAACAGCAGCGAGACTTTTGGTTGCACAATACTGGAAGAGAGAAGATTTACCTACGATTGAAGAATGGACACTTAAAGTATCAAACTTAGCAGAAATGGCAAAAATCTCTGCGTATTTGAAAGAACATTCACAAGAAAAATATGTATTGGAGTGGAGAAGGTAGACTGATTATGTTCAAAACATGTATTGGACTAAAAAGTACC
Organism: Ahaetulla prasina; assembly: GCF_028640845.1. Lineage (NCBI taxonomy): Eukaryota > Metazoa > Chordata > Lepidosauria > Squamata > Colubridae > Ahaetulla > Ahaetulla prasina. Next base: position 33,178,578 of record NC_080542.1, on the reverse strand, counting down.
AAATAGTCTATGAATAATGTTATGAATGGCATATATTAATGTATATATTTAAATGGGAAAGGGGAGTTAACGGGGTGTTGGAACAGCGCGGATAACAGTCAGATTTTTGTGGTATTTTAGTTTATGACTGATAAATGTTATACCCTGCATTTTGTTCTGGGAAGTCTTGGGGGGGGGGGAAGGAGGAGGGAGGGGGGAAGTGGGGGTGGAAACCAATGGTTTAAAAAATTGTTCTTTGTAAAACTTTTTCAATACAAAAAAAAAAAAGAAATTTGAATTGCCATCAAGTCACTGGATGATTATGATTGGTATTCTTCTCAGTTAACCTACCTTAGAGAATGAGCACTGATACTAAGATGCAATGGAAATGATACTGCTATTAAGCTGTTGTTGGTATTCTTAGAAGAATGTTTATTAAAACATTTTTAATTTTACAGGTGTAATCCCACATTCAATTTATAATTACCTAACAAAAATGTAACTGAGGAGATGAAACTAAGCAATAATGTTTCTCAGACATAGCAGCAACACTATGGAATAGTTTCCTTTTGGAATCGGACTGGCTATCGGAGTAATTATTTCTTTTTTCTTTGCTTGGCAATAAGGCCAAGCGCTCATTTTAGGGTTCAAAAAAATATAAGACAGGGTCTTATTTTCCGGGAAACACAGTATCTATACATAAATCTATGCTTTAGCTTTTAGATTCATATAATTCTAGCTATTTATTTCCCACTTTTATTTAATATAACAAAATACCATAGAAAAAGGAAAACATTCTACCTATTTGACTGGATCATGACTGAAATTTAGAGAGAAAACCAACTGAAATCAATGAACTTTCAGTTAGCATGATTAACAAAATGCCATTCTCTTTTTTCAAATGTTTATTTTTTTTTTGAAAATTCCATTGTGTCAATGGATTTTAAATGAGTAACTCTAGATTTGTTCCTTTTTTATAATCTAGGCAATATGCTAGATGATGCATGTGATAAACTATTTAATATTGATTAACTATTGCATTTGTTGCAATACTATTCAGCAATGACATGTCATCTGATTCCTTGAAAATCTTAGGTTCAAAAAAGTCTTTTGAGATAAGAAATATAAAGTTGTTTTTCCCCAATATTTTGTACAACTTTTAATTTTTAAAAGTTTTAAATTGCTTTTTAATTTTTAGGAGGCTTAAAAATAACTATTGGGGTATTCCTGAAGCTGTAATAGCAATGCTAAAAGGAACAAAATAAGGCATTTATCAAGTTCAATTTTTACTATTTTCAAATGCAGAACAGTCTTTTAATTTGTAAAAAAAAATATGAAAGATGATACATAGGTTTTCTAAGCTCATAACGAGACATGATGGCTTCCAACTGTCATGGCGTTTTCTAATTTACTGCATCTGTTTCCAGTGCCAGAATACCTTACTGTCATGCCATAATCTAAGAAAGAAATGTTTTATAAATGAAGTTGTTTGTAGACACTCAGATAACACTTAGAATCAAGAGTACAAGGAATAGTCATGTTTATTGCAGAATTTAAAAGAAAGGCCTGTGACTACTTAATATGTTGTCTGTACCAGCAGCAGTACAAATTAATTTTGAACAAAATCACTCTGTGCACTGCTCTAATATGAACCAGTTTCTTTGGTTCCCTTTCCCTGTGACTATGAGTTTTTGTGCTGCAACAGTTAAGAAACACCCCATCCATCATGCCATCCCATAATTTCTTAATAAATAGAGCAGCTATTACCAAAATGATAACGTGGCCAATACACAGGATGCCTGATTGGTCCCAATCCGAATCAAGGGAAGGTTCACTGGCTGGCTTCTCACCACTATGAGCAGAACCCTCCCTGACTGGTGAGCGCTGATTCTCCTCTTCCATGTCTGCAGCGGTATAAATCCTAGAAGCTGAGAGGAACAAGGGATTAATGAGAGTCCAGATTTAAGTACTGGTATTATAAGGAGTACTTCTATTTATATAGAACTGAGGGAAAGCCATTACTCAATTTTGCACAAGGTACTTCTAGATATTGAACTTCAAACCAGGTCCGAGAAGTTTCCCAAAAGCTTACCAGAAACCCATCATTCAAAACAGAATCTAGATTGTTCATAAATATGAAAGCAATAGGAAAATTAAATTATGAAATAATTATTGGTCCCTTAAAAATGTATCCTTAATTAGCTATTTCTAATTGTTTTCCAAACAAAATGGGTGAAAATCACTAGGAAAAAGTATCAAACGCTTACCTAATTTATAGGTTGGCAACTTTAAACCAGACAATTATTTCAGACTTGGCTAAAGCAGGAAAATGTATTTAAAACTGCTTGATTATATACAAACCCTAGCTTTGTAAAGCAGGTACATATGGGAAAAAGGACAGCCTTCTATTATTCAAGTGACGGCCTCACAATTCTCCAGTGACTGAGGCAAAAAAACCTTGCCCCTTTTTTTGAGCAAATGAATAACTTAAAAACTTGCACCTGTTTAAGCCCATTTCATCCATAGAACCTTCCAAAACCCACCTTTGAAGTATGGCCTTCACCATTCTATACAAAATTTTGGTGGTCTTTAAGATAAGTTGTGTACTCTTGCCATAATGAGTGAAGAAAATAATTGTCTTATATATAAAACTACTGAGATAGGATCTCAGTGGAGATTCTTGGTACAATGTAGAGCAACTAACTTGAATCTGATACCCTGTTTTCCCCAAAATAAGACATCCCCTGATATTAAGCCCAATTGAGTTTTTGAGTGCATGGCAATAAGGCCAAGCACTTATTTCAGGGTTCAAAAAAATATAAGACAGGGTCTTATTTTTGGGAAAACACGGTAATGTCATGCTAAGCTGCTAGAACACAACTGATTAAACAGACCATTATCAAATAAAATGTATTAAGGGGGAAAGCTTTCGCTTTTATGTACAGTAAGGTTAAATTTCAATGCTCATAGTCTCCTGTTTAATTTTTCATATTCCAACATCTATATCTGAAGGTACTAAATCCTTTCCTATTGTAACTATCCATCCAACAAATTTTCCTCTGCTGTACCACTCTTTTATATAAGGCATTTTCTCTATTTTTATAAATCCTGCAATTGCACTTAACTTCCCAATATCTGCCCATCTCTTCCCCAATTGTTTTTTCAAGGCTTTGTCCATTTCTCTTTTAAAAAGATGCCTCTAGGAAAATGAACATGAAGAAGCAGGAGCATAGCAGGAAAGTCCTCTGAAAGTAATATAAGTAAAACCCAAGAAGTTGTGGTATCCCTGGTAGAGAACAGCTTCAACATTGAAAGCTAAGAGAGTAAAACATTTTTCTTGAATCTCTTAATTGTGAAGATATTCAAAACTTGACTTTCTCACCTTTAATGAGAAAAAATATACTAGCTCCATATAGGTTTTTTATTTCTCAATTCTTTATGTTTAGTGAATCAATTATCTGGCAGATGTATAGAACTTTGCCAGACTCCATCCTATAACAGAGGATCTATATAAGAAGCTTCAAACCATATTTATTTTATATACCTAGCAAGTCAATTATCTAACTCCTTAATTTACAGTTTATTTATTTCTAAAAAATCATTCCAGCATTGCTCTGTAGTATTTTTTTAAGATCCTCTAAGGAACATTTCCTATTATCTTTTTACCCTTTCCAAATCTTGCCCCTCCACTTTGCACTTTCTGCATTTCAAGTTAAGATCACACAGAAATCTGTCCATTGCATTCAGTGCTTATTTGGAATTCCAACATTCTCACCTTGTTCAAGACATGTTATTCCAACCATTTACTAAGACTCTCCTTCACCTATTAACAATACTTTATATTGATCAGCATTTTAGACTTTCCGATCACTTTCAACATGACAGTTTTTAGTTATCAATAATTTGATACTTCATCACTAAACCTCCTGTGCTAATACAACTCTCAGACATCAGAAGTATCTTTGACCAGAGCTGCACCTCATTTCTTCAACCTATTATATAATTTATTATTTTAATTATAGTAATGTTTTACATACAGAAAATATTTTACTTAATCACATGTTTATCTAGGAAAAAATATGATAGATAGGCTGCTGTGGACCTGAAAACTTCAGCCAAAAATAAATCATACAAACTAAACAATCTGATTTATGCAAGGCAGCTTCCTGTGTTCAGTATCTGCATTATTCTCTTCTATGGCCATATTGTGTCCTAATCCTCTTCTTGCCACAATCACTGTCCTGACAAATACCATAGCAAGAATTCTGCCAAAAATTGTTCAATCACAGATAGGTAATTTGGTTTACTTTAGATTTTTTTTTAAATTACAATTTCTATAAATATGGAGGCTTCTGGGTTACCCACCCCTGCTCCCAATCAAATCTCATTGTGTGCCCTCAAGATGCATTAAGGCATCCACCCACCTCCTTCAGATTGGTAGGTCCCAAATCCAGCTTGTGCTCCATGACCAAACACATACCACAAAATTAAGGGTATGCTCCCCTTTCCATGCCCTCTTCTTCCCGGATAAATGGAGATATGATAAATGGGATCTGTCTCCGAGATATGAAAGTCCCAAAAACCATAAACACCAACCTCCCACTCCATTTACCATCTCCTTCCTCTCCACATTTCGAAACGAGATACCCAAAAAAAACAGGGAGCCCACCAAGGCTTCCCCTCCCTCTTACACTACGGTATATGCCCTACCTCCACTTCCAGGTGAGATGATCTCTGATCATCACTTTCCCCCAGCCCTTTCCTCCCCTCCCCCATCTTAACTAACGGGTTCGCCCCACAACCTTCTCCGGCGTCACCCCAAAATGACCCATACCCATCCCTTTAGTACTCACTCCTGCATTGCGTACACCCAGTCTCTCCCTTTCCTACAATGGCGCTCTCTACGCCCCCAACTCAGACCATCATATCTGATCTTCTCTCAACATGCCTCCCAAATCCTTTCCGTAATTACCCGGTTCCACCGGGAAACTAGGCCCTTCCGCCCGCCCACCTCAGCACAAAACCAGGAGGCGCGGCGATCGCCGTCGAAAATGTTCGGGCCCGGCCTCTGTAGCAGCCATTTTACTCCTTTCGGCCTTACGGCGGGGAGGGTGACCGAGAAGGGTGGGACAAGAGAGGCTGACAAGCATTCTGGGAAGTGTAGTTGCGATTGGTGTGGCTCTTTAGCGAAGATGGAGGAAGAGTACTACAACAACCAGAGATCCTCGGATCGACTAGGAAGTAGAGCGCACGTTATGCTGGGAGATGTAGTACCGGATATGCCACGGATGGGCCCATATGAGAACGACGGATCCCGGAATGCCATGCGAAACTGAGGGGTTACGGTCTTAAATAGTTCGTTCGCAGGCGATCTAATTGCCTGTGCCGATGGATGGAATCCGCCATGTGCGGGGTGAGAGAAGGTCATACGTAGGCATTCACCTGCACATGCAAATGAGGCACGTGCATATTTCACTCCCTCCTGAACAGCACTTGTTATCTCTTCCCCTGCCAGCTATAAAAGATGACAGAAGCGGTATCAGGGTTCACGCAAGGTATCATAAGTCACAACTCCTATTTATAGGTATCCACAGCAGCCCTGACAGAAAGGGGTTCTGTGGAAGTAGATAAAATTACAGACTTCACCCACTGACTTTCCCTTATTCTATGATTTATTTATTTTTGCAATATCTTGCAAGAGATGTACCTACAATATTCCCTAAAAGGCAAAATTTAAATTAACACAGTATTTTTTTAGAAAAGGATTCTCACAAATGTGACAGTTTGGAAATGAACAGGTATTTTTTTGTTTTGTTTTGTTTTACATTTATATCCCGCCCTTCTCCGAAGACTCAGGGCGGCTTACAGTGTATAAGGCAATAATCTCATTCTATTTGTATATTTTTTACAAAGTCAACTTATTGCCCCCCCAACAATCTGGGTCCTCATTTTACCTACCTTATAAAGGATGGAAGGCTGAGTCAACCTTGGGCCGGGCTTGAACCTGCAGTAATTGCAGGCTACTGTGTTCTAATAACAGGCTCTAACAGCCTGAGCTATCACGGCAGGTACAGGTATATGTATCTCCAAGTATATGAATAATATGTTTCAATAATATCTGGAAGTTGAATCATGGTAACTGGACTTCTTTTCTTTTTTGATTTTTTGCTATTTGACTCAAGTGTTAGACAACTCTACCTGGATGACTTAGACTCTTCATTGCCATATTTCAATAATATTGAAAATTTGAATATTCAAATATAAGAATTGAGACATGATCTTTGAAAGGTGCAGACTGATACCCCCATCCCCCTTTCAAGTCAACAACAATCAAAGTTGTAAGGTCAAATTGACTTTGTATATAATATACAAATGTATATAATATGCAAATGGATGAAAACTATTGCTTGACATAGTGTAAGCCATCCTGAGTCTTCGGAGAAGGGTGGGATATAAATGCAAATTTAAAAAAAATTCAGCTCCAATAAATACAAGTAGTTCTTGAATTGCAACCTTTCATTTAGTGACCATTCGAAGTTATTATGGCACTGAAAAAAGTGACTTATGTCCGTTTTTCATACTTATGACCATTTCAGCATCCCCATAGTCACATGATCAAACTTTGGACACTTGGCAACTGGCTCATATTTATGATGGTTGCAATGTCCCAGGGTCATGTGATCACCTTTTGCAAACTTATAACATACAAACTCAATAGTGAAGCCAAATTCACTTTACAACAGTATTATTAACTTAATAAGTACAGTGATTCACTTAACAACTATAGCAAGAAAGGTCATAAAATGGCACAAAAGTCACTTAACAACTGTCTTACTTAGCAACTGAAATTTTGGCCCAGTTGTGATCATAAGTCAAGGGCTATCTGTACACCAGTTTTGTTTAGTGGTTAAGGGATCATACTAGAAAGCTGGAGATCTTTTTAAAAAAAATGTTTTTGGATTTTTATTTTTAGATTATACATCAATATCAATGCATGAACAGTGCGTCATCGGGGTATCATTCATTTTGGGACAAAAGTTAATAATATTAGTGATATTTGTAACATTAATCAGATTTATAAAATCCTAGTATTAATATGCATATTTGTTTTAGTTATTCAATATTTCAATGTTCCATTTTAATGTCAATCACAATATTATTTGAATTTACATAGTACTGCTCTCTTTCAACCTCTAATCTTTCACTCTAGGTATTGCTTTTAATCAGGGGTGAAATGCTCCCGGTTTAGACCGGATCAGGCGATCTGGTAGCGATGGGGGCAGGTAGTTCGGAGAACCAGTAGCAAAAATCCCTCCCCCCCCTGCCCACCCAATCACCTGGTCCCCACTTGCCTACTCGCTGCTTCTTTTAGGCTCGCAAAGCCTTGCTTTGGCTGCTGCAATCAATTGCATTAGCTAGCAACTGAATCTGCCTGCCTGCAATCCATCTCATCGGTGAGCAACTCAATTTGCCTGCCTTTTCCCTTCAATTGCGTAATTAACTGGTGAGGGGGGGGCTTTAAAAAATCGTTAACTGGGTTTTTTTAAGGAGTCTTTTTTTAGACATAGCAATTTAAAGTTAAGAAAGTTTTAAATTTAGTTGCTTTTATTTAAAAATATAAATAAAATAAAATAAAATAATAAAATATTTGTGCAGCTTTCTGAGATTTGGTGTGTTTCTGTAGTGTTTCACTCTAACTACAGAAACACACAAAATCTCAAGCTGTATGTGGCATTTTATGTGTGTGTGTGAGTCAATTGTGTTGTGATGTGTTGTGTGTGTGTGTAAAATGTGAAAGTTGGTTTTTGAGCTTTTTGTGGCTGTGTGAGGTTCCTGCTTGTTGCAGGGGCCATTTTGAGTGAAGTGCAGCTGCTTTTACATTGTGTGTGAGTCAGTTGTGTTGTGTTGTGTGTGTGTAAAGTGTAAAAGTTGGTTTTTGAGCTTTTTGTGGCTGTGTGAGGTTTCTGCTTGTTGCAGAGGCCATTTTGGGTGAAGTGCAGCTGCTTTTACACTGTGTGTGAGTCAGTTGTGTTATGTTGTGTTGTGTTGTGTGTGTGTAAAGTGTGAAAGTTGGTTTTTGAGCTTTTTGTGGCTGTGTGAGGTTCCTGCTTGTTGCAGGGGCCATTTTGGGTGAAGTGCAGCTGCTTTTACATTGTGTGTGAGTCAGTTGTGTTGTGTTGTGTGTGTGTAAAGTGTAAAAGTTGGTTTTTGAGCTTTTTGTGGCTGTGTGAGGTTTCTGCTTGTTGCAGAGGCCATTTTGGGTGAAGTGCAACTGCTTTTACACTGTGTGTGAGTCAATTGTGTTGTGTTGTGTTGTGTGTGTGTAAAGTGTGAAAGTTGGTTTTTGGTACCGCTTATTGTTTTGTTTATTATTTTTGTTTATTATTTATTATTTTGTTTATTATTTTTGTTTATTACTTTGTTTATTATTTTTATCTTTCATTGTAATTGGCCACACCCACACAGCCATCTGACCACCAAGCCATGCCCACCAATTAAGCCATCCCCACAGAACCGGTAGGGAAAAATTTTAGATTTCACCCCTGCTTTTATTCTATTGTATGAAAAATATATGTGCTAATATTCCCTCTATTTCTGCCTCTATTCTGGTTTCTAGTCAGGTCACATTACTAATCCTAGTGTTAATACGCTTGTTTATATCCAGATATGGTCCTTTATGTTTTAATGTTTCAATGTACCATTTAGTGCCAAACCATATTATTTAAATATACTTAATAATACCATCTTTTAACCTCTAATTTTTCCATCTAGCTATTACTATATATGAGAGTGTGTATTCTTATTTCTACCTCTATTCTAATTTTTAATCAGGCCATAATTATATTAAAAAAAAGAAAGAAAAAAATCCTTTCTATCCATCATCTCTTGCCTGTTTTAATACTACAATTCTTATTCGTTTTTTAGCTTGCCTCCCATACTCCGCTCTTGGATCCTTGTTTCTATCTACATCTGTATCTTCATTGTTCAGTCTAAACATTTTTCCCATCCAGCAATGACATCTACTTGGTCTTGGTTTAGCCTGTTCAACAATCAGTTTTCTATTGCTGAAATGCAAAATAGAATTTTATTTATTTATTTCTTATCCTACCTTTATAATTTTGAAGTAACTCAAGGCAGAAAACATACACAATACTCTTTTCTCTTCCTATTTATCCCTATAAATGAAACCTTTGAGGTAGGTGGAGCTAAGAGAGACTGACTGACCCAAAATCATCCAACTGATGCTAAGGTGGAACTTCTTGTTCTTTTTAAAAAATCTAGGTAGCTGTTGGTTATCGCCTCTATTTTCTATAGCTCTGGATACTTCCATACAAAATTACACAGCACAGTATTGCACTTTCATTCTATCTCTAGCCTAAAATGTTACTGGTCAGTACAAATGACCTCAATTTTTCAGTTACAATCTCTCACTGCCTGAACAGTAAAGCAAGGGCAGAGATGGAATGGGATTGGTGTCTGATTGGGACACCAGTGTGCTTTTTTCTGGCAGATCCTATACTCTGAACCGGGTAGCTACCCAACCAGGTAACATCTTCAGTGCTATCCCAACGGTGCTTTTTCAGGATTTTCTTGTTTTTTTCTTTTGAAGATGTTTTGCTTCTCATCCAATAAACTTCTTCAGCTCTGACAGGATAGTGGGGAATGGAAGGATTTGGAATGGATTTGATATCCTGTCAGAGCTGAAGAAGCTTCTTGGATGAGAAGCGAAATGTCTTCAAAAAAAAAACCAAGGAAGTCCAGTTATGACCTGGATGGCTGAGAATCTTTACAGATCTTTAGTTGCTCAATCCAGATAAACAAGCTAACAGTAAACAACAACCTAATCAAGAAAACGCCAACACCACTCTGATCAAGACTGACGGGGCAAACCACTAGTACATAAAATGAGAGCAAATACTACCCCCTACTGGCACCAATGATATTGCTTACTTTGGTAATGAACCGTCTGCAAGAAAACAACCAAGCTCAGAGAGTACTAAGGACTCCATACTATTTATTTCATTCACTGTGGAACTGCTGCAAATAGAAAAAGTAAGTAGTAGTTCATTAGATATAGCATCCATTTACTCCATTTACTGTGATCTTTGCAATCTACAGGTATCATCAATTGCATCTGGATGGAGATGTCTTTTGCAAAATGCATAGCAAGCATCCATCCGCAGTGTCTCAAAAACTAACATGCCTGATCATTTAGCAATAGCACTTAGACTTATATACCACTTCACAGCACTTTACAGCCCTCTCTAAGCGGTTTACAGAGTCAGCATATTGCCCCCAACAATTTGGGTTCTCATTTTACCCACCTCGGAAGGATGAAAGGCAGAGTCAATCTCAAGCTGGTGAGATTTGAACTGCCATACTGCAGGTAGCCGGCAGGCAGCAGAAGTAGCCTGTAGTACTGCATTCTAACCACTGTGCCACCACAGCTCTTTTGCCCCAAAGAAAATTAAAACAGCCAGAATAGTAGAACATACATCAATAGAATCTAACATGGCAGATTTCTAATTATCAAAGGTATTTTAAACAATCATCTTGTATTTAATCCTTTCCTAAAAGGGATGTGGTGGCTCAGTGGCTAAGATGCTGAGCTTGTCAATTGAAAGGTTGGCAGTTCAGTGGTTCGAATCCATAGGGCTGCATAATGGGGTGAGCTCCCATTACTTGTCCCAGCTTCTGCCAATCTAGCACTTTGAAAGCATGTAAAAATGCAATTAGAAAAATAGGGACCACCTTTGGTGGGAAGGTAACAGCGTTACCTAGAGTCAGGAATGACTAGCACATATGTGTGAGGGGAATCTTTACTTTTATCTAAGAATCTAAAAGTTGCATTTTGAATCTCATTTGCACAGGCATTGAAATACATGCAAACATAGCTCCAATAAGCACTCCATTTTTTAAAAAGACTGCTGAATTAAATAGAATTTACTTGTGAATAATGTCAAATCAATAGGACATTATTCAGAAATGAATAAGCATGAACTCCTTGTATTTCCAACAAACATTCAGAACACCCTTATACATTTTTGATACTTTATCTGGCATTAAATAATAATGGCACATCATTTTATAAAAATTCTCTTTAAGATTACATAATTCAATATGAATTTCAGTCCTTTAATGCACATATTTTTCCATTGCTCTAACATTATATTGTAAGTAACCAACATTTCTTGTCCATTGATCATACATATTCATTTTCCAGGTATATCTAATAACATTTTTAAAAACATAACTGTAAGGTATTGCATCATTTCAAATCCATTTTTTATTAGCTTTTAAAACCATATTTTTTTCAAATCCAGAGTAAATCTTTCTTTAAATTGTAGATTAGTAAACCAGTGACATGTATGACCTCTAATTCTAAGTCTTCTTTTGATTTGAAAATGGATTCACCTTGTTATTCTTTGTTCTTGCTGTTTCTTTATTTGTATGTTGTATTTTCTCTTATCCTTGAAATAATATCCATGAACACTATAAATCCACCAATGGGAAATAAAATGGAACTTTGTTGCTATATATATATATTGATGGCTGCAAGAATTCTATATGGTCGGAAATGGAAAGAAGTATTAACTCCCACAGTGGTGGAATGGATTGAGAAGATGATGGAACTGGCTGGAGATGGTGAAATTGACTGCGCCAATGAGAGACAAGAATGGAAATAGCTTTGTGGTTGCTTGAAAACTGTTCCTAGACTTTGTGTGTGAAGTGGGGGGAAATGAAATTTTGACTTTGGGTTTTGACAATTATTTGGATTACTGCTATAGAAATGGCTAGTAATTACTATTGATAGAACAAAAAGTTGATACTATGTAATTGTGTATTTACTGCTATAAGAAAGTCGGTGCTTTTTGTTTATTTAATTTTTGTTTATTTAATTTTACCCTCTTCCCTCACTCTGTCTCTGCTATTTCCTTTTCTTTCCCTTTTTGCCCTTTATTTCTATTTGTGTTTTATATTAAGAACAAAATTTTTAATAAAATATGTATTAAAAAGGAATTAATAAGCATGAATTATATAATTCAAATTCAGCATGTGGAAAGACCGTTTCACCATTCTTTGCATAAGCAGCATGAGGACTATATACATGCAACAGATAAACCTTCACACATAGCACAAACCATAAAGATAAATATTTGCACAATGAGTTTAATATGTGTTAATGATCACACTTTATTCATTTCCCCAGTTTTTAGTCAGCACGTTCCAATGAACACTCAAATCTTCATGCAGCGTGTCTTCATAGATACATTCCACTCAATTTAAACAAAATTGCACACATTATTGGTCCAATTGGTAGGCTTAAAAAATTCAGAAAAAAAATTGTTGGATGATCCGTTGACATCTGGGATAATGGAAAATACTTTTAATGATTAGATTACCTACTGAAAGAGTAGCTGAAAGGGCAATAAACTAACCGGACTGGATCAATTTTCAGAAGACCCTGCAAATTATAGGAAATGAAATCCACAAATCATGAAGGTAGAATCTGGAGAGATAAATATTCTTTATGTAATTTAGGTACAGAGTTCAAACTATCAAAAGTTCTTCCTCTATTTCAATAAATGTTATCTTTCTGGCCTATCAAAACAGAATGAGGACTGGGCTGTGAAAAAGGCTTATTTGTTTCAAGCATTTCTTAACCCAAAACCAGATGATTAAAGGTTGGTCAATTGTGGGCTGGAATTACGGCTCCCTCTTACGGAAAGTTGGTATACTAATCAAAGTATCAAACGAGAATTGGGCTTTAAATTTTGTTTCTGGATTACCTTGTTCTACTCAATATATTTCATTCAAAAGTAATTCTGAAGGCTATATAACTTTGGGCTGATATAAACTCAGATCATTCAACACTGATTTAAAAGATTAACCCAAATGCAGACTTCTCCATTCAGCAGCCAAAGTTTAATGGGCGAGAGAGCAAAGAATGTTCCAGCTAGCAGCCTTCTATTCTCTTGAGGTTCCGTAATTCTTTGCTTTCAATTTATACCATGGGACTTGATTACTGGGCCTCCACTTAAATATAGGGCAATTATTTTCTGCAGTTTCTATACTGGCCATATTAAGATGCCAATGACTAGATTGTGGGCTGTTCCACAATTGCTTTCATGAAGTTGCTTGTTTTAACTCATATCTGAAAGGATGTTCCTTGTGGGAGATAATAAAGGATAACCATTTCTATCATCCCATTAAGACATCTTGCTAAGATGACCTATAACCCACCAAATCAAACACCATTACCAACATTCCTCTCCTTCACTTGTGCTGATTGGAGGCTCTGGGAATTGCATTTAAGAACAACAGGAGGCTACATGTTCTGCAAATTAATCCCAAGATCTTCCTGCAAAATGCTGCAATGTACATTCCAAATAGATGTGCAAGGCTGTTAAGCAAGATAAGATAGATGACTGGAAGATACATGACTGGAAGTTTCCATCATCTGCACACTTAATATTACTCTCTTCATTCTTTGTTTATTCATGTCTGGATCATGTCTGATCCTGTGCCTATAAATAAGAAACTCTGGTAAATGTGGCCAAGGAATGTCGTCTTAGGTCCCCATTGAAGACGATGCTTAATTATTTGGGCAGGACCAAGGGCTGCACTGAACGGAAATATCACAAAAAATGGAGGACTGGGATGTCTTGGTTCTGAAAGAATGAGTGAATGGATTCCTGGTGTTTTAAATAATGTTCATTTAAGTTTACCCTACTTTTGATTGGCTGAATTTTTTAATGGAGTTCTCGTGATATCAGTATTACTAGAACAGTCCTTTCCAACCAGATGCTGTCCAGATGCTGTCCAGAATCTCATTTGCCATTGAATATAACAATGTGCTGAAGGTAATGACTGGAGATGGAGAGTATCGTATTCTAAAATTAACTGGACAGAACCAGATTGGAAAAATTAGTGCGGATTAGCAGCAATTTATGTCATTGTCACTGACTGTACTTTATCATTTACATTTCTAATAAATATGGTAAATAAAAATATAACAGGCTAAGATATTATTTAGTATTAAATGCTTCAGTGTTACATAGTTTAAATAAGAATTTTCCACTCTTGGATTTTAGGTTCTGCATAGGAAGTAAACTGCCTCTTGCTAATAAATTATTGTGTGGGCCTTTGTACCATTGCAGAAACAGGTGCAATAAATCACAGCTAATCTAAGTTCCCCAGTTTCGTACAGGTCAAGGCGCTCCTTCACAATCCAAGGCACGGGCTGGTGCCTCAAGTTCCTCAGCACAATTCATGAAAGGAATGTAGTAGTGAACTCATACTCCTCTCCGCCCTGGCCGAGTCAAGCGCTGGGTCCTAGATTTCGCCGATTATCCACCCCTTCACTCGGAATGCCTTCCAGAACGAGTCCGGACTCCGAACCTCCGCTCTTCTAAAACTCCCGGTTGCAAACTGGTTTCGATTTAACGATTTTGGTCCCATACCTCAGAACTCTGCATTCACTTTAAAAAGAACAAGTTTTATCCATTTCCCATCTTACTCCAAAAATTCTTCCTCATTCCAGAAGGCTCACTGGTTTCCTGCATGTCAGAACTCCGTTTCTGCGGCTATATGTGGCCGCAAATACTGTACCGTAAAGAACTTGGAGATTCCACCAGCTAAAGCGAACGTGCCTCTACCCTAGAAAGTCAGAAGTTGCGTTCAGCCCAACTTGGTTAGCTGCCTTTTTTTTTTTTTTTTTTGTCTTTAGGGTATTTTTTTGAACACAGGCACCGTGGCTAATTTGTAACACACCCTGTCATGGGAACCCTGCAAATTAGGTTAATCTGACTGAAAACAAGGGTTCTACCCGGATGTGTCGTGTAAAAGCGCTGTAGAGACGCCACGTGGGTGCCTCTGGGTCTGGTTTAAGATCCCAGCTCCCTAGTTCAGAGGATCTTATTCAAACCTCGTGTTTTGCGAGGAATCGGAATGCCACTTCAAGATGAAAGTGTTGCACTGTATAACTACGTCCATTCTGATTTCATCATCTCGGGCACAAACCTCTCCAATTTAGCCATACCTCCCACTAAATGATTGGAGCTTCGCGCTCATCACAGCATCTTGCGCAGTGTGGGGGTGCGCGCTGAGCTCAGCCCCTCCGCCCCCCCCCCGCCCCTGACTGGTCCACCTCAGGGCGGGGAAGGAGCACTGGCCCGGACGATCTTGTTCCGGACGTGGGACCTCCCCGTAGCGGCTCCCGCTGGCCAAATAGGGAAGCGGACTGCCAGCGATCGCCGAGCTTCGCTCCTTAGAGGGCCCACCCTGGATCTCTCTGCCATATTTTGGGGGGTTCGGAGGATGCCTGCTGCGACTGAACGGGTAGACTTTTGAGTGTTTTGGTCCGATTTCCTCCCCATAAGGAAGCGAACAACTTTTGCCAAGCAGGATGAATCCCAGCGAAGGTGCGGCGCCACTGGAGAAATACAAGCTGGTAGTGGTCGGTGGAGGCGGCGTAGGCAAGAGCGCCCTAACTATTCAATTCATCCAGGTAACTCGGAAAAGTGCCGAAGGATAGGATAGGGCGGGATGGGCTCAGGGCTAAACAAACTTTGTTAGTCTGTTTTCCTGCTGAGTGGAAAAATGAAAGTTATCTTAGACCTAGGACTTTGTCCATTGTTGTAAATGTGTATTTAAGTTCTGCTGAAAGGGCTGGAACTTTTCCAACTTAAATGCGCATAAGTTTATAGTCTTATTTGAGCAACTTTGGCTGCCAACTATGCCTATTTAGGAATAAATAGCTCATAAAAACATGACACCAGCATATACTTTTTTAAAAAAACTGACTGCCTCTAATCTGGTGCCTTTCAGATGCCTTCAGCTGCACCTCCATCATTTTGAGGTATTGTGAGAGTGATGCAATTTCTCATCCAGGTTGGGAATGTTGCAGTAGATCATCTCCATTTTGCTCATTTTTCTCTCCTTCAAAAGGCAGCTGCATTTGGAAGAAAAAAAGATTACAGAAAAGAAAAGCAAGGGTTGTAAAAGGAGTCTGAATCAACTCTCTGTTGCTTGCATTCAGCATTGGGGAGAAGCAAATTAGGTTTATTCAGAGGTACATAAGATGGTCAAAGGCAGAATTTTCCTTTCATTATAGTTTTCTGACATTTTAGTTACCCTACTTATGGATTTAAGAGTTAATAAAAACTTAGATGAATTTGAATAGCTAATTGGGATCAGATCTGGTTAGACTTTGGGCGAGAGACTACAAGGAAACCCCAGGATTATAAAGTGGACTATAAAATAGAACATCTTAGAAGGAGATAAAGACAAACTGCTCCTTTAATGCTTCTAAGAAAAGAAAACTGCCCTTTTAACTAAAAAAAGGACATTATATTTGTCTGTCACATGATAGTCAGTGATAGATCTGTGATATCACCATCATTATGGTGATTCTTTTATCCTGCCTTCATATTTGGTCATCTCAAAGTGGTGACAAAAAGATAGTTAATAGTCCTGCCTCCTATTTTCCCCACGTCAACCCTGTGAGGTGGGCTGAACTGAAAGAGAGCAACTATCCCAAAGTCCTATCCCAGCTGGCTTTCATGCTTAAGGGAGGCCTAGAACTCACAGGATCCTGATTTCCAGGCCAGCACACTAACCAATTACACCAGACTGGCCCTCTTTCTAAAGCAGAATAATGCTTTTCAATAATGGCAACTTTTAGATGAATTCCTCAGCAGAGTGCACGGAGTTGATAGCAGAGGGTTGAGTAAAAGCTTGTGTCAGAGATATTAACTTTTCATGAGCAAAATTTGAAAATGGATCTCCAGTTATTTCTGTCATCCTTGAAACCCTTTCCTCTTCCTTCCTCTGCTTTGTTTCAGTCTTACTTTGTTTCTGACTATGACCCCACAATTGAGGACTCCTACACAAAAATCTGTAATATTGATGGTATCTCAACCCGGCTGGATAGTAAGTATCAGTGGACTCTTATTCTAGAGAGATCTTGTGTGTGCTCTATGCAAATGAATGTATCTATAAGTAGTTCCTCAAATTACGACCATAATAATCTGAAATTTTAGTTTGTCAAGTGAGAATTTATTAATTGGCATTTTGCCCCATACAACCTTTCTTTCCACAGATGTTAAGTTAAATTAGTAACAGGTTTAAATGGATCTAACTTCCCCATTGATTTTGCTTGTCAGAAGGTCACAAAAGGTGAGATTATATGATCCTGGGACACTGCAACCATCATAAATATGAACCAGTTGCCAAGTGTCTAAATTTTGATCACATAATCATGTGGATGATGCAACAATTGTAAGTGTAAAAATTGGCCAGAAATCACTTTTTTCAGTGCTATTGTAACTTAGAACGGTCACTAAATGAATGGTAATAAGTCAAGGACTCACTTGTATGGGATAGTGGAGAAATCTGAGGCAGAGAAGTCTCTACATGTTATTATTATATGTTTCATCTTTAGCTACTATTTCCATCCCAGTGTGGATTCCTTCATGACTGCAACTCTCAAATTTTAATCTTTCCTTGCCACTGAGGAAAATAAGGCAGGAATGAGAAAAGGGGAGCTAGTAGAGTCAACTCCAGCAAATAAACTGGGAGAGAAAGATTCATTGCATAAATCAGTGCTTTCCAACTTGTGCCTTCTAGGTTTGCTGGACTATAATTTCCACTATTCCCAGACAGCAATGGTTTGTTGGCCATATTGATTGGTTATTTGTCCAAGACATTTGAAGAATATCAGTTTGGAGAAGACCGAAGTAAACAAATGGGTATCAGGAATCAGATGCTGCAAAACTGAGCCTGTTATTAAAATCAGGCCTGTCTGCACAATTCTTACTGCTATACACTTACAACAAATTATTCTTGAATTTGCCATCCAATTGAAAGTAAATTTAATCTATGTGGACATATTATTGGGGAGACTTATTGGTTGTAGGAGACCATAAAATAAATATGAAAGCAGTGTATTATCAACTGGCATGGAGGATCTGTACCTGAGTTGGCGATGAGGAATCATGCTTGGAGGATAGTGGATATAGCCTATTCATATTTTCTTTTTTGAAATAAAATTTTCTTTGTTTGAAACCTACAAAAAACCTTGCATGCTGACATGGGGGTGGGGGAATATAACACTTTTTAGCTACTAGAACTTCATCTGAATCTGTTGCGGAAACTTTACTTGAGCATCTCCCAGCCCAACAAAATATTTTCCTTAGAGGTGACAGCACCTGTAAGAAAAGTCAGAGAGTTATTCTTTTAATATAGTGTAGTCCACTGTACGTACCAACATTCCAAAAATATCAGAGGAATGTTGGTACATTCCTGTGAAGCGGAGGGTCATGAAATGCTATCAAAGGAAGTGGTTGTGTTGGAAACCTTTTTACTGAAGAAAGTCATAACATTTGAAACTGAACATGTCATTGTGACGTAAAATGGGAACAGGCAACCTGGTATTCTGTGTCCATTTTAATGTATTATTTTCTTGGCTGTCTTGTCTGAGACTTGTGGAGTTGTAGTTCAGGACAGCTGAAGGGCACCTGGCTCCATACCACCACACTAAATTCTCTCATCTCCTTTTCTACCTGCTTCATAGTCAGATTGATTGGGATGTAATTATTTTCTTGCCTTTTCAATTTTCACCTATCAGTTCTGGACACTGCTGGTCAAGAAGAGTTTGGAGCTATGAGGGAACAATACATGCGTACAGGAGAAGGTTTCCTCCTTGTTTATGCTGTCAATGACCGAGGCAGGTGAGATCAAAACTGAAGCATTTACATGGAATGAAAATCTTTTCTTCATTAGGGCTATGGTGTGTGTGCCATTGGTTGAGTGAGACTTTGATTGAATAGAATAGAATAGAATAGAATTTTATTGGCCAAGTGTGATTGGACACACAAGGAATTTGTCTTGGTGCATATGCTCTCAGTGTACATAAAAGAAAAGATACGTTCATCAAAGTTATTTGAGGTCTGGATTTTCTCATTTTCTTTCTCTTTCCTCAGTGTTTTTACCAAAAATACAAAAAGATCATCTGTAGCTTATGACATGCAGATCTAATGGGCCAGAGAAAAGCAGGCTGGGATGTAAAAGTTTCAAAAGTGTTTCCTGGCGTTTCCTTCCTTTATTGGGTGGTTAAAAATTGGCAATGCTGGGGTTATTTCGGGGAAAAATATCCTTGGTAGTTTAAATTACGATTAGTTATATTTATATTTTCTGAAGTTGCTATTAAAGCAATTACCAAAAAAAAAAAAAGGCTAGACCCAATAAGCTTTAAAGTGTCTGGCCTGGTAAGCTATATACCTGCTATGCCTGCTAAGCCAAGATGTGATCTCTTTGATTTAGACTGGTGTGTGAGTTCAGTATATACATGCCTTTTATATAGCTAAAATAAACAAAGGTTTAGAAAGCCTGGCCATTTTAAAATTCATATATTTCTCATGTAGCGATTTAGTAAGAATGGCTTTCTAAACCTTTGTTTATTTATGTTAGAATGTTCCTAAGAAAATCTCCTGAAATGTAGGAAAAACTTTTAGTGGTCTTGATATTGGTGTAGTGATTTTTGCTTCTTCTTTTAGAAGCAACAGGAGGGAATTCTTCATTAGGAAAATAATAATAGTATATCTGGGAAAAGCATATTAAAGGAAATCCTTCTTTGTCTTACTCCCATTTATTTGTCATAGTTTCAATGAAATCCACAAATTCCACACTCAGATACTTCGAGTGAAAGACCGTGATGAGTTCCCTATGGTCCTTGTTGGCAATAAGACTGATCTGGATCTTTATCGACAGGTGAGTAGAGGTATTCACTGAGTATTGTGTTTTAATCTCCACATAGTAGGATTTAGTGGTAAATTAGGAGATTAATTTTAAACACAGCCTAATGTGTTTCGTCTATCTAGTAAATCCATCAGTTTATAGACAATACAGTATAGGCAATCAGGTTGATCCCACCTGGTCATTGATTCCCAACTTCATAAGGCTTATTATAATTTTTAGGAATAAGGAAGGGCTCACCATCCTACACTTTAGGGAAGAGAATCACACCTTGGATAGTTGTGGCTTAATTATCTAATTGGTCATGAATTTATAATAGGTTTACTAACACATTTCCATTTATCCTCCCCATAAAGAAGTTCCTGAGATGTGAATACCATGGTACCCAGTGTCAATTTAAAGCCATTGAGCCTGTCATTGATTTTCATAGTTTTGACTGCCCTAACCAGGGGTGAAATTCAGCAGGTTCTGGAGAACCTGTAGCGGAAATTTTGAGTAGTTTGGAGAACTAGCAAATACCACCTCTGGCTGGCCCCAGAGTGGGGTGGGAATGGAGATTTTGCAGTATTCTTTCCCTGCCATGCCTACCAAGCCACACCCACCAAACCATGCCACGCCACAGAACTGGTAGTAAAAAAATTTGAATTCCACCACCGGCCCTAACCCATGGCATATTGCATCAAATACACACATATCTGATCCTCCTTGATTAAGCAGGGATTGCTGTCAGGACGTTGATGAAAATCTGGGCTTCCTAATCAATGAAAACAAGAGCTCCTTGCATTGCCATAATATATTGGCACTAAAGGAGAGACAGGAGACCATTTAGACCGGGTTAGTCAACCTTTTTATACCTACCGGCCACTTTTGTATCTCTGTTAGTAGTAACATTTAATAACCGCCCACCGGTTCCACAGTAATGGTGATTTATAAAGTATATCGTCGTCTGCGCATGCCTGTCGCGCATCATGGATTGGGTTTGGGGGGAGGGGCGCCGACTACCAGCTCTGCTTGTCTGTTACAGCTGAGTGGAGTGGGGGGAGACACGCGAACTATTCTGGGATGAGGCTCTTTTGTTTGCGGTCGCACTATAGCACCATTTAATTTCACTTACTTAACTAAACTTATGCATGGGCGATACAAATACTATATTTTCAGAAATTTAAATTCTCACAGGGAATTTTATGAAAACCTAATGAAAATGTTTTTAAATAATGCTATGAAATTTTTTTAAAAGGTCAATTAAATTAAAAGAAAAAGAAAAGTGCTTCAGTATTGGACAAAACCCCTACCACCCACCATGAAAGCTGGAACGCCCACTAGTGGGCGGTAGGAACCAAGTTGACTACCACTGATCTAGACATTAGTTCTCAGTTGTTCCTACCAGGCACACAAGCCTTATGATTCTCATCAATCTCCAGGCCAGAGCATTGCCTGGATTGAGTGGATTATATTAATAACCTGGGCATGATTTTGCCTCTGACTCTACCAATAGATGTGTCTCTTCCCTTCCAGGAATATAATAGCCCAATCTCCAAAATCCTGGCATTCCTAGAAAAAGTGAGGAGCTCCAGATTAGTGTAATGTTTGGGCTAACCTGTTGAATGTTTTTTTTCTTCTTCTACATATATGCCGTGATTAGATGTTTGGTCGATTTGATTATTAGAGAGATAAATTTCCACATCTAAGAGATTTGTTTATTTAATATAGCATTTCTGTGAAATATAGATGGAAGAGTTTATAACTATTTGTAAACCTGTTATGAAAGGGGAGGAGAACATGCTAGGTTTCTTTTATTTATTTTTCAGAGTGGATTTTTTTATATTTAATGTTAGATATATTTGACGTGTGTGATTTTTCTTTCTTTTTTCTTTTTGTACACAAGTTTTTTCTCGTTCTTAGTGTTAGATGTTGGTTTTCTGTTTTATATTTTATTTTTGTTGACAAAAGAAAATAAATGTTAAAAAAAAGAAAGAAAAAGTGAGGAACTCCCTCAAGTGGCGGTTCCTAAAAGCTTTATTTAAAAGTATATATAGAGAGAGATGGATCTCTCATTTGGTCAAATTTACATACACCAGGCTGAAGAAATGAGGGTCATACTCTAGAGTAGACTAGTGGAAGAAATTCAAGGCTGGCACATGTTTCTTGTTATGACAAGCAATATGACTAGCTCAGACTCCAGTCTCTTCTAAAAGGCAGCATAGCTTCCTAATATTATTATTTGTTAAATTTATTTGTTACCTGACTTGCCATGTGGCTACTCTAGGTAGTTTACAACAGTAAAAATGGAGAAATGAAAAGAAGTGTAAACATAATAGTAGTAAAGTAATGCAACAATCGAATAAAAAAAGAAAACAATGAGAATATAGTGATGTGAGAATAAAAGATGGGCCGGTGAGGAAGCAGGCACCAAGGAAGGAAATGGGGTTTGCTATTAATCTAGTAGCCACCTCCCCCATTGGGGACCTGGGGGAAGTAGCAGGGCCCGGCCTTCAGCATCTTATGGAATGATAGGGAGGTGGAGGCAGCTTTCTCTTTGGGAGGTAGGATGTTCCAAATGGCGAATGCAATTTAAGAGAAGACTCTTCTTCTCAATTGGATAATTGGATTTCTTTGACCAATGGGATCCACAATATGCTCTGTCTGTTAGCACGAGTGAGATGGACTTCTTCTAGCAGGACTTAATATGTCAAAGATGTCTTTTGCTGCCACATTTGAAAAAGCTTAAACTTCCAAACGGATTCCAGGGGTAGCTCCATTGGAGAGTGCTTTGCAGTAGTCCAGTTGAGAGATGAATAAGGCTAGAGTAAGTAGGGAGTCATGATCCAGGAAGGGTCACAGCTGGTGCAGAAACTGGAGCAAGGTAAAACTTCTCTGCCACCTGCTGTTTGAGCAGGAGTCAAGAATCTAGGAGAACTCCTGAGTTGCAAATGGGGTAGTGTAATCTAGCAGTACCATCAAAGTCTATATCAGGCGAAAGGGAGGAATTGGATTAAGATAGCTGATGAAGAAGAAAACAAAGTTCTACATATAACCAAGGAAAGGGAAATGTATCGTTGCTGTGGTTCAGAAGATGGCAAAATATTGGTTCAGCCTTGAAGATCTGGACTTTAGTGAATGTAGTTTCAGACCCAGGAATTGGTCTTCAAGAGGGCAGCAGTGGACCTCCTCATAATTCATCTCATGATTCTGAACCCAAGGAACAAATGTTGTCAGTACCTCTTGTCCCAAAAACGTATTATTCTATATAGTGTCTACTAGTCTCCCAGATGCAGTGGCTCAGTGGCTAAGACACTTAGCTTGTCGATCAAACGGTTGGCAGTTCAGCGGTTCAAATCCCGTGTGCCATGTAACGGGGTAAGCTCCCGTTACTTGTCCCAGCTTCTGCCAACCTAGCAGTTCAAAAGCACATAAAAAATGCAAATAGAAAAATTTGGTGGGAAGGTAACAGCGTTCCGTGTGCCTTTGGTGTTTAGTTCGGGGGCCGGAGCCACCACCACATGACCACAGCGCTGCCTCTTCAGCTTTGAAACAGAGATGAGCACTGCCCCTAAAGTTGGGAATGAGTAGCACCAGTGGTGGGATTCAGCCACTTCGCACCACTTCGGGAGAACCGGTTGTTATCTGTCTGAACAGTTTGGCAAACTGATCGTTGGAAGAAATCATAAGGGCAGAGAACCGGTTGTTAAATTACTTGAATCCCACCACTGAGTAGCACATATGTGCAAGGGGAATCTTTATCTTTATCTTTTAGTCTCCCAGATTCTGAAGCCTGCAAAAGATTGAAGAGTGGAGTTTATACTGAGAGCTCTGAAATTGCCAAAGAGAACCTTGTACTTGGACCTGGTCAGCCTCTTGACATCCTGACTATGGAGCCTCCTGCCATTATAAAATCCTCCACCTCTCAAGTCATATATTTTTCGACTTCCGATAGCCTCAGTTAAGTTCCAAAATTTCAGGAGAATGAGAAAAATCATATTAATTTAGAGAAAGAAGCATTTGGAAAAATAGGGGGACAAAAAGGCATGATAGATCCCTTAACGCCCCTCCCCCAGCATCCCTTTCTTCTTTTGTTTTTCATCTTTACATTTTCTGTTAACTCAACAAATAAGGGACTAGAATCATGCAATTGATGGTGGTTACACCTATTCTGACTGTGAATATTATACTATATTCATATTATAGTAAATCATCATCATTTTTTCTTCCTTATACTGCTGTATTTAATGTATTTCTGTGCTAAGGTCTTATTTATCCTTATTGGCAGGTAACTGAAGAAGAGGCCCTTTACTTTGCTCGGGAGAACCGAATCCCCTACATGGAAGCCTCTGCAAAGGTCCGATTCAATGTGGACGAGTCTTTCTATGAGCTGGTCCGAGCTATCAGGTAAAAGGAAGGCAGTTGTGGTTGAAACCAATGCTGTGAAAGAACTGAAACCCCGCCAAACTGAAGAAAACTCTTTTCTCGGACAGCATTCCTCAGAAAGGCTTTTTCTGATTTTCTTTCTTTTTTTCTTTCTTTCTTTCTTTCTTTCTTTCTTTCTTTCTTTCTTTCTTTCTTTCTTTCTTTCTTTTCACACCATTTTCAAGGTAATTGACAATAATTAAAAATAAAAAAAACAAGTCAATGCAACTAAAATCAAACTGAAATTATAACTGATACTGCTAAAACAAAATCAGTTTATCAGTTAGAAACTGGGCGAAATACAGGGTTTTCAATCTTCTCCACAAACCTGGGGGAACTGAGATGAAACATAAACTCTTTGGGAAATGGATTCCATAGACTGGGGTTGATGGATACAAAGAGTTTTCTCCCCCCACCCCTTTCTAATCTCTTTTCTGACTCTTCCTGTGTCTCTCACTCTCCATTTAGCAGCCAGAAAGATATTGATTGGAACAGAAACCTGTTTGTTTGGTTGATGCTTGCTTATAAACCAGGGGTGAAATGCTCTGAAGTCTGCTACCAGTTCGCTTTGCGTGTGCATGCACAGTGCACGCCAAATGTGCACTTCCAACGCATGCGCGCCGCAGGCGCTACTGCGCAGCACTGAAAAAGGAGGATTAAGAAGCCTTTTCTGAGTCTGCAAAGGTAAGTAGAACAGTGAGGGTGGGGAAAAAGCTGTGCCATGCAATTTAGATTTGTTAGAAAGCAGGATTTCCTGCTTTCTAGGGAATATAAATCATGCAGCACAGCTGATCGTTGGAAATACTGGTTCGCCTGAACCGGTAGCATTTATTACTACCAGTTCGGGTGAAGTGGTCTGAACTGGTAACATTTCACCCTTTTGAAAGTGTCTTTTAAAGTGTCAGGTTGAAGACCACGTGAAATTAATATCACTGTTAAGTGACCTGATGCATGTACATTTTCTAATATTAGCTATTCCATATATTTTTATACATTCAGATAGTGATCCATCAACTTTCTGGTGTGATGCAGCTTTCTGCGTGATATTTCAGACTGTGGCTACATTTCAGCTGCAGCTAGTTATGTAAAGGTAAAAGTAAAAGTAAAGTTTTCCCTCGCACATACGTGCTAGTTGTTGCCAACTCTAGGGGGCGGTGCTCATCTCCGTTTCAAAGCCGAAGAGCCAGCGCTGTCTGAAGACATCTCCGTGGTCATGTGGCCGGCATGACTCAACGCCAAAGGCGCACGGAACGCTGTTACTTTCCCAAAAAAGGTGGTCCCTATTTTTCTACTTGCATTTTTTACATGCTTTTGAACTTCTAGTTTGGCAGAAGCTGGGACAAGTAATGGGAGCTCAGCCTGTTACACGGCAGCACTAGGGATTCGAACCGCCGAGCTGCCGACCTTTCGATTGCCTACCATTTCTGGAATCAAATGCTAAAGATCTGAATTTTTTGTGTGGTCTGTAATAAAGGGCCATCCAGTATAGGGAGTGGGATGAGAATGATCTTGGTTGAACTCCAGCCAGCACTTTCCTGGAACCTCGCACTGTGTAGTCCAGAGGAACAGTCGTCATCTGTTGGATGCCCAAAGCATTAGTACACTGTTTCCGACTATATAGCCTCCTGGGTAGTAGCAATTGCTCCGCTCCAGGGATATAAATAATGTTTTTTCAAGCGGTGCTTATGTTATGTAAGAACTTTTCCACAAAGTAATGTGATACAGCAAGGACTATTTAATGCATTGCTTCTTTTGCTCATTCCAATTTTCTTTTTCTTTTTATGGCAGGAAGTTTCATGAATTGGAATCTCCCCCTGCCCCAGCCTTTCACCCTAAAAAGAAGGATCGCAAAAGCTGTCCTTGTTCCATTCTGTAAACTGCCATCCCACATGAAGCCACACAGCCTGGAAGAGGAAGAGGAGAGACTCAGAGCAGCATTTTCCTCGTTCCAGCTCTCCTACTAAATTGGGACCGACACTGTGTATTTTTTTAGTTACATAAATGTATTACTATTTTTCTCTTGTTGCACAGGAATCTGTAAACTGAGAACAAAGCAGGGACTAGACAAGTTCTTCTCTTCCAACATATCCTGAATCTATGGGATCTTCCTTTGTTCTTCCATGGAAGTTGCTTTAAAGGTGCCCCTTTTTGCCAAGGGGAAGGAAATTTATTCATTTAGATAAAAGGGATACAGGATGGTAAATTTCAGTGGCAGTCCACTGTTACAATGAGTTAAAGAATAGGAATCAACTGCAAAGGATCATTTATTTCACTGCAGCTAAGGGCAAGCTTTTGCACATACACAGTTATCTACATATTGAAAGACATGGTACAAATGCATTTTAAAAGGTACTATAATTTTTCTATTCCTTTTTTTAAAATCGTAGCTTACAGACTTAAGCCACATTTGGGCCAAACTGCAAGGGAAGCAGCTGCAGACACAATTATACTGTCTTGCAAGTTACCAGTATTGACTTTTTTGTTCTTAATGCAGGGCTAAAAAGAAGCACACATTATAGCAGTGTTTTTCAAACTTAACAACTTTAAGATGTGTAGACTTCAATTTCCAGAATGTGTGGATCTCAACTCCCAGAATTAATCAGCAAGAAGTCCCCAGCCAGCAGCTGAAGTCTTCAAGTTACCAAGTTTGAAAAACAATGCTTTACAGCAAGGAGATTTGCAAAGTCGTAGGGAAGGGAGGAAGCTAGCTAACTCTGATATTTTAACAGAAGATTGTGATGGCTGCCACAATATGGTTGCTATATTGTGAGAGTCACTTGTCACAAAGCAATTACTATGATAGGTATGGCCAATTACAAAATACAGCATTGTTTAGCCAACACAATTTATTGCAGGGAAATGGTCGCTGAGCAAAATGATGAGTAAATCAACCTCATGACATAGAGAAATGCTGCAAAGATCTCATTCGGAAAAAAAGTTCTCTAGTATGGCACTACCAGCGTTACTTCCCAGGGTGCCTAGTTGTCAGTGCAGAAATTTGGTCATACGTGTGCACATTGGTCAGAAAATGATTTTTTTTTTTACTACTGACTTCTACTGTCATATTTGTGAGCATTCATTAACTGCAGTAGTCGCTAAACAAGAACTGACTGTTTCCATCAGGCCAATAAATGGTGAGGCTTTCTGCAGAACCATTTGCTAGTTTCCCAACCTAAAATGCATGCTAGAATCAAGTTTCAATTCTGTAAGTTGCTCAGTTCGAAAATTGCTCGGTTGAAGACGTGACCAGCTTTTGTTAAATTCATCCTTTCTTCCCCACTTCTGTAATGTTCTTGTAAGGGAAAGTGATGTCAAGAACTTTAAAAAAAAATAGCAATTCCTTGTGTTAGTAATTTTTCTTCTCAGTAGGGGTTCCCAACAACTTTAGAGATACTATCGTGTTGAAGTATACCATCATTATTGAAGTATCAATACTGCTGTTGCATACTTATTTAATTGGATGATTTTTGGCAATAGATCCTTGCACTCTGGCATGCCATTCAACACTTCAATCTTCAATTTAATTCTTATTCTTCCATCATCCATCACCTTCCCCAGACC
Source organism: Ahaetulla prasina (assembly GCF_028640845.1). Taxonomy (NCBI): domain Eukaryota; kingdom Metazoa; phylum Chordata; class Lepidosauria; order Squamata; family Colubridae; genus Ahaetulla; species Ahaetulla prasina. The sequence continues at coordinate 33,150,876 of NC_080542.1, read as the reverse complement.
TCAGATGTGTTAAGACTCCAAATTTCAGATGTTATTAGGGTGGGAGTAGTAGTTAACATGTTCAGTCTGGATTGCTTTGATTATGGTTACAGAAGCTTGCTACCTTCCAGTCACCCTTACCCTGTCAAGTAGAAATGGGGAAAATTAAGGGGAAAGTGTTAGGCCTTGGGCAATATACAAGATATAGAAAAAATTCTCAGCAGGCAAGACCATGTGCATAACTAGAGAAAGTATCCTGTGAGACAGCCTTCACTTATGTATCTACTGATGCTCCCAGAATATAAAGGTTTGCAGTTTATAAAGTGAATGGATGTATTGAATGTCAAGAGTATAAGTATCTTGCTTTCTACTCTTCTACCATGCTGCAGAGCATGGCATTCCAGCTATAAACGCCAAAGAATCTCCTGAGAAAAGATTAAATAATAAAGCCTTGGGGTTTCTCCCTTAATTACTTAATTAAAACTGATTGTGGCATATGCCCTCATAGGCTAGAGCCTCTTTATTAATTTACAGGGTTACAGTTACAAAAATGTGCTGTAGTGCCAAAGCGAACTCACAAGGAACCATGGATATTTTAAATTTCTAAAGGAAGCAGCAACATTTGACAGACTCTATCAAATGTAATTTAAAGTATTCCATAGTAGCCTTGCAAATGTGCTATTTCTGTTAAGCCAACAGTTCTGAAATGGCACTATGAACCAAGAAAGTTTGGGAACTTCTGGTACAAAATGTTGTTCTAAGGCCAAAAGGAACATGCATAGATGCATACATATATGTGCACATAGGCTCTAGGACACAACAGTGAAACTAAAAACTGATTAAATGATAAAACAGCCATAGCTTGTGAATGTATGACTTAACCATAATTTTAATAAACGGGAAACATTTCCATTACCAGTGTGTAATTTTACTGTGGTGGTACATAACAAGCACATATAAAAGCTCAACACACTAGGCTAAGGAAGCTGATATACTAACCCACAATACAATTTTACTTGGTTGATCACAGCTTATTCTGTGAAAAAAATGCATGCTATATGAACTTGGTCAATCTTGTAGTGTTAACTATACAAAGCACCACTAACAAATAGAAATCTTTTTTAAAGTGTGTGTGTGTTGGAGGAACCTTGAGAAATTTCTGGGCCTCTTCCCTTTGTATTGCTATTCCTCTTGGTCCAACTTCCCGGTGAGTCTTATGTACAATGAAAGGTTGCCATTCCTCATATGCATTAGCCTTTATGTAATACTTTGACAAACTTTTCAGTAGAACAAATTTCTCCATCTTAAAAAATGGGGTGGGGCATCTTTTAAAAATGCATACTTCTATTATCTTATACTACATGTATGTGTATGTTTAGATATATGAAGAATGCTATAAATTTTTATAATTGAATTGCCTGCAAGACATTTAACATGTCTATGCATGAAATGAAAAACAGTATGCACTTTTATATACAAAAAGCTTGGGTGGGGTAAAATTTTGAAAATGTAAAGTTTATAGTATATTAAAAAATATTGGTAATGACTCAGTATGAATTAACATGGCGAGTAAATGTGTTCTTTACTAATCATTCTGGAAGTTCAGTATTAGTGTTTAGTGATTTATGATAGCCCCGGAGATATAATTATAAAACTGTAATTTCTCCCAGATGAAAAAAATGTTTTCTGCAATCTGGAACAAGTTTCCAATATAATCTTTACAATTCTTGGATTTTCTTGAGCAATGATCAGTTGGCATCCTACTAGTGGAGTTGTGTAGAAGTTACATAAGGTCATTTTGACTTAACTTGTGTACAAAGTTTACAATGTGAGTTTTACATATTGAGAAAAAACAGTAAATTGTGGCAGTTATTCAGGCATCATGTGACTGGATCTAATTTTTCAATGTTTTTTGCTGCAGTCTTTAAGTAAATACCCCTATTGTTAAGTGAATCACTTTTTTTTCCAATGGTTGATTTTTTTATATGAAACTGGAAATGCCACAAACCAGCAAAAAATATCACAAACTGTGGTCATGTGACTGCAGGATAATGCAAAAGGCTGTAAAAGTGAACTGGCTACCAAATAGATAAAATGTGTTCAAGTGACCATATCAAGAGGTAGAGTTGCGGCCATAATAATTTTGAAAAAAAGGGCACAAGTAATTTTTGGGGGGAGAGCTGTCATATCTTCAATGCAGTCATTATGCAACCAGTTATAAGCCGAGGACTACCTGTATACAAAGTGAAGCTACCACTGGCAATATAATTTTCGAACAGATTCTGACCAATGAGAGGTGCCTTTGAAATTGACCAACAGAAAATACAGAGATAGAATAGTACCAACAGAAAATACATAAAATATGACCAAAGAAATTTTATGATGTTTTCTTAACATTGGAAAGATTGTCTCTGTGCCACATAGAGGTTTTCTAGTTTGTAACTAAAATGGACTTAAATGGACTCCAGAGGATGGTAGAGGACAGGAAGGCCTGGAGGAACGTTGTCCATGGGGTTGTGATGGGTCAGACATGACTTCACAGCTAACAACATCAACTAAAATGGCATTGCTATTCTGCATGGCAGGTGCACCTCTGATGAGGTGGTATGAATAATTTTCCATCCGATAGGAAAGTCCAGTGAATAGAAAGTTGAGCCAGGAATAGTGTTTCTAATACTCTTTAAGGATTGGACAGGAGGAAAACATTAAGAAGGCATTATGTAAACGTCAGAATATGGATGGGACCATCCAGTTGTTGAGACCAAGACCCAGTGTTTCAATGCTTCAATGAGAAAAACAGACTTAGACAGGTTTCCCCCATCATTATTTTAGAACACTACTGCCCTGCTTTTTCCCATGGCCACCCAAGTCTGAACCAAATGAACAAAACTCTGCTTCAGGCATTTGATTTTTGCAAAGAAAAGTGTTTTTTTGTCATTTTGTTGTGTACACAGTATACAATGTGAGTTTTACATATTGAGAGAAAAAAACGTCTCAGACACTAATAATAAACAATAAAAATATATAGGAACATCCAATAATACAGAACACAAATCCCATATCTCAGAACAATACCCTTGAGGCGCGAACAAGATACACAGAAATACACGTCGTAAAAAAGGGGGCCTTTCAAGATCCAAATATAAGGGTAGGTGGCAGAGGAGGAAAGTCTCTTTTTGTCACAGGAAATTGAGCTGTACATGTCTCTGTGTGTATGTGTGTTGCACTTGTCCTTGATCAACTCAGAGCTGGGCCTGTCCAATTTTGAGAACTCAAGTTTGGCTACTCTGTCCCTCCAACTGGAAGCGATGGTTTAGCAAGATTCTGCAAGGAATTGATGGTGCAAGTGTTTTGTCCCAAGAAATGCCAAGGCTCTAGGTCCCTCTAAAATTAACCCTGTAATATGAAAGATTCCCCCAACTCTATTCTCTCATTTCCCCAAACTCCCGTTCAGCTAACCCCATTTCCACACTCGGCTATCCGTCACAATCCATCACTTCTAAGGCCAACAGCTACCAATAACCTGGTCTATCAGGGAAAAATGGCTTTTTTCGAAAAAAATATATCTGAATTGCAAGGTTCAAAATACTTAAAGGAAACCAGGCCATCCTCCCCTTTAAAACCTTTGCTTAGGGCACATTGACCAGATTCCATCTTTCCCCTCAACCATACATACTTACATACACACACGCCAACCTTGCCTTTTCATCCACAATAAATAAGGAGAGGAGGAGGAGACAAAATGAGACTCACCGTTATCTGAGTTACATTGGGACTCTTGAACTAAGCAACCAAACAGATCTCAATACGTTTCTGTGTTTGCTGATTCAAGGGGAGATTTGTTTTATGATGAGAACACCAATTCTGAAGTAGAATTTGTTTCCCCACTGTACTTGAAATACCTTTACACACCTCCCTCCTTGATACCCAAAATTGGAGAAAAAAAAAATACTGGAGCAATTTCCGTAACTCCTGTTGATTTGGGCTGGCAGAAAAAAAATAGCAAGTTTTGGAAAGATCAAAGTTCTTCTAAGAACAGAAGGACAATTCAAATGGAGGAATGTTTAGTGACGAAGGAGGAACACAGCTCTAGAGATGGGCTAGGAATAAAGGATGACTTGATGGGGGGTGGGGGAGGGAAGGCAAATTCATTCATTCAATTTATACAGCCGCCCACCTCAAAGAAGTGACTCTAGGTATGAAAGAGGGATAAACAGCAATGGAGGAAGAATGAGGTAGACTTTAGCAAGAAGACAGGAATCTGACAAAGGAAGATCTACATTCAAGTATGGGATTGCTTTGGGAGGTTAGAGGAAGATCTGGAGTGAAGAATGCTAATGGTTGGCCAAAGTGTGTGTTTGATGTACAGGTAGTCCTTGATTTACAACAATTCATTTACTGACCGTTTCAAAGTTGCAACGGCACTGAAAAAAATGTTTTTTTTACACTTATGACTGTTGTAGGATCTCCATGGTCACGTGATGAAAATTCAGGCACTTGGCAACTGGCATGCATTTATGACAATTGCACTGTCCCAGGAAGGCATGTGATCGCCGTTTGTAACCTTTTCAGTGGCTTCCAACAAGCAAGTCGAAGGGGGGAAGTCAGATTTGCTTAACGACCACATGATTCACTTAACAACTGCACTGATTCGCTTAATAATTGTGGCAAAAAAACGTCATAACATGGGGCACAACTCACTTAAGGCTGCCTTGCTTAGCATCAGAAATTTTGGGCTGAACTGTGGTCGCTAAGTCGAGGAGTATCTGTAATGGGAAAAATTATTGGGGGGGGGCAGGACACATAAGATAATGGATAGCTGGTTGAGGGAGAGAGAGAGCCCACTTGGGAGTTGAAGAAAGGGCAATTAAGACAAGATCTTCATCCTCTGGCTCATTAAGAGTTTATTTTATCATTTCAGTTTAGGGTTGGAGGGGAAGCTTTGTTTTGGAGGCAGATTGGGTGGGGGACATAAAATTTCCCTTCCCCCCTCAGTAACAACAACAATGATTAAAAAAAATTAACAACCTCCTAATGAAAGTTTCAGTCGAAACCAAGAACATCACAGCTACAGGTGAAAGGAGAGAGAGAGAGAGAGAGAGAGAAAGAGAGAAACTCCTGCGCATCATTAAGTTCAAGTTAGTCAAATACAATATGATACATAGACTTTTTTTTTTATCCTATACAGTATATACAGGTGCAGGGAGGGGGGAGCAGAATCCTGCCTTCTCAGACACTGTAATATGGAGAGAATGGGGAAAAATTTTTTTAAAAAAATCCCTCCCTCATAGAAGTGCAGATCTACCACTGGGGAAGAAAGTTCTTTATACAATTCCTCCCATGATTCGGGGGGGGGGAAGGGGGGCTAATTGTGAAATCTGGGGGAGGGAGGGGAATTTCAGAAGTTTTTTATTATTATTATTATTATTTATTTTGATTTTTATACCGCCCTTCTCCCGAAGGACTGTAGTTTTGCTACAGTCTCGGCAGGTTGCTTTGGATGTCACAAGGCTCTCCCCTGCCCATATACTGCTCTCTACTCAGAAAGTATAGGGGAAGTTCCACATACCCAAATGAGCTAGAATTCCCAGTTCAATGGCAAAAAAAGTGAATCCTCCAGCAGCAATTGCCCCATGAAAACATAAAGGGAAGGAGGGAAAGAAAGGGAGGTTTCTCCAGAAAGAGAGAAAATTGGTGCCACCAATTATGATTGGGAACAAGGAGCTTGGCAATAAATATTCCTATTAGAAGCAAAAATAGAAGTGATCGCTATTAGTGTACGGATGGATGGCTTCCCTTCACTCCAAACAACGGTTATTTGGCAGACATGGGATTAGAGTTGCTGGAGAACAGGGGTCGTACTTCCTGATCAGACCATGGATAAAAGAAGCTAGACACTGTATAAAGGGTGGCCAATGCACCACCTCCCCACGCTCAATTCTCAACTCTCCCTAAGGAGAAGTAAAGTTCTTGATGGAAGAGATGGAGGGTAGAACCCCAGGAGAACCTGGTCCTTCTCTTTTCACCAATCTCGCTACTGTCAGTTCACTCCATGGTGAGAAACCGAGAAGCCTTTAGGCTCTAAATCACACCACACCACCCATTCCTATGACTTTCCGATGAGTTCCCCTATTCTCAATCCCCCCCTGAGCAGGGAGCAAGGCTGTTCAATTAGATATTTATACATTTATATATATAAATAATATTTCTCTGTACAGCCAGGGCAAAAGGGAAAAAAGGGTGTTCCAACCATCCAATTATTTGATGAGAACCCTCTTCAACATGTCCTGTCTGCCATAGCAAACCTCCATCCTCCACCACCATAGCAGAGGCTTGTCCCATGTCCTGTTTAAGGAAAAAGAGAAACCCCTAAGGAGAAGGGGTGGTGGTGGTGGTGAGAGCTGAGTCTGAACTCGTTGCCTGTAATGATACCCCTCGACTTTCCTCTCCCCACTTCCTGCTCTGGCTCTGCAGAGGGGCAGGCGTTAGGCGGCCCCTCCTGGGGCGTAGCTCTGATGACTGTGTCACGCACATTTGCTTTGCGCCTGAGTCAGCAACTCGCTGAAGGAGTCAAAGAGTTTCTCCAACCATGGCTGGTTGCGCATGCACTGCTGCACCACCTCCTCCTGGCCCAAATCTTCGTCTTGACCCTCAATTGCCGTTGTCTAGAAAAGAGAAATGAAAAAGTTTAAAAATTAGCCCTGAAGTACCAAAATAGCTTTAAAAAAACAACCACCACAATATGGATTCTCTTAAATGAAGGAATTTTCCTTTACAGTGCCATCCTTAATATGTAGAAAATATGCTTGTATATTTCTGGAAACAGGCAGAATTGATTAGTCTGTCTTTGACGCCGAGACTAATAAAAACAATACTAAAGAGTGAGAGTTTTTAAATGTAACACTGCAATTTGTAATTTGAATGATTTTCACAAACTGCAGCTCTGACATAACACTTCTTCTACATATTAGTGATGGAGATGTAGAGGAAGATTTCTTCATTTAAGAACATCCATATTGTGGTTGTTTTTTCTTTATTTTTGTGTTTGTTTTAGTCTTTTTTTCCTATTTTATTTTATTGTTGTCAGCCACTGAGAGTCAGTTAAAATTAGGTGACACTGACAACTATTAGTCTTAATAAAATTAACATCAATCAATTGCAAAAGGCAGCTTTACTTGGAACAGCTTAGTTTGTGCCATGACACCTTTAACACCATTAAACAACATCTGCCTCCCCCCAAGCCCTTGAGAAGGTTGCAACAAGTGGGTAAAAATGTCATGTTTCTTTTAATTACCGTATCTGATTTACTGCAAGATGAACTATAATAAAATAAAGATGTTAAAGTGCTCTCAGACATCAGAAATCAACACAGATAATCACCAGCCAGTAATATCCCAGACTTAACACCCACTGATAATAAACACAAAATAGTCTAAATAGTGGATGTTGTAGTATCTATTCTGGAGACAGCAGAATAGAAGAGAAAAAAACTGGAGAAAACCACAAAATACGAAGACCTTCAAACTGAAATAGAACAACTGTGGCAAAAGAGAGCAAAGATAAACCCAGTAGTACTAGGCACCCTGGGTACAATCACAAAACATTTGGAGTATCACTTGAACACCACAAGCATTGACAAAAAGAATGACCAAATCATACTTTTGGTCATGCACTCTTCCTCACCAAAACCTACCTCCCAGAGTTGTTGTGGGAAAAAATGGGAGGAAGCAGTCCTACGCATGCTTGCCTTGAGCTCCTGAATGAAAAGACAGGATATAAATCTAACAAACAACTTGCAAACCCAAATGGGATTTACTTACCTCATCTTTACAACGCAGAAAGGTGTGGTATTTGTAGTGGTGAAGGGAATGGTACAGAGTATAGAAAAAGGACTTCTCCACTTCCACACTGAATTCCTGTCAGCAATAAGGACAAAGAGTGAAGGGAAGCCACTATGTTACATTTATCAGCAACTTTATATTAGCCATGAACTTCTGTATCTCATATTCAATACTTTGTCTCAATGGTTAATTTTTTAAAAAATGTAGGAAGTTTTTACCTGCCCTCATCTTCTCTTTACAGCCTTTATTAAACTAACAAAGTTAAAATCCTTTGATGCCTGTTCCACAGACCTTTCCCATCTCAATACCTGGAACTTTGATAGGGCAAATCAATGGGCCTGGTCTTTCTATGAAGGAGAACGAAGCCACAGAATCAGATCTTCAATGGACAATGCTATTTCAGAATGCCAGATACAGAGGTATGGATGAAAATGCCGTTGTAAAGTCAATTTTACAAAGTTTCAACTTTTCCCTATCTACCCTGCCCCCACCTCTGCCCTTTCACTTGCCCTGCATTCTTCCATCCTGCCACCCCACACTATCCTCAGCTGGCCTCAACCTTCCTCCTTCCACAGCTAACAAGGCATGCCCAAGCCTCATGGTGTTGTGGCAGCCTCTTCAAGGACCATCAGCAGCATTGTCTGGGTGCGTCTCAGCAACAGTGGAAGAAGAAGACAGTGAAGGTCAGTTGGCGCCAGCGGGGAGCAGCAAGGGTAGCAGTGGCAATGGCTTGCAGGTCAGTCAAGAGGACAGTGATAGAAAGGAGATAGGCAGACGCAGGATGCTGGAGTGGAGATTAATGCAACACAGTGCAAAAGAGAGGCGTCTCAAAAGTATAGACAGAACATGGTGAAATAGACTGGCTCCAAGTTGGTAAAGGAATTCGACAAGATTGCATACTCTCCCCTTATTTGTTTAACCTTTATGCTGAGTATATATTAAAGGAATTCACAGTAGATGAGCATTGTTTTAAAGTTGGAGAAAGAAATGTCAATAACTTGCACTAGGCTAAGGACATTACCTTGTTAGCCTAAGTGCAAAGGATCTGCAAATCCCAACGTGAATAGTAAAAAAGAACAGTAAAAGAAATGGGATTAAAATTAAATATAAAGAAGATGAATTTAATGACAAGTAGATCAATCAGCCTCAGAACTGACAATAAAAATATCAAAATGGTGGATAGCTTTTGCCTTTTAGGATTAATCATTGACAGTAAAGAATAAAGCAATCAAGAAATACAACACAGTCTAGTACTTGGTAGACCACCAATGAAGGTCTTGGAAAAAATACTCAAATGCAGCAGTGACTTATTAAAGAACAGAATTGGGCAAGACATGTGGAAGCAAAAGTTGGTCTTTAAAAAAAATTGTGTAGGAAGAATATTGATACTTTTGAACTTTAGTGTTGGAAAAGACTCCTGAGAATATGGTGGGCAGCCAAGAAAGCAAACTGATGGAATCAACCCTGATTTCTCACTCAAATGACCAAACTCAAATTATTCTACTTCAGATACATGTGAAGAACCAGCATTCTGGAAAAAGCTCAAATGCTGGGAAAAGTGGAATGAAAGAAAAGGATGGAATGAAAGAGAAGAAAAGGACGACCAGCACCAAAGTAGATGGAATCAGTTACAGTGATGACGAGTGCATTATTGGGAGACTAAAAAGAACAATTTAGGGATCTTCATCATGGTGGAGATCTATATATGCAGTCATTAGGAGCTGAAAATAATTTGATGACATATAATCAATCAGTTGTTAAACAAGTTTAATTTAGTAAAAAAAGACTCTATTTCCTCATGTCTTTAGTCCCAACTTTCAATCAAGTTTTCAGTTAAGATGAAGAACTGAGACCCTTGCAATTATCTAGGGAAATGATTTACTGCAGGAATTAGGTGTGGGATGAAGTTAATTTTTAATTATTCTCTTAGGGGCTTTTGATATCACGGACTCTCTGATGGGATTGGGCCTCAGACAAGATTGTATTCAGTAGTTCCAGCCTTCCTTCTTAGGACAAGCTCAGGAAACAGTGCTTGGAATAGTAATCAGCGCTTATACCGCAGCCATGTGATAATGTTCCATTTCCCCCACAAACTGCTAGAAGAGTTAATATCTTTTTGGAATGAAGCACTTTCAGAATGTTTTCTTGTTTCTTGGTATTCAAGCACCAGAAAAATAGTTGATTCCTTAAATTCAATAGACGGCAGGTGAAGCTAAACAAGATGGTGTCAAATACAGTTATGTCTGGTTGGTGTCCTTCTTGTGTGGACCACCACAAAAAGCTGACAGTAATCACTCCTCAGTCATGAAATTCTCATTAATGCCCTATGGATATATTTTTCACTCTTGCAATTTGTGAGTGTAAAGAAGATGAGTGGGAGCACAACTTTTCTTACACTGAGCTCTCTGATGGAAAAGAGAGATAAAAGTAATCAATGCAAATGAGTATGTTTACCAGAGCCTGCCATCATCTTCTCCGCAACACTTACCTGCGGTTTGGATACATTCTTCTTGAGTTTGTTGAGAGTCTTGCGGTTGTAAGGTTCACCACCCGGGCGCAACTTAACTGTGGTATCACATGTCTCGGCATGGAGTTGGGGGAACATGTGGAGTGCCTCCTGAATGGGGAAGAAAATAAATGTATGAGAAGAAGAAGCATCTTCACAATCTCCAGATGTCGGGTCATTTATTTCCATTTTCTGTTGTTACAAAAACCCCCAAGATTTTAGACGAATCCTATAATTAAATATATATAGAAATGGGGGCATCCTCAAATAATAGAGCTGGGGACAGCCATTAAAAAGACTTCAGAGACAACAGATTAGAGGTAAAGGGAGAATTACCACTCTATATTTGATGTAGGACTTTCTTTGAAACAGACAAGAGTATCATTATTAAACAGAATGCTCATTTACTAGAAAAATTGAACTATAAGCTATTTAAGCAGCCACACATAGTATAAGATACTGAAAATAATTTAATGCTCTTAGTCCAATATGCACTGAATGTCCATAGCCTGCGCAAAGTGACACCAAAGAAACCTGTTTTTTATTTGTTTTCTTGTTTCACAAACTGTTTTAAGCAGAATGGGGAGAAATGGCTTTTCTTAGTCAGCTCAGAATAGGATGCTTCATGTTAAAAAAATAGAAAAAGGACCCTTTAGTTTTACTTGTCTGTTCATTCCAACAAGGCATACAGGTAGCTCTCATTTAACAACCACAATTGGGATTGCCAATTTGACTGCTAAGCAATGCGGTTGCTAAGTGAAACCTATGATTATGAGATTATTTTAGCTTTGCTTTGCTTTACAAAGGTCATAAATGTGATGATTGGTTGTAAAGTTTCACAACTGTCCGGAACTGCAGCAGTTGCTAAATGAGGACCACAAGTAAAAATCACCCTCCCAATATGAAACATGCAAAGTTAAAGATGACTTTCACTATTTATTTATTTATTTTGTCACAACAATATATGTAACTATCATACAGAAAGGTTATATAGTATATAAAGGTATAGAAGAAAAGAAAAACAATAGGACAGGAACGGTAGGCACGTTTGTGCGCTTATGCACGCCCCTTATGGTCCTCTTAGGAATGGGGTGAGGTCAATAGTAGAAAGTTTTTGGTTAAAGCTTTTAGGATTATGGGAAGAGACCACAGAGTCAGGTAAAGTATTCCAAGCACTGATGATTCTGTTACAGAAGTCATGTTTTCTGCAATCTAGATTGAAGCAGTTGACATTAAGTTTAAATTTATTGGTTGCTCTTGTATTATTGCAATTAAAGCTGAAGTAGTCTTTGACAGGAAGGACATTACAATAGATGATTCTATGAGTTAAACATAGGTCTTGTCGAAGGCGACAGAGTTCCAAGTTTTCCAAGCCCAGGATTTCAAGTCTAGTGGGATAAGGTATTTTGTTGTTTACAAAGGAATGGAGAACTCTTCTTGTAAAATATTTCTGGACACGTTCAATTGTATTGATGTCAGAGATATGATGTGGGTTCCAAACAGGTGAGCTGTATTCTAGAATTGGTCTAGCAAATGTTTTATATGCTCTGGTTAGTAGTGTAGTGTTTTTGGAAAAGAAGCTACGCAAGATTAGGTTTACAACTCTTAGAGCCTTTTTTGCTATGTATTTGCAGTGGGCTTTAGCACTTAGATAATTTGACATGAAAACTCCAAGGTCTTTAACGGGATGGGGGTCATCTGTAAGGTAATGTCCACCAAGCAAGTACTTAGTGTTTGGGTTCTTTTTTCCTATATGTAAGACTGAGCATTTGCTGGTTGAGATTTGGAGTTGCCAACTTTTAGACCAAGTGGTTAGATGATCAAGGCCTTTTTGAATGATAACTATGTATTGTTAATACACACCAAAAAGATGGATTAATCAATCTCTCCTGTTCATGATGAAATCTTGTAATAATCTCTATGACCAAAAGTACACTTTAAATAAAAAATATTAAAGAACTGGGCAGCAAAGTATAACATCAACAGATCTTCAAAACAAAATACACCTGCTCCCTAATATGGCTAAAATTCATGAGGTAAATTTCAGTACTGAGATTTTTGTAAAATAGGATCACTGAAATTTTGTGCAATGAAGGAATTAAGCAGGATTTCATTCCCATTTCTTTAAAAAAAATGCCAATGTAAATTTCTGGCATACCTGCAACATATATGATTGAGTACTATCAATCCCTCTTGAAAAAGCTGCCAATACATGAACTGAAGGTCCCACTGCAGAGCCATTTAGATAGCTAGCCCAACTGAAATGTCCAAGACAGTTTTGAGTCTCACTTTAAGCATGGTTTTCATAATTATATATAGAACAGGATTCAACAGTCCATCTGGCCTGCTAGTCAAGGGCTTGGATTCTTAACCTTCCTGAATATGTTACAAACGTTTTGGTCTTCAAGACCTCTCTCTCTCCCCATTGTTGTTGTGAAGGCAAATGAGAAGGAAATACGTGAACCAAATCTTGGCAATATACTTAAAATAAATACCCTTTTTTCAAAAATAATTATTTGGGGAACAGTACAGTTTACTTGCCCTCTTTTCGTACCTGTAGCGATGGATTCAGGGACACTCTCTTCAGCACCTTTTTCTTATGATCATTCAAAATCCCATCGATTTTCCTCATGGGCGGGAGATAAAGTTCATCTGGGATAGGATTGTCAAAACAGATGGCAAAGGTCACAAAAGAAGTAAAAGAGCATCCAGGATGGGCAGGGACAGGAAACCTGCAATGCAGGACATGGGCAGCCAGTGTCCTGCACTAAGGAAACCAGCTGCAATGGACTGAGTTCTAGACAAGCAAGTGAAAGGAAGATAACAAGATTTCAAATGCCACTTTTTTTTTTTTTTTTGAAGAGGTTGGAATTTTTCAGGCAGGACCAGACTTTTTAAAACGCTACATGTTATGAATAAGCACTTGCTTAAGGACTACTCTAGACCTAAGAAAACAATTCAGAGGAGAAGCACTTTTGGGGAGGAGGGGAATTTATTATTAGACTTCGGCAGGCAAAACCGGAGCACTGTTAAAACTCATTCCTGATTCCACTGGAGAAGCATAAAAATTTGCATATGCAAAGCAAGGAACGAACACCAGAGAGCTTTTTGAACCATGGTTGAACCCAAAGCTCTTGACATCTGTCAAAAACATCTGCCAATTACAAGTAGTTTTCTTTATTATTTACTTTTCTATTTAGTTTTACACATTATTTCATTTCTCATTTTAAAGGCTGTGGGGTTACAAAATTTGAGAACCCCTCCTCCAACCAGCTCTTCATATCTTTGTGTAATACAAATGACTGCCAGAAAGGAGTATAATGAAACATTTAGTGGTGTTCCCTAGTCACAACCGACCAAAGCTGGGGAGTTATACGGCATTTTGCAAATCAGGCATCTTAAAAAGAATGTGGAGATGTTTATATATATATTCGTATATATATACATATTAAAAAAGCCAGTATATTTCTAATTCTTACAATGGCAAGCTAGAACAAGATTGTATATATTCAGCCAATTCTGGCCCCAGGAATTTCATAAGCAAGAATAGTTAGGGAACAAAAAAGCTTTTATATTTCCAGAAAGCTAACCACAATCAAGAGAAAAAAAATACCACAGTAAACGCAGCAAAGTGAAGGGCTACGTGGTTCCTAAAGAATGGCTTGTGAAAACAAAAGCCAGTGGCATTTCAAGCCAGCCTTTGAGCCCATCTAAGCACCTCTACACAAGAATGCGCACCGTTTGTATCTTCAAGAGCTTGGATCATGTCTGGATCAAGGGCAGTGCTGACCAGCATTTCCACATAACTGCGGTACATTTCCTTCATGGCTCGTGTATTGAGAATGCGGCCTGTGGGCACACGCTCTAAATGGGAAATAGAGCATTATTTTATTATGGTAGACATCTGTAGCCCTGCTTTTCAAATAGATTCAAAATAGGGTAGCAAGCAAACAAATGGAGAATACTCTAAGATTATATTAACTAGTTTTTCTCAAGCATGACAACTTTAAAATGTGTTGACTTTAACTCCCAGAATTCCCCAGCCAACATCCTGGTTGGGGAATTCTGGGAGTGGAGTGGACGTCTGCCTATATTAAGGCTGCCAAGACTGAGAAGCACTGGATTATACAGTGCATATAGTACAACCAAAAATAGGAGGAGGAAAGAGAAAAGTCATTATCTCCTTGATTCCTTTAGAGCAGGGATCTCCAACCTTGGCAACTTTCAGACTTGTGGACTTCAACTCCCAGAATTCCTCAGCCAGCAAAGCTGGCTGAGGAATTCTGGGAGTTGAAGTCCACAAGTCTGAAAGTTGCCAAGGTTGGAGATCCCTGCTTTAGAGCAGCGATGGTTAACCTTTTTAGTGCTGAATGCCCAAATCATGCGTGTGCATGTGCCTGAACCCCCAAAATGCAATGAGAGTGCACCCCCACATGCGCCTTGTTTTGGACCTCGAAAGCCTCCTGCACCAACCTGCACGCCCCCGTGCATGCATGTATGTGTTCCCCACATGCCCCCCCCCTGTGCATGCGCAGCACAGACCCAAAGACCAGCTAGCCAGCAGGAGGTGCACATACATGCATGGTGGTGCTGTACTGGGGCAATGGCTGGCATGCCTGCAGAGGGGGCTCTGTGTGCCACTTGTGGTACGTGTGCCATATGTTTGCCATCACCGCTCTAGAGGTTCCTAGAGGTTCCTCACCTCTGTAGACAGGATTAACTCTAATCCTAACCCTTCTTTCTACTCCCTATTATCAGCCTTCCATAATTTCTCTCAGTCTGACTTTTATGTTTAAGATCCCTTTCTCAGTGAACCAGTGGCCTTTCAAAAATGGCTGTAACACCACTCCCAGGATTCTTTTCTTTTCTTCTCATGGAACGGGAACTTCTGGATCTAATTCGGACCATATGGAAGGCTTCAAATTCTCCATCCTTATAAGTTCACGGTTTCTCCTTGATCTCGTTCACACACACATGGCAATGAGCCACGGTATACTTTAGCTATGATCTGTTCAATGAATTGAACTGGATTCAGACAACACATCAAGCTACCATGAAACACATAACAGTGTAATGCAGTGTTTCTCAGCCCTGGTAACTTGTGTGAACTTGAACTCCCAACCAACATCTGGAGTTCCTATCCATACAACTTAAAAGTTGCCAAGGTTGAGGAACTCTGGTGGTATGTGTGATGCTTGCCTTTGGATCAGTAGCTTTGCCGCATTTTTTTGTCTTCCAGGCTTCAGAGATTCTTGGCAGTTCATTTCTTAACTGCCTGTTGTGACGCTCATCAAACTGGTGGAACTTCTCCCATCCCCTCCCCTCCCCTTCTACTCACCCTCCTCACTCTGCTGGTCAGGGCTGGAATCTGAGTCTGAAGAAGATGCTGCTTCCTTGAGCCATTTTTTTCTCTTCTTGGGGGGTGGTTCAGCTTTCACCTTGGCCGGCTTCACAGACTTGGGTTTAGAAGCTCCACCAGCTGGGGTAGCTTTTGTCAGCACGGGCGCAGAAGGTTCTACTTTTTCTACTCTGGGAGGCTTTTCTGCCTTGGCCAATTTCTCTGCTTTGGTGGGCTTTTCAGACTTCTCCACCTTGGGGGCCTTTTCTGGTTTAGGCCCTTTCTCCATTTTGGGAGGCTTTTCTGTTTTGTCCATCTTTTCAGCAGCCTTGGGGAGCTTCTCAGCCTTGATGGGCTTTTCAGGTTTCTCAATTCTCTCCAGGACTTCCAGCTTCTCGGGTTTTTCAACTTTGGGTGTCACTGGAACCTTGGGGGTAGAAGCCTTGGGCTGGCTTTGTCTCCTGCACCAGAAAAACAGAGCATTGACTTGAGAGGTCAAATTTATTGCAGCAGGAGAGTTTGGGGGCAAAGAAAAAGTGTAAATCAGGGAAACAGTAGGGCCCTGGGAAACTTTATATCAAGCGTAACCAAAGTTCAGGCAGCCTAATCTAATTCACTGTTCAAGATGGATCAAAGGCGATGGTGGGTGTTCCAAGGGAAAAGATCCCCAGAAAAGCATGAACCAGTAAGGGAAGTAAAGGCACCCTGTCCCACCCTCTTTAACTTTACCAGCCACTCTAACCAGAACAGAAAAAAAGAGAGGCTGAGCCCTTCTGCCCCCTAAGCTGGAAGAGGGAAAAGGAAGCCAATCACCTTCATGTGCAAGGTGAAGTAACAGAATTGAAAAACAGAGAATTAAAAAAATCAGAAAAGTTTATTGTATGGAAGTCACCTAGTTAAAATACACACACACACACACACACACACACACACACACACACACAGAGTTCCTCAGCTGGAACTGGACTTCCCTTATATGTGTTCACCTTCCTAATTCTTTACCTGACAGCTTGCAGAGGCCGGTGCCAGGGTTTCTTGGAACAGACACGGACATAATCTTTCTTGTTGATATTCTCCAAGAATTTAACATAGAGTCGTTGGTAACGGTTCTTGGCATCACCAAAATAGCCCAGATACTGAGGGACGAAGCAGGAAAATAAAGAATTGAATAAAGAAAAGAAAGGGGAGGGGCGACCATCCCACTTGTAACTTTTCTTCTGGAAGTAACGAGGGAACAAGTGGAACTGGAATTGAAGTCCTTTACCCAACACAATAATAGATCAAGCTAATTGCTCAACTTGACTATCCCAAGAAGAAAACTGGTTGGGTGGGGGGAACAGTTATTCTTTTATCAACAGGCCAAAAAAACAGAAGTACTTCTGCATTTGGCTTGACCCTGTGCTACCATCATGGCAGAAGCATACTGAGAAAGGGAGGGGGAAGCAAAAGAAAGAATGAGAACAGGGCTTAAAGCTTGACTTTAATTTACTGATTTCGTATATTATCATGTTGGTGAGATTCTCTCATCTCTGAAGCTCTGGCTTCCCTGAGATATGTTGCTACTTAAGTAGATGGGAGTAGAAACTCACATTGCTGGTTGCACAGAACTGGCGCTGCCCATCCTTGATTTCAGGTGTAAACTTCTGAAGCAAAGCTTTCTGTACTCGCCAGATTGGAGGTGGTTCCCGGCCAGTCTGAAGTGCAAGCTACAAAAGGACAAAGGAGTAGTTACAAGGATGTCAAGTATTAAACAGCTAATAAGCTCAACTACTGTCTTCTAGCCAATATTCCGGAGCAGAAGAGAATTGCATGAAACAAAGAGCTCCCAGAGTTACTGCATTTCTTCACAATTTATTCTTCTGTATGAGGCTATTCGTGATGAGCTAACCCGATTCGTCATACGTCCACAGATAGGGAAGATATAATAGTTGTCATCAACCACCCAGCACCATTTTAAAAGCAAAGTAACTTTGGGGAGTTACAAGTAATTTTGGGGAAATAAATGGACTTTTTAAGTTGCATCTAGAACTAAGCTATATATAAGACCCAGTGAACTTAATTATGATAATTTTTTGTTCCTGATCTTAATGGGAAAGAAGTGCAATTAAATTGAGTTTCATTTCCAAGTACTAACATTTACAACTGCCCCATTTTAATTACACACTTTTCTCTCCTTCAAATATTTTCTGCAGTTTTCTTTTGTTTAGAATTTCAAACTTATAAATGTTGAGAAATTGTTTTCTTAAATCATTTTTGTGCTGCGACACTAAACTTAGTGTTTGAGTTTGAAAAACCCAGTTTGCAAAACAAACAAACAAACCCAAAACTCTCAACTAGCATGCTCCAAGTATTCTGAATTACAATTCCCACAATCCTTTGCACAAACTTCAGCTAGCAACAGAGGAAATCAAAAATACGCAGAGGGCATCCAGCCATCCAGTTCTGCTTAAGAGTACAGTACTTTTCAATTTTAATATTGGAAGTGTTTCTTTAATGTACATGCCCATGCCAGTGCTCAAGATTCATTACATACCCTGAGAGCCTGAACATCCTCAACACGTATGACAAACTCATCCCGCTCTCTGAAGATCCCCTCCCCACCACTCTCCACCTCCTCTTCATCTGTCTCCCCACAAATGGCTGCTGTCTCCTGCTTCTTAGCAAGATGAAGAGGCCGTGTGTCCTCAGGGTCTTCGGGTTCAGGAGATTCCTGTGGTGGTAGTGGTGGTAGTGGTGGTGGTGGTGGTGGTAGCTCTTCAAGCACTGGGGGAGGCTCCTTGAGTGAGGGGGCTGGGGAGATGGGTGGAGGTGGTTGCTCTTGTTGGACATCTGCCTCCACTGAAGGAGTAGGACTAGGGACCTTCACTTCCACTGGAGGCACATCTGCAAGAGGAAATAAAGTAGAGAACAGGAAGGGATCATCCAGCAAGGAAATTCATACTTTGGCTCTGAAACCCCTTTGCATCTGAGGAGATATTCTTTTGATTACTGTTTACCAACACACACTTTAGAGGGCTTAGAATGAAAGAACCAGCCTCTTGATAATATCACATATTATCATATCACATTTATATTACTATGCCTTTGACTTTTCAGGCTGCTTTTAATTCATTTAATTTTTAATTTGCTCAGGTGTTTAGTTAGATTTTAACCATGCTGCCAGGTGCAATTAAATATAGGTGCTTCTCACGTGTAACACTAAGTGAGGAATTCTCACCTAATCTAATAAATAAGCTGCAAATTAGTGCACTCAGTTTATTTTCTCCAGTTCTGTTCCTCACTTTAAGCTAATGAATAAGCAAATTATATAGACCAGTTTTATATGCCTTGGATAAATTTAAATAAGTTATAATTCATAAACCAGCCGCAAACTGTACTGCAAAATAGGTTTATGAACTCCAGCTTATTTAGGAGCATTTCACCATAACCCCAGGTAGACCTTCAAGGAAATTAATCCTGCTTGTATTTACTTGTTTACATAATGAGAAGACTAAGCAGGAGTAAACAGGCTGAATGCATTACAGTAGCATGCCATCCAGTTCAGATTTGTTTAATTAGATTGTCATTATGTCCATCTACGGTACATGTTTGTGTGTGTATCTATTTGGCATGGATAATTTTTTCTTTCTTTTTTAATGTTGTATTTATCTTTGTTTTATCTTTGTAATTTTTTTCTTTTTTGGAGTTTGTATTTAACTTTCTAAATAAAATAAAAAATTATTAAAAAAATATTGTTGTGAGTTGCCTAGACTGCATGAGAATAGGCAGCCGTATTAGTCCTATGAGTACATAAAATAAAATAAATTTCTGCACAAGATGCCGTAGTGACTGTACAATGTCAACTAAACCCTAGAAACGTTGCCAACATTGCTAAAAGGACATATCACATCATAAACACTATCATGTAATGATAAAAGACAGAAGTCACAAAAAGTAAGGGATACCATGATCCGAATGTGTGGCGCAGGCACTCACCACTGGGTTCTCCATCTTTACGGTCAGTAGGATCATAGAGCGCTGAGATGGCTGAGGAGATGCTTTTCTGGAGGTCTTGGTTCTTGCTAACAGAATCTTCCTCATCTGATGAGAATGAGGGCAATGTCTCCAGGTTACGTTTCAGCTCCTCATCAAGCCGTTTGCAGGGGCTGGTACAACTCATGACAAGCCCAGCTGCATCTCCTTCAGGTCCATCCAAACCACCAGATAGCATTGGTGGTGCCATGCCAAAGGGAGGCGGGGGCTGGGAGGACGTAGCCGATGGCGGGTGAGACATCTTGGATGGACTGCCTGCAGAAGAGACCACAGGTACTGCTGAACTGGAGGCCCCAACTGCTGCTGCTGTGGAGATGGCGGTGGAAGGCAGCGTCTGACGCTTGCCTGACTTCAGGAAGTCCAGGAAGGAGGCCATGAACCCTGACTTCATCTCAGGCTGCTTCTCTTCCACCTCCTTGATCTTCTGTTTGATCTTCTCTCTCGTTTGGTTGCTATCCAAGTTGCTTTCTTGGGTGGGCTGGTGAGATGGGGTGGGAGCTTCCAATTGAGATCCCTCCAAACCTTTGGGGACTGGCAGTTTGATCTGGGGAAGAAGGGACAGGAATTGAGGTAAGGAAAAAGCAATTTCCTGCCCTAGTGGTCCTATTTGATGCCCTAGTGATCTTGTCTTAAGGGCCCTTTTTTCTTTAATTTTTTTCTCACTATCGCCAGCTTTCCTGTGGGCCTTCAATCAAATCCAGATACATGCAAATGAAGTGCACTATACACATACCTATTTTTTTTATTTAGTTTCCAAAATTGTAAGTTTTTATAAGAATTTGGGTATTTATTTTTTCCAGGCAACTGGGTGGTAGGTGGAAAGAGCCTAAGGGCAGGATAGCATTGCTTGTGTGTTAAAGGACTAAAGCAAAACAATGGAGCCCTTTGGGCATTATCAACAACCTGCATTTAATCATGTTGGGTTCAACTTCTCTTTTGTCCTTTCTCTAGACGTGCCGGTTGAGGAATTATGGGAGTTGAAAGTTGCCAAGTTTGAAAAACCTCTGAGACTAGGCTACAGTTAGCATTGTTTCATTTTGTGAAGGTAGTCCGTGACTTACAACAGTTCATATAGTGACTGTTGAAACTTACAATGGCATTGAAAAAAGTGACTTGTTACCGTTCTTCACATAACCACTACAATATCGCCATGGTCATGTGATCAAAATTTGAATGCTTGGCAACTGACTCATATTTATGATGGTTGCAGTGTCCCTGTGTCATGTGATCACCTTTTTAACCTTCTGCTAAACAAAGTCCGAAGCCAGATTCACTTAATAACTGTGTTATTAATTTAACAGCTGCAGTGATTCACTTAACAATGGTGGTAAGAAAGATTGTAAAATGGGGCAGAACACACTAACTGTCTCACTTAGCGACATAACTTTGGGGGTTAGCTGTGGTTGTAAGTCAAGGATTACCTGTACAAATCTATTCATACACTTCGTTCAACAGCAAGCCACTGTTTCCTTACTATTGCTGAACTGTGGCAGATAGATACATGAGACAGGGCATTTTCTGCTATAGCATTCAGAGACTCTCTTTTTTTTCAATACCCTCTTTTCAGTCAGTGGCCCCAACCCATGTTTATTCACTTCTCCTACTAATTGTTTATTAGGTACTAAAATTGACTTTCCTTTTGATTATTTTCAATATTGCACGCTGCTTTATGGGTGGTTCATAGAAAAGTAGAGGATAAATGTTTTCATAAATAAAACATGAACCCATTACCATTATAATTTTACAGAGAAGCAGAGGCATCTGAGATATAATTCTTTTTTGCACTAAAGCATAGCTAGGGAACCCAGACATTCAGGAATCAAAATAAACTACTGTTTTTTTGGCTGGCTGGCTAACTGACTTTGGGCCAATTACTCTCTCTCAGCCCAAACCACCTCATATGGTTGTTGTTGTGGAAGAAATAAGAGGGGGAAGGAGTATTAAGAATGTTTGCCACATTAAAACTCCCTTTTTATCGACCTTTTAATCCCTTAATTTGGGGTAGAGTCAGGGCATGGACTCGATGGAGTTGAGCATTTACTGGCCGGAGGCCCTTCCTGATGCTATGCAGTGTTCATAGCAGCTATTCTTTCTTTGTGCCCTAGGAGAGAAACATCTGCTGCTACCTAGGATTGAAGTCTCAGCCTTCCGATTGGGAGGCGAGCATCTTCACCACTAGGCTACCATGCCACTCTATGTTTGTCACATTAAGCTACGTATGAATTAATAAAGGAGAAATAAAAAATTCAAATAAATAAACAAACAAACAAACAAACAAATAAATATCTTCAAATTTGCACAGTGTTGATACAAGAAATGAGAGCAATACAATACCAGGAAGAAAAGGCATAAACCAGGAAACTGGCAAGGTTCAAACATCCCAGCTGAGTATGAGCACTTAAAATCATAGACCTAATATTGGAATCCTGGGGCCTCACACAACCTGCCATCTACTTGCCTCCCCAACTCAATGAATCACGTCAAGTCTCTAGCAGGTGTTCTAAGATTGCCATTACAGCTGTGCCTAATGCCCTCAATATCATGTTATCCCATAGCAGTGATCTGTCACAGTGTCTTGATGCTCACTGAAGCACTGCTGCTGCCAACATTAAACCAAGCCGTTGGGTGGGGCGGGGGTGGGAAATTTGTTTCAGAACATAATATAAGTTGGCAAAAGTTATGCTTAAGTCTCCATTAAAAAAAATTTGTGGCAAACTTGTTCAGGGTGCCAATACCCTTAACTCACACTTATCTATCTTTGCAACTATAAGGAGCAGGATGGAAATAAATGAACTTAAATACCAAACAAAATAAATTACTAATTTTCAAACAAACAAATCTTTAGCAGTGCAAATTCATTAAGGCAGCTCTCGACTTATACCAGTTTGTTTAGTGACTGTTTGAAGTTACAACAGCACTGAAAAAAGTGACTTATGAGCATTTTTCACACGACTATTGGAGCATCTCCACAGTCATTTGAGAAAAATTCAGATGCTTGGCAACTGACTTATATTTATGATGGCTGCAGTGCCCCTGTGTCATGTGATCATTCTTTGTGACCTTTTGCCAAACAAAGTCAAGGAGGAGATCAGATTCACTCAGCAACTATAGTTTTACTAACTTAACAACTATAGTGATTCACTTAACAACTGTGGCAAGAAACATCATAAAATGGGACAAAATGCACTTAACAATTGTCTTGCTTAGCAACATAAATTTTGGGTTCAGTTGTGGTCATAAGTTGAGGACTACCTGCATCAGCAAAATGATTATATCCGAGATACATCCTCAACTAAAACATTGCACCTAAACTCTTGTTGTGATTCTTGCCTCCCTTACCCAAAACCCAGCTTTTATGGCAATGGTAGTAAAAATACAGGTATTCCTTGACTTACATTAACCGATCCCATGATTTCCATTCTAAGTCATGACAATTGTAATTCAGGGCATTCACATGACCCAACTTGATTTTACAATTTTGTGGGAAACCCATGTATTCTTATTGCCAAAAATGCTGGAAACTGACAAAACATTGTAAATTGTGGTCGTGTGACTGTGGAACACTGTAACTGGCTGTAAAGGAGAGACAACTGCCAAGCACCTAAAATTCAGGTATGTCACTGGTATGTGAGCGTGTTTGCAGCCATTGGAACTCCAGAACCAGGTCGTATGTAGCTGGGGGAGGAAGCCCATTGTAACTTCCAATGCTCACTAAGCATCTGGTCATAAGTGAGGACTACCTGTACAAACATCAATATGATATCTCTATGAAAACTATCTGTACTGATTCAGTTCCCAAGGAAAAAAAAGTCCTGAGCTATTATAATATCATCATGGTCATGTACGAATAACTCTCCAACTTCAGTGATACATCACCACAGATAACTTCAGAGACCTAAAATATATATCCTTTTTTTAAAATAGGCAGATGCTGTAATCATGCAAGAGAGCATAACCTTTGCTAACACAAGCTTAAATTAAATCCCTATTTTCTCCAAGGACAAAGGCTCAGATACAAGAAATAGGAGAAACTCCAGTTGAGACTCTTCAACACAGAGTTGGTCAGGGGACAGTGCAACAGTAGTTCAGATGGACACAAATGAGCTTCCTACATTCCCTTACCATTCCATTCACCATTGAAATCTCTTTATTAAGCCAATGTTCTATTACTATTCTTTCTACCCTGTATTCTTTCCAAAATTTCCTTTCTTACCCTCAGGCGTTGCTAGCTGACAAGCACATCTCGCCTCCTCAGATTCCCATCTTACCTTGAGTGGTTTGAGGGATTCCAAGCCTGTGCCTGGCTCAACCCCCTCCTCCCCGGCTTTCTTGCCCCTCCCTCTTCCCCGGCCGCGGGGCTTCTTGGTGCCATCATGAGCCACACCGTGGGGAGGTTCAGTCAGGGGGCGGATGCGGGGCCTCCCACGGGGGCGAGGTGGGCCCTCCCGCTTAGGTTTGGTAGGCTTGCGGCCTCGCCGCTTGGGCCCCTCCATGAGACTGCTGTTTGGTGGGCAAAAGTCTATGTCACCCATGGGGCTAAGGCTGGTCCGGTTTGTCCGGCAGCTGGAAATGAGGTCAGGCAGCAGATCAGGCAGGCGGCGGCTATTGAGGCGGATGTCAGCTGGGACATCCTCCTTGTCCTCATCATCTTCAAATTCATACTCCTGGGCATAGTTTTTTTTGGGAGGTTGGAAAGGTGGTTCCCGTTTTTTCAGCAAATGGAAGGAGGAAGTCTTCAGCAATTTCTTGGGCTTGGAAGAACAGAAGATTGGTGAGGTCAGGCCTGACTTGGATTCTGAAACAGGAGCTGTCCCATGTTGGCCAGACTGAATCAGTCCCAGTTGTTCTGTGTTGACTGTAGAAGGCAACTCGTGTTTAACTGACACTGTATCTAACCCCAAGTGCTGCCCATCCCCACTTTCCGATTGACAGTAACTCTGGTAGCCTTGTCCACCAGGCATCATATCGTAGCCTCCCCCTTTCATTCCTTCACCCCTTTCCATGCCCTGTGTGCCATCATCTGGCTTAGGGAACTCATCCCCTGCACAGGGAGGTGGGCCGAACATGTCCTCCATGCCAGGGAAGAAGCTACGGTCTTCATCTTGTAACAAAGAGTCTGGGAAACAGATGGAAGTGAGGGGGACAAACCGTTGCTTGGCTCCTTGAGGACTGGGGCTCTCAAACTGGTCTTTGCCTTCAAGTTGGCCTTGAGGAACTTGCTGAGTGGAGTCGGGGTCCAAAGTGGAATCAGGAAGGAGATGCTGTTGACTCTGCACTGTCCCACCCTGTCCCAGGTGGGATTCCAAGCTCAGCTCAGGCTCTAAGAAGTCCTGGATCTCTTGGGACTGGGAAAGGTTGCCTTGAGGCATTACCTCCATGCCCTCAGACTGCATCCTTTCTGGTTGCAGCTGGCCTTGGAGCTGGGGGGACTGCTGTGGCTCAAGAAGCTGGGCTTCCATGCTCTGAGAACGAACATGGGCCTGATGGAGGTGAGCTTCCAATGCCTGCATCTGAAGCTGCGGTGAGGGCGCTTCAGTCTGATGCATACGCTGAGGTTCCATAAGATGGACATCCAGTGGGGTGCGAACCTTTCCACGAGAGTGCATCTGGCTCTGGGTGTGAGTGAGCACTGACTGGAGCAGTTGGGACTGCTGCTGTTGCTGCTGCTGTTGCTGGGAAAGGGAAAGAGAGGGCAAATCGGGAGGGGAGTCCATCATTAGGGTTGCACCCTGCTGGCCAGCCATTAATCCGTGGGACTCCATGCCTCCATGCTGGGAGGCATGCTCAGGAGTCTTCTGCAGATAAGAATGGGCCTGAGATATTTCCTTACTGCTTGAATCCATGTGGCCACTCTGGAGGTGCTGCTCCACTGACTTCTTTATGTCTTGCCCATAAGAGTCTATAGAGCCAGCTTGATGGCTGTAATGGACCACAGAGGTGGCCAAAGACTCTGGAGTGGAACGGGTGTGGGAGTACTCTTTGGACCTCTCTTTCTTTTTGTCCTTTAAACTTTGCAAGGACATCTCCAGGCCTTGGTTGTCCAGATTAGAGTTGGTCCGAATCACACTCTGCAAGTGGTAACGCTCTTCAGTCTTGCTCAATTCGTAGCCCATCCCTTTCCCTGACCTCTCCTCACACTCTACCATGCCTTCTGTTGGCACCCTTGGTGGGCTCTGTGACTGCAGCAAGTGTTGGATTAAAAACTCTTCATCTTCAGTTCTCTCAGATGATAGCAGGTCCGAGTCTGCCTTGGCTTTATTGTAAGAGGATGCTCTCTCCAACCCACCTTGGGAACCCTGGTAACTTTGTGTGTGAGCTGTCTGCATGAATGAAGGAGACAGCACAGAAGTGAGATATTTCTGTGTCTGGCCAGGCGATGCCACACTCTGGGGCCGGTTTGTGGTAGGTGACTGGAGAGGCCGGATGATTTGGGAAGGACTTGAATCTGGAAGGTTCTGCCCATGGGAGTAGCCGATAGACTGGCTGTGCCCTGGCATAGCTGGAGAATGGCCAGTGCTATAACTCAACGATGGGCTAGCTGTGGGCATCCCTTGAGAATGAGCTGGTACATAGCTTGGTGTCTGGCTGACAGAAACATGGGGCTCAGTCTGAACACTGTACCCAACAGATGATAAGCCTTGTAGCTGCTCAGGAGAGTAAGTCTGATTTTGACATGTCTGCAGTCCTTGTCCTCCTTGCCCAGCTTGGCCCTGCTGGGCTTGTCCACTGCTGGAATAACTCTGAGCTTTACTCACACTTGTGAGGTCCTGGGCTTGATTGCTGCTGAAGCCTTGTGAGGCTTGGCTGACTGAAGAGAGATTTTGTGGCTGACTGACAGAGTAACTCTGTGTTTGGCTCATGGAAAGGAGACTCTGAGGCTGACCAGGTGAATAGGCCTGTGACTGGCTTGCAATGACAGAGCTGGGCTTGGGTGTGGATGAACTGTAGTTGCTTTGGCACTTGGGCGTGGCTGTAGAACGGGGTGGTTGGCGGGAAGCCGAGTAACTCTTGGATTTTGAAGAAGAGGTGGTACCAGAATAGCCTGGAGACTGAATAATGGGACGGTAGCTTTGAGAGGGCTCTTGCCGCGTGGCCTGGGAGGTCTTCTGCTGCTGAGAGCCTTCACTGCTGGCGGGAGACTGATCGCCAAGGGGACTGCAGGAAAGACTGGAGCGGTGGGGCATCTGCTGGTAGCTACCCCCGCAGCTTAGATAATGCTGAAGAGAATGGGCAGCGGGCAGCTGTGGCTGGGCACTGGAAGGTCTCTGGTAATGTTTGATCACACTATCTTGCCGGGGGATGGCCCGCTCAATGGAAGAGGCAGGGGAACTGGAGAAGACTGAGGTGTTGTAAAGCTGGGATGTCTGGTCAGATGGCCCCAGCGAGGATGACAAAAGATTGAACTGGGAGGGGAGGTGGCGGGAAGCTGATTCTTGAGCACTACGATACGCTGAGCTCTGAGAGGGCAAGCCCGTACCCAATACCGCACTGCCCAGTCTGTCAAAACTGAGGGATGAAGGAACACTAGGCTGAGAGGATTTGATGTGAAGTAGAGGATCATGGGGGGACAGTAGGCCATTGGATGTTGGGCTGAAAGTAGCATCCTGGAGTGTCAGGGATGATGTGACTGGGAAGCTGCGCCCGCTGAAAGAGGCTGGATGCTGGTATGCAGAGAGCGCTGATGAGGAAGGGAAGGTGCCAGAACCTGGGAGGGCCCCTGAGATAAAGAGCTCAGCGGGCGCTGGAGTGTGCATGGCTGTAAAGAAAAAAAAAACCAGAATATTTGTTCAGATGCTTTGATATGATGTACCAAATTAAAAGCTTTGGTCACAAGGGTGATCTCAAACTCACAGTACTTACTGGACATTACTACTAAGACTGAACAATAATGATGAAGCATAACACATTTAATCTAACCACAAGTTAACTAATTAAACTGTTTTGTTCCACATGTTACAATCAAAGAAATAATCATGTTATGGCTTAAGGTAGTAATCAGTTTTACAACATAGGAAAATGATGGCTGAATGCCTATAACATGCTGAATCACAAGCTACCTAATCCCATTTTAGCCTTGCCTAGCATTCTGTGAAATTCACCCACCGCATGCCAAAGAGTTGATAAAGCATATTTACTAATGTCATGTCATTATAAACATGTTCTCTCATCCCCAAGTCTAATGTCTAGCTAGGACAATTATGATCAGGCCATATCTTAGTGACAAAGCACAACTTTTCAAGCAGAAGATTCTAAATTTAATTCTGAGCAATGTCCATTAAACTAGGGAGGAGAGGATGCTGGTCTAAGACCCTGGAAGCTTGTAGCCAGCTCAATAAGGCTAGTTTAGTAATAGACAATCAGAGGCCTTCCAATTACTTTGGAGTTCAAGTTCTACAAAACTTCTCACTGCTATACTACCTGGTAATAAGAAAACCCAATCATAAAGAGGGAAACAGATTACCCTTCCAAGCTGGGTGGATCGAGAATCTGACTTAATGCCTGGGTTTGCCCAACATATTTAAATAAGTGAATTAAAGACCCAGCTGATGAATTTCACCATGCTAAGGTGAGCTTTAGATTTTTAGCAAGTTATATGAACCCAGTCTTTGATTATTTGATTATTTGATATCTGTCATAAAGATATATAAGGCTTCCTATAAAAAAATTGCCCAACTCTGCCACCAAAGAAAAGGCATCCACAGTTCCTTCTGTGATGCTGACAGAACTCCAGAAACATTACCTGTTTGCCAGGATGGAGTGCGGAACTGGGACAGCAGGGAGGAAGCAGAAGGGCCTGGTTGTGGGGCTCGCGACTCTAGAGCTGAAATGAGGTTCATGACAGAGGCATCGGGGGTGGCACTGCTGGCATGATGGAGCCCAGTCTCGAATAAGCCAGAAAGACCTAAGAAGGAAATGAAAAAAGAAGAAATAAAGGATGTGATTCTTAATCAGTGAAAAGGAGATGATAGATACAGCAAAAGAAAACAGGAAGAGGTTCATCATAGGGGACAGGCAAGGGAGCCTACAAGCTGACAAGCATTATGCCTGTCAGAGGAACCACAGAGAGACAAGACAAACATTAGACATCAAAAGGCACAGCAACTATAGAGTACTTGTTTTAATGCAGAAGGGAGGGTTGCAATCAGTCAAAAGCCAGGCACATACAGACAGAAGGGGAAAAATGAGAAACTATTGACCTAATAAACATCTGGTAAAGAAGAGAGAAGAGTCAGGCAAGCTGAATTGAAGAACGTATGAGGAACTGGGGGAACCTGGGGCTGTGTGACAGAAAAACCAAGCTGGCATCTTAGAGAAGCTGAGGAACTTAGGACCAAAGGTTCTCTATCTGAGCAGTATGTATCTTTTCACATCTTAAACATGGGGTACAGTTTTGGTTAATCAAAACCAGCTGCTGGAGCAGTTTGAATCTGAGCATTTCATTCAAAGATACATCAGTTGGAAAGAGAATTAAACAGCAGAAAATAGAAATGCCAAAAAAAAAAAAAGGCCCCTCGGTGGAGAACAGAAAAATTAAAGCATGAAAGAAAGGAATTAACCTTCCTTAATTTTCCCTATGACGCTGTTCTGGTTGACAGTCCAACCTATGTTCTGGTTAAGAAAAGATAGGTTAAGCATATTTAAAATATTAACTTGATATCATGGTAACACAGAGATTACTCTTGGAATAAAAAAGAGATAGAGAAGGCAAAATAAATAAAATGAAGCTGAAATGAAAGCAAAATAACATCAGTGAATCCAGATCTGCATAGAGGGAACATAAGAAAAAGTGAGCAGGAGAGAGGAGGAAGAAAAGACATAGTTAAAAACATTTATTGTTAAGGCTTCAAGGGAAATGGCAAGACAGCCACCATACCTGCTGGGTGATGGTTTGTGGCATAGCCCTGCAGAGGATGGGGAGTGGCATATGCTTGACGGTGTAAAATATCTGTGTCTGGATGTGAGCTTCGGGATCCGCCATACACCAAGCTGAATGAGAAAAACAAGGTTTCAGATATGGCAAGAGAGCTGGGATCTTGTAATGTGTGCCACATTCAATATCTCAATGGAATACACTAAAAGTGTTCCTTCAAAGATCAGCAAAAGCAGGCTTATTTTCCTGCAGATCTGTGAAATGAACCAAGAGGAAACAAGGGGAACAAGGAGAGGCAATCATTCGGGAAATATTGATTTTGAGTGTAAAGGAGTACCTGGAACTTGTCTACTTCTAAAGTTCAGATTCTCTGTTCATCTATGTTCTCTTTATACCTTAAGCAATTGTAAGCATCACTCCGTAAGTGTAACTATGGCTTATCAATACCTTTCATTTTCAAGATGAATAAAATCATGATTTTGACCAAGACAGACTGCAGATGGTTATTATTGGGAAATCAGAAATGCATAAATGTATGATGCAACTTTCTTTCCCTGTTTTTGATGCTCAGAGCAAAAACTTGTCCTAGACAGCTTCTTTGCCTCCATATGAGGAATTCACATATGCAGGAAAGAAGACAGGAATGTGTAATAAACAATGGTGCATGATGGGAAATATGGTTCCCAGGCCTTGGTTTCCCAATGCCTCGGAATCTGAGCTCTATAATTCCTCCTCCTATTCCCCTTGTGCAGGGAGACCCAGTTGCCTAGCCCAGCAGCCAAACATACTGACAGAAGAACATCCTGAAGCTTACTCCATTTCCAAGCACCAGGCACCCCCAATTTTTTTTTAACTGCAATGCAATCAGCAAAGATCTGCTTTGACTTTTGTACATAACCTGCCATTCTACCAGTCAAATAGTCCCCTGAATAAACTTCCCAAATATTTCCCCCATTTTGTGTTATTAAAATAAAAGACACAAACTTAATTCCTAAATCAATTATGCAGCCCATTGATAGAAAATGGTACATCCAGATCTTGTATTCTCCTTCTTACATTAAAATACATGTATCTGATTTTCAGTTTCTAAGAAGTTCCATAGCCTGATCCTGAAAACCCTAGCACACCACGTATGGAAACATATACATACCTGTCCCAAAATCTGTGGTACAAACTGATAAGTCTACTCAAATATGTGCCCCACTGAGTTCAGTGCTCTGTCTGCGTATGCAAATATATTAGCCTTCTCCAACCTGATGCCCTCTATTATGGGCTGAGAAGACAATTTCCAGAATTTCCAACTATAATTCATTTCTCAAGTTAGGGAAGGCTAGAACAGAGGACCGCACTTGCAGTCAAGCCATGTCGATAGCATTTTTTATAAAACACGATCAGATGATTTTATATGGGCCTCTCTATTTAAATGTATTTCTTTAAAACAGGAGATCATTCCCTACTCCCCAGCTCTTAAAAAATATTTATATAGAAAGTTTCAATTCTACACATCAGGCTATGCTCTTTTCTTCTAGACTCCCTTTGGGACCTATCTGTGTATATAATTATATGCAGTGCCACCACTCCCATCCTTCCAGCACCAAACCAACCAGACACCGTTACTTATTCTCTGTGTGTTGAGGCATGTGCCACAATTATGCACGTGCCATGCAAGAAGAAATGCAGGAAGAGCCCTGGGACCGGAGAAGCAGCATGGGGTGGTGCACCTCTCTGTAAAGAGGAACAGAGGCAGGCATGACTTGCAGATGACTTGCTAAAAGTAAGCGCGCCTGCCTCAGGAATGCAACTACCTGCAGGAAATTAAAAACACAAAAAATAAAAACCAAAAGCTTGCACAGAGCAGAGAAAGTTATAACAGCAGAATGAGTGCTGATGGCGGCCAACTGAATAAGCCACTCTCTGAACGCAGGTTGCTGCCTGTAATGTCACTGTGGTGAGACAGTGGACTGCACACAGAAAACTGGAAAGGGACATTCTGCAAAGGGTTACAGTAAACAGGAAATAAAGATATATTTTCATTCATACAGTGAGATATCAGTTCCTTCCTTGCTACAATGCACTAGATCAATATTGGAATGTAAGGCAGAAGGAGAAAGAATGGAGTAAGAGATGGTTGGAATATAAGAGATGGGCATATCATCTTGGCATCCACTGGAAAACTTTCTATTCCCCATTATTTCTCAAAAGGAAAAACCTAAGTTAACGAAGAGACAAAGCAAACACCTGAACATTTGGTAGCAAAACAGCAAACAATGCAGATGCTTGTTTCAATACCTGACATTCCATTACCAACTATTGTAGCGTATTCTGTATCCAGATGTGTACTGAAGGAAAAATGGGGTTTTATTTCAATTTCTTTGTATTATAATTTTAATATCTTAAATGATTCTGCAATTGTTATATTTACTTTCACAGACATCTCTGATGAAATAGATCACAATTGTTCCTGATCATAGAGTGAGAAAAAACGTCCATTTTTTAAAACAGCTTCAAAACACTGCAATCCAGACTTCTGAATCAAATCTCTTCCTGTTGTGACCTGGCTATGATTCCTGCCATCTTTTGCATCTTTTATACAGTACTTAATGTCCTCACTGGTTGGAGATGATGGGAGCTGTAATTCAACACATCTGTAGTAAACCAAATTGGGGAAAAATTGCCCTAAGCTTTGGATCCTACACAGAGAGAAGAGATTCACGCTAGCAAACCGCAGAGTTTTTAAACCAGAATGTGGTTCACACATAATCTTAAGAAATACATCATAGATTGCAAACCACAAAACGTATTATCACACAACGCAAGTAGCCATACTAAGTTAAATCCAAACAAATTATATTCTAGTTTAATTGTGAAATCAGATTCTTCTCCTACCCCACAGGAGCGAGCATAAGGACACTCTGAATTAACACCAGCTTTTAACTCTCAGTGTAACTTGGAGATGAAAATGACAGGCACAGCTTACTACCAAGGTGGAGAGGCCTATACATTTTAACATATCATACTAAACATATCTAAGCGCTATGTCCCTAAAAAATCATTACTGTATTCCAAACTAAGAAACTATTAATGCAATTGAGTGCTTCTTCTATGCTGATTCAAGAGCATATTAATATGAAAAAGTGAACAGAATAGTAACTGTTAACCAGAATTACATATTCTAATCCTGGAATTTCTTTTTAAAAAAATCAAGCCACTTGAGGATAACATTTTCTACCCCTTGCTAGAGTACCTTGGCCTAAAACGATAACTTGGCTTCTTCCACTCTTGAAAAAAATCTTTCTGTTATATTTGCTTTCAACATATGAATGGTGACCACTAAGGGTTTAAAAGATGTGGGCATTCAAACAAAGAGTAGTTTTTGAAGGCATGCAATCATGTAATGTCCATGTCTCTGCCTACTCTGTTACTTATTTTCTTGTATTTGTTAATAAATAAATAAATAAATAAATAAATAAATAAATAAATAATAATAATAATAATCAGTTCCTGTAAAATTGTGCATCCACAAAAAATAGCAGCAATATGCAAGTAATATAAAAGAAATAATTTTTGCAATTTCCTCCCAAGTTCTGGAAAAAAATAAAACACAGGAAAGTAGGAATGGAGGAAGAAAAATATCATGGAAACATTCCAGGAGTTAAGCAAAATATTTTATGAGGCTTATTCAAATAATTTTTGATGTCATGAGGACTAGGAACAAATGCACAATCAATTCTGAAAGAAATATGCTTTCTGTATTCTGTTGGCTATGGACAGTCATACTATTTCCCTTGATGCAACAGTCTGCATAAATGAATGCATAAAGTTCTAACAATTGCTAATAGAATAAAGCCTATGCCAAATTACACAGGATTCAAAGCACTACCAATAAGCAGATCACAGATGCAAGAAGCAGATGGAATAAGGATTGCAAGCTATAGAGCAATGGGTGAATGCAGGAAAAAAAATGCATGTATCGCAAAGTACAACTGCTGTACAAAGTATTATCTGGCAAACAAGGCAGCCAACCAACGAGATTTCCAGCCTTTCAACATGCAAAGTTATAAGCCAGTAGTGCTTAGGTTTTAATCCAGTCACTTGGGCTGCCATGCAAGCATGATAATTCATAGTGGATGCAGAACACAGCAATGTAGGGGCCTTACTGATATGAAGACATGCATCAGTTCCTAATAAAATTCCAGCAGTTAATGACAATGACTTGAGAATCAAAGCCTGGGAAGCAATTGAATGACTTGTCTAGCTCGCTATCGTTTCTCTTTATTTTTTTAAACAATTCACAGTATATAAAACATGCAAAATACATGCAAATCTGTATTATTTATACTAATTATTTTTGAGTCAATATTTGAGTAATCTCAATGTTTTTTTAAAAATATTTTTAAAAATAATTAGAAAAATCCCAGCAACAGACCAACCAGTACAATCTTAGATAGAATACGTGACTCATTAGAACATAGTAGCAGAAAGATCTAACTATATTATGTATGCATAGTGATATCATAATATACTATGATTTTTAAGGGAAGAAATATTTACTTTTGGGGATCCGACATCTATATACACGCTGGTAGAGCATGCATGCTGACATCAATAACTCTATATCCTAAGAATTTTCAGGAAATTTGGGAAGGAAAGCATGACCCCTTAAAGGCCAAACAAAAGATGGGGGGGAAAAAACATAAGACCTGAATGAGAATGAGAACCAAGCTAAACTGAGGAGGCAGTTAATTTTTTTTAAAAAATAAGATACTTTAATGATAGTCTTCTCACATCAGTTTTCAAATTAAAATTGCTAACACCTGCTCCATTGTTAACTCTGATGCTTAAGACCTTCCGTATTCACACCAAAAAATGGTGTTCATAAAATAAAGGGGAGGAAAACATTCTTATTTTCTCTAAGGCTCTGGGTATTCAAATTAGTAAATTTTAGCGCATGGCGTGAACACAAATGTTGTAGACTAGGGCTGTCAAACTCTTGGCCTATGGGCTGGATGCGTCATGTGCTGGCCACACCCACACCTGGTTTAGCGAAGGGGAAAAAAGTCCCGATACATCACGTGACATTGCTGTGACGACTTGAGTTTGACACCCGTTGTAGACTAATGACACATATTTCCAAGGCTACCTAAAACACTTCCGTTGACCTAACCATAGAACCAACTTACCTTTTTACTCAGAAGTACAGAGAAAAAGATCAGTCCTCAAAGCTCCCTGAACACTGTGCCCTTTGACCTAACTGCGACTTTAGACTGACGAGGCCTTGCTGTATGGAAGCAGAAGAGGAGCAAAGACTTGTCAAAATATATATTATGCACATGCTCTGTTGTACCTTTTTACATAAAACTCGCTATACAGTCAATAGAGGGCACTGCATCCAACATACACCTCTATTCTCAAAAGTAAGAAAGCCTTCTCGATCAAATTCAAGAAAATCACCCACTCCACCCCTTTTGAAGGCAGCCAGCGAAGAGAAGATACACATAGAACTACAAGCTAGATAATGGAAGTGTGTGCAAATAGTCCTTGATTTACAACAGTTCATTTAGTGACCTTTCAAAGTTACAATGGCACTGAAAAAAGTGATTTATGACCATTTTTCACAGTTATGACAGTTGTAGCATCCCCATGTTCATGTGTTCAAAATTCGGAGGCTTGGCAACTGGTTCATATTTATAACAGTTGCTATGTCCTAGGATCATGTGATTCCCCTTTTGCAACCTTCTGGCAAGCAAAGTCAATGGGGAAGCCAGATTCTCTTAATAACTGGGTTACTAACTTAACAACTGCAATGATTCATTTAATAACTATGGCAAGAAAGGATGTAAAATGGGGCAGGACTCGTTTAAAACTGTCTCTCTTAGCAACATAAATTTTGGGCTTAATTGTGATCGTAACTTGTATTTTAATATAGACTAGCCCACAAAGCTTCAAACTTTTTCTATGCCTTCCTTGAATTGCAAATACAATTGTTCAAAACACTACAAATGTAGCTGAACTGACTAATGGATCACTGTTAGACAAACCTTGTCCCACAAGCACACAAAAAAGGAGGAATATCATTTAAGGAGACCAGTTGAGAAACCAAATGCTTAGAAACAGGGAGGACTTTTCCTCCAGAGAAGAACTGTAGCAATCATAGAACAAAATTTGCTTTGTATATACAGATATGCTTATGCATATGAAAGAGCACTGTGTTTAGATGGTTTTGCTCCAATTCTCATTTCAGATAGATGCACATTTTAAATTCATGTCCAATACAAAATTAGTGTGGTTGAACTCTGCTCATAAGCCCAAGGTCTTTGTACTAGCTCACCTGCAATATAAGGCCTTGCTTGTTTTGACTCCAGCTTCAGTTCCCAGAAAAACTGAGGGCTCTGATCCTCAAAGCTCTGTAAACTAAGCCACTAGACGTCACATTGTTTCCATCAGTTGCTAGGTCCCAAACTTCCTTTCATAAAATGCCAAGTTTTCCCCCCCAAAAGATTGTCACCTTCCAGGTACAGAAGAATCATAACATCTAGAATTCACAATTGCTCATCTGTGGCTGAGTGGCTGGCAGTTCTGAATGTTCTGATCTCAACACATCTGAAGGGGTCCATCCATGTGATAAATGTTGCACTATGCTTTCTACTGGTGCCACAAACTCATTTAAATGTGCATGTGCAAAAACAACTTTGCAGTGTTAGCCTATCAATACTACTAATCCTCTAGTCCTCTCACCCATTCAACAAATTATTAGCATCATATTGCTGATACGTGGATGCAGAGGCCTGATATTACAGTCAATATATCCCTGTGGCTAGGCCACATTTAAATCAAAATTTGCTACTCCTTTCTTACCAAAAATAATACAACACATCACAACATCAACACAATGCATGCAGCCTTAGGGGAAAGAATCAGTTTGTTTTACATTGTGCTTAGGATAGCTGTCCCTGACCTGGCACCCTCCAGATGTATTGGATGGTAACTATTATAATCTCCATTTGTGGTCCAAAACACCTGACCATAGCAGGGAAGGCTGACCTAGAATAGAGAACAAGATATATTCATAATAATCTCTTTCAAACATAAAACATAGATTCATATAAGATAGTATCACTTAATTCCCTCACCTATCAGGTGAAGATGCAAATTAGAAATACGTTAAAATACTATAGATATTGCAAAAACAGATGAGTGTTGGACATTAAGAAACATTCTCCTGGGATTTTAAAATGTGATACTGAGGATTTAAGACTTAGCTAATTCAGAAAGAGAACCAGAGTTAATAAGATTCAAAATTCTTGGGTCATCTAGGATGGAAGTAAGGATGAACATATCAAAGCAGAGATTCAGATG
Organism: Ahaetulla prasina; assembly: GCF_028640845.1. NCBI lineage: Eukaryota > Metazoa > Chordata > Lepidosauria > Squamata > Colubridae > Ahaetulla > Ahaetulla prasina. The sequence continues at coordinate 33,113,953 of NC_080542.1, read as the reverse complement.
AGTTTATGGGTCCCTACTCAGGTAAATAGCTACTAAGTTAAGAAGTTGCTCTTTGGAAAATCAACAACAACAACAACAATTGTGTCTAGCAAACAAAAAAGTATGAAAAATGCATGTTTGGTCAAAAGAACTTGACCTTTCACATTTCTATATGAATAGGAGGATCAGATTTGTATCTGATTTGTATCTTTAAATCTTTAAAAAAATCTCATTTCTTATACATGGAAAGAAAATTCCTAGCCACTAAAGTTTAGAATTTTAATTGAAGTCTCAATCTCTCCCTTGTTAAGCCTATAGGATTTTGGGGACCAACTCTTACCTTCTGCGTCTCTCCTTTGCAAAAGATGTCCTTACAGGCATAAATCATACAAACCACTGTGAACAATTGTCCCAATTTACAGGAACATAAAGAGAGAGTTACAGGCCTGCAGCTGCTCATTTGTATCTTACCTGATACACACACACACACACACACACAAGGAATGGGAATACCCAGAGTTCCCAAAGTCAACAATTTCCTTTTCACATTTAGCAAGAAAGACTTTCCTGTCACCATCACCATCCACAAGAGCTGACTTACACTCAGCAGTTTGAAGACTCATTACCAAACAAAATAAGCTATCCTTCCTTTCAGAGAGAGGGGGGGGAGGGGGGAAAGGGGGGGGGGAGAGATTCTCCAAATGTCCAATCTCCTTAGGTACAAGGAAAGAATATTAGTTTTCCAAAATAATGCTGATTTTTCCCCTCCCAGATTAATTTTCCTGTCCCAAACCATGAGACCAAAGCTTATTGCTTTGTCTCATATAGAGATAGGCAATGCAATGAAATGTCCTTCATGTCCTAAACAGGGTAGGAGAGGTGTCCTCCACGGGGCATCTCACTAATGAATGCCCCACTAGGGGTAGAAAAAGAGAAACCACAAAGGCATCACACTGCGACTCTCACTCACCCTTCACCTGCAGGGAATCAAAGCACTTTCTCCCTGTAGGGCTTACCAGGTTGCTGTGCAGGAGGAGAACTGAGCATCAACCACCTTTTCTTCCTCCTCTGCCCTTTGTACACGCATTTCTGTCCCATGTCGCTTCTACCAGCGCCCAAGGGGCTGCAACACCTAAGTCGGGTCCCCCAACCCACCATAGCGCCTAGAGGATCCCGCAAGGGCTGCCTCCTCTCCCACCCTTCTCCTCTGCAAAAGACGACCCTTCCAGTGCAGGAACGGCCCCAAGATTGCACCCCAATCTTTGCCATGCCGCTGGCAAAGGAGCCGGGTCCCGCCGGCATTCCTTTCCCCGAGGTTGCCCGGTTTCTGCCCCCACTCTCCCCCCTCAATCCCACTTCCAGGCCCAGGGAAGGAGGCCTGTGCAGAAGCTGGAAGGAGAGATGGTGCCGTGCTTGATCCCCGCCAAGACCGGTCTCTCCGGCATTGCCCGGGAAAGGGGGAAGAGATCCCTTTCCCTCCCCTCCACCACCCCCGGCGGCCTGACCTGGCCTTGGCCGAGCGCTCGTAGCTCCATCCCGGGCCGGCGCCCAGCGGATCTCCGAAGCCAGCGCTGGGGTAGTTCCTATCCATGGGGAGTGGGCGCCGGGGAGCGGGCGCCTGGGGCCGGCCGCGGTCCGTCGGTCGGTTCCTCGACTAGTCGGGGAGCTCCTGCTCCTCCCCCCGCGGCGTCGGTCGAGGGGGGGCGATCGGGGAGGAGATCTGGGAAGGGTGTCCCTCCTCCTCCTCCTCCCCCCCTCGGCCGCTGCACTCCCCCACTCGGCCTCGGCTCAAGCCGCGGGCTGGCGCTAGCGCTCGGGCGGCTGGAGGAGGAGGAGGAGGCAGCGGCGGCGGTGGCGAGCCTCTGGGAGGCGGCTCATGGTGCAGCCATGTTCGCTGGGCGTCTGTCTGCGCTCCGCTCCGCTTCCTCCCACAATCCCGTGCTGGGGAGAGGAGGAGGAGGAGGAGGAGGAGGAGAGGGGGGAGCGAGTAAGCGATGGAGGGATGGTGGGCAAACCGAGGGACGACGGAAGGAAGGAAGGAAAGAAAGAAGGAAGAGGAAGGAAGGAAGGGAAATACAGGAGATAAAAAGATGCAGGAAATGGAGGAAGGAGAAGAAAGGAAGAAGGCAACGAAGGGAAGAGGAAGCGAAGGATAAATGGATGGATGGATGGATGGATGGAAGGAAGGACGGAAGGAGTGGGCAAGAAGAGGGGGAAAAGACAAAGGCGCGCGGGGAGAGGTAGGGCGGCAGGAATGAGACGAAGTCAACCCGGCAGGACGGAGGAGGAAGGGTGGCTTGGAGGGAAAAGGGAGAGAGAAAGATGGGCAGAGGAAGAACAAGGTGGAAGAAACGGGAACAGAGGAATAGGGAAGGCAATGGAGGAAAGGCTAGAGAAGCTGGTGGGAACTTTTGTTGAGCAGTGATGCGTGAGATTGTTCCTTCATTCATTCACGTGTAAATGGGCGAACTAATACAGAGGTGGGCAGATACGGTATTACTGGCAGAATGTCTCTATTGTGGAAGCTCTTTTGCGGTCCGTAGTGTGGAATAAACATCATAGTTTTTTAAGGTTATTACCGAGCCTAGACATATTGGCGAACCCATGATAACTAAGGAAGGAATCTGTATTTTAACATTTAGAATAATACCCTTGCTGCCTAAGAAATGGTCACATCCCCATCCCTGAATGGAAGCATTTGTTTTGGCATAACTTTACTTTTTTACTTGTCCTCTGCCCAGGTGTTCAAAGGTATGGGAAAATGGTACACTGGCATTTGCTGAACGTTTAGTTCACTAGGCATACATTTGTTCAGGAGGTAGCAGGTGATTTCATGATCTAATACTTAGAAGACAGCTTGTGGACAGCTTGAATTATATACACACACTAAAATGCATCCTTTCTGTTCAGAAGATATTTTGCTATAATAATGATGATGATGATGATGATGATGTATACACACTCACCCTGAAATATATTCAAGGTCTGTGAGGCAGACATCGCTCATGGCGCATCACATTAAGCTATACATTATGAGTGATAAGCCACAATTGTTACAGTTGCACAATTCAACAAACCACAAACAAAGTGCATTTAGGCTTAGGACAGCATAATATAAGCACAATATCCATGTCCTATGGCTTTTAATGCAATCCTGGCTTCTGGTTTACAAGCATCTAAATTTTATTTCCAAGTTAACAAAATCAGATCATGAGATTTAATATAGTTTGAGCAAATTCCATGAATCCACCTCCTTTTGAGGGGGTGTCGATTTTAAGATCCAGGGATTAAAAAACTATGGGCTACAGCTTTTAAAGTGATTTAAAAGATTTTAACCTGAAATTAAAAAATGAAAGTTTACCAGAGTTATCTTTTAGCAGAGACTTTAAATAGCTCAGCCTTTTTTTTTTTTCTGGGCTAAAGAGTAACAGATTATTGTTTGAATTTAGGCCTCAGGTAGAAGTGTTTGAAGAAAAAAGGCTAACTGGATACAGTATTTGACAATTGTCCAGCAAAATGATGTTCTGGATCATTTATGCTGTAAATACAAGGAATGATTTCATCTATGCTTATTAGCTTTTACACTAATTAGACAGAATTATACAATTAATGTAGAAGCATTCACAGCTCGCACCTCATGGTCTACTCTATAGTATTTAGATTACTCTTTTGTGCTAGCTCAGATTGTGTGTATTTAGAGCCCCCTTCAGGCAGGAATTAGCATTGTACAATATCAATTCTTTTGATTGGCAAGCAATATGAAGATTCTCGATTGGCCACACTGTCTATAAATACAGATAGTCCTCGACTTACAACTATTCATTTAGTGATCGTATTCAAAGATACAATGGCACAGTTACTTTTGACTATGTTTTACAAGGCCGTTGCAACATCCGTGTGGCCATGTAATCAAAATTCAGATGCTTGGTAACTGTTTCATATATATGATGGTTGCAGAGTCACGTGATCAACATTATGACAAACAAAGCCAATGGGGAAGCCTGATTCATTTAACAACCTTGTTACTAACTTAATAAGTACAGTTTAACAGCTGTGACAAGAAATGTTGCAAAATGGGGCAAAACTCACTTAACAAATGTTTCACTCAGGAATAGAAATTTTGGCCTCAGTTACAGTCATAAATTGAGAACTACCTGTATTCATTTAGAGGTAGTTCACACCAGATGTACAGGGTGGTTGTGTAAATGGACATTTCAATAGTTAAGCTATATAGAGCACTGTACACCAGAACAACTAGACACAAGAACAGTTTTTTCCCGAAGGCCATCACTCTGCTAAACAAATAATTCCATCAACACTGTCAAACTATTTACTTAATCTGCACTACTATTAATCTTCTCATAGTTCCCATCACCAATCTCTTTCCACTTATGACTGTATGACACAATGTAAGCCGCCCGGAGTCTTTGGAGAAGGGCGGGATATAAATGTAAATTTTTTTAAAAAAAGTGTTGCTGGCAATCCTTATGATTTATATTGATATACTGACCATCAATTGTGTTGTAAATGTTGTACCTTGATGAACGTATCTTTTATGTACACTGAGAGCATATGCACCAAGACAAATTCCTTGTGTGCCCAATCACACTTGGCCAATAAAATTCTATTCTATTCTATTCTATTCTATTCTATTCTATTCTATTCTATTCTATTCTATTCTATTCTATTCAGCCTAGGGATTAGGAGATGTGGTTTATTTTCTGTAGGTCTATTTGCTAATGATGTTCATCCATCATGTTCAAAGAGGACCTTAACAGCTGGAATGTCAAGACTTGCCTGTGAATTGGATTAAAGTGAGGGAGAGGTACACATGGTCAGCCTAACTCTCTCTTCCCAGATTCCATCTTGCTCCATGAGCAGGACAATAGTCGAAACAATTGAAGACGGGCTGGGCGCAGTGGTTGATCAGGGCGTCTTTTGTGTGTTTCCATGCTCTTAGCATACCACATTGCTTGCAGAGACCATCTTCATGACCGTTGTCCTATTCTAGTAGGTTTCATCCACTCAATCCTTGGAATCTGTTTTCATATGCTCAGGATAGACAAGTCCCTATCTCACCGAAGGTTAATGACCCAGTGGCTACTCTCAACCTGGTTTGGCCTGTCGAAACTGTTGCCCAGGGTGGGCCACTGCGCATGCTACAGTTACTAGGAGCCACAGGTGAGGGCTGAGTGACAGGTGGGGATCAAAGGTGGATGAGCTACCCTAAAAGGACACAACATGCCCCTACACCAGAGGTGCTACCCCTCTCTTGAACACCCCATACACCCCAATTTGTTAATATCAGACAGGGAACATACCTTCTGGATTCAAATTCATGTACTATTCATTTCTTCCCAGGTCATTAATGTGAAATGTGCTTTTTAGACTGCAGTGGTCAGTGGAATGGCAAGAGATGTGGTGCTTCTACATTTAGTTTTTTGTTTGTAACTTGAAAAACTTGTTATGATGTTAGCACTACCTGGCTAGAAAAGGATTCCTTTAAATACCTTACTCACCAAGGTCATCATGAATTCCCTTCTGAAAAAAGTCTTGGGTATAATATTCCCCTATTTACCACTCCATGGTCTATGTTTTAAGATAACATTATTAACCCATTTAGAGTAAAAGTGAACTATAGGAAATTCTTTCCCTTAATCCTCCAGGAAATTAGCATGTCTGAAGTTGCTTGTTGTTGGAGATGGAGGTTTTCTTATATATTGGCTGGCTTCATGGGTCAAGATAAGCCACAAATAAATCACACAATGATTTAGATAGTATGAGTGTTGTTTCTTTCCTCCAGTATGTATAAACAAACCAAAACACAGATGATCAGAATGCAGTAAAAATCGAAGTGTGAGATTGGATATACTAGTATGCTAATTATTTATTAATTATTATAAATTGATTATTTATTTGCTAATAAGTGGAACAATATATTTTCCATATTTCTGATTTCTAATGAATATATTCCTGCCACACAAGTTTGAGTCTAAGGGCTGTTCTTCTGGTCCCCTCAGCTATGACATCACCATGCTTCACTAACTATCCTTATGCCTTGTCTCCTTTCAGTCCACAGCTCTGATTAGATTTACATCATATTTAGGCATTCCAGTTTTAGAGTAGAGTTATCCCTCTTCCTCCAAAATTTTTGTGAGTGCAATTTAGCACATTTCCCTTTTGTGGCTGATGATAATGGATTAGAGCTGAGATTTACTAAACTCTTATTGGACATTCAAGCTGCTTCAAATCCCTTTAAGCATTATCCAATGTGGTTGTTTTACTTGGCTTCTGAAGATATATCTGTCCGTATAATGCCTGAGAAGCATTTACTAAAGCCCTTGTGAGAATTTTTGCAGGCTCCTTATATACTTAGGTTTAATGTTATTTTGAAAGATCTCTAGATCTATGATTAAAAACAGGAATAGTATTTTCAAAAGAGCAGTATTTCTGTGTGTCACCATCAGTTTAAATCAGAAAAGAGAGCTAGTATTTGCCAACTGCATTGGGTACATTGCATGTTTTCCACTATTTCAACAAGGTGTTTGGCGCTTACTGTTTTTTAAAATTTGGTGAGGTGACCGTTGTCATTTTGCTAACACCTTGGGCTACTTAGAGTTGCTGCTGGGAATAACCATATTGCCACATCCTTGAAATCCAATGGACAGAGCTGGTTTTCAATCACTCCTTCCCACTTCACCTTCCACCCTCTTTCATGCCCTTATCCTGTCAACCCGGCTATTTGGCACATGAGTTTAGCATTTTTTCAGAAAAGCACTAGACCTCTGTTCAGAAGTAGCCCAAATGATAGGTAGATACATATTACTTCTGAAAATACGATCCATTAGTTGGGCAACTAATGGGACGGCTCTGCGCATGCGCAAGATGGCGGCTCGATAGGAGATCGGAGCCGACAACGGGGATTGAAGGAGGGATGGCGGCGTCCAGATGGCATACCGAGCGGTCTGCACCCCCCGGTTGGGTCTGTCATCTCTCGAGCAGCCGTGGGAGGGGTCTGTGGACCTTCTCGGAGTCACGGCTGCTGAGAACGAGAACGAGAGGGCGAGGGCGAGCTGCGGACGGTGGCCATTTCACTGGGCATGAGGCATGAGGCGAGGCTGTGGCTCGTCCTCCGTTGCTGAAGGGCGAGACCGCGGCTTGTTTCTCCCTCCTGTTTCTTCCATCCGGCGGTTTTTGTCTGCTCCGGCTCTTCCCAGTTCTTCTTCCCAGGTTTTTCCGTGGAATTTCTGTGGATTCTGTGGATTGGCGTGGGGGTGAAGGGCAGTGGTGGGTCTTCCCTATGGCCCCTGCCCGAGACTTTCTGCCTGTGCTCTTCGCCGCGGTGACATCGGCGGCATTTTCCAGCGTGCCGGCCCCTTTGGAGGAGTCTGGTCGGGTTCTTGGACAGGCCTGGCCCGGTGGAGTGGGCAGACCTTGGATAGAACCTGGGACCCTAGGAGCGAGTGGCTGGCCTGGAGAGGCTTTTAGCCCTGGACTATCATGGTGGAAATAGAGGGGGGAGCGTGGAGGTTTCCTGGCCTAGTTTGGCCTGCTGCTTCCCGTGATCAAAATTGCTGCATTGTCATCTGCAACCTTTGTTATCTGCACCTTGTATTGTCATCTGTACTTGGTATAGGCCGTTTGAGACTCTTTGGCCATGGTTGTTCTTTTAGAACTGCTGGGGAAGATTATTGGAGACCGATTTATGACCTACTGGGGGACCTGCCTGGAAACATCTGTGTATACTGCTGACGGAAAGAGAAGTACCACTTCTTATGTTATGGATTTTAGGACTGAGCTTTGGGCAGAGCAGTAGTACCTTTGTTATCACAGACTCTATCTGCCTATTTTTCCATCCTTTTCCATCTTTAGGCCAGCCACCATTTGAAGAGTCATCGGATGATGGGTATCCATACGAACCTGATATAACATTCTGCCACCCTGGACAGTATTACCTCTCGTCGGCCTCTATCTCCTATTTATGTATTTGTGTATTTATTTATTTATTTATGCGATATTCAGCTTTGGAACTCTTGCGCCTGCGAGGTGCCCCCGCCTCGCAGGAATGGCCCGCTTCATTACCAAGGGCCGGCCTCAATGACGGGTCTTGGGACCCACAGAGGTGGCATGCGAAGAGAAAGAGCCTTTGGGTTTTTTTAGATAGGGCGTTTTTAAGGGGTGGGAGGGTTAGGGCGGGTGTTGGGGGTAGCCCGTCGGGAGGGGAGCCAGTCCTTGCGTGTGCTCGTGGCGGTCATTTAATGGGTTTGGAGGTTATGGGGGGGGATTGCGTTCCTTTTGGTGAGGGTGGTTCTATTTGCACGGTAAGTGGGAGGGGCAGATATGGCGGAAGGGGGGGAATCATATCACTTTGGGGGGCGCGCGCTCGATGTTTGCAGGCGATCGCGCGCCCCGATCCCCCTGACTTCTCCTGTTTCCCGGATGGTCAAGACCCTCAGAGCCTGGGCCTTCGGCTTATGCTGTGCAACGCACGATCCGTGGTCAATAAGGCCCCCCTAATACATGATCTTATTCAGGGGGGTGCCACGGATCTTATAGGCGTTACAGAAACCTGGTTGGGCACTGAAGGGGGTGTGCCCCTTGTGGAAATGTGCCCACTGGGTTTCCACGCACTCCATCAGCCGAGGGTAGGGGTGGGGGGGTGGCGGTTGTTATTAGAGAGAGTCTAGAGCCGAGGGAGACCACTGTATCTCAGATTGCCGGGTGTGAATCCCTCTTTGTGAGGTGGGGTCATAGGTGTCAGATGGGCTTGTTTGTCGCGTACCTGGTCCTTGCAGCGTGACAGCTGCCCTGCCCGAGCTCCTGGAGGTGCTTGCTGGGGTGGCAGTGGAGACCCCCAGACTTATAGTCATGGGGGACTTCAACTTGCCATCTTCCGTCACATCATCGACAGCAGCTTGGGAGTTCATGGCTTCCATGACGGCCTTGGACCTGACTCAAGTAGTCGATGGCCCTACTCACATTGGGGGAGGCACGCTGGACTTGATTTTTATCTCTGGTCAGTGGTTGAAGGATCTGGACTTGAGGGATGTAGTCACTGAACCTTTGTCATGGTCAGATCACTCTCTTCTTCGCCTGGACTTTCTGACCGCTACTCAACACCGCAGGGAGACGGAACCAATACGTTGGTTCCGTCCCAGGCGCCTGATGGACCTGAGAGGTTCCAGACAGAGCTTGGGCCATTTCCTGAGGATCTGGCTCACGGCACGGCTGAGGAACTAGTCGCGGCCTGGGAATGGGCTGGGGCTTTAGACCGTGTCGTGCCTTTGCGGCCTCTGACCCGGCGTAGATCCCAACCGGCTCCTTGGTTCTCCAAGGAGCTGAGGGGGATGAAACGCCGGAGAAGACTCCTAGAGAGTTCTTGGAGGTCCAGTCGTTCGGAGGCTGATCGGACACTAGTTAGGTCCTATAATAGGACCTACCTAGTGGCACTGAGGGAAGCGAGACGGTGCTACGTCTCGTCCCTCATTGCGTCGGCAGATAACCGCCCGGCCGCCCTGTTTCAGGTGACTCATTCCCTCCTTCACCAGGGGGAGCGGGATGACCCGTTGCAGGGACGCGCTGAGGAGTTTAACAGTTATCTATACGATAAAATCGTTCAGCTTCGGGACAGTCTGGACCAAAATTGGGTGGATCCAGATGAGACGTCTGAGGGCGGTCTTGTTGAGATTGTCTGGGATGAGTTTGACCCTGTGGCTTCCGAGGACATGGACAGGTTGCTGGGTAGGTTGAATGCCACCACGTGTTTACTGGACCCGTGCCCCTCCTGGTTGGTACTGGCCACTCAGGAGGTGACACGAGGCTGGCTCCAGGAGATTACGAATGCTTCCTTGTTGGAGGGGGTCTTTCCGGCTGCCTTGAAAGAGGCGGTGGTGAGGCCCCTCCTCAAGAAGCCTTCCCTGGACCCGGCTGTTTTAGGTAATTATCGTCCGGTCTCCAACCTTCGCTTCGCGGCGAAAGTTGTAGAGAGTGTGGTGGCATGTCAATTTCCCCGGCACCTGGATGAAACTGTCTATCTAGTCCCGTTCCAGTCCGGTTTCCGGCCCGGATACAGCACTGAGACGGCTTTGGTCGCATTGGTTGATGATCTCTGGAGGGCCAGGGATAGGGGCTGTTCCTCTGCCTTGGTCCTATTAGACCTCTCAGCGGCTTTTGATACCATCGACCATGGTATCCTGCTGCACCGGTTGGAGGGATTGGGAGTGGGAGGCACCGTTTATCGGTGGTTCTCCTCCTATCTCTCCGATCGGTCGCAGACAGTGTTGAAAGGGGGGCAGAGGTCGGCCCCAAGGCGCCTCACTTGTGGGGTGCCGCAGGGTCGATTCTCTCGCCCCTTCTGTTCAACATCTATATGAAGCCGTTGGGTGAGATCATCAGTGGCTTCGGTGTGAGGTACCAGCTGTACACTGATGATACTCAGCTGTACTTTTCTACACTGGGCCACCCCAACGAAGCTATCGAAGTGCTGTCCCGGTGTCTGGAAGCCGTACGGGTCTGGATGGGGAGAAATAGGCTCAAGCTCAATCCCTCCAAGACAGAGTGGCTGTGGATGCCGGCATACCGGTACAGTCAGCTGCGTCCGCGGCTGACTGTTGGGGGCGAGTCATTGGCCCCGATGGAGAGGGTGCGCAACTTGGGCGTCCTCCTGGATGAACGGCTGTCTTTTGAAGATCATTTGACGGCCGTCTCCAGGAGAGCTTTTTACCAGGTTCGCCTGGTGCGCCAGTTGCGCCCCTTTCTAGACCGGGATGCCCTATGCACGGTCACTCACACTCTCGTGACGTCTCGTTTGGATTACTGCAATGCTCTCTACATGGGGCTCCCCTTGAAGGGCACCCAGAGGCTTCAGTTAGTTCAGAATGCAGCTGCGCGGGTGATAGAGGGAGCCCCTCGTGGCTCCCATGTGACACCTCTCCTGCGCAGACTGCACTGGCTGCCTGTGGCCTTCCGGGTGTGCTTCAAGGTTCTGGTAACGATCTTTAAAGCGCTCCATGGCATAGGGCCGGGCTATTTATGGGACCATCTGCTGCTACCGAATACCTCTCACCGACCCGTGCGCTCTCACAGAGAGGGACTCCTCAGGGTGCCGTCGGCCGGGCAGTGCCGTCTGGCGACACCCAGGGGAAGGGCCTTCTCTGTGGGGGCTCCCACCCTCTGGAACGAACTTCCCCCAGGACTTCGTCAACTTCCTGACCTCCGAACTTTTCGCCGCGAGCTTAAAACACATCTATTCATCTGTGCAGGACTGGACTAGATTTTAAATTTAAATTGGTTTTAATGGGTTTTATTATGTATACTGTCATTTTTAATTATTCGGCCATTTGGAATAAGTTTTTTAATCGATGTTTTATTTTGTATTATATGTACATTTTTTATCTGCCTGTGAACCGCCCTGAGTCCCTAGGGAGATAGGGCGGTATAAAAATATGAAAAATAAATAAATAAATAAACTTGACATGTGATTAAACTAGCCATTCTAAGCATCTTTCTGTGTTCTCCATATATTAAGGATAGCAATAGGTTGTTGCTTTTCTTTGCTGGCAAATGATGCTTGAGGAAAAGGAAATCCTGCCACAGTAATCCACCAGTCACTTTGGAAAAAACTGCACCATTCACTGCCTTCAATGCCCAGGCAGAATGGCAGTCAACCATGGCAATAATAGGGCAATTTATGCTGGCATACATCAGTTTTGACTGAGGAACACTATTTTAATACAGCTACAGTGTCTGGCTATGCCCTGAAAAATGTAACAGAACTCCAGCACCCCCAGTGGTCTCTTTTGTGTTTAACTTGGTTTGGTTTTGCTGCATCATTTAAATTTATGATGAAGTAACTCTATACGCTCTTTCTTTGATTGATACTAATCACTGAATTTTGAGTTATGTGCTGAGGACTTTTGGAGAATACAAGGAATCAACTACTTCTAAGAGATCATTGCAGACCTCCAACAACAGTCATATTGGCTGGAAACTCTTTGAAATACCATTCTAGCATATCTGAAAGGCACTAATTTTGGGGAAGACGCCTATATAGAAAAAATATTTGGGATTCATTCAGGAACATAGTGAAATGCCTAGAGTTCTCCCTTGTAAATTAGAGTTCTCAGATTTGGCCCATGATAGAAAACATCCCCATTGCCAGAATAAATGAAAATAGGGCATTTGTTACATTGAAGTAATGCATACAGCTGAAATGACCATTAGTACCATAAGACCAAAAAAAGAAAAAAAAATCAAATAAAGCAAAAGCTCTTTGCTGGACAAAACTCGAGGACTTATTTTTTCAGAGATCTATATTTCAGCACAAAGCTAAGTGCTTTGTGCTGAAATCATAAGGTCATAAAATCATAAGGTCAAATATGGATATGGTTTAGATAGATATTGGGAAGTGGGGACTTTTAATAGGAGCATATATTTATGTGCCAAACAATAACATTTGGAGCCACCTAGAGTTCAATATAAGCTATATACATGCTTTAAATAAATAAATAAATAAATAAATAAAATACAAGTGCCATATTTATGCAATGAGTCAGTTATTAGGATTTATTTAATATGGTTATCCTGCCTTTATTACTTTATAAGAAATTCAAGGTGTGAGAATACAAAACCTCCTATTTTCCCCACAAGAACCCTGTGCGGTGGATTGGGCTGAGAGAGAGTAACTGGCCCCAGTCATTCCTAAGGTCAGATAAGCCTCCAGTTATCTAGGCCAGTACCTTCAACACTACACCAAACTGGGTGTTGAAGTTAAATTTTTAAATCTGAGACATGTGTAATACAATAAACTAGAATGCCATACCACCTTAAGGTAAATTTATGTTTACCTCCATTCCCAAAAATGGAAGTACAGGAATAATGCTTAAAAGCAGTGTTTCCCAATCTCGGCAACATTAAGTGGACTTCAACTCCCAGAATTCTCCAGCCAACATATTTAAGTTTACACATCTTAAAGTTGCGGAGATTGTGAAACACTACTTAAGAAGATGAGGGGGTGGGGACTATGCTCCATTAGTAAACAAGCCAAAGCACAAATGTGACAAAATAATAAGTAGTGGGAGTTTCCTGTACACGTACTTAACAAATCCACACATTCTGACGAAAGTGCCATAATAACAGCTGCTAAGAACATAGTCTAAATTCACAAAATAGAGTTTTTGCAGAAAGAAATTGAAAGATTAAAGCCAGATACTTTGACTGCCCCCTTTACATAGATGATTAGCAAATTTGACAATTGCGAAAGAAATATTCCAATTGAGTCTTGGCAATCTAGTATTATGTGGAATCCTATAGCTAACTTCTGATGGATACACGAAATCTGTTCAAATTAAATCCTGAACTAAAATGTCTTCTGATGAGGACATTCAGACATCTGAAAAACAGCTTTTAAAATTTTATTTTCCATAGAAATCATGTTAAAAGATTCACAGACTACCCATTTAATCACCAACGCTTAGCAGACTGCTTCCCCTTCCTTACAGCTTTGATAGAGTGTTCTTTCTATTGTACTCCCAGCCAAGCAAACAATATTTCATGACAAATAAGTGGAAAGGCAGGACAGATATGAGTTTAACATCTGTGCTTATGATGTTTTGTCCAACTACACCATCATTCTCATTTCATTCGCATCTTGTGCTACAGACAGCTGTGCAATATAGCTCTTAGAAGTATTTATAAACATGCTTTGTTCTCACTTTCATCACTGCTTACATCACTGCAGAGGTACACCTATGTTCTGTGGCTGATTGGACTTTCTTGTTCTCCACCTCTGGCTAAATTTCCTACTTGTCTCGAAATACTTGTGTTACTGTCCAATTTGCATTGCTAATCTGCCTTCCCTAATAAAGTTCTCAGGACCAGTTTGGAAGCATGAGTGGGCATGTCTGTCTTTAGGTTAAGAAGGGAACAGAGCTTGGAGGTGGGGAACCCGCTTTGTATGAAAATAAAATCAAACTTAATCCAGACCAAATTTTTAAATGGATCAGGCAGCTGTGATGAGAGAAGCCTTTCACTGCTGAGGCTTCTGGAGAGCAGATGTGAGTCAAGCAATAACACTAGGCCAGATGGTCAAATAACCTGATCTGATCTAAGTCATCTTCTATGTTCTGTTCTTAGAATATTCTCTAGAATAGACCATGAATTTTGCTAAGTCAGTGGCCATAACAAATACTATTCTTTGGAACAAGCAGGGGCAAAATGCAATGTTGCCAATGCATAGTTCAAGCTAGCCATTCCTATTTTTTTATACTGCACGCCAATTATAGAAGACAACTTGTAATATCTCTATTCTTTCTGCACTTGAATAAATGTCTGAGCTTGCATAATCCAGAGCAGTTTCCCCAAACTGAATCTGTTCTGAGCTATTTATGATTTCTTACTCCAGCTGGGAATTCCTATTGTATTAATTAGTCTGCCACGATCAATCATGTTTATCTTCAAATAAAAATAATTTTCATTTATCCTCAATATAATCCTTGCATAATCACATGTTGATAGAAAAGACGGTTATAAAAAATTCATTCATAAGATGAATGGAAGAGGGGGAAAATGGGGGGAGAAAATCTGTGCAAATTAGCAATTCACTTTCACATTAACCTAGTGATATTAGTCCTAATATGTGTATTTGTAATTTTAGATTTTAATTTCGCAACCAAAACATGTTGCAATATCCTCTTCTGCACACACCTGGCATTCATGTGCAGTCTCTACATACTGCAGATTCATATCCAGTATGCATTAATTCAAAGCTGCTTCAAAGTCACATATGCTCCCTGCCTTGGCAATGATGCAGGGGTGTGTATGTCTTTTGTACAGGTGAAGAAGGCCAATAGGTATTTCAATAATATTTATCCTGTTGTTGAAAACTCAGGTTGGCCGAGTCAAATTGTTATTCCTGAAGAAAAAGAAAGACATGGTAATTGAAAAAAGAGTCATACATGGAAACAGGTGAATGAAGAAAATCTAGCTGGATTAAAAATATTCTTGAGAAAGTCAAGAGGTGAAATATTAAGATTATGTTTGGGAATGTTGGCTCAGGAATTCTGGGACTTGAAGTCCACAAGTCATAAAGGAGCCTTTGTTCCCCACCTCTGGCATAAAGAAATAAAGATTTTCAACTACTCCAGTGCTCCACTCAGCATATGAAATAAATCTGAATAGTTTTTAGCCCACACTTGAATTTATCCAATGAAATAGCTCACAAGTTCCAATGGCACACTGCACTACTGCTGAATAGCATTTACCACTGCAGAGGTTTTGCAAATGTTAAGTCAAATTCTGCTTGCCTACAATATCTCTGCAGAGGGCATTGTTTCTGAAATAGCAGAGGACAAATCTGCTTCATTTCTTCATGACAAGTATTGCTATCATATTTAATTTTAATATTTTGTAGATTCAACGTAGTTCTTCCAACAATTATTTGCACAGGAGGACTTCCAGGATTTTTACCACCTGAATCATCATCCCCTGAGTATGATCCAATTCCTTGATGACCTTCTAAAAATGTGGCACCCAAGTTTAAACTCGATACTAACTAAAGTTCAGCCACTGAGAAATAGTATGAAACTGTTCATTTCTCAAGTTGAATATTATGTTTTGATTAATGCAACCTAGAATTAAATTTTTAACAGCTGACTCATTTTAATCTTATGACCTACTGATACACCTAAATCTTTCATATACGGCCAAGCCAATGTTTCATTCTATCCTTGCCCTATTACTTCTGTTTATCTACAATTGTACTTTACATTTGTTTCAACTGGTTGGATGTAAGTATCTCACTTGTAGGGTCCCCAATGATCAGAACTAAATCCAGGGTATGAGGCCCTTTTGTTCCGTTCTTTATTTTCTGAGAGGCAGAAAGACCAGGAAGTCAGGATTTTACTGAGTTGTTCCAGATTTAGCAGACTTCCAGATGTTGAGAAAGTTCAAAATTCCCTATTAATACAATAACTGTCTCTGTGAAAGTTTTGCAACTGTTTGAGAAAAACATAATGTGTGCTTTCTGTTGGCTTGGCAGCCTGTTCTATATTGCTACCTTGATATAATTTTTCTCTTCCTTTTCTTCCTATCATCATCTATAGCAGTGATGGCTAACCTTTTTGCCGTCGCCTATCAAAAGCAGATGGGTCGAGTGCGTGCGTGCCCATACCCATAATACAATGTGGCCCCCCACTCATGCGTGCACGACCCCCCCCGCTCCCCCCGCTTTTAGCATGTGATGGCCCGGTGGGCCCGGTAGGCCCATTTTTCACCCTCCCCAGGCTCCAGAAGCTTTCTTGGAGCCTGGGGAAGAAGAAAACAGCCTCCCCCCCGAGGCCCTCTAGAGGCCAGAAATGGCCCATTTTTCACCCTCCCCAGGCTCCAGAGGCTTCCTAGGAGCCTGGGAAGGGAAAAACAGGCCTTCCGGTCTCACCAGAAGTCAGGAAACGGGCTGTTTCCAGCCTCAGAAGGGCCTGGGGGTGGGAGGCCCCAAAAATCAGTTGACTAGGGCAACTCTCACGTATCCAGATATGGCACCGCGTGCCACCTATTCGCCATCATGGATCTATGGGCTTTCATCATCGCTTCCAATCTCAGATTCATGGTTTTATTTGGAGGCTTCAGAAGCCTTACATATACAGCTCCTCTCCCCCTTCCTTTTTCCCCTCATCTATTCCTTTTGAGCAAGATATAACCTTTGACTGCAATAAAGTCATCCATCAATGCCAAACATGTTGAACCACCTTCAAGACTAGCCTTCATAACCACAGGGATCACTGGCTCCCTTTCAGTAGTACTCTGCTACAGCATTTTCTGAATATAGTGCCAGCCATATTTGTCATATATGTCAGATTTCAACAGCAGTCATGGTCCTGGAGAGAAAGATCCAAGTTTAAGAATTGAGAATTCTTAATGATTCCCTCCTTCTTCATTACTAATATTTATGTTGTACTTCCAAAACATGAATGCTGCATGGGAATTCTGAAGATCATAGAGCAACAACATTTGAAAGATGTGTGATTGGAAAAGATTGGCCTACTCTAAATCTGCTTAATACTCCTGTACTTTCAGGACCATTAAAGATTGAAAATCTGGATTTTAGTATTATGGCTGAGGTCTTCCTGTTATCTTCATTTTGCTTTATATCTACTCCTTATCTGTCTCTAGTGCCTCCAGTGTTGCTGATCCTGAGCTGATCTGGTACTGGTGGCAGCAGCAAACACTAATTTAAGTTATGTGCAATATTTCATGGTAACATTGCAATGACAACATTGTGAGTAATTTAAATGGTTATTTCTCCCATCAGAGTATTTTAAGTATGTGGAACTAGACATCTAGCAGTAGCTTAAATATGCTAGGTAACCACACCAATGCTATCCCATCTGAAGAAAAGGTATGCTGGAAAATTTGCTTCTTTATTAACATTTTAGTTGATCCTAAAAAAATAACACCCAATTATTACTTTTGATACTTTATCCCAGGGATCAGCAACCCATGGCTTTGGAGCCACATGTGGCTCTTTCATCCCCTGCTGCGGCTCCCTGTTGCTCAAAATATGCATCACAACTACCAATGTGAGACACCTGCCGGCACGTGATTTATTGAGCTTTTTCACTCCTGGTAGGCCAACCATGGCTAAATCCAAGAAAAGTTTCAGAAGAAAACAGAATGTTTAATTCAACTACATATGCTAGTTTTGTGGCGCTCAGGAAAAAGTCAGACGTGGGAAGGGTCTTGTGGCTCTTGGTATTTTCTCTTCTTTGGGAAATGGGTCCAAATGGCTCTTTGAGTGTTGAAGGTTGCCGATCCCTGCCCTATCCCTACAATGCATAGCATCCTACAATTTTTATGACCCCACCAATTTTATAGTGCTAATTAAAGAAAAAGGATGCTTCTGTTATTTTCATGTGTGTATGTGTATGTGTGCATATCCATACCCAGACAAATAATGAAGTTTTTTTCAACTTTCAATTTAGCAGCCAGAGCCAATGCCAGATGAAAGTTATATTTTCTGCTGCCGTTTCATATTGTGGTAACAGCCTGTCATTCATGTCACTTTTAATCATGTCACATTTATTTTCTTCCTGCATGGAGCTCTGTGTAGTATATATGGATTTCCCCAATGATCCTAGGCAGTACATTCTGAAAAGTGTTTTGTTGCTGAAAAATAGCAAATTCTTCTGTCCTTTAGGTTTGTGGAGCTCTGGACAGAATCCATGATCCATAAATAGTGTAGAAACTGAAACTGGAGCAAGAAGCTACATGTTAATGAATTTAATGGATCAAGGCAGAATTGCTAATGAGCAGAAGTCTAGGAGAGGCAGAGGGTATTATACACATATTGCCTGGACTTTGGAGTGGGGAGAATTGGTAATTTTTAAACTCTCTTTCTGATTGAAGTAGAGTGAATGGATCTAATCTCTCCTGAGGAGAATGATATTTTTTTTCTGCCAGTTCCCTAGAGACAGAGCAGGGAAAGGAAACCTGTGCCTTCACCCCTATTCACATGTGTCTTTGATGTTGCTAAATTACAACTCCCATCAGTTCCAGCCAGCAGAGGTAGGGATGAAGATTCCTGGAAGTTCAACATCTGCAGTTTCCCACCCCCGCACTGGAGGCTAACATAAGCTCTGTTGGTGATTCTGAACTTCCTGTCAACTCCAGTACTCCCTTTCCTCTTGAGAACAAAAGTCTTTGGTCTCTTGCAGGTTCGTGCAGATTTTCCATGGGAATTAGGCTTTCTGCATAATCCAATGTTTTCCAAGGTTCAGTTCAGACAGGATCTTGATCTTTATTGCCCACTCTCTTTAGGCAGCCTGAGTCTCAAACCTTCATTTCTCTCTATATCCAGTTCCCAATCCCTAGATAATGTTAGAATTTTGAGGTAGGATCCCAATGATAATTCTACCTGTTGTAAGGTGGGGGTGGTGCGTCGTGTACCCCTGGAGATGCCATTGCTTGCTCATAAGAAGGAAGCCCAGGTGCAGATTCTGGCTTGGGCTCATCGTCAAAGTTGGCAAGGGGAATCCCTGGATCCTGTGTTCTTCTAAAAGGAAATGGAGAGGTAAAAAAAACAAAACCTAAAACAATTCACAGGCTTTTTGTCTGTAAGCCTAACTTAATCATAACAAAAAATTAGCAAACTTTTCACCAGCTGTTTAGAAAGCATACATGCTGTTTGGAAATTAAGGGAATTTTAGTCCAATAACTCACTATAGGAAAAAAGTTGAGAAAACTATCAATTTCAAAAAATCATTTCACTTAATATCCATGAAAGATTTGTGTAGGGTGGAGATGCTGGAAAGTGTAGTTCAACAATGTATTTTTAACAACTGTATAAAAACATCAACTTCAAAAAGACATTCACTTTGGAAAATATGCACGCAGATAAAAATTATCAGATTTATAGTTTAATTCCTCTAGAGGTCAGCCATGTTTGCAGAAGGCTGATATAAATCCCTGTAATACTGTTGTTCTTTTCTGATGCAACTGTTAATCCTGAATCAAATGCTTTTGACCACATGTTTAGTTGGTGACAAAGTGCTAGAATTATGTTTCCCTTTCACGCCCTTTATTACATAGGTGGGCGCAAAACATCTCTCTGTGGATCCTGAGACATACCTGGATCGATTTCTCTCTTTAGCCCGATATTTGATACAATACATGGCCACAATTATAAACATGACAATAGACACCAAAGCTGCAATCAGGCCAGCCACCAGGCCTGCCACATCTATTCCAGGATTTCCTATGAAAACAGGTAGACAGGAAGGGTTACTGGGACTCTTGTCGCTTAAATCAACAGGAGATCCTAACTCTAACATCCATGTTATATTGCCTCTAGGAACTGGGGAATCTTGGGGTAAAGGTCTGGATCACAAGATATTGGAATAAATCTGGAACAGAAGCTTTAGCTCCAGGTCAAATTTGTCAGGACAGTCTGGATATAAGGATGGCTCAAGGGTATGTCCTCCATACTTTCTGAGACCCCCAAAGCCCCCTTTTGCCAATTATTGCCAAATTATAGGTGAATATATAAATTGAAAATCAGCAATTTTTGTATTCTTGATCTGGGATGGGAAATACATGGAAACTGGAATATATATCCTAAAGTATCTTTAAACTGGTTTTAAAAACGAAGCACTCTAGAGAAATGGAGAATCTTGGCTCAGCTATTGTGAATGTCTTGCCTGCTTTCCTTCCTACCTTTCAATGCAGTTTTTTCTTGTGAAAAAAATGTGTAGTCCCCAATCATCAAAATGTTACCCACCCAATGTTAATCATAAGCAATAATGATAATCACTGAGAATTCCCCAAAAGTTATTATCTGTCACATTAGTGCCCCGCTTGCAATTACAGTCTGAATTGGTTGATCTGGTATAAATATATAGCATGCAATGAGGTAGAGAACATACATATATCAACATAGAGTTTTAGGATGAATTAAGCAGGAGAAAGTTGTATAAGCATATCTTTGTAGAACGGAAAAGGTGTGAGAGGACAAGTGTTTCCCAGAGGTGAAATCTACTTACCTTCCCAACCGGTTTGGAAGTGCACGCTGCATGCACTTGAACCTTCTGCGCATGCGCAAGCCTTTCTGTGCATGTTCAGAGGGTAAAAAACAGGTTACTTCCTGGTTAAAACCAGGAAGTAACAATGAACGGGTGGGTGGGCGGAGCCTTGTGCTGTCATCACTACCTGTTCTCCAAACCACTGGCCGCCATTGCTACCGATTTGGCGGAACCGGTCCAAACCGGGAGCATTTCAGAGGCATTTGGAAATTGGAGGATAGAGTTTCATTCTAATGACGTAAACATCAAGAGTTAAAGCACAGTATTCCTGCTTAAGCTGCCACTATCCAAGAGCAGCTTCTAATGGTATTTTACCAAGAATGACCTTGGTAAATAGGAGGAAAAACTACAGACACCTGCAGGTAAAAGATTTATCAGTCCACAGAAGAAGAAGAGACATGGAAAGAATTTCAGAAGGAACCCTCAGTAGTTCTCTAGAGAGTAATAGGGAGAAGGGGAGAAATACTTTGCTGTGCAAGATTTTGTTAATGTAGCCTTACAATAAAGACAGAGTTAGCATTAATAGTTACACTTCTTGCATGGACTACCTCTAAGATCTAACAGAGTTTTAGTACAGGCATCTCCAAACTTGGCATCTTTAAGACTTGGCATCTTTAAGACTTCAACTCTCAGAATTCCTCAGCCAGCTGTGCTTAAAATATTAGAATTGCCAAGTTTGGAGACCTTTGCTTTAGAATATGACAAAAAAATTTAGGTCTTGTAATTCATTTCTTCGAAAGGAAGGCAGGTGGCTGCAGTGACTCAGAATGA
Source organism: Ahaetulla prasina (assembly GCF_028640845.1). Lineage (NCBI taxonomy): Eukaryota > Metazoa > Chordata > Lepidosauria > Squamata > Colubridae > Ahaetulla > Ahaetulla prasina. Next base: position 33,092,633 of record NC_080542.1, on the reverse strand, counting down.
GGATCAATAATGGGGCAGCAAAATTCTTATTACATGGGGGGATGTGGGGGGCAACATTGTCTCAGGAAACTGGAAAGTCTTTTGTCACCTAACTAACACTGAAGGGGAAGAATCCCCAGCCTTATTACTATTATATATACAATAATTGTTAGAAGATTTTAGAAGTCCATAGAAGTTATTAGTTACCTATAAAGGTAACACTTGATTCAAGAAGGATAATGCAGCATTGAAAACACAAATACATGGAATGTCTCATTGCTGTTTTGTACCCTTTTTGTAGCCTTACTTACTTGTTTTTCCTTTTTCTCGTTGATAGGGCTCCCAAAATTTTTTCTGGAAGGAATACCAAAACAGGGGAACAATGTTAATATGATAATAAAAGTCGTTGTTTGTTTGTTCTATCTCATGTTGCCTGATTCTAAATGACTTGCTTGATAGTATCAAAAGCTTCTGAGTGTCCAACAAAACGTAACAAATTGTCTTCTGTTGTAGAAGGTAATCAGTATCTTCTATAAATGTCTTTGGGCTCTTTGCTTAAAGTTTCTTGTCCTATGTGTGAGATAGCAGAAACTAAACTAGACTCCTCACTCCTCACTCCTCACTCTCCTCACTGCCAATCACAATTGCCTAGGCTCTGAGTTGAAGCAGGAACTGCTGTATTTTTTATTTTTTAAAAAAGATCATTTTGAGAGATGGGCAGACCTATGAGTTCAGCATTCTGTCAAACCAGCCCTTCACCTGCCACCTCACCCAGCTGGTTTGGCACTGCAAGAGTAAACGGATAATGTAGGAAAGGAGGACCACTTTGTGGCCTCACATCTCTCAGCCAAAGCCTGAGCTGGAGACCTGGATTGACCTGAACATTTGGCAGTCCAAATAATAGTTCATAAGTTGAAGGATGGGATTTGCAGAGGATCTTTCTCTCCCTTAGATTCTCTCTCTTTGCTGGATATATTCCCTACTGCCACTGCTGGTCAATTGCTGTTTCATTGATCCAGGCCCTCCGGGAACAAAGGTAAGCCTGATTCCCACTGTTCAAAATGCAAAAATGCCCAGGGTCCAGAGAGCGAGAGAGCATGTCCCTAGGAGACTAAAGCAGCCAATAAATACTGAGCAGATCCCATTACCTAGGAGTCACCTGATAGCACCATTAATAAAATGATGAATGAAGCATGTTCTGTTGTACTCATGATATAATTTTGTACAATGGTTCCTGGTTGCTAAAGGGGAAAACACAGCTTTAGCTCTAAAACAGCAAACTAAGTCTTGAAGGGCTTATTTGCCTGTGGTGATACTATTTTGGAACCTGGACCCAACTACCTTTCACGAATGAAGGCAAATGTAGATGTCCCAGGATAATATTGCAGGATCCAATCTGGGATGGTGACAAGGACCAGAGGTTTAGTTTTCTGAGCTTTTGGACTCATGCTGGAGCCCATCCTCAGGGAACTTCTCTCTAATGGCAACTATCTTTTAAATATTGTACACTGCCCCAAAATGACAATAAGTCTACATAAGTCATATGTAGAAAATTAAAATGGCATTGGGGAGGATCAGCAGTATGGTTGGTCAGCTGTTCAAGAAGACTTAAGTGCTAACCACATCTCTATTTTAGGACACAGGAAAATTGCTATGCTGTGATCCCAAGGGACCAGATTTCTCAGGAATCCTGACTTGAATCTAATACTTGCAATCCATAAGAAGCACACTAGAGGGCACCATTCTATAAGAAAAGAAAACCTGCAACAGTCAATAAATACAGTAATCAGTCTATAATAAACTCACAAATGTTTGAAAATCAAATATTTTACTGTCTGGTTAAAAAAACTGACCATTTAAAAAAAAGGTAATAACTTCTCTATTTTGGTAAATAAATACAAATCCACAAAGAGGCATTCTTTCTCTATGCAGGTACTGAAAAGTATCTATAATATAGAGTAAATTATATTGTTGAATGTGATAGATATGTATATAAATTACTATAAATATGCAGACTGGAAGATTTGCTTGATAATGCAGTCTTATCCAATTCCATGTCTTGTAAATGTGTGACAAACTTTCATCATCCATATAATTATACATAGGAATTATGAAATATATTAACGGACACACATGAAAGACTGCTTAAGATATTGTATTGCTGTATCTTAATGAGTTTGTTCAACCTATAAATATAAATCAAGTACCTGCCCTCTTAGCTATTCTGCCTGTACATGAACATGAAGGTACTACAGAAATATCTCATGTCTCCAAAAATGCACCTTTTAGAAGAATTTCCATGTTCTTTATAAATAATACTCAACATCTGGAATAGCTGTGTGTGTTCCTAGTATTGTTAAAAAAAACCAGTGTGTTCTTGTGTTAACAGGAATCCTTTGGTAGTTATTACCGACCTTCTGTTTTCCCCACAACAACAACCTTATGAGGTGGGTTGAACTGAGAGAGAATGACTGCCCAAAGTCACTCAGCTGGTTTTCATGCCTAAGGCAGCCTAGAGCTCATAGCAGGAAATCCAGCAGGTTCTGACAGGTTCTGGAAAACTGGTAACAGGTTCTGGAAAACCGGTAACAGAAATTTTGAGCAGTAGCTCGGAGAACCAGTAGCGAAAATTTTGAGTAGTTCGGAGAACTGGCAAATACCACCTCTGGCTGGCCTCAGAATAGGGTGGGAATGGAGATTTTGCAATATCCTTCCCCCAGGAGTAGGGAGGGAATGGGGATTTTGCAGCATCCTTCTCCTGCCATGCCCACCAAGCCACGCCCACTAAGCCACATCACACCCCACCAAGCCATAGAACGATAGTAAAAAAATTTGGATTTTACCACTGGCTCACAGGATTCTGGTTTGTAGGCCAGCAACCTAATCACTACATGAAAGTGGCTAGAGGCATCTATTGATTTATTATTTATATTTATATGGTTCCCATCTCATTCTGCAAAGCAATTCTGGGTGGCTTGCAATAAATTTTTTATAAAAATTGAATGAATGAATGAATGAATGAATACATAACACTCAATTGGATGAGGGGGGTTATTTCCTTTTTTAAATTATTTTAAATCTATTCTAAAACCTGTTTTGTGTCTCACACTTGTTTTCATATGTGTTCTGCTGTGCTGCATTTCAGAGTCAAGACCCACAGAAAAATGGGGGTTGAGAAGAATGTTGCATGTTGCTTATTAGTTTTGTTTATGTAGCTGTACCTTAAAAACTATTAGATTTATTGTTCCTTGAACTACAGCTAAGATCCTTGGAAGCATAAATCATTATCTCAAATAGACAAGGCTCATTAGTATACAAAAATGGCAGTAATATGACAATTCAGTTGAGATCTGACAAGTCAATTAAAATTTAAATGGAAAAATATAATGATCATAATAGTCATAGAGAATACATAATCATCCTAACATTCTGAAATTAACATATATACTCGGGCAGGAACCATAATCTCTATTGCCACAAAAGTCTAATGTGGCTATTGGCCCAGCACTGTTCAACAGTCCCATCATTAAACCAATATTCATCTGCAAAAAATCATGAGAAATGTCATGTTGCTAACCAATTACCTACTATAATTTAAATGTCTGTCATTTGCACCTCTATAACTGTCTGGTTCGGTTCTGCAACCCAACAAGAAAAACACAGACTTCAGAGGATAATTAGAACTGCAGAAAAAATAATTGCTACCAACTTGCCTTCCATTGAGGACCTGTATACTGCACGAATCAAGAAGAGAGCCGTGAAAATATTTGCAGATCCCTCGCACCCTGGACATAAACTGTTTCAACTCCTACCCTCAAAACGACGCTATAGAGCACTGCACACCAGAACAACTAGACACAAGAACAGTTTTTTCCCGAAGGCCATCACTCTGCTAAACAAATAATTCCCTCAACACTGTCAGACTATTTACTGAATCTGCACTACTATTAATCGTTTCATAGTTCCCATCACCAATCTCTTTCCACTTATGACTGTATGACTATAACTTGTTGCTGGCAATCCTTATGATTTATATTGATATATTGATCATCAATTGTGTTGTAAATGTTGTACCTTGATGAACGTATCTTTTCTTTTATGTACACTGAGAGCATATGCACCAAGACAAATTCCTTGTGTGTCCAATCACACTTGGCCAATAAAATTCTATTCTATTCTATTCTATTCTAAATGTCTTAAATATTTTTATTTATTGACCAGCAGTATGATTGCTATCTAGTTGTACTTTGCTTTTGCGAACAGGTTAGTAGAAAACAAATTTTACTAAGTTAAAAACATAAAATTGAACACTACAAAGCAATCAATAAGGTAATTGTTACTATTTTAATCTTATTCACAGAAATAATGTCCCAAAATATATGTGTGTGTGTGTGTGTGTGTGTGTGTGTGTGTGTGTGTGTGTGTGTGTCAGTCTGCTGTCTATCTTTCTTCCTTAAATTCACCCATCTCTTCTAGAGGTGACTCTGGGAACCTTATAAACATTAACTTTACAAACATTAACATCAAAATAGAATTAAAGTAAACCAATACATTAACTAATTTTTATTAGATGCTTTTAGCTCTCTAGGGGCCAATCAGAGTGCATTCAAATCCATGTTGGCATGCACTGGAATTTTCCTGGAGACTGAAATGGCCTGGAAAGCTGGCCTGGAAAGAGTCAGAGTTAGTTAATTTGAGGCAAATTATATACTGTCAGTCTCTGTCCCTAGAAAAAAATCCTTTGTCTAGTTCCTACCAGATTATATTGATATAAACCCCCTGCTGGCTGGGAAAGACTGACTCAGAGTATCCTTTATTAGTGAAATGGTGTGTTTCCACAAACACCAATTTGTAAAAACATAGAAAGATTTGAAGGGAAGATAGAGGCTGGTGTGGAGTGACATACATAGGCATGAATGGAAAACTCCCAATATAGCAGCTTATTTAGTCAGAAAGAGGTTGGTGGATTGTACATTTTCCACTAGAAAGAGTAATCTAATGACTAAGTCCACATTTTATGTTGAACAGTAATGTGGCTTGTTTAGTAAAGAGTTACTGGGATGGATGAAACCACCTGTTATATTTTGTGAAATTTTGTTTATTTATCTGTTATATTATAAGTGAAGTATCAACCTATTAAAACAAGATAAATAAAATCGAGATATGCAGACAGCATTCTAGAAACCTCAAAAAAATCCACTCAAACTGTTCTCTGTGTATGCTGACACACATATGATCTGATTCATGCAAAACAATCTGGGACTTAACCGTAATTTGTTTCTCTGCTAACCATTTCAGACTGCTTTATTGGGAGTTTTCCATTCGTGCTGGTTCACTTCCCACTTTTTTAGGCCAGAGATTTCCCTGGTAGGGTTTAGGAATCATCAATCAAGATCTCAATCGAGAACTTGCCGGTGGCTTACACAATGAACCCATCTCTTCTCAATTCTCCACAAAAATCTGACATGGAGAACTGATTCAGTCAACTAAGTCAGGGGTCCCCAATCCCCAGTCCGTGGCCCTTTCCTGGGCCACAGCCCATTTGGAACCAGGCCGTAAAAGTGTTGGAGAACGCACGGGTGTTTGGCGCATGTTTGTGAAAGTGATATGCACACACATGTGGAACCATCCTACCGCTGCCATCTCTTCTGGTCCATTGAGCTGGAAAGGTTGGGAAACGCTGAACTAAGCGGAACTTTAATGGGACAGCCAGCAATAGTGATAAACTGTGGTTAACTATCTCTCTATGCACCTGCTGGTTTATTCTCTATTATCATACAATCAGAAAGAAGAATTGAAAACCTCTTTGTTAAAGGAACAGAAATTTACAATGTAATCTGAACCTGACAGTAATGGCCAACTCTATAAAGCTACAACTTCTGAAGCTGGCTTGTTTCAACAAAGCACAGTAATGATTAACTTTTATTTAAGGTTCAAATGACAAAGTGCTAAGTGCTATTAGTCTAAAATGAAAGTAGAAATTCCCAATTTTTTCTTTGTATTCAAACCCAAGGAAAGGAAATAGTGTTGAGCTTCATTTTTATAATCCTAAACCATGATCTATGACCATTGGCGTGATTGTTATGTCTGATGCAACAGTATTATGTCTGATGCAACAATATGAATGAAGGCAAATACATGTGTCCCAGGATAATATTGAAGGATCCGACTGGGGTTGGTCACGGGCGGTTTTGTCTTCTGAGTTTTCAGACTTATACTGAAGTGCATCTTCAGGGAACTTCTCTCTAGCAAAGTGTGTGCTTCAGGCTGTTCTGCATGTGGTATTTATATGGTGCCTGTTGTAGGTTTAGTTGTTGATTGGAGTGTTGATATTGGCTATTAAAGTCCTTGGTTGTTGTTCTGCTGCCAAGCCCTCTTGCCCACTAAGTATTTGATAAGCTAGTGGTAAATCAGCGCTCCTGTTCAACAGGCTATTCAATAAGATATTGAACAGAATTTGGATATTGAACATTGGCATATATATGCCTATAAATATTACTTTCTGCTCAGCCAATGTATTAAATAGAGAAAAAGCTTTAAATCTGATATTTGAAATCTGATACTTGAAACAATGATGTTACCTATCTGGATAATGAAGCATCTGTCAGAAAACTACCAAACTCAAGAGTACTAAAAACCAGTGGTGAAATCCAAATTTTTTTACTACTGGTTCTGTGGGCGTAGCTTGGTGGGCATGATGTGGCTTGGTGGGCATGGCAGGGGAAAGATACTGCAAAATCTCCATTTCCATCCCACTCCTGTGGGAAGGATATCGCAACATCTCCATTCCCACTCCACTCTGGAGCCAGTCAGAGGTGGCATTTGCCAGTTTTCCGAACTACTCAAAATTTCCACTATCAGTTCTCCGAACTGCTCAAAATTTCTGCTACCGGTTCTTCAGAACCTGTCAGAACCTGCTGGATTTCACCCCTGCTGAAAACCCCACAAAGCTTTAAATGTTTGGACATTTAAAATTTAAGAAGCAGAAAGAATTACTTTCCGGTTCAGACGTCTCACCTGACCATGTTTATGTTCATTATGGTTTACTATTCAAACCATGGGTTAGAATGATTTTTCTATTGTAAATTTCCCTCTTCTCACACGATTCTGTTTATAAGTTCACAACTCAACACTGTTGTGCTTAGGGTCACAGAACAGCTATAACCACTATATCTTTTTCCATTTAGATATCATGTAAGCCCAGTTCAGTACAGGATTTTCAATTATGATTAACAATCATTAACCAAATTTGCATTCAAACTTCACATCCATATTTCATTAACTATTATTTTGGCTAAATTATGTCTGGGAAAACATCTACATTTTAGAATAAAATGTAAAATAAGGAAATAAATGCTTCTTGATACCAAGATATTCACTATAACTAAATTCAGTGTTTCAATCTGGTACCTGCCAAATGTGCTTTTCTGAACGGAAGTTCTGAAAATTGTACTCTAGTAGACCCAGAGAAGAATAAGCTAGGGATGACTAGTTTTGACTACTCTAAATCAAGAGGGTAATTACAAGTGTGACACAGAGTCAAAAGTGCAACATCAGCAAACCATAGTTTGAAAATCGCAATATAGTACTTTAAAGAAAAATTTCCCAAACTTGCCCATTTCTAGATTGTAGACTTCAAATCCCATAATTCCCCAGTTAGCATGGCCATTACTGAGAATTCTGGATATAAAAGTAAACATATATAAAGAGTATCCTTGGGGAAAATTCCACTTTATGGATTACTATACTTATAGGCTAAGATGGCCATTTCTTCAAGTTTATAAAGGGTTGTCCTCCATTTGAAAACCTGCATTCTTTAATAGAGTCCCCAATTTAAAAATAAAAAAAAGGAGAAAAACAAAGAGCGTAAAGATGTCTAATTACAAGACCTTTGGTTACTCTCTTCCTTTTAATACAAGGTATGTTACATATTCTTTATGTTTGTCATATTTATACATCCTTTGGAACAATAATCCATCCAAGATCAGGTCATCACCAACCTTACTAGAGTTCAGGGAGTTTCCTCACTGAACGGAACATTTATTGTTAGTAATGTTTGCTTTGGTGTGTCAGTAGCTAGATGTCAATGGTTTGAAGAATTTAATTAGTTTCTTTTTCTTTTAATGCTTTCTGTTTTACTTTAAGCTGCTCAGCGTCTTTTTGAAATTGAGTAGTAAGTACACTACATAAACAAACAAATAAACAAATATCTGGGGGGGGGCTGTCCTCTTTTTATGACATTTAAGTGGCCACTCTAAGCCCATCCAGTTCCCCATACTCAGCTGTTTGTGAGTCGTCTTCAAAGACTTCCCGAGCTTCTTCATAGTTGCAAACTTCTTCTATGCATTCACGCTCCAAGTTGTCTGGCACGATCAGCTCAAAATCCCAGTGGTTATGAAGAATCTTACGGCTCAAGAATTTGTTTGCAGAAGTGGCATCCAGGAACACTGGGAACAGGAACCAGCAGACATTATCCTGAAGTTCAGAGCAGGCACGAAGTTCTATGAACAATATCTCTTAGTCTCAGAGAAGGTGTGTAAGATCTAGAGCAATGCCTCTGAACCTGGACAACTTTCAGATGTATAGACTTCAAAAGTCAGAACTCTGTGCTGGCAGGGCAGTTGCTGAGAATTCTAGGAGTTGAAGTCCAAACATCTGGAAGCTGCCCAGGTTGCAAACGTTGTTCTACAGCAGTGTTGAAGATGTGTGTGCTTTATCTCCCAGAATTCCTCAATTCTCTTAGAAATCTGGGAGTTGAAATCTATAAATCTTCAAGCTGCCAAGGTTGAGAAACATTGTTCTAAATTGTTATACTGCAGAGCTAGATGCTTGTTAAATAAAGGAAGCAAAAAACCCCAAGAACTACTAAAATATCTGAGAAGGGAATGCCATTTAGCACTGTTGACTGATGACAGGAATACTTTATTTCCATCCAATTCCTTTTTACTCCCTAACAGAGGGAACATGAGTAGAAGTAAAGAAATGCAGAATTTCAGAAAGACCAACTATACCAGGGGTGTCAAACTCATGGCCTGTGGGCCAGATGTGTCACATGCTGGCCATGCCCACTATGTCATGAAGTGATGCCGTGAGTTTGACACCCCTGAGCTATACCGTTAAGACAGTATAACAATGGGTAAACTTTGATTCACTAGAAGTTACATTTCTTCAAGGAAATACTTCTTTTTTTAGCAAGCAAGTGCCACAGTGAGAAGTGACATTTATGTTACTTTTTATTCCCAATAGGATTTAGAAAATATTTTTAAGGTATTAAGTTTAAATGAAGCTTATGCATCAGTTTTGCAGTTTTCCTGCAAACAAAAATGACAGGAAACCACACCAGAGTTTTTCAATAGATTACCAACAAAATTTGGCTGTATAATTTCATGGTGTGGGGGGAGCGGAGGTCATCTAACAAAATGGACTGGAAATCACATGATCCCTGCAGATAATCTACCCCTGTTTTTGAGACAGCATTTGTTTGAGATCAGCAGCAGCCATTTACCCTTTTTCCTACTCTCCAGCCATTTTACTCTGCTGGAAAACAGTTCCATCAGCCTGTCTCACAATCCTGAAATTTGGAGAATAACACTCTCCTACCAATCGAGGTTTGGAGGTTTGGAAATTTGGAGAATAACACTCTCCTACTGAAAGGAGGTTACATTGTTGGAAGAGAACAATCTTGTACAAGAAAGAAGAGAGGATGGGTTGGTGCCAGTTTGACTTTGGTACAGCAGCAGTTATAAACCAAATAAATTTGGGGTGACCCCATTCATATGTAAACAGACTGGAGATTTGGGGGAATTTGGGAGGGAACCCTGTGCCGAATATTCTGCCTGTAAGATAGAATAGAATAGAATTTATTGGCCAAGTGTGATTGGACACACAAGGAATCTGTTTTGGTGCATATGCTCTCAGTGTACATAAAAGAAAAAGAAAAACCTTCATCAAAGGTGCAACATTTACAACACAAATGATGGTCATAGGTTGCAATTTAACCCTTAATGATAGCAACAAAAAGTTACATACAGTCATAAGTGAAAAGAGATTGGTGATGATGATTGGTGATTCTATTCCTTCTTCTATTATAGAATAGAATAGAATAGAATAGAATAGAATAGAATAGAATAGAATAGAATAGAATAGAATAGAATAGAATAGAATTTTTTATTGGCCAAGTGTGATTGGACACACAAGGAATTTGTCTTGGTGCATATGCTCTCAGTATAATAAAGATTATCAGATCATAATAAATATAATAATAAAGATATTATCAGTATAATAAATATTATCAGATCTTTCCAGATGATCCCATCATAAATACTATGAATAAGTCTTTGTAATTTATTCCAGTCATAATCCCAAGCCTTCCCTTTAGGACAGAGCTTCGAGCCACTCAAAAGTTTATTATTTGCTCTTTGTGGGAAGGCATTATGTTTCTCCCCTCACTCCGCATTCTCTGCCGCTAATGGAATGTGGTTCTGCAAGACTCAGAGAAGCACTAATTGTTGGTTATTTGTGAAATGGATGGATCATTAGCATTATGAGGAGAAGTGCAGACAGCTTGCACTGTGGCAGTTATTGAGTGCAGCCTCTTGCTGGTTTTAGCTACATTGCATGTTTAAAGCAGAAGAGACCAGATATACAAAATGGAGCAAAGCAGGGGTGAAATCCAACAGGTTCTGACAGGTTCTAGAGAACCAGTAGTGGAAATTTTGAGCAGTTCAGAGAATCGGTAGCGGGAATTTTGAGTGGTTTGGAGAACTGGCAAATACCACCTCTGGCTGGCTCCAAAGTGGGGTGGGAATGGAGATTTTGAAATATCCTTCCCCCAGGAGTGGGGTGGGAATGGAGATTTTACAGTATCCTTCCCCTGGAGTGGGGTGGGAATGGAGATTTTGCAGTATCATTCCTCTGGAGTGGGGTGGGATGGAGATTTTGCAGTATCCTTCTTCTGCCACATCCACCAAACCACGCCCACCAAGCCACACCATGTCACTAAGCCATGCCCACAGAATCGGTAGTAAAAAAAATTGGATTTCACCACTGGAGCAAAGATTAATAAACTTTTTTTTCTGTGAGAGACACATCCTTCAGGATAACCTATGAGAATAGTTAGGCTGGCTCTCTAGGTAGTCTTTGTTTAGCAACTGCAACTGCGACTAGCAACACAACAGTTATGTGAAGCAGGGCTGAATGAAACTGCGACTGTGCTTACAATCTTACTTCAACTTTCCTTTGTTTTACAGATCTGCAAAGATTCTAAATGTGAAGATTGTTTGTAAAGTTACTTTTTCTACCACCATTGTAGCTGCAAGCAATCACTAAACAAGGCAATCACGACATGACAGCAAGTACAGGTGATCCTTGTTTAATAATCATTCATTCAGTGACCGTTTGAGATTGCAACAGTGCTGAGTGGTAGTTATCACCAGTCTTCGAAGTTATGGCCGTCACAGCACCTCGATGGGCATGTGATCATAATTTGTGACATTCTCTGCTCATTTCCTGGAAGCTGGTAGGAAGTCAGAAGTTGCAGTCATGTGAGGCCCTTAAAAGCTTAACAACTTTTATCATATTCATTTAACTTCAATAACTAGAATTGCTGGAACTACCATTGCTAAATGGCAAAATCATATGATGCCATGCTTTATAACTGCCATACTTAGTGATAGGAATTCTGGCCCAAATTACCTCATTTAGGGAGGATTTTATGTAATAATTATGCATTATTACATAAAATAGAACAGTGAGTTTGTAGGACAAGCCAGGTAACAGACTGAAAACTGATGCCTTCCTGATCCATGTTCTGCCCACTTCCTTTTGCCAAAATGCACTGCTTCACAAAGATGTTTAAACATCCAGGGATGAGACTGCCTCAGTTTCTCTGTTGTGGCTCTGAGGGTCCAATCAGAAAGGCATTTATGTAGCAATTGAGGAGGAAATGACCAAAGTATGTGTCTTGGCAAAGCTGGCTGAGGAATTCTGGGAGTTGAAGTCCAAAAGTCTTAAAGTTGCCACGTTTGGACACCCCTGGCCTAGGTAGAAGATGTATGGGAAAGTATGGGAGGGGATGGTCTTTAAATGGTCTTCCCAGTTCAGGCAACCTTGAGTTGCTATGACAAGCAGGTCGAAGCCATCCAGATTTAAAAATGAAGAAATCCATCTTCTTTCTTCCCTTCCCTAGTTTCCTAACTTCCTCCCCTTTTTGACAACCTATTGTAGATTAGGGCAACCTACTCTTGTTAAAGGGACGCGGTGGCTCAGGGGCTAGGATGTTTGAGCTTGTCGATCGAAAGGTCGGCAGCTCAGCGGTTCAAATCCCTAGTGCTGCTGTGTAACAGGGTGAGCTCCTGTTACTTGTCCCAGCTTCTGCCAACCTAGCAGTTTCGAAAGCACGTAAAAATGCAAGTAGAAAAAATAGGAACCACCTTGGTGGGAAGGTAACAGCGTTCCGTGCGCCTTTGGTGTTGAGTTATGCCGGCCACATGACCACGAAGACGTCTTCGGACAGCTTTGAAATGGAAATGAGCACCGCCCCCTAGAGTCGGCAACTACTAGCACGAGAGAAACCTTTACCTATTTACTCTTGAATAAACCCTGAATCAATCTCTTAGAGATTAGAAATTAGGACCAAACTCATAACTCCATGTGCTAGGTGTCAAGGGATGCAGGCAATTTTAGTTTGCAAATTGCACACCATTCTCTTTAGAATACTGGATTGGGACCCAGGAATATTGGGCAACTTTGAGCAACTAAAGAAATCATCACCGGGAAACTGAACAATGATCTCTTTAGGTAAATGACTTCACAGGATTGCTATTTTGCTTCAACATTCAGGAACAGCAGTTTTCCTCCCTTCCTTCCTCCCTTTTTATAATCTTTAATACCATATTTTTTTTAAAAAGAGCAGCCATATCTAAATGTCTTTTAATAAAATTGGTTTAGTGAAGGCTCTTTTAGAGGACATTCATTCTACCATTCATGACCCCTAGTTTTCAGGAGCATTTGCATCTAAGAAAATGGATGTTGGTTTATTACTTGGGAATGCTTGGAAGTTAAAGTAGAAAGCTGACTGTGCTGCAGTCAGCTGCAAAATCTAAAGTATATTAAAGGAGACTAGAGGAAATTAACTGGCATTTATGTAGTCAGGATGTGAATTTCAGGGAAAAAGGTGCTTTGAGATGTCCATGCTATTAAGCACCTCTGTCTTTTCCTAACACTGCATGGCAGTGGTGAAATCCAAACCGGTTTGCCCAACACGCCCTGGCACCAAACATGCACTGCGTGCGTATGCTCAGTACGCACCAAATGCATGTTACGTGCACGCGTGCATGTGCAGTATGCGCCAAAGGATGGTTGGGAAGGTAAGTAGAAGCGGGGGGGGGGGAATCAGCTGTGGCGTGCGATTTAGTTTGTCTAGAAAGCAGGATTTCCTGCTTTCTAGAGAAATTAAATCGCACGCCACAGCTGATTTAGCAAAGCTAAATCCCACTGCACAGCTGATCCCACCCCCACTGTTCTACTTACCTTCCCAAAGCTCCTTTTGGTGCGTGCTGTGTGCGAGCACATGTGCAGTATACACCAAAAGGAGGCTTGGGGAGGTAAGTAGAACAGTGAGAAGGGATCAGCTGTGCTGCGATTTAGCTTTGCTAGAAAGTAGGGTTTCCTGCTTTCTAGCAAAGCTAAACCCCGCTGCACAGCTGATTGTCAGAAATACTGGTTCACCTGAACCAGTAGCTTTTTTAAAAATACCGGTTCAGGCAAACTAGTAGTTTTTATTGCTACTGGTTGGCCCGGAGCAAAAAGGTAGCATTTCACCCCTGCTGTATGGCCACCTTCTATAGCTATCACACAATCCTGGGAAAAGAGACATTTGGATTTGTAAGTAGGAGTTAGCTGAATGTCCCCATGGGCTTAAAAAACAAAACAAAACAAAACATTTTGTCTCTGAGTCCAAAATATTGCTCTTGTGCTCTATTGCTTAGTCTTAACATCTTCTAATATTCTATATGCAGAGCATGCAAGCATCCTTCTCCATAAATCTGCCACTAAATTTGGATAACAAATCCCCCATTCCCAAGTTTCTTTTACCTTCTTCAATCTGTTCCTTGTCAGGTTGTCTATGGAGGGAGGCAGCAAAACTAGGGACTAGAATTTTGAACAGGAAAAGAAGACATAAAAAGCTCCACATGGTAGATCCTGGAGAGAGAACAGGAGATAGTCGCCAAAGGACTAAATTAAAAGGCTGCTAATATATAGCACTCCCCATCAGTATGTACACACTGATAAAAACTCCCAGCCCTCAGTTTAGCTAGAATGGAGGGGTAAAAGTAACCTTTGGCCTAATCAATAAAGTGGCCAGTGCAAGGATCAGTTCAGACCTGAGTCAAAAACAAATCATCCACAGAACATTGAAGAGTTGGCAAAGTTTTGGGCCTGGAGTACTTAGGAAATTTTGGAAAGACCACTTAGATGATCTGTTAGTTTTTCTCAACCTCAGCAACTTTTAAGATGTCTGAACTTCAACTCCCAGAATTCTGCTGTCCAGAGAATTCTGGGAATTGGAAGCCACAATGTCTACTGTTGACCTCATCCTACTCCTAAGAGGTCCGTAAGGGGCGTGTATAAGAGCACCAGCATGCCTACCGTCCCTGTCCTAATGTTCCCTTTTATTGTATTCATTTTACGTATTCAATTCATGCTTATATATATTATTTAATATGTATTCGACAACATAAATAAAATAAACAATGTTAAGTTGCTAAAGTTGAGAAATTCTTTGGGATGTTAAAATAAAGGCAACGACTAGGTGGAAGCAAAGAGTTTTCTGTCTCTCTTGATTTGCTGCTTTCTTTTGGTCAACACTTCTTTATAATACAGTTCATGATTCCTGCAAAGCCCCTATTTACTGAAAGGCCAACTGCTTTCAACCATCCCAGACTTACAACTAAGTGGTAAATAGACTTACAACTATTCATTTAGCAACCATTCAAAGTTACAAAGGCATTGAAAAAAGTGACTTACAACTGATCCTCACACTTACGACCATTGCAGCATCCCCATGATCATGTGATCAAAATTTGGGCACATGGCAACCAGAATGTATTTATAGTTACAGCATCATGAGATCAGCTGGTTACTGACAAGCAAAGTCAACGGGGGAAGCCAGCTCTGCTGAACAACCACACAAATCACATAATAGCTGCAGAGATTTCCTTAACAATCATAGCACAAAGCTCAAATCAAGTCAAATCAAAGCTAAATCAAGTGCAATTTACTTAATAACTGCCTTGCTTTAGCAATTGAAATTCTAGTCCTAATTGTCATATGTTGAGGACTACCTGTAATTTAGTTCCTCCCCCCGTTTTTCAAGGGAACAAAAGAATTGTGGTTACGGGTTCTTTATTTTTCAGAGCCTCAGTGGGACCTGAAGGAATGCTTGTAAAAAAAACAGATCGTGTCAATTAACAGTCCTGCAGACAGAAAGGGATTTGAGTTGAACAATTCTAGATTTCACCTTTTAAAAATTAAATCCATCTTTTTTAAAAAATAAGGCTATGCAGGACATGGGACCTGATGGAAAAAAAAACACATATAATTGGCTGATTATATGCCATCAAGACATTTTAAACTCCTAGTGATCACATGAAGTTCATGTAGCATGCCCTTGTTCCCATTATGCATGAATCTGACTAAAACAATCTTTTCCTGCTTGCTACCTTAGTGGAGGTGAGGAAAGCAGGATTCCCACCCACCCCCAACTGGAAGAAAAGTTGCTGCTTAACAAGGGAGCAATTATTATTATTTTTTAATTTGCTAACATTCCATAAAGAGAACAGGATGAAGAAGGAAGCCTCCAGGTGATTAAAAAACATCGCATGGGTCCACAAACAGATAATTAGCAATAGTTGCACTTTCTTTGTGTGCTTGTCTTTTATATAACAAAAAACATTCCCATAGAACTGTAATGCATTGCAATTTCTCAGGTACCGGTAGCTATTTTTCTAAAAGAAATGTGATCAGCTTGATGCTTAACATTATCACCTGGTAATTGTTAGGAATGCATGTTCAAAAGCTAGTAACTTAGGTATAGTTTTAGGCTGGGACAGTTTTTAACATACAGAGATATGGATATATAATATTATTAAGAATTTTGATTGTAATAAAATTTAGTACAATAAACTTAAAGAAAAAAGAATAAAAATAAAAGATAAATGTTACAAGGAAAAAAAAGGGAGAACAAAGAAAAAAGAATAGATGTAAATATACAAAAATATTCTGACAAATACAATGAAGAATGAGGAAAGAAATCTATAAGGAAGTGACTTCTAACTTTATCACAACAAGTATATACAAATATAGTGATTTTTCACCCTCTCTAAGGTTACAAACAATTATTGCATGTCTTACCTATAGGCAAATCCAATGAAGTGGATTTACCTACAGGTTTGGATTGCCAGAAGTAACCCTGTTTTAAACTTGATCAAATAAACCAACTTTACTTTCCTATCTTTTACTTTTAACAGTCTTCCTTTTTAGTTCATTCAAATATTGTTGAAGGATTTGATTTCATTTCTTCTTTGTCACATTGCACATCATTTTTCAAGGTTTTACCAAACTTCTTTTGTAAATTTAATAGGAAAAAAATAGTCCAGTCACTCTCTTGGTTTATCATTTGTATTTCCCATTTAAATTTTAAAAGGAAAAAATAATCAGCCAATTTATTTTGTAGATCCAATGAAGAATCCTTTTCTAAGACATTCCCTTGGCTTTCTTCCTTTAATACCTATCTTGTCAAATAAAATTTGTCCAATGCTTATAATTTCTTTTGAACATAATCTATAAGACATTGATATAGACTTTGTTGATATCGTGCATACTAATTTCTCACTTCATTCTTGAAATGTCTTCTTCAGTATTTTCAGTGTTATGACATTTCACATTTTATAGGTTTCCATTTTTTTCTCCATTATCTAAATATTTAGTTTCCTAGAGTATCCAATTTTTAAATCATGAAATTATTTATCACTGCCATATTTTCCAAAAACCAGAACAAATCTAGTTCCCACAAGAAGCTGTTTGTTCTTTATACATAATTCCAAAGTCTTATTGTAAAAGTTTCAATATTCCAAATTCAGCTACACTCTTAGTCCATTTATAATTTTCTAAGACCATATTTGGTTTTTTACTATTTCAGCTTCTTTAACTTCTTAAGATCATGAATATTTTTTTTTCATACAGGATGACTCACCTGGCATTTTGAAACTTGTTCCAAAGGTGTCTAACTGCTTAGAAGTGCTGCAGTTAACTAGCAATTTCTAAAAGTGATTAGAAAGTGAGGATTGTGAACTTAATGTCCTTTAAACGACTCCACCATGGTGAGCAAGATAGTGAATCCTGTCATCTTCTGATACACTAATCCAGGGGTCTCCAACCTTGGTCCCTTTAAGACTTGTGGACTTCAACTCCCAGACTCTGGAAGTTGAAGTCCACAAGTCTTAAAGGGACCAAGATTAGAGACCCCTGCTCTAACCCTGAGAAAGCTGCTATTCTATGGGTTTATATGAAGAGAAACCGTCAGGAGCACATATAAGCAATCTCTCAACCTCTCCTTATCATGAAAGGTCCCCTGGAAAGTTTTAAATATACAGAGATGAATGCATAACTGAATATCTATGGAGATTCTGAGTCATCCAACTCATGGATGACTGACATGACTGAAGAAGCTTCTTGGATGAGAAGCGAAACGTCTTCAAAGTAAAACCAGAAAGTCCAGTTGCCTTTTGAAAAAACACAACTATAACCTGGATAACTGAGAATCTCCATAGAATCATTTCAAAATACCAAAATACTTCTCAGGCAACTGAAGCAAGGATCAAGCTAAGGATACCTCTAGGGCAGTGGATTGAAGAAGAGTCAAGATGGCAGTGATAAACATGCAATTGATAAACATGCAATTGATAAACATGCAACAATTGATTGCAGTGATAAACATGCAATTGCATGATGAACATGCAATTCTACTATTTTTTTTGTCACTTTGTCCCTTTTGCCACCCTTTCCTCCACTCCCCCCCCCCTTGGTATTCTCCAGAACCAGTTTCCAGAACCAGAAACTGCAAGTTAAAGAAAACTCAAAGGGAGAGTGGTTAAATTGGAAAATGGGAAACACTGAGATGTCAAAGCTTCTCAGTGCTCCCATACTGTGAAACAATTTGACCAACTTAAAAAAAACCTAACGTAAATGTGTTCATGTTATTGTTAAGAACAGAGTTATAATACAGATTTTAGAAAAATTGCACCTGTTGAAATTTCCTTCTGTATCGAACCAAAATAGGAGCAGCAGAACCATGTTGTAATGACAGCCACACAAAGAGCTTGATTCTTGCTAAAGCCAACTTCTCCCAAAAGATATTTTAGTATTATTTATTAACAAGTGTATGGTCAGAAGACCACATGTGACCTAAAATGCTTGAAGCTTGACTCTTGCATTCTCTGGGAAACAAATTAAGCTAAGGACTTTATGGACAGAGCATGAAGTGGTAATACAGCTTGTTTGAGATTGGCTTATCAACTTGTATAGATCTAATTGCTGCATTTGTAAACCTTGATGGATAGTTTCAGTAAGCCATGCTAAACCATTATGGCTAAAAAAAAAGTGATGTCCAGCAAGTTTAGAGCTCTGGGAGATAAGGGAACACACACACCCCTTTTTTTTTTGCCCTTACTTATTAGCACCTTCAAAAAAGGACACTGTGTTTGCATACTTAATTGCTTGTAAACTGCTTTTCAGCTATTAGGAACCTTTGGATCAACAAGTTTTACAGCATCAGGTAAAGTTTTGTCAAGCGCAGGAAATCAGGAGTCCAGGCAGTTCAAATGAATATATAGGTTTATTGTATGATAAAGCCGTGTAGAAGAATATGACTACTAATGGTCAAAGCAAGTTGGCAGTAGATAAGAATCAGATAAGAGTCAGTGGAATTTAAGGTGGGCTGGACTTAGATCGCTTGTGAGCTCAAAGGGATTTGAGACTGATAACACATTTGACTCCTCCCTCAGGCTCAACCTTGTCATCTCCTTCAATCCTTAGCAAAAGAAAATTTAAATACAAGTTTAAGAACTTATTATTTTTTCCTTTAGGAATAAACCACTAAACAGTAATTATAACTTTGGTTTTACAAAGTTATAAATAGACTAAGGGCCCAAATGGATTTTTATTCTAATTAATCAAAATATTATAAGAATTAGAATTAATTATAAGAAAGTTTCCTATGGAAAAATCTTTTGTTTTGAATTTGTTTTTGTTTTGAATTCTCTTTTTAAAAACATGATAGGATGAGACATTGAAAGTTGAACGGAGCAAAATATTTTTTACAATGGACATACTGAAGCATATTTTTGGACAATTGATACAAGTTAATTTTCAGAATGTTTACCTCTATAGATAAGACTACATTTAAAAGATGTTATGAAAGTGGAACAGGTTTTACTCAGAGCAAGACTGAGATTGAGCTAAAACTAGATTTAAAATTGATAGGCTACAAAAATGATATGGAAAAAGATGCAACAGCGGACATACTAATAAAACCAGCTGATGTCTTAATAATTAAAGGGAATTTACAAATAACAAATCAAATGTGACCTGAATAGCTTTCCTACAATGGATTTACAAAGGAGACTTGTTAAAACTTTGAGGAATGTTGGGAGAAGAAATAAAGAAAAAATGGAATCAAATTCTAGAACATTATTTAAGAGATTGAAGATTAAGATTATTAAAAGTAAAAAGAAGGAAAATAAAGTGGGCTTTTGACAAGGCTAAAAATAGATGTGTTGTTATCTCTGGTAACCATTAATAGATTTTTGCTAACTAGGATTAAACAATGAGGCTTTGGAGATTTGTTACAGATAAAAGTTAGGATATGGGAAGAAGGGATCATTTGTTCTATTTTAAGAGAAGGTGATAAATTACTAACACTGCTTATGCTTGTAGTGATAAAGGGCAAAGCCATTTTATATACAATATTTCTTTTCCTTTTAAAACTATATTCTTATTTTTTCTTTTTTATTCTATTTTTTTCTTTTCTACACTTCCTATTTTTTTCTTTTTTAGTTTGTATTCGTTATCTTTTTAATTGTATTTTTAAATAAAATTACTATAATGTTCTGCTAAGTCTTAAGGGAAAAAAGTGTATTTTTTGCACAACCAAAGAGGCTTCGATATTATATTCCCTATATTCCTTCAATTAATCCTAAATTTTTCATGTTCAATTCTTGGAGAGCCCTTATATAAATTCCTGAAGTTTTCTTGGGAAGGTTCTCAGAAGCGGTTGCCATTGACTCTTTTCTAGGGCTGAAAAAAAGTGACTGGCCCAAGATCACTCAGCTAGCTTTGTGCTTAAAACAGAATTAGAACTCATAGTCTCCTAGTTTCTAGCCTAATGCCTTAATCACTACAATAAAGTGGCTCTCTCATGAATTCTTAAATAAGGATAATTAGCAGAACAAATTGCCCTGTTTTGGAGTTCATAAAAAAAATCCTGTTAATTGAAATTGAACCAGGATGTTCTTTAGCCTCTTGGAATTTACCTCACTTATTTATAAAGGAAGTTAATAATTTGCCATTTTGTCCATGGATGGTTACATACATGACTTTCAGTGAAATTGGAGCCTCTCCCACACTGTTTTCTGATTGTTGAGCTCTGCATGATCTGAGTCAACAGAATTATTTGCAATACCATGATGATAATGCAGTAATTTCAAACTGCATATTTCCTTATGAAAGCCTTGGAACTATAGTGCTGCCCCCATATAATTCTGACCAAATGTATATAGGATTACAGTCTAAAAAATAATCACAATGGGATTAAACCTGAAGAACACCTGACATTTCTGCTGCTTAGATGATTCCCAACGATTTATCTCAAAGAGTTAGCCTCTTCCCTCTTATGAGGATACGTAGCCTTCCAGATGTTGTTGCATTACAATCCCCAGAATTCTTCATGATACACTACACTGTCCTAGAGAATTTTTTTTGTTTGCTAAAAGAGCTTACAATTATATAAAAACATTGCTAAGAGTCCTTTCAAACTGTCTGTGCTTCAGATATTATCATATTGTTTTGGAATGTGCTGAGGGGGACCCAACCATTTTTCAGTGCGTAGACATAAAAACTCCTCTAAAAACTTGCCACCAAATGACAAATGTGAAACCATTAAATGTTATTTATTTAGAAATTTTCTACAGGTAATCCTCGATTTATGACCACAATTGGGACCAGAATTTCCTTTACTAAGTCCATTGTAAGCAAGTTGCATCCAATTTTACAAACTTTTTTGCCCCTGTGGTTAAATGAATGGCTGCATTTGTTAAGTGGATCACGTGATCATTAAGCAAACCCAATTTCTCCAATTGGCTTTGCTTGCAGGAAGCCAGCTGGGAATATTGCAAATGGCAATTACATGACCCCAGGGTGCTGCGGCTGCTGTAAATATATGCCAGTTTATTTATTTATGTCCTGCCTTTATTAGTTTTAGGAATAACTCAAGGTGGCCAACATATCTAATATTTCTTTCTCCTCCCATTTTTCTCAGAACAACAACAACCCTGTGAGGTGAGTTGGGCTGAGTGAGAATGACTGGGCCAAGGTTACCCAGTTGGCTTTCATGGCCAATGCCAAGCATCCAAATTTTGATCACGTGACTGTGCTGCAATGCTGCAATAGTTGTAAGTCACTTTTTTCAATCGTTAACATTGAATGGCCAATAAATGAATGGTTGTAAATTGAGCACTACCTGCAGGCTACCCTGTGCCATAATGGGCTTGTGTGTCTTTCAAGATGTAGCAAAAGAATCATTAACTTCAATTTAAATTACACAATTATTGTTGGTGGCATCATTATTATTCCCCGAAAAGCATAGCAGGGACAAATGAGCCTCAATTCATCAATTATAGAAAGATGTATTACTTAGAACAACACATATATTGTGATATCATTAACTATCCAAGATCCTTGAGGAAAATTCAATTGTCTAATAGTCAAAGGTACCAAAATCAGTAATAAGTGTCTGGTGGATTGTGTGCAAAGAATAATAATAGTAAATTAAATCATATTTATTTTTTGCCTTGGCCTTCTACTTTTCTGAAATCTGGCAAAGTTGCAAACAGTTGCTATAAATCTTAAAAATCTCCTATCACTTTTGTTTTCACTGTGATAACCAGTGCTATCACTAGGTCCAGCAACTCTTCCCTGGTGCCTATCAAATTCCATGACCTTTTTCATTTTATTTAACATTCTTCAATATATTAAATAGGAAATTAGAATCCTGCAAAGCATTCGTTTTAAGCATCATTTTTCTCCAAAATGTATTACATAGACTATAGAAATAGAATTGGAAATTGAAATATTAGCTTTGGTTAGAACATCTGCCAGAAAGAAAAAGCGACAATAGGCTTAAGGAATAAGGGAGCATTCTCAGATGTTAGTGGGGATGATATAGAGAAGTGTTTTTCAATATTGGCAACAACTTTAAATTCTGTGAACTTCAACTCCCAGAATTCCTCAGCCAATACGACTGGCTGGGGAATTCTGGGAATTGAAGTCCTCATAAGATATGTAAAAACTGCCAAGTTTGAGAAACAGTGATATGCAGCAACCTCACCAAACTACATTATTACCACCATGCCCAAATGGCAGCAGTTGGAGTGGTTATTTCATGTTCTCAAAATTCCCATTCAGTGTGGTCACCCAGAGCCCAACAAGATTGAGGACTCTTCCCCTAAGGCAAGGGTCTCCAACCTTGGTCCCTTTAAGACTTGTGGACTTCAACTTCCACAGTCCCTCAGCCAGCAAAGCTGGCTGAGGAACTCTGGGAGTTGAAGTCCACAAGTCTTAAAGGGACCAAGGTTGGAGACCCCTGCCCTAAGGTATGAAAACTATCACCTTCAGATAACTTTGTAACCTTGTAATTAATACTTTAAAAACTAAGGTGTATATTGATAGAACTTGGAAAGAAAGTGTGATGTATATGAAGAAAGAACAGTAGGTAGACTTAAGGTAGAGACTATTGCTCAACAGATACAGTGAAATTCATCTGTTTGCTTACGTTATAAATAAAGTACACATTCAAATAAAGCGGGTATTTAATGCAATACAAATAGCCCCAACACAATAATGAAATGAAACTGATACCGATTTCCTGCTTCTTGATCATTAAGCAGTTTGGACAAAAGGCAAATGGGGAGGTACTGTGATTCCAGAGAAAGAAATGGCTACTTTACAATTTTCCACCAGAGGTTATTTGGATTCTCATGCATGTTCTAAAAATCATATATTGCCCTTCAAATTCAGTTTTCCACAAAGATCCGACTGCTTTCCATTTTCATGAACTATAACATAAATGGACTTGAAAACTGTTCTTAATGAATTAACTACAGTCCAGTGAGTTATTCATTCTTTTGATAAGGTGAAGTATCACTAAGCAGTTAAATGGCTGCCTAAAAAGCAACAGGATTTACCTATGAAGTCTGGAAGAGGATGAAAATAAGAATAGATGTGATTTCTATTACTAAAACATTTTAAAATATTAAGTTGACTGGATCTTGATACAAACGTTATTTTGCTGCATAAAACTTCACCAAGTATTTAGCTGTCTGACTGGAACTAAACCAGCTGCAGCTAAAAAGGGAAGTATAAAAGAATAAAAATTCTCTCCCTGCTATAAATTCTAGAGCAGAAACTGTTTGATCTAATTACCTCTTTTCCTGGTCTAAATGGCACTATTCCCTAAAAGAAAAAAAGACTATTATTTTAGACAAGCGTCTCAGTAGTGGCAGTTGAAAAAAGGATCCTCAACTTACAATTACAAATCGCTCTATTACACCCAGGACATGCCCAAATTACCCTCCTAATAATTACCCCTCCCCCCCCGTTTAAAAACCACTTTTCTGGAGAAAGCCAGATTCAAACAGGCAAGGAAGAAAAAGGAAGTTATACATGGTTTTGGAAAACAGACTGTTAAAAAGAAAAGCGAGGGTATTTTTTCTCCCCGTAGCTGTCCACGTGTTCAACGAGCTGCCCAACTCACCTGTATGGAACCGGAGGAAAACAGTATCTTGGCAGAAACGCTCGGCTCTTCTTAGATTCCACTTGCTTGTCCACATTAGAAAGTCAGATCTGATCTGTTTAAAGGCAAGCTTCGCTTTAGTTGGTGATAGGGGGATAAAGGCATCCTCATCTGTGGGAGCAGGGCAGAGGGGAAACGTTGAAATTAGAGCAAGTGTCTTCTGAGTGGAATCAGGCGCTACCAAAAGTTCAGGTCTGGAGGTGGGTGTGACTAAAAACATCACATGGAGGAGGAGGAGAGCTAGGTAATGGAGGAAGGGTAACTCCCACTGCAGCCAGCAGCATTCCTGGGTGTGCCTCTTCTATGTAAATCTCCAGCAATCAATTTCACTGAAAATATTGCTTCACTCAGTTCACAGAGAACTCCTGGGTGCTCTGATGCATTTCTTCTTTCTGATATTACACAAGACTTCTAGGATTTTGAAACAAGATTTCAGAAATCAAGTGGTCTGACTCAGTCAGAGGTCTCCAAACTCAGCAACTTTAAGACTTGTGAACTTCAACTCCCATAATTCCTTGGCCATCATGTCTAGCTGGGGAATTCTGGGAGTTGAAGTCCACAAGACTTAAGAGTTGCTGAGTTTGGCGACCCTTCCACTGATTTTTCTGGTGGCCTTTGTTTGATGTCTGCTTTTGCAAACATTTGCAAGTATTGTTAAATAGGAATCATACATAAGTGATAAATATACTCAGCCTAAGAAATAAAACAAGAATACCATGGATCTGGAGTTGAGAATTTATAAGTTCCAATGTCAGTGTGGAAAAGTTTAATAGGGGAGATATTAGGAGATACTGTTAATGATCCAGAACTTGGAAACGACATTGAACCCTGAGAAAACAGATATTTCAAATTCCTTTGTTGGAGTTTCTGGATGAATTTTCTTCCCCCCCAAAAAAGTTTTATGATCTAATATAACTGTAGTTGCTTGATAGACTGTTTCCGTAATAGTTCTATTCAGACAGTCAGAGGGATGCAAAAATAAATTTGAGAAATTCTGATGATTGGTATACAGTTCATTTTAAGCCTATTATATCAGTAGTGGGTTGCTACCAGTTTGATCCAATTTGGGCAAACCCGTAGCAGCAGCAGTGGGAGGCTCCGCCCACTCACCCAGGCATCATCAAATTTGCTCTGTGCATGCACAGAAGCTTCTGCGCATGCGAAGTGATGCGTGCGCGAGCAAACCAGTAGCAAAGGTAAGTGAAACCCACCACTGCGTTATATGAGTTTTATTCAGTTTTGGCTCAATGTGTTGTGAGAACTCAGGGATGCTGTTAATAAATAGGGTTTAAGCTTGCAATTAATGGTCATTCTGCTTGGAAAAACCTTCCACATCTGGAGCTGCCAAGTTGGAAAAGATGTATGTATCTGGTCAATTGCTACTATGTCAATCACATTTAAATCAATACACAGTCTCAGGCTCTCATTCCTTATTTTGTTAATCTGATCTTCTGAATCAAGTCTGTGAGCATGTAGAATGTAGGTTTTTTTTTCATAACCTTTGAACAGTGTAGCTTTGAACAGAAGATCAAGTGCAGTGATAATAAGAAAAGATAGCAAATTCCAGCCCAATCCTGCTCCCCAGTTCATGAGTCATCTGAATAGGAATTACCCTTGTAAATCCACTTTATATGGGGAATAAGACTTATGATTTTTATTAAAACAATAGACATGGACAGGGTTTGGCTGCTAACCGTTCAAGTTTAAACCACCAATTAAGGTTTTCTTGTTATTATTAGTTTTTCTATATGCATTGTTTAAGATTTTATTTTTGATGTGTCCTCTAACCCAGAGGTTCCCAATCTTTTTCGCCCGCGGCTCCCCCGGAAATCCGACCTGCAACTGCGCATGCGCACCAGACACCCCAGAAATGGCGCATCAGCGCCAGACCCAGCGGGCGCAGATATTCCGCGGCGCCCCCATGACGATAGCACGGTTCCCTGGGGAGCCGCGGCTCACACTTTGGGAATCACTGCTCTAACCCAAAAGACAAAATAAAAAATTAACCCTTTATTTGAGTGTATTATATTTTATTATAGTGTATCACTTTGAAAATAATTAATTTAGTTAGCAGAGGGAATGTATTTATAGATTATACAGTTTGTCATAGATACCAAAAAAACTGGGAAAAATATTAGCTGAAAGGTTATTTAATGCCACAGATAGTTTATATTGTGGTTTAAGAATTTCTTTCATTGTTGTTACTGTATGTGACATTAAAAACAATATATATAACAATACTAGCTGAATACCCGTGCTCTGCTACTAAGCTATATGATCGGGCTTGATAAATCGACACTTGCAGCTTGAAAATTAATGAGTAGTGCCGATCAGCCTCTCCTCTCCCCTTCTCTCCCACAGCTTTGCCCTACAGAAGGTTATCCTATTCTATTCCCCTTCTCTCCCTCAGCCTTATCCCACAGAAACATCCCCTATCCTATCCCCTTCTCTCCTCAGCCTTGCTCCACAGAAGCCTCCCTATCCTATCCCTTCTCTCCCTCAGGCTTGCCCCACAGGAGCCTCCCCTATCCTATTCCCTTTTCTCCCTCAGCCTTGCCCCACAGAAGCCTCCCTTATCATATCCCCCTTCTCTACCTCAGGGCTGCCCCAAAGAAGCATCCCCTATCCTATCCCCTGCTTGCTGCTGTGAAAGTAAAATTGAACTGAAACTTGTCTCCTCTGCTTGTGTTTTGCATTTGGAACAGATTTCTTTTCAGGTGGGGAGAGGGAGCAGAACTCGTTAGCATCACAGCGTGTTAATAATAATATAGGAAATAGTAATGTTCTGTTGGTTATTTCAAAAAATCCTTTCTTAGTGAGCATCTAGAAGCCAAGAGGAACATACATGGCAAATTTCAAGTTTTTAGGCTTTATGGTTCTGGAGATTTTGTGATGATGCATAAGTGATATTTCTCTTTTATATATATGTAGATATATAACAATTGTAATGTCAAATTAATATTATATATTAAAGTTAGAAATATTCAAGAGGAGGAGAAATTCAAGGAGAAATTGTGGCCAAATGACTTGGAAAAGCCGCTTTCTTGCCATAACTATATATATTTTCTTGCCCTTTGCTCACCAACCCTTCCCAGCCAGCTACATGTCAAGAATCACACTCTTACCAAAAATATGTATCAGATCTATTTCCTCATTTATGTGTCACTAAAACCACATATTACTCTTTAGTTCCCTGCTAAACAAGGGTGAAACATTTCTTGACCTTTGAAACTTTTGTTTTGGTTTGGGTGATGTCCTTCCTACTCCCAATATACTTCAGTATCATAACATCACATGACTATAGAGATTTGAAAGTTGACCTATTTAAACTCTTTACCCTGTTCTACTCTCCATAACTGCTTATAATTCTAATAACATGTTTGAGGAGGCTATGGAAGGCTTCAAAATGCTAGACTTCAGTGACCCCATGAAAGTAAGGCAATGCAAAAGCAGGATCACTTTATGTATTTCTGGCCCTTGCTGAATTTATAATCTCAGCAAAGCCATTGTTTTATTTACATTCTGAGCATGTGGATGAACAAGCTTCTCTTTTGGTAAGGTCTCTTGCCTCACCCTGCTTCCCCTTGAGTTTCGGAACTAAAGGCAATCTCCAAATCTCAGGCTCAAATAGCATTTTGTCTCTGATCGGTTCCCATGAAAGAGAAAAACAAACATAATTCTAGTCAATCTTTCCCTGGCTCCCTCTGACTATTATTTATGACTTGTATTTACTTAGAACATTTATATGACTGTCCATCTCAAACAACATAACTCTAGGCAGACTACAAATTAATTAATCAAAAATTCAGATGAAAAATTATTTATATCTCTAAAGCAAAAAAACAAAACAAAAACCCAATTAGAACTAAAATACACTATCTCGTATTAATTAGGAACTGACTCAAGTGCCTGAGGAAAGAACCTTTGTTAGGTGCCTTTCTAAAAGCCTTCTATATAACTAGAAAATAGGTAACGATCTGCAAATTATTAAACCAGCTTGAATTCATAATGTGTTTCTATGTGTTCTCCTGTCCTATGGCAACAAATAGTTATTTTAGGAAGTACGATGAACAACACTTGGTCGCATAAGTGCTAAGGTGCTATTTTGCTGGTAGTCACTTTTAAAATTCCCTCTCTCTCTCTCTCTCTCTCTCTCTCCCTCTATGTGTGTGTGTGTGTGTGTGTGTGTGTGTGTGTGTGTGTGTGTAAAGCCTTTCCCTCCTAGAAGAATGGAATATTTTGAGAAATATTAAAAAAAGGCATATTGTATTTCCCTAAATGAAAAATGGAGAGACATGTTTTGGAGAGGCAGGAAGCAGCCCCCAAGTTTTTCTTAAATAGCCCAGCAGGTGCCAACACTTAAGAGATAAAGAGGTTATTGAAAGAGGAAGACAATTATCTAGGTAGCTCTATTCATAAGCAAAGCAAATACTGCAGGCAGAGATCCATTCAAGACAGGATATTTTGAAACTCTCTGCAGCAAAATTGGAACAAAGGCAGGTGGGATTAGAAACAGCCCCTCACCCAAGATCCAACACAGGACGAAAGCCATTAAGCCACAATAGGAATTGCCCAACACCCTTTCAGAATATAAACCCCTTCATTTCACCATCCCAGAGCAGTCCAATAAACCAAGGTTGACAAAATTAGCTCAGACAAACATCTAGGATTTGCCTTTCCACTTTTGCCTATAGAGCCTGCTATGAACCCTACATGACCCCATAGGAATCCGACAACAGCCAATAGAATATTAAAGGACATGTTCTTGCACAGGAACAGGAAGCTCAAATACAAAGCCCAAAGTAGGTATTAAAAACTTCCCACTCTGAACTCCATTTTATCAGTTGCACCAGAACCATAAATGCTGTTGGTTCTGTTCATCATTAAACCATCTTTCCAATCAGCCCCCATGTTTCTCCCAGCTTGGAACTGAACCAGAGGGATATTTCTTTCAATGTATGTATGTATGTATGTATTTCCTGCCTTTATTAATTTTATAAATAATTCAAGGCAGTGAACAAATCTCCCTCTATTTTCCTACAACAACAACCCTGTGAGGTGGGATGGGTTGAGAAAAAGTGACTGGCCCAAGGTCATCCAGCCAGCTTTCAAAAATACCATTCAGATGTTTCTGCAAAGGGCCAGAGAAATGCAATATCGAGAAAATGCGAGAAAGATTTTTTATTTTGTTAGAGTAGCATAGCTTGGAGGGATTTTTTTTTCTTTTCTAGGTGCTGTGGTCTCAGCAGATTTAGCATCAACTGAA
This sequence comes from Ahaetulla prasina, assembly GCF_028640845.1. NCBI lineage: Eukaryota > Metazoa > Chordata > Lepidosauria > Squamata > Colubridae > Ahaetulla > Ahaetulla prasina. The sequence continues at coordinate 33,063,261 of NC_080542.1, read as the reverse complement.
TGGGTTTTTTTACACTCCATTGTTCTCTAGCTTTCACAATGTTTCAGCATTGGCAGCACTGAAGACTATCAGAGTTGGCTTCAAACTGTTTTTAAAGCAGAGGGGTAAAAATAGCTGTGGAAATCTTTAGAGTTGGCTAATTTGTGGCTTTTGTATTGGACAAATCCAACAATATGTTTCAATTTGTTTTGCAAATCTAGGCAATTGAGCTAATTCAGTAAACCACTATGTCAACACAGCCCTGGTGTTTCCTGTATTATTTGGTCCTTTATCACAAGATCAGTATGTAATGTCATATAGTTTAGTTTCCTGAAAGACAGGTTGCTCCATACTTGTAATCTTAATATGCAACCACAGGCAAGTATTGGGTTATTTATTACACAAAAAATACTAACGGGCAAAGTTGAACCCAAAAGACCTGATAATCAATTGCCCTGACAGAACATTCTCTGGAAAATATTATGGTCTGCCAGTCCTCTCCAGTCTGGGAGTGTCACAAGGAATAAGAACTACAACTCCCAGAATTCCAAGCCAGCATGGTGAGAAGCAATTCCCAGCCTACACCTCAGGAGTGAAGTGCTACCAGTTCACTCCGGTTTGGGCGAACCGGTAATTTAAAAAGCCACTGGTTCCTCTAAACCGGTATTTCCGACGATCAGCTGTGCAGCGGGGTTTAGCTTTACTAGAAAGCAGGAAATCCCCAAGCCTCCTTTTGGTGAATACTGCGCATGCATGCGCGCACAGCACGCACCAAAAGGAAGCTTGGGAAGGTAAATAGAACAGCGAGGGGTGGGAATCAGCTGTGCAGCACAGTTTAGCTTTGCTAGAAAGCAGGAAATCCTGTTTTCTAGCGAAGCTAAATCATGCACCACAGCTGACCCCCCTCTTCGGTTCTACTTATCTTCCCAAGTCTCCTTTTGGCATGCACTGTGCATGCATGTGCATGCGCAGAGGAAGCTTTTGATGCACACTGCGCATGTGCATGCAGTGCATGTTTGGCGCATACTGCGCATGCATGCGCGCACAGCACGCACCAAAAGGAAGCTTGGGAAGGTAAATAGAACAGCGAGGGGTGGGAATCAGCTGTGCAGCACAGTTTAGCTTTGCTAGAAAGCAGGAAATCCTGTTTTCTAGCGAAGCTAAATCATGCACCACAGCTGACCCCCCTCTTCGGTTCTACTTATCTTCCCAAGTCTCCTTTTGGCATGCACTGTGCATGCATGTGCATGCGCAGAGGAAGCTTTTGATGCACACTGCGCATGTGCATGCAGTGCATGTTTGGCGCATACTGCGCATGCACTGCCAGCGAACCAGTAGTAAACCGATTCAGATTTCACCACTGCTACACCACAGTAGTTTGAACTAAGCTATAGGAAATTTACAATGGACACTGGATTGATTAATTCATTAGGGAAAGCAATTCATGAATATAGAATTGAAAGTTTATTTTATTTATTCATGGGAAATAAATACAAATATTTTTTACAAATAACTCAAGGCAATGAATGTATGCAATGTTTTGCCCTGATCAAGATTTGTAGTGAAAAAACATATGGACTACAAATCTCAATCAGGGCAAAGCAATAGACATAGACTTCTGGAAAGCCTTTGATTCAGTGGTACATGACACACTACTTCTAAAACTAAAATCCTATGGCATCTCTGGACCCCTACATAATTGGATAGCCACGTTCCTGTCAAACAGACAAGTAGTCAAAATAGGGAGCGCCCTATCAAATCCTGCACCTGTTAATAGCCGTGTCTCCCAAGCAGCGTTCTAGGACCAACACTCTTCATATTATACATAAATGACTTTTGCGATCATATTATTATCATTAATTAATTAATTAATTAATTAGTTGTATCATTAAGTGTTAAATTGTACCCTATGACCATCATTTGTGTTGTAAATGTTGTACCTTGATGAAGATATCTTTTCTTATATGTATACTGAGAGCATATGCACCAAGACAAATTCCTTGTGTGTCCAATTACACTTGGCCAATAAAAATTCTATTCTATTCTATTCTATTCTAAGCAACTGCATTCTCTTCACTGATGATGTAAAACTATTTGACACCGCCGACAATGCTGCTACCCTTCAAAAAGATCTTGACTTTGTGTTGGAATGGTCAAACAATTGGCAACCAACAAATGCTCTGTCTCACATATTGGCAAAAAGAATTAGAACACAAAATACAAGCTGAGTGGACACGACCTTGTAGATGACCTTCACTCATTCAAGGACCTTGGCGTACACATATCTAATGAGCTAAGTGTCAAAGCCCACTGTATTAATATCGCCAAAAAGACATTAATAGTTGTAAACCTAATCTTGTGTAACTTCTTCTCCGGTAATATTACACTACTAACCGGAGCATACAAAACATTTCCTAGACCAATTCTCAAACACAGCTCATCTGTCTGGAACCCGCTCTGCATATCAGACATTAATACAATTGTGCGTGTCCAGAAATATTTCACAAGAAGAGTCCTCCACTCCTCTGCTACTTGAAATTCTGGGCTTAGAAAACGTAGAACTATGCCGCCTTCGGTATGACCTGAGCATAGCTCATAAAATCATCTGCTTCAATGTCCTACCTGTCAATGACTATTTCAGCTTCAACTACAGCAATACACAAGCACACAATAGATACAAAGTTAAAATGAACCGCTCCAATCTCGATTGCAGAAATTACGACTTAAGCAACAGAGTGGTCAATGCCTGGAATGCACTACCTGACTCTGTGGTTTCATCCCCAAACCCCCAAAATTTTAACCTTACACTGGCAATTGTTGACCTCACCCCATTCCTAAGAGGTCTGTAAAGGGCGTGCATAAGAGCACCTACAATCCCTGTACTAATGTTCCCTTTAGTTGTATTCAGTTTTTGTATTCAGTTCATGCTTATACTGATATATATTATCTAATACGTACTTGACAAAATAAATAAATGAAATAAATACCCAGAACAACAACCCTATGAGATGAATTGGGCTGTGAGAGTTACTGGTGGTTAACTCATGGTCTCTTGCTTTCTAGCCTGGTGCCTTAACCACTAGACTAGACCAAATTGGTTCTCAAGTTGTAAACAATTCCATCAGATGCTATTAAATTGATCAGTATATGATTTTTTTTCTTCTCTGGGGTCATTTCCTGAGTTTCCCCTAACCACAGCTGAACATCTGTTTTCTGCCCTGTCTCCATAATGTCATCTCAATCATTTTTCCCAACCCATGAATGAGGCAGGTTGAAAGTTATATTTCTCTTCTTATTTCAACCATCCAGGGAAAGCAAAATCTATTAGGCTTTGTTTCCCATCACCTTGGTAGGAAAGGAGAAACTACAGAGCAGTTAAAGGGGCAGGAAACGGTTCAGAATTAAAGCTAAAATTAAATTTAAAAATTAATGTTTTCTCATGTGAAGGATAATGTCACGTAAGCAATTGGGGGAGAATTTACGTGATTATTTTCAGTGTGTCATTCCCCTCTTTTTCAAGGCCACAGCTTGTATTTTGAGATGTTTTTTGATCAAAGCCACTTTAGCAATGCCAGCATTTTTCTTGTATATGTCTGTGTATCACAGATTAACAGTTTTAATTGTTGAAAAATAAAATAAAAATCTATAGCAGCCGGAGCCCCTATGAGTTGAAAGAAGTATTTTGTGAAAATAAAGGGAAACGAAACAGCTAGCTAAAAGAACCTTATTTAACAGATGCTCTAAATATCCATTGATATTTCAAAGAGTCAAAGAGTAAAGGGAGAATAAACTTAAAGTACCATTCTTCTCTTTGGATGAAATAGGAAGACCAATTTAAGATATAGTACAGGTAGTCTTTGACTTACAACAGTTCATTTAGTGAACATTCAAAGTTACAATGGCTCTGAAAAATGTGACTTATGACCATTTTTCATACTTATGACTGTTGCAGCATCCCTATGATCATGTGATCAGATTGAGATACTTGGCAACTGACTCTTATTTATGACAGTTGCAATGTCCCAGGGTCATTGGCCCCAAAGGATAGGGTGCGCAACTTGGGTGTCCTCCTGGATGATCGGCTGTCATTTGAAGACCATTTGACGGCCGTCTCCAGGAGGGCCTTCCACCAGGTTCGCCTGGTTCGGCAGTTGCGCCCCTTCCTTGATCGGGATGCCTTATGCACAGTCACTCATGCGCTCGTTACCTCTCGCTTGGATTACTGTAATGCTCTCTACATGGGGCTCCCCTTGAAGTGCGCTCGGAGGCTTCAGTTAGTCCAGAATGCAGCTGCGCGGGTTATAGAGGGAGCTACGCGTAGCTCCCATGTAACACCGCTCCTGCGCAGACTGCACTGGCTGCCTGTGGCCTTCCGGGTGCACTTTAAGGTGTTGGTTATGACCTTTAAATCGCTCCATGGCTTAGGACCTGGGTACTTACGGGACCGCCTGCTGTTACCACACGCCTCCCACCGACCCGTACGCTCCCATAGAGAGGGACTTCTCAGGGTGCCGTCCGCCAAACAATGTCGGCTGGCGGGCCCCAGGAAGGGCCTTCTCTGTGGGGGCTCCCACACTCTGGAACGAGCTTCCCCCGGGTTTACGCCAAATACCCGACCTTCGGACATTTCGTCGCGAACTCAAGACTCATCTTTTTATCCGCGCGGGGCTGGCTTAAATTGGGATTTTAATGTTTAAATTTATTAATTTTAAACGGGGTTTTTAGTATGGGAAATTTTAATCATTGGGCTAATTTAAAATAAGTTTTTTAAATCGTATTTTAAACTTATATATTGTATTGTCGGTTTTATTATGCCTGTACACCGCCCTGAGTCCTTCGGGAGAAGGGCGGTATAAAAATCAAATCAAATAAATAAATAAATAAATGTGATCATCTTTTGCAACCTTTCTGACAAGCAAAGCTGATGGAGAATCCGAATTCACTTAACCATGTTACTAATTTAACAATTGTGGCAAGAAAAGTCATAAAATGAGGCAAATTCATTTAACAAATATTTCACTTAGCAGCATAACTTTTGGGCTCAGTTGTGATTATAACTCGAGGGCTACCTGTATTGAACAATTAAACTTGGATGCAAGTGGTATATAACAGTCTCTCTTATAACTGAAAAATGGCTGGCTTGGAGATTCGAGTGATTTGTTGGATTCCCCATTGATTAAATTAAAAACATTGTGCAAATTTGGTCTTAAAATTAAAATGAGAATAGAATAGAATAGAATAGAATAGAATAGAATTTTTTATTGGCCAAGTTTGATTGGACACACAAGGAATTTGTCTTGGTGCATATGCTCTCAATGTACATAAAAGAAAAGATACGTTCATCAAGGTACAACATTTACAACACAAATGATGGTCAATATATCAATATAAATCATAAGGATTGCCAGCAACAAGTTATAGTCATACAGTCATAAGTGGAAAGAGATTGGTGATGGGAACTATGAGATGATTAATAGTAGTGCAGATTCAGTACATAGTTTGACAGTGTTGAGGGAATTATTTGTTTAGCAGAGTGATGGCCTTTGGGAAAAAACTGTTCTTGTGTCTAGTTGTTCTGGTGTGCAGTGCTCTATAGCGTCGTTTTGAGGGTAGGTTGAAACAGTTTATGTCCAGGATGCGAGGGGTCTGTAAATATTTTCACGGCCCTCTTCTTGATTCGTGCAGTATACAGGTCCTCAATGGAAGGCAGGTTGGTAGCAATTATTTTTTCTGCAGTTCTAATTATCCTCTGAAGTCTGTGTTTTTCTTGTTGAGTTGCAGAACTGAACCAGACAGTTATAGAGGTGCAAATGACAGACTCAATAATTCCTCTGTAGAACTGAATCAGCAGCTCCTTGGGCAGTTTGAGCTTACTGAGTTGGTGCAGAAAGAACATTCTTTGTTGTCCTTTTTTGATGATGTTTTTGAGGGGCTAGAGGTTTTAAGGGGCTAGAGCTCAGGATTTTCTTGGAATTGTGCTCACCCAGTTCAAAAAGAAAGAGGAAAAAGCTAAGCTGAATGGTAGAAACCATCCTGAAAACTAAAAAGGTGAGAGGGGAAATCTTTTTCCAGCTTACATTGAGGTTACGTGCACCTGTTCTATGAGCATTTAAGAGACCTATGGAGGCCAGAAGCATTCTTGTAAATAAAGAGAATCCTAAAAATGGCACTAACATCTGCACCATGCAAGTTTTCTTTTTAATTTTTTATTAAAAGAATAATTATAGCAAGGTCATGTGAGGTCAGGAGCCTGATTAACCAATGGAAATATCTGCCAGCACATTGATGCCTGGTACCATATCCCATGTGGGTCAACTAACCAAATTGAGAGGATTAACAAAGTGTACCTTGATTATATAAGGAAGAGTAGTGATCATTAAGCACTTCTCTAGAAAGGAAAATGTATATAAAAACAAAAGCAGAATATACATTTATTTAACTAATATTCATGTAATTAAATATGAATATTCAAGCAAAATCACATCATCATGCACAAATTCCTCTTTTTAAAGATTCATAGCATCTGCATTCTATTTGTAAAATATTGTAAGAACCAGTTATGCCAGCTGAGGACTAAGATTCATTATGACAACATATAAGGTTCCTAGACTCTTTTTTCAGGAAAATTTTTTTCAAGACTATTTAGTTGCTGTCTATATCCTCTTATTAGCCAACATTTCTCTATGAAACAAGTGGTTTGAGTTTGATATATTTATAATACAGCAAAGAAGTTCTGAAGATATGGACCATTAACATATTTTACTAAGTAAGAAGATTATTTATTATTTATTTATTTTTATTTTTCAGATTTGTATACCGCCCTATCTCCCTAGGGACTCAGGGCGGTTCACAGGCAAATTAAAAACAAACATATAAATACAATTTAAAATCAGACATAAAAAGCTTATTCAATAGCCAGATTGATAAAAAACAATATAAATACTAAGAACCCCATTAAAACCAATAAATTTAAAAACTAACCCAGCCCCGCGCAAATAAATAGGTGTGTTTTGAGCTCGCGACGAAAGGTTCAGAGGTCCGGAAGTTGACGAAGTCCTGGAGGGAGTTCGTTCCAGAGAGTGGGAGCCCCCACAGAGAGGGCCCTTCCCCTGGGTGTCGCCAGACGGCACTGCCTAGCCGACGGCACCCTGAGGAGTCCCTCTCTGTGAGAGCGGACGGGTCGGTGAGAGGTACTCGGTAGCAGCAGGCGGTCCCGTAAGTAACCCGGCCCTATGCCATGAAGATAAAACTTATGGACTGTAAAATGTTTCCTTTTTATTCCTGAAAGACAGTATTTATCAAGGGCAGAATTCCATGCTGCATAAATCACAGGTTATAAACATGACAAGGAAATAATAGAGAAGGCAGCCATTGTATGAAAAATAGCCATTGTACCAGAAATAGTAGATCAAATGCTTATTTGTAGCTCCTTTCTCCTAAAGAGTAGATTCTATCAAGTGATGCCATCAAGTATTTGATAGCAGAATGGTGTTGACTGTAACAGACATACTGACTGTAATGCAACACTTTTTTTAATAACGAGATGTCATCTGGCAGAGATCCAGCCACAGCTTTTCTATATTAGCAATGCATATAGCTTTGCTGTCACAGTTGTTTGCTTAGAAGCATTAACACTTTTCAGTTTTGATTGCTCAATAGTTCAACAGGTTTTCTAGCCTAAGGGAAGAGAGAGCTACAAGAATGGATTCTGCTTATTTGCATTTCAACACTTAGAAACTTCATGAGCTTTAGAGCGTCAAGGGAATTCAAAAATAGGCGGACTTCCCCACCCACCCCGTTTTATTTATTTAGAGCCACATGTCTGCCAAGGTTGAGATGATGCACTTAGGACCAATTCATTTATTCATGTTTACTACTTGACCAAGACCACAACAACAAGACATTCAATGATGACTTGCAGGGGATGTGTAAACTTCTACTGAACAGACGATTCATTCAGAAGTTCAGCTTATCTCTTGGATCATCTTCCAGGTCTACTCTATCACACATGCCTCCAAATATCAACTCAAAAATTGACAAGTTATGCACATGACCTTCAGTGTAGCAATAAAAGGCAAGCCTTGCAGGGACACATAATTTTCATCTTTAACAGAATAAACAAATGGCAAGCTTAATTGTTAGCACTATTCTTACAGTAGCATTCAACATCTATTCATTATACATTATTAACTGAAGTTAGGCTTCAGCAAGATCTTGTGCCCATCACTTGTGCAGCAAGTAAAGCTAATGTAATTAATGTAATATAAATTACAGACATTTGCAGACAATTTGGTGTTTATCTTAGATCCACAAGAAACAGGACCACAGCTATTAAAAAGAATAGAAGAATATGGTGAGGTGGCAGGATTGAAAATTAATAAAGAGAAAACTAAGATATTAGTGAAAAATGTTACAGAGAAGCAAAAAAGGGAATTAATGAAGTTAGACATTCAGATTACAAAGAAAGTAAGATATTTAGGGATTCAACTAACAGCAAGATGTGTTACGATTAAGGAAGATAATTATTATAAATTAATAAAATGAGATTGATTTGGAGAGATGGAAAAATTTGAAATTATCGTTAATAGGAAGAATAGCAACAATCAAGATGAATATATTGCCAAGGCTATTGTTTTTATTCCAAACAATTCCAATAAAATTGGAGAAAAAATAGTTTGAAAATTTGAATAAAATAATAGTGACAGGTGAAGAAGGCGAGAGTCAACTTAAAACTGTTACAAGATGTGAGAACCAGAGAAGAGTTCGAACTACCAAACTTGGAATTATATTACCAGGCAGCAGTGTTAACATGGATGAAAGAATGGATTATACTGAGAAATACAAGATTATTGACATTGGATGGACGTGATTTGCAATTGGGTTGGCATGCCTTTTTATGCTATGGGAAAAATAAGATACATGGTTACTTTCAAAGACATTATATAAGAAATGCTTTATTATTAGTATGGGAGAAAATTAGAGAACAACATTACTTGAAATTACCAGTTTGGCTTTCGACAATGGAAGCCCTAATACATCCAAATATTATCAATATGGGAAATACTGTCAGATATAAGGATATTTTGTCAGAAAAGGGGGAATTTAAAACGAAACAGGATTTGGAAAAGCAAGGGATTGATATGGTGTGGTATACACAACTGCAAATACAATCTAGGTATGAAAAAGATGCAAAACAATATGGTTTTTATAGGGAATTGACAGAATTAGATAAGATATTAACAGGAACAGATGAGGGAGTGATAAGAAAATTGTATAGCTATTTATTGACTATTAAGTTAGAAGAAGAACAAGTTAAAGAAACAATGATAGCATGGGCAAAAACCATGGGACATACAATAGACTTAGATAAATGGCAGCAATGTGGGACAGAAATTATAAATTAACTATGTCTACTGCGTACAAAAATTTGTATAAGATATTTTATAGATGGTATTTGTCACCTGAAAGACTGGCAAAAATGTTTGAAGATAAATCAACTAAATGTTGGAAATGCCATCAGATACTGGGATCGTACTATTGTATGTAGTGGATGTGTCTAGAAGCAAAAAAATACTGGGCAATAATTTGTATGTGGTTGGAAAAAACGACATAGCAGCATATTGACTTAAAACCTGAGATATTCTTGTTGGGGATTTTACCAGGGAATAATAATAAAGAAATTGTATACTTGATTATTCATGTAATAATTGTGGCTAGAATTGTATTTGCGCAGAATTGGAAAGGTGAAAAGATTCCTGCAGATGAAAATGTGTTTAAGAAAATATAGGAATGTGCAGAAATGAATAGATTAACACTTGCAATTAGAGGGAAGGAAGAATCTGATTATTATAATATATGGGATTTATTTTATCAGTGGTTAGAGAATAAATATGAAAGTAACATATAGTAAAGTTAAATAAGTTAAGAAGAGAAATGCTATGATAATAGATACGTTAAGTATTAAGTATTATTATTAAATTTAGAGTAGGTAGCTCAGTGGCTAAGATGCTGAGGTTGTCGATTGAAGGGTCGGCAGTTCAATGGTTCAAATCCCTAGTGCCGCATAACGAGGTGAGCTCCTGTTACTTGTCCCAGCTTCTGCCAACCTAGCAGTTCAAAAGTACGTAAAAAATGCAAGTAAAAAAATAGGGACCACCTTTGGTGGGAAAGTAACAGCGTTCCGTGCGCCTTTGGCATTGAGTCATGCCGGCCACATGACCGCGGAGACGGCTTCTGACAGCGCTGGCTCTTCAGCTTTGAAACGGAGATGAGCACCACCCCCTAGAGTCGGGAACGACTAGCACATATGTGCAAGGGGAACCTTTACCTTTACTAAGAGTAGATAGAAATAATGAATATGGTGGTAAGCTTTAGCTGTTATGACACAAAAAGTTTGACCATATGACACCTTGTTTAATGAATGATGGAATGGTTTATACTAAAAAAAAAAAAGGATGTGTGTAATTTTGTTGCTGCCATGGGGATTGTATAGATTTTAAATTGTGGATTTTTAATCCTGTAAGCCATTCAGAGTTACCTTATTTATTTTATTTTTATTTATTTATTTTATTTATTTATTTTTCATATTTTTATACCGCCCTATCTCCCTAGGGACTCAGGGCGGTTCACAGGCAAATAAAAATACATATAAATACAAAATAAAACATCCATTAAAAAACTTATTCCAAGTAGCCAAATAATTAAAAATAACAATATACATAATAAAATAAAACCCATTAAAACCAATTTAAATTTAAAATCTAGTCCAGTCCTGCGCAGATGAATAGATGTGTTTTAAGCTCGCAGCGAAAGGTTCGGAGGTCAGGAAGTTGACGAAGTCCTGGGGGAAGTTCGTTCCAGAGGGTGGGAGCCCCCACGGAGAAGGCCCTTCCCCTGGGTGTCGCCAGACGGCACTGCCTAGCCGACGGCACCCTGAGGAGACCCTCTCTGTGAGAGCACACGGGTCGGTGAGAGGTATTCGGTAGCAGCAGACGGTCCTGTAAATAGCCCGGCCCTATGCCATGGAGCGCTTTGACGATAGTTACCAGAACCTTTGTATGAGTTGAGCCAAACAAACAAACAAACAAACAAACAAACAAACAAACAAACAAGGCAGTTCCTTCCCTGAACTTCATCACCCTGCTGAATTCAGTTGCTGAGTCTCAGTTATGTAACATGGAACAGAGCACAACAAGATAGGAGTGAGGGTTGTGGCCTGTGAAAGATATGGTCTCACTACGGTAGCACAGGAAATGTTTGATAGAGAAAACAGGAAAGGCTGTGAAAGTTGGCAACATCTCAGATGTAGAATGTTGTGATCATAGCTTATGAGGTTGCAGCATAACTGAGATTATCAATGGCATATCTTTGAGATTCTAAAACCAATGTATCCCTCTTTATGCAGGCAAGAAGATAGAGAAGTCATTTATTTTCCCTATCTACTGCCTATTAACTCCATCCAATAATCTCTAAATTTGATGAAATTATGGAAGATACTAGACAATCAGCAGTCATTCAAGATGCAGCACCAAACATGGAAGATGTTGTGTCTGTGGAGCTACCAAAGGAGTATTGAGCATGCTCACAGGATGCGATCTGATTGGTTTATTTTTGCATCCTTTCAGGCAAGAAAATTAGGGCTTTGCTATTGGTTGTTGTTTTGGACAGCTCAGTATTTTAAGAGCTGTCAAATCTTTTTCTAGAGTTGATTCTGTTCTGGAGTTGCCTTGTTAATAAATGGTTTTTATAAATGTGTTACTAGCCGTCTCCTCATTCATGCTGACCCTTGCAGAGATTTAATAGAAGAGGCACCCATTTTTTCCTTATGAAGTTCGATCAGATCGTGATCACCGCAGAGGTGGTGGAGTAGCTATTTTTTACAAAAAAAATCACTGAACTTAAAAAATATTCAAGTTGCACATAAACTCTCTCTACCTGAAACTATTGTATGTGACCTATCCACCAATACCACACTAAGATTCATACTATGCTACAGAGCCCCTGACTACGACATCGCTCATGCAAATATGTTAACCTCACTACTAATATGGCCTACCTCTTGGCCATATCCTCTCATCTTTCTGGGAGACCTAAATCTACCTTCTATAAACTGGATAACAAATGATTGTACAACCGAACCAATCCATACTACACTATACAACGCAGTTACAAACCTTGGCCTTGAACAACTAGTAACTAACAATACTAGACTCATGAACTGCCTTGACCTCATCTTTTGTAATAACTCAAACTCAATTTATGGACTACAAGTAAGAGAACCCTTTTCCAACAGTGACCACTGCATGATAGACTTTTATCTAAACATACGTCCTCGCATAAATCGTCTCAACAATAGTACTCCAAACTACAATTTTAAAAAAGCCAACTATGACCTTATAAACAATGATCTCTCATTTCTTGACTGGCAAAATCTATTCTCAACCTGTATCACTGCAGAAGACCACTATAAAGTATTCCTACTCGAAATCAATAAAATCATCAAACTATACGTTCCACAATTCATCACCAAAATCAAAAGGAAAAGCAAATTTCCCATATCAATAAAAAAGCTGCAATCCAAAAAAAAATCCCTCTGGAAAAAAAACAAAAAGGATTATGTAGCAAACTTCAAAAACCGCTACAAAAATATTTGCAACAAAATAAAAACAGAATGTAAGTGTTGTGTCCCAGGTTCCTGGACCCGAACTCCTGGACTCCGATGATTCAGAAAGTGAGGGAGAAGACCTGGCAAGCCCTGCTTCTCTTGGGCCCTCTCCCTCCCTGGCACCCACTCAAAGGGAGGAGGAGGGGCCAGCTAGGCCTGATTCTCTCGAGCCTTCTTCTGATTTGGCAACGCCCCAAGAACAGTTTTGGAGTGATACAAGACTCCAAACCGGCGCGCGCAGCAGAGGAAGCGTTGGGATAAAGCCAAGGAATGATTATCATGCAGTGACATCTGCAGAGACTATAAATAGGAGGTGGGACTTCCTGGTTTTTTGTCTTGGACAAAGCAATGAATTTGCGTGGGCAAACTGTATCAATGGAGGGAAGAATATATTCGTGAGTAATTCTGGCCTTATCTATAATTTCCTCGTTATCTCCAGAAACTTGGCAGGCCCGGGGGAAGACGTGGCCAGGACATTTATCTATGTAAATAAATTAGAAAAGGAGACCTTTGACTGACTCTTTGTTGGGAGTATTGGGGGAGGGAAACAGAACAGTAAACAAGAAGAAGACCTTCTACGCACCAATTCCAGTCGTGCTTTTTATAATTTTGTGAACAGTAAACTTAAAGAAACAAGATCCATTCCACCACTAAAAGAACTTAACGGCAAAGAATGTACTGATGAAACAGTTAAAGCAAATCTTTTTAACACATTTTTCGGCTCAATCTTTGTAAACAGTGATGGCTCACATCCAACATTCCTCAATCGTATCAAAAATGTTAACAACGACTTAACTCAAATAGACTCAACAGAAGATAACAACGACCTATCACATATGGACTTCACAGAAGATAATGTTGAAAAAGCCCTTCACAACCTGAAACCATCATTATATATTGGTCCAGATGGACTATGTGCATACTTTTTAAAAAAACTCTCAATTAATATAGCTGAACCCCTAAGCATAATCTTCAATAAAGCCTTCAAAACTAGTTCCTTCCAAAACACTGGTCTCTAGCCACAGTCATCCCTATCTTCAAAAAAGGAGATCTAAGCCTTGTTGAAAATTACAGACCTATTTCTCTATGTTGTGTCTCATGCAAAGTAATGGAATCCATCATAAACCAATCCATTACACTCCATCTCGAAACAAACAACCTTCTCTCTAATAAACAATTTGGTTTCAGAAAAAAATTGTCTTTTAACCTACAACTCCTCCACTGCAAAAACATATGGACTACCAACCTTGATCAAGGAAAAACAATAGATGCAATCTACATAGACTTCTGCAAAGCTTTTGATTCAGTAGTACATGATAAACTACTCCTCAAACTAAAATCCTAGGGCATTTCGGGACCTCTTCACAATTGGATAAATGCCTTCCTGTCAAATAGACAACAAGTGGTCAAAATTGGCAACGCTATATCAAATCCTGTTCCTGTCAAAAGTGGCGTTCCCCAAGGTAGTGTTCTTGGACCAACACTCTTCATACTATACATAAATGATCTCTGTGACCTCATCTCAAGTTATTGTGTTCTCTTTGCTGATGATGTCAAACTATTTAATACCACTAATAATACTTCTACCCTTCAAGAAGATCTCGACTTAATTTCCGATTGGTCTAAAACTTGGCAACTCCAAATCTCAACTAGCAAATGCTCAGTCTTACATATTGGAAAAAAGAACCCTAACATCAAGTACAAACTTAATGGACATTACCTAGCTGACGACCCCCACCCTGTCAAAGATCTTGGAGTTCTCATATCATATTGCCTTATACACTGTAAGCCGCCCTGAGTCTTCGGAGAAGGGCGGAATATAAATGTAAATTAAAAAAAATGACCTTAATGCCAAAGCCCACTGCAACTACATAGCAAAAAAGGCCCTAAGAGTTGTAAACCTAATTTTACGCAGCTTCTTTTCTAAAAACTCTACACTACTAACTAGAGCATACAAAACATTTGCCAGACCTATTCTTGAATACAGCTCATCCGTCTGGAACCCATACCACATCTCTGACATAAATACAATAGAATGAGTCCAGAAATATTTTACTAGAAGAGTTCTTCACTCCTCTGAAAACAACAAAATACCTTATACCAACAGACTTGAAATCCTGGGATTAGAAAACTTACAACTCTGTCGACTTCGACATGACCTATGTTTAACACACAAAATCATCTATTGCAATATCCTTCCTATAAAAGACTACTTCAGCTTCAATCGCAATATTACAAGAGCAAAAAATAGATTCAAGCTAAATGTCAACCGCTTCAAACTTGATTGCAGAAAATATGACTTCTATAACAGAGTTGTTAATGCTTGGAACTTATTAGTCCAATAGTCTCCATAGAGACTATACTCTATACTCCATAGTCTCTACTCAAAATCCTAAAATCTTCAACCAAAAACTGTCTACTATTGACCTCACCCCATTCCTAAGAGGACTATAAGGGGCGTGCATAAGAGCACAATAGTGCCTACCGTTCCTGTCCTATTGTTCCCTTCATTATATCAAATGAATATAGTTGATGCATATGTTTTACTTATATATTTTCTTCAAGATATGTTGTTTTATCTATGACAATTGTTTGTGTATACTGTTGTGACAAAAGAAATTAAAAAAAAGTTCTCAGACAGAACAATGCTCAAATACAGTTCTGTTAATGTATAATATGTGTTGGTTCAAGAACACTGCCTTGGGGAACGCCGCTATTGACAGGAACAGGATTTGATAGGTATATATATATATATTTATATCTATTATATTTATATAATAAATATATATATTTATATCTATTATATTATATTATATTTATATCGTATTTGATATGTGCACAAGGAATGTTCAGCAATCCTGGGGAAAGTGCTGGATACAGCAAGAAAAAGAAATTTCAAAGAGCCAGTTTGTTCTAGTGATTAAGGCACCAAGCTAGAAATCAGAAGACTGGGAATTCAAATCCCAGTTTAGCTAAGCAAGCCACCTGGGTGACTTTAGACCAATTACTTTCTCTCAGCCACACTCACCTCACTGGGATGTTATTGTAGGAAAATGGGAGGAGCTTCCTCTGTGTTGGATATATTTGCTGCCTTGTGTTATTTGTAAAAGTAATAAAGGCGGGATAGAAATAAATTAATAAAATTCTAAAGTGTAAAGTACAGGATGGGTTCATTCAAAAGATCTACAAATAGAAATTATGTCCACAAATGGAAAGGAATGGAATTGATGCTGTCTCTGAACAGAGTGGAAGGGAAGAAACAGGGAAATGTATCAGTTGGGAGGCACAATAATCACCATGCACTCATTTGGTCAATATCATTGCCAAAACAGAAGTGATATAATTCAAACAGCAGTTTGCTATATCAGCTTCATTTCCAGCTGATTGTGGCATGTGAGATGAGCAACTTAAGACTCCCAGGGAGAAAAGTCTTTCATCTTCATATATGCACTTTTCATGGGAAGTAACTAACTTTTTCAAAGTTATAGTTACATTTTTCATTTTGGTGGGAAGGCCAGCTCCTAGTTTTGACAAAGGTACACAGTGCCCCCTAAAGGATCTGATAAACTAACCCATGCTGTGAGGTGTAAAAACATAAAAGTTAGCTTTTGTGCCCACCAGATCTCTTCCGCGTAAAGGGAAATCTACTGAAAGTCAGATTGTGCTTTTACAATCCCATCAAGTCTTTTGAAAATGGATTTACTCTTTAAACGACTTTTGATTTGCTGGTTGGACCCAGAGCATTTTCTTGATTGGGCAAAGCAACAGAAATTCTAGAGGCTTTTGTCCCCTTTCCCAGTGATGGGATTCTGCCGGTTATAGATTGTTCAGCTGAACCATTTGTTAAATTGCCAGTTCGCCCAGCCCCTTGCCCCTCCCCTCCCCACCATTACTTACTGGTGTCACGGCACCATTTGTAAAATTGCTGGCTCGCACTCTCCTTCCCCCGGGAGCACACCCGAACCGCTTGTTAAATGTCTGGCTCAGCCGCCTACCACGCTGTTCCCCATCTCGGACTGCCCACCTCAAACTGCCCTGACCGCTCCAGCAGCAGAAGGCAAGTACAACCGAGTGCTGCCCCTGGGGAAGCGGGACTGGGAAAGGTGGTTGACCTGCGCCCGCCCGGCTGCCGGCCGTGACCTACCCCCATCCAAGCACCTCACTGGCCACACAGCCGCCAACTGAAGCCTGCCTCCATCCAAGTGTCTCGCAGCCCACCTGACCCAAGAGCCACGCGGCCGCTGACCGAAGCCTACCTGCACCCAAGCCTCTTGCTAGTCAGCCGATTCAAGCTCCTCGCTGGCCACATGGCCAGCGAGGCACTGCTGGCTGAGAGACGGATGCAGGCAGGCTGGTCGGCAACCGTGTGGCGTTGCTGGTGGACAGCGAGGTGAATGGATCGGGTGGGCAGCGGCTTGTGGCCGCTGCCCACTCGATCCATTCACCTCGCTGCCCACCCGAGCCAAGCGCCATGCGGCCGCCGACCAAAGCCTGCCTGCATCCAAGTGTCTCTCTAGCCAGCAATTAAAGTGCCTCACTTTTCTACTCAGAGGGCTGAAAAAGTTATTTTTGATCTGTCCTCACACTTTTGACCGGTCCTCACACCTACAACTGTCCTCACATTTTACATTTTGAACCCTATCTTGTAACCGTGGTGAAGAGAAGCAGTTGTGAAATGAGTGACATGGTTGTTAAAAATGCTGCAATGGGCATAAATGTGAGGATGGTCATAAGTGTGAGGACCGGTCAGGAATGACTTTTTTTAGCCCTCTGAGTAGTTTCTATGCCCATAGCCAGGGTCACCCGGTCACATGAGCAGCTAGGCTCGCCCATCCAATCACATGACCACCAAGCCACACCCCAAAATAAGCCACGCCCACAGAACCGGTTGTTAAAAAATTTGAATCCCACCACTGCCCTTTCCCCACTCTTTTATAAAATCAGTGCTCAGGAGAAACTCCTGTGTAAACAAAAAGAACCAAGATCATGTTCCTACACAATCAATATCCAAACACATCCCCATTTCCCTCCACCTTACTTTCTACAATAAATGTATATAAGTTGGAACCCAGGACCTTCAGTAATAATTAAGTTTGGTCGTTTATTTTTTGGTGACTGCCTTGATTTTATAGTATTCTGTTTAGGTAATAGTTGTTTTCCCTCTATTTTTCTCCCCCCCGCCCCTGCTTTGGAATGAATAGTCAGCATTACTCCAACTTTAGAATGCTTTCTGCTGAAGTACGCTTGGAATGTGTTCTGCCAGGAGATTTTAAAATTCTCTCTTTCTCTCTGATTTGATAAGAGGTGGTGATTTCTGTAAGGTCTTTGGTGGACTGCAAATCCTGATAAAGGGAACTTACATTCATTTTGTGACCATTCACAATACAACGATACTGAAAAAAGTAACCTATGATTGTTTTTCACACTTACAACTATTGTAGCATCCTCATGGCCATATGATTAAAATTCAGCTGCTTAGCAACTTGGATATATTTATTATGGTTTCAGTGACAAGCAAAATCAAGGGCGAAGCCATATTCACTTAACAACTGCAGTGATTTATTTAACATCTGTGGCAAGATCATAAAATGGGACAAAATTGACTTAACAACTGTCTTGCTTAACAATAGAAATTTTGGGCTCAGTTGTGGTTGTAGTTGAGGACTACACGTATATCCCTGATATAGGTAAATACAACACAATTGCATTTCCCACTTTTATTTTAAAGCACTTACAAAAGACTGGCAATGCAAGAATAGCCTTCCTCACCTGATTTCCTCCATGTGCAAACTGCAAACCCACAACTTTCAATTAGATTGGGGAACGCTACTTGGAAATAGCAAGTTTATCACTCTTTTAAGAGATGGAGAGGCTTAGACCGTAGTACATTCTGAGTAGTTTAGAAAATAATTTTCATCAGTCCCAGCTACCAGATGACCCTCAAAATATTTGTATTACAGAAGTTGCCTACTCTGCTCCAAGTATCTTTTGGAATAGGAGAAGTATGAAATATACTATTATAGCTAAGTAACTCCAGCTATCAGAAAATAACAGCTGACACAAAGAAACAGCAACAGAATAGAATAGAATAGAATTTTTATTGGCCAAGTGTGATTGGACAAACAAGGAATTTGTCTTGGTGCATATACTCTCAGTGTACATAAAAGAAAAGATACGTTCATCAAGGTACAACATTTACAACACAAATGATGGTTAATATATCGATATAAATCATAACCAGCAACAAAGTTACAGTCATACAGTCATAAGTGGAAAGAGATTGGTGATGGGAACGATGAGAAGATTAATAGTAGTGCAGATTTAGTAAATAGTTTGACAGTGTTGAGGGAATTATTTGTTTAGCAGAGTGATGGCCTTCGGGGGGGGGGGGGAGGGGAAACTGTTCTTGTGTCTTGTTATTCTGGTGTGCAGTGCTCTATAGCGTCGTTTTGAGGGTAGGAGTTGAAACAGTTTATGTCCAGGATGCGAAGGATCTGCAAATATTTTCACGGCCCTCTTCTTGATTCGTGCAGTATACAGGTCCTCAATGGAAGGCAGGTTGGTAGCAATTATTTTTTCTGCAGTTCTAATTATCCTCTGAAGTCTGTGTCTTTCTTGTTGGGTTGCAGAACCGAACCAGACAGTTATAGAGGTGCAAATGACAGACTCAATAAATAAACAATAAACAGCAAAATAAATAAAATAAATCAATAATAAACAGCAAAAAGAATCTATATACTCGTAATTTTGGAGACATTTTAAGAGGAAAAAGCCCCTTGTCCCCATCTTTCTCCCCACACCTGCAAAGGAATTTTGGAAAAAAGACTTTGAGGGAGTTTTTTAAAAAAGGATACAACACAAAAGCCACAGGTCTGAACGGTTCTTTAACGCCCGGAACCTCGGCTTAGAAACCCTCAATCTCCTTTTTCCCTTGTTCGCGGGACGCTTTATCTGATACACATCCGGGGGGTACCGTTCTTTGGAGCCCTTCCGGACTCATAGATTTCCTGCTTCCGGTGCGGGGGGGATGAGAAATTTCCAGGGGGGGGGGCAAACCGTCGTCTTCTTGAGCATTTCTTGAACGGAAAGAAGAGCGGCAGAGAAAAAAAAGTTACGATATAAGTGCCTGGAGGCCAGGAATGATTGTTAAGGTGCCAACCTTTCAGCTGGCTCCTTTTGAGGTATTTTGATCTGCAACCCCAACCAGGCATCTGTCAAAAGTTTCATTTGCTGCCCGCCATTCGGCACAGCAGATCGCTTTTGACCGCGGAATAGCCGGCTGCTGTCCCTGTTCCTGTTGGTACTTCCAGCTAGAAGGTCCTCCCGAAAAACTGTCAGAAAGAGACTGCTGGCTTCGGTGGTCAAAGTGTGGCTTGTGAGTAGTTTGGCATCATCTTCCTGACTAATTTGTATCTCAGTGTCTTTTATATAACTTAGAACTAAGGAGAAATTTCCTGACAGTTAGAACAATTAATGAGTGGAACAAGTTTCTTCCAGAAGTTATAAATGCTCCAACACTATAAGTTTTTAAGAAGATGTTGGATAACCATTTGTCTGAAGTGGTGTAGGATTTCCTGCCTGGGCAGGGGGTTGGACTAGAAGACCTCCAAGGTCCCTTCCAACTCTGTTGTTGTTGTTTTTATATCTTTAAATATCTTTAATCTTTAATATAGGCTTAGCCCGTATTCACCTATTTAATCATCCTATAAATATGTTTTATATGTTCTACTCCTTTCTCCTTAATTCTCCACTTCTAGCCATGGGATTTATTTTAATCTGCTTCCTATGTAAAGGTATCAGCTTCTTTGAATCTGGCATATTTCATTAGCGAGAGTTAATTTGATATCTTCTTGTTAGAAGAGAGTTGGCTTTGTCCTGGATTGTCCAGTTACATCTACATGACGCGTCATGGCAAGAACTGTACAGCGGGAGCTGTCTACACCTACCATGAAAAGAAAAAAGACACAGGTGAGGAGGCTACAGACTGAAGTGTATATACTGTGCTTCCTTAGTTGAGTGAGGAAATGTTTGCCTCTCATTGCAATAATGGAACTGCATGTGGAAATCCAAAGCAATTTTTCTTAGCCTATTTCTGCTATATGTGTTGAACTGCAGTTTTCATTCTATTCTGCTAGCATATCAGTTGGCATGCTAGCTAGGGGTTGACAGGAAATCATATTGAGAAAAAGCAGTGCAGGAAGTTATGTGAAGAGGATGTCTTAAGTAGGATAGGAGAAGGATAGGAGAAATGTATTGTTAAGGTAAGAATAGTTACAAACATTTTCTTTCCATTTGTTCAATGGAAAGAAAAGTTTTTCATGAAGTCCCTAGGTCTTGTCAGCTGGCATCATCTATGTGTAGTTTATATTGCTTTTATAGAAAAAGGTTCAGAGGATTGTCACAAGGTTTGGGAGTAATTTCTCCCCACTCCCCACCCCTCTGCTTATTCACAACTTCAGACATAATATATTGAAAGAATGAAGGCCAGAACTGGGAGGCAGTTACCTTTGTGCTGTTTATGACTAGGTGGATATTGGAAAAATTTCTAGGTTAGTTCAGAGTTTTGGTCACACCTGTGGAGTGTGATTAATACGCTCTAGTATTTCATTGAAACTCAGACTTAAACTAATTCACACTACAAGTTTTGGAACAAGCTGAGCCTTCTTGGCAAACTCTGCTTTTCTGGTTAGAGTGTCATCAGTTATTACCTTTTGCCAGTTCTAAGTAGCAATCCAGATAAGC
The DNA here is from genome assembly GCF_028640845.1 of Ahaetulla prasina. NCBI lineage: Eukaryota > Metazoa > Chordata > Lepidosauria > Squamata > Colubridae > Ahaetulla > Ahaetulla prasina. Next base: position 33,041,876 of record NC_080542.1, on the reverse strand, counting down.
CATCTGAATAGGTTTTTTCAATACTGCTCTCTTACTGTGTCCTTCCCTCTGTTTTTTCAGCTGCCTCTGGTTATGGGACACAGAACGTCCGTCTGAGCAAAGATGCTGTCAAGGACTTTGACTGCTGCTGTCTCTCCCTGCAGCCCTGCAAGGACCCTGTTGTGACGTAATTATCTGATAGGATCCATTTGAAATACTTCAAAGTCTTATGCTGAAGTTCTGCCCTGTGTATCTTTTATTTAACTTTATCAATAATGTAATCTCTAAAAACAAAAGATAATTGTCCCTGCAATTTATTTGTTCCTTTGCTAGATGTGCCTGTTGATTTATTTATTTTTTTATAAATGTAGAAGCCTTTTTAGTGTGTAATTGTACAGATAATGTGCACCTTATTGCCGCTTGACAGTACTTTATTATTTGCATGACACAATTAATGCTGGCCCAAGCCTTGTTTTGGAAGCAAATTTAGAAATTTGCTTCCAAATTTTAAATCCTCCCAGGTATATATATAAAAAAGACTACAATTTTTACTTTTTACAGGATCCGGGGAGGGGGAAGAACCCACAAGAACCGCCTTTATCTCTTTTGTGTCCTTCCTGCACAATCTTAATTCTGCTGGTGCCATCCTCCTTCCTTTGTTTGGAAAACAATTACCTTTTGTTTCATAGAGGAATTGAGGTTAAAATCTAGAATGGGGTAGTCAACCTTTTTATACCTACCGCCCACTTTTGTATCTCTGTTAGTAGAGAGAAATGGATACATGAAGTACCTGATCTGTGTTCCATAGCTAAGTAGTAGCTACTATTTTCCATAGTAGAAAATTTTCTAACCTCCCACCGGTTTCACAGTAATGGTGATTTATAAAGCGTATCGTTGTCTGCGCATGCCTCTCGCGCATCGTAGATTGGGTTGGGCGGGGGGTGCCGGCTACCAGCTCTGCTTGTCTGTTACAGCTGGGTGGTGTGGGGGGAGATGCACGAGCTATTCTGAGACGACGCTCTTTTGTTTGCGGTCGCACTATAGCGCCATTTAGTTTCACTTAGGTAACGTGAACTAAACTTATGCACGGGCGATACAAATAGTACATTTCAGAAATTTAAATTGTCACGAGGAATTTTATGAAAACCTAATGAAAATGTTTTTAAATAATGCTATGAATTTTTTTTAGAAAGTTAATTAAATTAAAAAAAAGGAAAGCTGGAACACCCACTAGTGGGCGGTAGGGACCAGGTTAAATACCACTGATCTAGAACATAAATTCAATATGTCTCTGTGCCATTACACCCCCTCTCTCTGGAAATTTAAGTTTAGCTATGGAACACAGATTAGGTACTTCATGTATCCATTGTTGCACATGAAATGTTTTATGAGAACTATTTTATGCATTGTGGTCCTCCACAGATTGCTATTTCTGATTATCATTGGTGCAAGAAAAAGTTTATTTTTGGGAGGAAGAGTAGGTGAACGATGGGGCAGAATACAGGAACTGTTACAGAATTGGGAATGTTGTGGACAAGTTTTAAAGCAACAAAGGCCAGTGAGAAATGGGGCATAGCTCCATTACCAGTCCTGGCTTTTGTCTGCAATTCTGTAAAAAAACACTCTTTCCTGTCAAACTGGTATCTGTAGAGGTTGTCTTCTGTTAACTGTCTTGTTTAGTGACTGTTCAAATTTAGAACTGCACTGAAAAAGTAGTTTTACAGCCACCCCTGAACTTATGACAGTCACGGTTTCTCCATGAACCCAGGATCACAATTTGGGCCCTTGGCATGAATTTATAGTGGTCACAGTATCTCATAGTCACATGATTGCCATCTGTGAGCTTCACAACCAGTTTCTGACAAGCTAAGTCAAAGGAGAAGCTGGCAGTAAATTGCAAGTTGTGATCACATGACATTGTGCTTAATGACCTAGGATAATTTGTTTAATGAATGCTGTGGGAGTGGCATCAAAAGTCTGGGATAGTCATGTGTTTTCACTTAAACATGTCACTTAGTAAAGGAGTTGCTGGTCTTACTTGCAGTCCTTAAGTGAGGAATCTATGCATGTGAAGATACTAGATTTCTTGAATTCTGTTGGTTTCATCTCTCTCCTCCCTGACCCTGAAACTTTACCATGTGTTTCCTGAGCCACTTTTTTGAAACCCTTTTTTGAAGCTCCATCTAATTGTAATGGCATGTTTCTTGACATTTTGTCACATAAGCTAAAAAGTACCTCAAAATAGGCTTAGTGTAATTAAAAATTTAAAAAACCCTTCCAACTTCCTGCCCCAAACTTAGAAAAGTAACTCTGTAGCCCTAGCCATTTGCTTCTTCTCTGTAACTGTCTCAAAAGGGTTAAGGGTCATTTTGGACATTAAAAACATGCCCCATCTTGCCATTCAGTTACATGTGTTATGACTTTTCAGATGTATCCTAGAATACAGGAACCAATAACTGAATATGATTATGCTCTGAAATTCTCACTGTAGTCAAAGAGGCATGGAGCTTTAGGACTTGGGTTATGATGGGTTTACAAGTGATATAAATTTTGCTTCCCCCCCCCCCTCCTTTCCAGCCCTGATGGATACCTCTATGAAAAAGAAGCTATCCTGGAGTATATCCTACATCAGAAAAAAGAAATTGCACGGCAAATGAAGGTATGCCAATATAGAGAGCTACAAGGATGGTTGGGTTATTATTATTATTATTTATTCGATTTTTATACCGCCTTTCTCCCGAAGGACTCAGGGCGGTGTACAGCCAAAAGTAAAAACAAACAATACAATATACAATTTAAAATACAAATTAAAAAACTTATTTTATAATTGGCCTAAAAAACTTTAAAATATATAAAACTAAAACCCCATTAAAATTAATATTAAAAAATTTAAAATCGATAAAATTTAAAATCGATAAAATTTAAGCCAGCCCCGCGCGAATGAAAAGATGTGTCTTCAGTTCGCGGCGGAAGGTCCGAAGGTCAGGTATTTGGCGTAAACCCGGGGGAAGCTCGTTCCAGAGTGTGGGAGCCCCCACAGAGAAGGACCTTCCCCTGGGGGCCCCCAGCCGACATTGCTTGGCGGACGGCACCCTGAGAAGTCCCTCTCTGTGAGAGCGTACGGGTCGGTGGGAGGCATACGGTAACAGCAGGCGGTCCCGTAAGTACCCAGGCCCTAAGCCATGGAGCGCTTTGAAGGTAGTAACCAAAACCTTAAAGTGCACTCGAAAGGCCACAGGTAGCCAGTGCAGTCTGCGCAGGAGCGGTGTTACATGGGAGCTACGCGTAGCTCCCTCTATCACCCGCGCAGCTGCATTCTGGACTAACTGAAGCCTCCGAGTGCACCTCAAGGGGAGCCCCATGTAGAGAGCATTACATATCTAATTGGGTTCATATCTAATTGTCAATTTTAATAGATATATTGGAAGAGTATGCCTAAAAAAGCTAGCAAATGAAAGAAGATGCAGAAAAAAACTGAATCCCAGTAACAAAATATCTATGCCCATGATGGCAAACCGATGGCCCGTGTGGCCCAAGTGGCACGCAAAGCCATGTGGGCTGGCACAAATGGTCTTGCCTGTTTGTGTTCTGGCATGCGTGTATTTGTGTTCTGGCATGCATGCGTGATGATCAGCTGTCCTTCATGCATGCAGCAGTGCAGAAAACCGGTGTGACTATGCGGGCCAGCCAGCTGATTGTCGGGTGCGCATGCGTGCCAGAACCTTGAAGTTCGGCTTTTCCGGAGCATGATCCCTTTGTGCTCGTAACAGTGTCAAAAACTGGCCTGTGCATGCGCACTGACCGGTTGATCGTCGGGCGTTCATGTGCACTAGAACCCAAACGTTTGGCTTTTCCTGAGCGCGGCCCTGACAAGCAATGTTTCTGTGCAACCTTTTTGACACACGTGGCCAAAAAGGTTCACCATCACTGATCTATGCTATATAGCATGAAAATTAACCCAGTAAATGTGACTTAGCTGAAATGAGTTTATTATGGTTTCTTTAGTGGGCATTCTGCATTTTTATAGGGACTTAGGCAGTAGTGGGTTTCACTTACCTTCACTACCAGTTCGGAACTGTGAGCACACACGCATGTGCGCTTCACTCACGGCATTTCTGTGCATGCGCAGAGCGTCCATGATGACCTCTGAGTGGGTGGGCTGAGCCTCCCCCCGCCGCCGCCACTACCGGTTCGCCTGTACCGGGGTGAATTGGTAGAAACCACCACTGGACTTTTACAAAGATACTTTATCTTTGTAACAATTCATATGAATTATTTTAGTCGTCTTTTCAGAGGCCTGGTATTCAGTAGCATTTATCCAGATCAAAAGCCTTTATCCTCTGCCAGTGATTCACTATAGGCTCAGTTTGAGGCAGAAAGATATCCAAAGCCTCTGACAATCATTGCCTAGTGACTAGGAGTGGCTGATATTATCTGACTAATGAGGCTGCAAGATTTAAGAAACAGTCTGTTCAAGGAAGGATGCGGAAATAGATGTAGAAACAAAGCTTTTTAATGGTTATTCAGTTTTGCTCTATAAACTTGAGAAATTTCTTCTAGAATTAATATATAAACATTGTAAAACAATATATTTAGGATTTGACTGAAACCTGCAGATGAACTCCATAGCTGTGGCCAAATTTGGTTTCTCTTGCTTTGATCTGGCGATTAAGGTACCAGGCTAGAAAGTAGGAGTTTAGTCATGGAAACCAGCTTGGTGATTTGGGCCAATCGCTCTTTCAGCTCATTTCTCCTCAGATGTGGTTGTTGTGGGGAAAAGATGAGGAGGAAAGTCTGCTGGATATACTTGCTGCCTTGAGTTATTTGTAAAAACAATAAATGTGAGGTATAAATAAATAGATACATTCTCTTCCTAGACCTGGAAGATAAATTTATCAAATAGGGAGTGGCTGAGACTAAGTTTCTTTAGTAAAAGTTGATATGGACCATAGTGGCCATCGATTCCTGACTTAAAAAGAGATTTAAGCGTTAACAGAGGCATCCTGTCTTTTGGCCAGTCTTGGATTCAGTATCAGAAATAAAAGGGGCACACAATGATTCTTGTATATTTTAGTTGCCATATCTTCAAATCTCATTCTGGAGGCTATTCATGGGAATGGCTCTTCTTTTTCCCTTTACAAGTGATAGTGCTACATTAGAGGAATGTAGGCCAGAAAAATCAGCACTTGTTAGCAAGACTATATCTCTACTTATCTAGAAGCCAAATTTTGGGTTATGTTTATGTCTCAGTTACTTGTTTGGGTATCAGGTATCTTAACTCCTCAGTTGTATTGTTATAAGGCTGGGATATTGGGATCCATCCAATGTATTTACTCTGTTAGTGCTGCTGTTGGCTGGGCATTCCATAGCTGCAGTCTAGTTTCTTCATCTAATTGCCATCAACCTTTTCATTTTTTGCTCAGACTTTTCTCATTTAAAAGAAATTATGAAGCCAACAGCTTTTTTTTTTTTAACTTTACTTTTGCTTTTAATGAGCAGAGTTATCCCCACCGCATGTTTGCCCTACATCTCTTATATAGAACAGAAGCATTTGCTTTACAATTGACATGCTGAAAAGTAGAGCAGCAGTGAATGGTTCCTTAGCTAATGCCTCCTTTTTGGCATCTACAGGCCTATGAGAAACAGAAGAATGAAAAGAAGGCAGAAATGGCAGAGTTGAGCAAGGCTGCTAAAGAGTCCCAGGTGAAAAATTTCCTTGACAAAGAGTTGAGCATTGTGAGCAAACCCCTCAATCCCTTTGATCGTCAGTCAGGTAAATCAGGAATGCAAGCAATATCTAAGCATCTGGTGGTGGAAGGGGGAAATACGTTACTTACCTTCTGTGTACATGTATAACAAGAATGGATTCTTCCTACTGCTGTGTCTGGTCTCATGTAAATCTTAAAGATGCTTCCAGACTTGATAAGAATTGCTCCCATTTTCCCTGTTCTAGTGCTGCTTGCCTTGCAGAAGCAGAGTGTTCACAAAGCTCCTATTCATTTTTCTCTGCCTTTTGGCAATGTTTGTAATTCATGGTGCAGTGGCTTGAGCAACCTTAGAAACCAGGGTTGTGGGGGGAGACAGTCTCTTCTTAACAAGGGTTGAATAAAAAATGAGGCTCCAGAATGAGCCTCGAGATGAGGGGTGTGTGTGTGTGTGTGTGTGTGTGTGTGTGTGTGTGTGCGCAACACTTAATTGCAACAGTCAACAAATGATTAAGGTGAGTTTGAAAGCACAAATAAGATATTTGATGCAACATGACAAGTCCAGGCCTCGCACTTTGTAAGCCTCTCAAGAGGAGGTTGTGAAATTAAAGAGATAAAATGTGGAGCTCTTTCATGACAGCTTTAAGAAGTTTATCCATTGTTGGAAGAAGTGTGTTTCAAATGTAAATTATGTGGAGAAGTAAATACAAGTAATGAAAGGGTTGATTTCAAGGACTATTTTCTGGGGTTTTTAAATTAAAATATCCCATTATAAACTAAACTTGGGGAGGTGACTTTTTATCGGTCCTTACATACTGTAAATAGCTCCTTAGCTTACCATCAACTTTCTATCTTTTTCTCTTAAACTTTTTTCCTACCTTCATTCCATTTTTCAGTTTCACTCTTTTCAAGTTAGCTCTTCTGCTATCATTCTCTTTGCATCAATGGGAAATGAGTCACTCAGGAGAAACGCGGGCAGTTGCTACAAGAAATGAATCCTCTCTTTGAGCATGGAGTAACAATGCTTGTGCTATTCCCATCTTTGTTGAGCTTGGTAGTGCTGAAGTAATGATAGCAATAGCACAGACTTATATACCACTTCACAGTGCTTTTTACAGCCCTCTCTAAGTGGTTTACAGAGTCAGCCTATTGCCCCCAACAATCTGGCTCCTCATTTTACCCACCTCTGAAGAATGGAAGGCTGAGTCAATCTTGAGCCTGGTGAGATTCAATCTACCAAATTGCTGGCAGCTAGCAAGTCAGCAGAAGTAGCCTGCAATATTGCACTCTAAGCACTGTGCTACCACAGCTCTATGTAACACATTTTGGGATGACAAGAAACTGGATCCTTTTACATGTTCTTGACTGAGCATGCATAGGGCCACTGTAACCCATGTGCAAATTGTATGCCAAACAAAAGTACCTCATAAGGGTGGGGTGGATATGTCACCAGTTGTAAGGTAAAAATTGTTTTTAATGGTGTGTGAATGTGTATGTGTGCCTTTGCAATAATAAAAAAAATGTTTTTAGCAGCACATGAGTGCATATAAAATTATGCACAAGGACACTTAGTATTACAACAGCACCCCTGAGCATGTAGATGAATTCCAGTGCAGCAAGATGTGCAGCGTTGTCCCATATACAATTAATCTTAATAATTCTGGTCTTCTCTGCATTATAGGAGACCCTCAAGCTGGGCCCAGCAGTGGAGAAAAGGCCAAACAGCTACCAAGTTTTTGGATCCCTTCGCTGACGCCTGAGGCCAAGACCAAAGCCATTCCAAAACCAGTGAGCTATTTTGTCATTCCTTTTCAAGATTCACCAAACTGTCTTGCTGTTTGACTACATTACAAAGCTAAACCAGCTTAACTGCCAGAACAACAAAAACTCTTAAGCTTGAATTAATAGTTCTTATTTTGTCATGCTTTTTCAAGATTCTCCTAATGCAGGGGTGTCAAACTTGATTTCATTAAGGGCCGCATCAGGGTTGTGTTTGACCTCGGGGGTGGGGGTATGTGCGTAGCCAAGGTGTGTGTGGCCAGCTCGATGTCACTAGTGTTGGAGGTGCCTGTGGCGGCCCGAGCACTCTGCCAGAGAAAACAGGCTCCCGAGCTCCTTTTTCGGCTGAGACGGCCTCCTTTTTAATGGCAAAGGCACTGTGGGCCAGTGAAAAGGGCCTTCGCTGTTTCCAGGGTGGCCTTTTCCAAACTGGTCCAGTCCAGATCTGTTGAACTATAGGTCCCATAACTAGTCATAATGGTTGCTCACCTCTTATATTTTAAAAATTTCACCCATGTTTAAATGATCTGGATATATAAAAAGAACTCTTTTTAAAATATTCGAGTTTCTTATTTGCTGATTAAAGATTACCTATGGAGGGGAATATATATATACACTTTCTGATTTTACAGTCATGAATAGCTTGTATTTTCAGGTTACATTTTTTTTATTGCATAGATATTCTGCATTGTCAGATCTTACAAATAAAACATTTGAATTTTGATTATTTGAGGGCTTGTTTATAGCAATATATACTGCTTCACAGTGCTTTACAGCCCTCTCTAAGCAGTTTACAGAGTCAGCCTATTGCCCCCAAACAATCTGGGTCCTCATTGTATGTGTGCCTTTGTACTGACCTCAGAAGGATGGAAGGCTGAATCAACCTTGAGTCACTCAGAATTGAACACCCGGTATGAGCAGTGAGTTAGCCCTGCAGTACTGCATTCCAACCATTGTATCACCACAGCTTAAAGACAGGATTGGAATATATGTTTCCGTATTTATTCTAATCTAACCCATGTGTGTTATGGTGGATGCCTTTGGGTAGTGTTGATTCCTGTGGACTGCCTGGAGAGGTCTTTGCAGTTTTCTTGGCAGGATTTCAGAAATGGTTTGCCACTGCCTCCTTCTCAAGGATGAATGTGACTGGTCCAATGTCGCCCAGCTGACTTTGTGCCTAAGATAGGACTAGAAATCACAGCCCCCAGTTTCTAGGGTTATTTTATCTTATCCCAGTTTATCTTATTCATGTCATTTCTTCTAGGACAAGTGCGTGTACTGCCCCATGAGTAGGAAACCACTGAAGCTGAAAGATTTGATCCCAGTGAATTTCACCCCTGTAGATGCTAATGTAGATCGCGTTGGACTAATCAACCGGCAGGACCGCTATGTGTGTGCTGTTACACGAGACATGCTTGGAAACTCTGTCCCTTGTGCTGTGCTCCGTCCATCGTGAGTAATGAGAGGGGGATTTTCTGAGAGGAAAGGTTATATATGAGATGAAATCTCTAGTTGGATCCAGGCATGGGAATCTGTCTTACATTTAATATGTAAAAGAGTTTTTTTTTCCCCCTCAAGAGGCTCAGTTGTGACTCTGGAATGTGTGGAAAGACTTATCAAGAAGGATATGGTTGATCCAATGAATGGAGAGAAGTTGACTGACAAAGACATCATAGTTTTACAACGGGTGAGATTGACTATTAAAGCACATGTCCTGTGGCTTCTAGAATATGCAATTTTAGTAGGTATAGTTCCAATACATTTGGTGGAGAGAGTTGATCTGAAATCAATCTTAACATCTTTATGTTGATCTAAATATTGAGAAGTTTCTCAGTAAGATGGCTTTCCTTTAGCCTTCTAAGCAATGACTACTATCTTTTTTTTATTTATAGAGGATAAGCATCATGTATCTCTCCAGCTATGCTTGAAATAATTTCTGTATTGTGTAATATTTGGAAACATTCTAACGCTTCAAAGATCTGTACACACACACACACATCAGAGGTGGGTTTCACCAGGTTCTGACCAGTTCTGGAGAACCGGTAGCGGAAATTTTGAGAAGTTTGGAGAACCGGTAAATACCACTGGCCCTGCCCCCATCTATTCTCTGCCTCCTGAGTCCCAGCTGATCAGGAGGAAATGGGGATTTTTAGTAACCTTCCCCTGGAGTGGGGAGGGAATGGAGATTTTATAGTATCCTTCCCTTGCCACGCCCACCAAGCCATGCCATGCCCACCAAGCTACACCCACAAAACCGGTAGTAAAATTTTTTGAAACCCACCACTGACACACACACACATATAATTTATCTGGGATTATTTGGATTGTGAATGTTACCCCTTGGGCACCAACAGTCATTTGTGGTTTAGCATCTTGTAGAAAACTACTAGAATCTTTTATAAAGCGTATCATATGTATATAGCAGGTTTTAAAATAGCAAGTCTCATGAACGCATCAGTCGTGTTTTGTTAATCCAGGTTTAGAGCAAAATATGATATGCAAATCATAGGGTAGGGAACTACATACTGATTCTGAATGTGTCTGATATTTGCAGAGAATTTCCTCCTCCCAGGACAATCACAGGTCCCAAGATTAGCTGTCAAGCAAAGCAGTTTGTGCTTCAGTTGTAATGTTGCCCAGCCCAAGCACAGAGCAGAACATAAACTCCGTAATCATCAAGGACAGGATAAGGGTGGGCCTTCACTTCACCATGCCATTCCTCTTTCCTTACGAGTTTTCTCTTTTTCCAGGGTGGCACAGGATTTGCAGGGTCAGGCGTGGAGCTGGAAGCCAAGAAATCTCGGCCTGTGATGCAAGCTTAGTATATTCAGATGGAAAAGAAAGGGATGATTCTCCACCTGATGCTGGCTGCCATCTGCCAGCTTAAAAGAGCTAATATTGCATATAAAGAAAGACAAAATAGCCTGTAATTTTGTAAACTAGACTTCCTTAAAAGTTTTTGAAAGAAAGAATTGTTAACTTGGGAAGTCATAATTTAATTGTCAAGTTTTTCTACCTTGGAAAAGAAAATAGAGGGTGCAGTTCACATAATCAAAAGCTCAGTGTATCTTTTAAATTGATTACTATTAAAAAAGTGACATGCTCTTCTGTTGGATCAACCTTTTTTACCCTAAAATTTTGCTGCTTCTGTTGTCCAATCTATGGCACAATATCTTGACAGGTTGGGAAATGGTTTTATTAGTAATCCAAAATTTTACAAGTTAAGAGGTCACAACTCCTGGCGGCCCCCAAAATAATCAACTGTTTTTTTATACTCTTTGGCGCTGTGAATGCTGTGCTTCATCAACTCTATGACTTCATCCCGGGAAAGCCTGTTATCCTGGAGAAGGAAGGGGTACAGAGAAAGAACTACAAGCCTATATAAGCAGTATTTATCCAACATATTGGCTACCACTAAGATGCTTAAAAATACATTCAACCTGCGTTCAACCTTTTTTTACCTATATAAACAGATATAGGAGGTAATTTTGAACCCAAGTGGTTATTTCATTATTCCCAAGAGGTCCCAGACAAGTGTTCGAAAAGACAACAGCTGTGTTTGCCTTCTTAAAAGAAGGAAAGCATTTGAGGGAACTAATCTTTGCTTTCCCTTAGATCAAGTGTGGATTGCAAGGGAAGAACTGAGGTGCATTAAGAATATTACAGAAGAGATTAAATGTACTGATGAAAGAAGATGTAGGTGTATTTAATCTCCTTCTCAAACGTCTCTGGAACATGGAGATCTTCATAAAATGACATGGGCTCACAGTGCTTTGGGGGAGATGGAAGCTGCAGAAGAACAGGAATGGATCCTAGGGAAAACCACCCAAGTATGCCAGCTATACTACTTTTTGAAGAAAGTTTAAGCAGGCCCTTCCAACAATAAATAGTCAGCAATTCCTTCTGGAGTGTGTTTCTCCCACTCCCATGTAAGGGAGAACCCGCTGTTGTATATCCCCTACCCAGGCCAATTACAGTTCATCATGCTTCTTTGTCAAATCTTCACCATAGTTGGTAGCCTGGCTCCCCACAAACATGTTCCAATTGTCCAAAATCTCTTGCTTGGTTATTTTATCATCCTGCGATGTGGGGGGTGGAAGCGAAGCAGTGGGAGAAGAGAAATAGAAAGGCAAGGAGAGAAGGCACAATTATAACCCAATTACATCCCAATCATTTATTTTTTAACATTTGTATATTGTGTTATTAGTAAATTATATATAAAACTTAAGTTTAAAGCCACTTGTGTTAATTTTTCCAGGGGAAAGAACACTTTTAAAATATGAATGCTTCCAGTTTCTTAGAACAGTTCATGCAACAACAGATCATTAGAGGAGGCAGTTAGTTTAAATATTACGCTTTTTCTCATTTAGAAGGCTAAAGTTCTTAGTGATGCTACAGAGATTGCTGTACCTCTCAGAATGACTTTAAAAAAGTCTACAAGTAAATTCCAAGTTGCTCCCTTTTTATTCTGCTATTTCCAAAGATAAAGATAGACAACTGGAGCCAAATAGTGGAAGCTGCATATCTTAGAAATTGTCAGTGTGTGACACAAAGCCACCACAGGTCACAATTCTGAACAAAATATCCATGGGATCTGGACATTGTACACATAGCCCTTCCTTTATGTGGCAGAGTGTTTTGCTTTAATTCTTAAAAGATGTTTGCTTTATTTTAAGATTCAGCCTTGGAAACTCAGCTTTCTATTCTCTGGCAGGAGATGAAGTTTTTCAGTAGAGGACAGACATATAAATTTTTGGTTAGAGCATGTATAGTCCTTAGTCTAATGCTCTCATTAATGACATTTAATGTTGTAAAGAAGCTTCCCTGAGGATGAAATTTGGGTCTTGACTGATATTGAGGAGCTGAAAATACATTTGGTGTCCTAGAAGCTGGATGTGTTTATAGCCTTGTGCCACTTAATTGAGATGAGATAGTCAAGGGCAAGCTTTCAAGTATTCATTTGAGATTGTGTTAAAACTGCATTTGTGGATAGATTTCAGTTGCACTGAGAGGTGCAGCTGGTATTCAGAGTCCCCTCAAACAGATATGGGCTGCATATAAATTTAATAAATAAAAAGACAGATGAAAAAAATGAATAAATAAAGAGGAGCTTCAAGAATTAAATTTTAGGATGACTATGGTATTACTGGTCAGATCCTGCCTAATGTTAGTAGACAAACCTATAATGAAAGACTGGTGAATTGCTATATGCTTTTGCTTCCTTCCCTTTGTAGATTAAATAAAGTAGCTTCTGCCAAAATTTGACCTGATTGCACCAGCTCTTCGAAAGTAGAGTACAAGCACAATTTTTGAATCAAATAAAGTGAGGAAAAAGTAAGGAAAAAATGGACTCTGTTTTAAATTCTATTCATTTCCCAAAAATAGTTTTCTTTCATAATTAAAAAAAATGACCTATTTCTTCATTTCATGAATTTGCATTGGACTCAGTAATAATCCCCAATTACAAGCAAACTAGGACAGAAGTCTTTAAGGAATGCGTTGATATCCAGCGTGATTTGAGGGAGGATCAAAACCGTTTATTTCTACTTCCATAACCAGGTCAAGAGACCTGGAGCTAAAATTGCCCTAAAGTAAAATCTTCAAGTTAAGTTTAATTCTTGCGAACCCACCCAATTTGGGCTCTGTCAAAAAAAAATGCTAGTGAATCACACACCATCCACATATCTCAACTCCTGCGCTAACCTGAGTATTGCAGCTCCTTTCCCATGGATTATTCTTACCAGATCTTTGTCCGACTGAACAAGGAGATGCTTGGATTCCACTTCAGCATGATCATAGTCTGGAGGCAGGATCCAGTGCCCAATTTCCTCCCGATCCATCTTCCCATCTTTGTTGATATCTCGGTGTTCCAGGAATTGTTGACGTTCATTTGTCACCCAGCTAGGTTCCGGCTCCCCAGTTTCAGGGGAGTATATGTCACCTGATCAATAAAAACAAGTGAGATACCAAAAATCTCCTGTTAACCCTGCCTCTCTAGCTGCTGAATAAAATAGAACTTTTCTTCTAATCAAGGCAAGTCAATGAAGGAATAGGAGAGGAGAGAGATTGAGTCTCAGTACCTCCTGGGCTCAAAAGACTTACAGCTCTGCCCCAAACCAGCCTACTTCTTAATAGTGGGTAATCCATTGTCATTCAGGCAGAATTCATATATTCTTACCGAGATATTCATCAACTTCTACGAAGCCATCACCATTCTTATCTATGTCCTCCAGGGTTTCCTGAAAAAGTCAGAAGGGTAACTCTTAATGGCACAGTAGATCTTCCCACAGAGAGTTGTGCCAAAGATACCAAAATCTTAAGAATAGTGCCTGTAATAAAAGATATTTTCTGTTCCTAGAGCTTGGTAGTATATTTCTGTTGCAGAACAAGAAAGTTATGGGAAATGTGGGCGAGTCGTAATTGCTTTCTAAGTTTGGGCCTTAGTTTACTCAAAGAAGGACCAACATTGATTCTGCAGGGTCTCAGATAGGATTTTCCCCAGATTTTTCTGGGCTGAGTAGGAGCCCTTCTACTTTCTGCAAAGCAGCTGCTCTAACACAAAATCACAGCTGTATCTATGTGTGCTATCATTTTGGAGGAAATTGGGAAGGACTTCTCCAAGATTATAGTCAGCTTTGGATCTGGGAGAAAGGAGATGATGAATGAAACCCAGCATACTGGACTAGTCTCTTAAGCATTAAGACTCATTTTTCAACTGAAACTCATAAACAGTTTAGACAACAGACAACGTATTAGAGGGTCTGGATTTTTTTGTCCCTTTTTTAAAAAACATAGGGAGGCGTTTTTTAAATCAGCATCTCACTTCAGTTTCTGAATAGCAATAGCCACATTTTATTTTTGTGTATCATATTGCAAGCATAAAGCAGATCATTGCTATCTTTTACCATATAAAAATGAGCTCTGAATTTTTCAGGATTATAAAATAGGATGCTAGAACAGCGCTACATCTTAATTTAGTAATTACAAAATCCTTTACAGAGAGATCCTTTACATTTTGAAATATTTTGTAAAGGAAAAATCTAACATTTCACAAGAGAGGTAAGGTACAGTTAAATGAATGGGGAGAAAGAGAATAGTTTAAATGGAAACTGCAAGGCAGGAATAGAAGTTTTAATAAAATAAACTCTGAACAGCTACTGGGGCTGGTGCAAAATTTCTTGCAGAAGTTTCAGCGCCATTCTTTTATGAGTCACCCTGTGACATCTATCTATCAAAGTAATATTAAGTAATAAATTCATTTTCTATCCATTCCAATATATGTACACCATCCATCACAAAAAATAGGATTCCTTAATGGCAAAGTGTTTTAAGAGGCTGTCACAAATGTATCTGTCACTAGCTAAGAAGATCAAGACAGCGCTCATCTGAAGCATGCAATCAGATTATTCTGATTCAGATAATTCTTGGTCTTTGAACTATGTTTCAACTGGATAAACCCCAACCCCCTAAATTTCATAAGTCTATGTGCTATTTGAAAGTCCTAGTTTAATTATCTACCTGATATTTTTGAGAGGTTTTGAAGCAAAGCTTCTCTGATTCCTTGCAAGGAAGGAATGCCAAGGTTGGCAAGAATCTAGTGTTTCTCAAAACATAATAATTTGAAGATTTGTAGATTTCAATTCCAGAATTCTCCAACTAGCTTGCTGACTAGGAGTTATGAGAACTGAAGTCTACACATCTAGTTTCAATGGTAGAGAAAAAACCCACCTGACAAAGCATTGTTTTTTTATATGGTATTTGGATTTACACGTTAAGTTGAAGATTAATCCAAATACTAGTAGATGGTAGCCACTGAATGTATGAAAAAAAATAAGATAAAGCAAATCTCACAAGATCTCTGCATGCTCACATTGTGAGCAATTTTAATTCTTTAAAGATGCATGTATTACATATTAAAATATTTTTGCCCACCTGATACTATATAAAAACATATAGCGATACCCACCAAGTGAAAATTTTGTTGATCTTTATATTAAAAACTGTAATTAGTTTTGGCTTAGCTTGTTGAGAGTTAAAGAGTTCAAAAATTATGGTTTATGACTGAGACATCATGTGAATGAGAACACTGGTCAAACTATATTAAAATCAACTATGGCAAAACAGAGAATGTGGATCCAGATATAAATTCACTAAAGCAACCATTTAGTGTTACTTTTATTCCATGTATAAGTTCTCTGTTTTCAATAGAATTTTTCCAGTTCACTCATTGTTAAGAGTAAATAAGATCTATAACCCATGAATTTTAATATTTTTACTTTATTGATTTTTATAATTATTGTTTGAGGTTGTTGGGTTTTTTTTGTCTTTTGCAACCATATAAATATGATACATAAACAAATGGAGATGATTCTATTTGAATTTTGCACTGTTTAGTATTAGTATGCCCAGACTTACCATCACTATAACGTCCTTCATGTAGTCAAACTCTTCAGGATGAAGGAAAGCTGTGAATTCCTCTTTCGTCACACTCATATCTCCATTTTTGTCAGCAGCTTTGAATCGTCGCTCATCCCTGGCCAACAATTTCCGATATGAATTCTTGTCCTCAAGATCACCAAACTCTTCTCCTGAAGAAAGCAGAGACATGAGCATCAGTGAACATCCCCCCCCCAGTAAACCTGAATTCATAATTAACACTTATTTCCTACAAGTTTGGTTGACCATAATCATTCACAGACAAAGTATGATACCCATGAAACAGCTCATCAGAATAAGCCTATATCCTGAGTGATACCCAAACCTCTCTCCATATTAAGTGCAATGTGAGGTCTTTGTAATGAGGCATGTGGTCATTAGGAAATTAAATCATGTATTATAACTGCTGATTTTTGGGCCCTTTCTGTAGCAACTGCTGTAATAGAGGAAACTAATTTTTTGAGCAATTTGAAATTATTGATGAGCTGCAGCAAAGATACACATCATGAGAAGGCAAATTTTATCAATTACTCTTATTAACCTAACTTCTCAAAATACTATCTACCTTTTCAATCTGCTTTTTTCCAGGCTAGGTGACTACAGTACCTCCTGCTCTCCTGTGCTCTGGCTTAACGTTTCTTTTCTCTCCTTCCCACAAAAACATACAATTTCCCCCCCTTTCTCTCCCACCCTCTTACCTTCATAGTGCCCATAAGTGGTCTTTTTGAACTCATTCCAAGTGATTTGGCCATCATTATCCTTGTCATAGTCCTTCCAGTTCTTGTTCACACTCTCATAGATATAGCGGTTCTGAGTATGCTTGATCCAATCCTTCAATTCAGGCTGAGTCACGAAACCATCCCCATCTCGGTCAATTCGGTCCACAATCTTCCTGCAAAAATAAGCATGAAAACTCAAGAAAACTTACAGAAACTCCCTGGACTGCCCAACTCTAGTCTGATGTTCTATAAAGAATGTCACGAACTACCCATAACACATTTATGGAACACATTGGGAATTGAGGCTAAGTTTTCTGAGAAGCGGTGCTAATGTTTCTGCAGGGCACCACTGGGAGTGGATAATCTACAGCAGCGGTCACCAACTGGTGGTCAGTGAGAAAATTTTGATGGTCTGCAGAAAAATTATTTGCATTTTTTCATATTACACTAAATCCACTAAATCGGTCCTCAAACTACGGCCCCTGGGCCGGATACGTGCAATGAACATTTGTGTTGCTACAGAGAGTCTCCCCCTTTGGGGTCTTTTTGTGTGGGTCGGACGGGGGCAGAAATTCTGACTTGGGGCCTGCTTCACCCTCTTGGTGTGGGACTTTGGGCGAAGGCTGGGGGGAAGCGCCGCTGGTGGCAAAGAGCCAGAGGGTTCCTGTTGGGGTCCTAAGGAACCCGAACCGGGAAGCAAGGACTGGCTGGGAGGGGAGGGGTGAGTAGAAGCTGGCAAGGTGCCCCTCGATGTGAGTGATCCCACCTAGCCACACGCATCTAGCCAGTCATTAGGCAGATCATATTAGTGGTCCGCAGGATTTAAAATTATGAATTTAGTGATCCCTGAGGTCTGAAAGGTTGGTGACTCCTGATCTACAGCACATTTTTAGGACTGGTATTAAGATCCAATAGACCAAGGGATTCAAAGGCCAGTTTGGAGCCCTATCTTAATTATGTGCTTGATTTAACATGTGTTAACTTTTTTTGAAACACACAGGCGTTTTTCCTTAGTAAAGATGATGAAGTTAGATTAGAAAGCCAATTATCTAGAAATAATAGAAGAATGAGGGTGTATCTCTCTCACTCTCTCTCTAGAAATCTTCAGGCAAGGTCTGGATAGTCACTATGAAATATGCCTTATTTCTCAATATCCTCTAAGCCAAGGGTCCCCAAACCCCAGTCCGTGGACCCTGCACCAGACCCACTCTGTGGCATGCCAGAAACCAGGCTGGGCAAACAAGCAAAGCCCCATCCATAGGATGCAGGCAGCATGTGAAACCACGGCCCCTCTGGTCTATGGAAAAAAACTCCCTCCATAAAACTGGTCCCTGGTGCCCAAAAGGTTGGAGGCCACTGCTCTAGATAACCACCATTTTATAAAGGGGGACTTGAGGCAGAAAATAGAAAACTTCCTTCTACACCTCATTCGTTCTTAATAGTTCCCGGGGTGTGTGGGGGGAGCCTCTTTGCCTGATCAGTTTTCTAATGAGAACCCGACTCCTGTTAACAATGTTTTTCAATCTTGGCAGCCTGCAGAATTCTGAAAATTCAACCCCGTACATCTTACGAAGGCTAAGAAACATAACTTTGGAGAAATGATTCTTTGGCTGGATGATACTTTCTTTAAAAGACTCTGGATTCATAGTACTCTTTCTTTGCATTTGACCAAAAGAATAGTTTCCTGAAGAAAAAAGGCTATATGATGAGACTTGTTTGTTTAATCACGTTATTATTTTGGTTGGGTTTTCTTTTGGTGATGTAGCTGACATCGGCTAAATGCCGTGTCAAGAATGGGTATAAAGCTTAAGTGGCATAAATTCTAGCTGTTTCAAATACGCTTGTAACCAGTTTGCCCAAACCTTAACCCAGTTTGCACACAATAAGCCAGCATACTTAGAAACCCCTCTTAGAGAAACAAGCTTACAATTCTTGCATTTAATATGCCACCATTCATAGTTGCTTTCACCAGCCAGTGGCAAGAACTAAACCAATCAGTAAAACACATTTCTTGATGTCTTTAGCTCTGCAAATTATGCAACTTGCTTATTTGCTCTTTGATGTAATGTTCAATTATCTCTAAGTAAAAACTGATTTCTGCAATCAGTTGCTCAAATGCATTAAACAGATCTACAGTATATATTGTATTATTTTTTGCCAAAATTTATAGCTTCTCTATAAGTTGTAGGGAAAGGCAAGTCCCTACAATCCACCCATTGTCTTCTAAGAAACCTGTACCCTACAGAACTAGACATTTGATCTTCCTATCCCAGTTTTGGAATGCAAAATTCTTTGTTCAATTTCACCAATGTATCTTTACCCCAGCCTCTCTTTGCTCTCTTCAGGAGTTAGCTGGTCAAATGTCTTGGCGTCTTCTTTGCCTAAGAAAGCTTCATGATCATAATGGAAGTCTTGATTGTCATCATGGGTGTGGTCACTGAGGTCTTGACCATGGTGGACACGATCCTTTTTGTCAGGGGATGGCTTGGCCTGGGCCCAGACGAGGCATACAGTCAATAGGTAATAATAACAAAGCGTGTTCTGCCAAGGCATTGTATACCTCTTGGAGAAATAAAAATGATGAATAAGCAAAACGCATAGTACGTACATTATATACATATCTGGATACATCAGGATTTGAAAATTTTTGTTCCTTGTATCCATCCACCTTTACTGTTTTTGAGAACTCCTGCTTCCTAAAAATATGACATTCATTCTCCTATGCTGTCCAGAGTTTGGAGAATACCACCTCTTTAATTTCCTTCGAATCCTTCTTCTAAGGTTACCCTTGTACCATTCATGCCCCATTGTACTCGTATCCAAACTGGCACCCTTTAGATGTTTTAGACAATAATATTTACCATGATCTGAAATTATGGATCTCTTAAGATATCAGAGAGCTGATCTGCTATCAGTCCATATCATCATGCTCTGCTTATCGTTTTAGCCAAACTCTCCTCCCCCCCACCAAGATTGGCCCAGTTATCAAGTGAACACCATGTCTGAGCAAGAGGTTGGATGCAGAGTCTCCCAGTCTCATATAATCCAGCAACGTTATTTGTTTTCTCCACCAATTTTAGATTTGAAACAATACCTCCCAGTCATAGTCTTGCCATGTAGGATTGAGATCAGATGCCTCAGATAAGTCGCCAATCACCTGGTTTTATCCTGGGGCCTCTCTCCATATATAGATCAGGGGTCTCCAACCTTGGCAAGTTTAAGACTTGTGGACTTCAACTCCCAGAATACCTCAGCCAGCAAAGCTGGCTGAGGCATTCCGGGAGTTGAAGTCCACAAGTCTTAAAATTGTCAAGGTTGGAGATCCCTGCCATTTTTATTTTATTTATTTATTTATTTGTCACAACAGTATATATAAGCATAAGCATGAAATAATTATACGATATATAAGCATATATATAACCATAAGTATGAAATAACTATATGAAATTGGATACAATCAAAGGGAATATTAGGACAGGAACGGTAGGCACGTTGGTGCTCTTATGCATGCCCCTTACAGACCTTTTAGGAATGGAGTGAGGTCAATAGTAGATAGTTTTTGGTTAAAGCTTTGGGGATTTTGGGAAGAGACCACAGAGTCAGGTAGTGCATTCCAGGCATTAACAACTCTGTTACCGAAGTCATATTTTCTACAATCAAGATTGGAGCGGTTCACATTAAACTTAAATCTATTGATCATCAATATTATATTATATTATATTATAGATCATCAAGTCCCCATTCCCAGCTATATTCTCTACTTCCTTTCATTCTACTTCCTTTCATCCTAGTCTATTCATCCAGACACAAAACTCTTATCATTCTCTAAGGCTCTGTTGGAGGTGGGCATCCGTAATAAGGGCTGCACCTTTTAAGGGGGAAAACATCAGCAGATCACAGCAGCAGAAGCAAATCAGGCCAGTTCTCAGTTTGCTGCCCAGAATACAAAATGTTCAATTCCTGAAGTAGCTCAATGAACACTGTTCCTGCTCTGTCCAGAACAAAGCCACCGAAGAACAAAAGGACACAGAAAGGGAACACAGCTTTACATCTGAGGCTGTAGTACAAAAAGGACACTTCCATTGCCAAGTTCCTTGGCCTATGGCAGATCCTGGACTGAATGAAACCCAACAGCCTCCTGCCACTGCACAAAGCCAGCTTAACAAGTAATTCCACTACAATAAGAACTGAAAAATCAACTAGGTCTTGTGGCATTTTAAAGAGTACCAACAGAAGAGAAATATGTGTAGCCCAAAATTGAACTATGGAGTTCTTGGTGTTCTCTGAGCTTATGTTTCAGTACCCAATTAGGTAACATCAGTATGTCTCTCGTTTGGGTTGGGCACCTATACTGATGATTTTACTTATTTGGGTAATGAAATTAAGAATTCCACCTCTTAAAGAATAGCAAATCTATTATGGTGAAAACCTTTCTGCTCAGTCATAGCAAGTGGCACAGCCTAATTGATGGCTAATTTTAAAAAGGCTAGACAGGGCCATGCTTGGTTAACCTGTTTGAACTTTTGATATAGAAACACCAGAATTTCTAGCCAGAGGCATAGACTCCTCAGAGTTTGTTTTTTTTTATAAAAGAAACATTCTGGAAGAAGCAATGGCAACTCAATATTGTTGCCTATCCCTCCCCCAAAAATGCAAGTCTTCATTTACTAACTTCTTCAGTGAAAAGCTGAAGAGGCAAAGGGAATAGTAGACAAAGAGTTTGAGAAGAATCAGTGGAGACAGTGATAATGACCTGATTAACACTGGGTATTCACTACCACCCATTGTTTTGTGAATGGTCAGTGTTATTCAGATAACTGTTGTCCTATACTGTCTGCATTTCATTTTCCTTTAATCTTTCTTTACCATCCCACTCAGAATAATATTGTTACACTGATAGTAGAAACTAGGGCCAGGAAGTCTTTGCCATATATATATTTACTGACTTTATACTGGATTGTGGTGAAACAAACTAATATAGCTACTTGCAAGGGAAAAAATGCATATTTTATCTCCGCTCCCCATATGATTGCCTTCAAATGCCAAGACAAATTAAGTAGTCCAATCTAGAAGGAACCACGGGAGTCCCTGCTCCAGCAAGACACAATCTGTGGAATTCAGAGCTAAAAAACTTTATCTCTATAATTGCTTTTGGTGGAAAATACATCTTTCAATCAGGAAGCAAATGAAAAAAGAAGTGATATCCCATTTCAGAAAACATTATGGAGAAAATCTTAATTATAGGCAGTAGATAACAGTAAAAAACTTAGGAGATGACACAAATTAAATAAAAAACGGGGCAGGATGCAGAACACTGGCATGAATAAGTAACTTTCTCAGTAAAGAGGTGGTTACTGCTACCCATTTCAAAGAGGGTTTTAGCGTCCCCCAGGAGTTTGCCCCTAAAATCCCACACGTGGCCACGTTGCTCCGTTTTCTAGAGTCACCAGACGGTCGCCTCCCAATTCTAAACCACAAACACTCTTGCTCCAATAGACTCCACAAAGCGCCAGATACTTCAGCACTCTTTTGCTTTGGATGCTTCGATCTACTCTGTGGCTTCCGACAGTCTGGTCCTCTCGCCACTCATATTTCATTCATAAGTCAATTCAAGAGCATCCCAACTTGGCCCCAATTCCAATGCTGACGTCCTTAACAAAGGAAAAGGTTGCTTTTCCCGATGAAGTTCTCTACGGTCAGCGGACACCCCCGAGGACCTCATTTCGTTCACCTCATCTCTGTTCTGCCCACCCATAACCCCTTTCCATTAATTCTCCCTAGGCCAGTATCGATTCTTCCTGCCCGTTTTCCCACGCCTTTTACCTCTTCCCCAAAGAAGCTGCAGCCTCCACGAAGCCCAATCTCCGAATGCTGCCCCAGTTCATCTCTTCGTTCCGCTGGTGTCTCCCCAGACACGCCCCTCATCTCTGCAATATCCAATCCGGGTCCGCGGTGGGATGATGGGCGTGGCCGAGCGCTCGGGGACTGGTTCATCTGCGCCACGTTGACACAAAATTCCCTACTTCCCACCTTTTCCCGCAGCGCCTTGAAGGCGAGGCCAGCAGGGCGGGCTTTTTGGGGGGTCTTCCTTGTTGCCCTCTTCGCATCGACCAACTACAGAAGGACACCTCTCTCTGCCGTGTCTCAATAACCTACCGCCACCTCTTTTTTGGCACTCATGCTAGAATTGAATGAAATGCACTGTTAAAACCACGTGGCTTCCCAGGATTGTGAAAAAGGAAGCGGGTAGCGGACCCCGATTCTGTGTGAAATATTTTATCAGTTTTGATTCGAGATCTTAGACAGGGGAATTGCCTTCCATCTTTCCAACTATAGTGTGTCTAACTCAAAGGTGCCTTTTTTCAAGAGGCAACTGGACTTTCTGCTTTTTCTTTGAAGACGTTTCAAGACGTTTTGAAGATGAGAATCTCCACAGACATTCAGTGTTTATATTTCCCTGAATGTGCTCAAGTAATGTTGCTATTTAAAGAAAACGAGATGGGAACATCCTTTTCTCCTATCCACGTTCAAGTAATTACGGAGCATTTGAAGCTCTTCCATCATATCCAAGGAACAGGCTTCCTTAAGGGACTCAGGAGAGGTCGACTCACCGACTTTCTCTTTCTCACAAGTTTTTGATGTGTTTTAATCACATCTTATCATATGTAAAAATGCCCTGTGTGGTTTTATCGTTCTTTGTGTTGTGTAACACACACACACAGAGAGAAAAATACGGCGAAGTAAATCATGGCAAAATTATCTACCAATAAGCTGGCTTTATTACTATATTTAACAATTGGGAGGACTTTGATTTCAAGAGTTATAACAGTGAAAATAAAATCTATCATTATTGCACTGTTTTCTGCTAATGAGGAGAAATACTTGTTGAATGTTCTCCCTTGGATATCCGTAGGATATTGTGTGGTAAGCCTGAGCCAAAGCACCTTGTTTGAAACTTATTGCTCAATTACTCCTCCATATGAGGCTGCAAAAGGAGTTAGGTCAGCTCGACCTGGTAAAACCCATGGGAATTAAATTCAGTGCTGAAAGAATGAGCCTGTGCTAGCTTTAAGAAAAGACTACTTAGAAGCTGTCCCACAGACCATGGATTCATCATGGCCTGAAAATAGAATTTTTCTGCCTTCATTTCATTCAGCCTGTGAGTGAAATAGTGATATATTTATATGCTACTAAAACCTGTTTAACCTTCAATTGCATAAAATATTTATTTGTTAAGTTTATTTGCCGCCTATTACCATGGGGGATATAATTGCAACAATTTTTGAATCAATGTACAGAGAGTTATCAACTTACAATCACAATTGAGCCTAAAATTTCTATTGCTGAGTTTTGCTCCATTTTAAGACCTATCTTGCCACAGTTGTTAAGTGAATCATTGCAGCTGTTAGGTTAGTAACATGGCTGTTAAGTGAGTGGCTTATCCATTGGTTTTGCTTGTCAGAACCTCGCAAAAGGTGATCTCATGAACCTGGGACACTGCAATCGTCATAAACATGAGTCAGTTGCCGAATTTGGATCGCATGACCATAGGAATGGTGGACGTACACTTACGTACTGGACGTAAGTGTGAAAAATGGTAATAAGTCATTTCTTCGGTGCCATTGTAACTCTGAACAGTCACTAAATGAACTGTTGTAAGTCAAGGGCTACCTGTACCTCAAATAGGCTAATTTATAGAATGTATCCAAAATCCAGAACCCATAAATCGAATTGAATCGAATCGAATCAAATAGAATAGAATAGAATAGAATTTTTTATTGGCCAAGTGTGATTGGACACACAAAGAATTTGTCTTGATGCATATGGTGTCAGTGTACATAAAAGAAAAGATACCTTCATCAAGAATTCTAAGGTACAACACTTAATGATAGTCATAGGTCACAAATAAGCAATCAGGAAACAATATCAATATAAATCGTAAGGATACAAGCAACAAAGTTAAAATCATACAGTCATAAGTGAAAGGAGATGGGTGATGGGAACGATGAGAAGATTAATAGTGCAGATTTAGTAAATAGTTGACAGTGTTGAGGGAATTATTTGTTTAGCAGAGAGATAACTGCCTTGGGATTGTAATTTGGCAAAGTTGTAGGAATTCTGGGAGTTGAGGTCAACACATCTTAAAGTTTCAAGTTTGAAAAACACTGAATGATAATGAAATAGGTTGCAAACTTTGGTCATAATATAAATATGGACATATGGGGAAAATACAGGCAACTGGTGTTAAATTGTGTTATTATTTAAGAGACAAGTTTTACAAAATGATGTATTGGTAATAATCTAAAATGTGAAAAGGAACATGAAAACGGAAGTGTGAAAAGGAAGAAGAGACTTTTTAGCATGCATAGTAGATTTGTGAAGAAAAGCAAAAAAAGGTTAAATGCAAATTTACACAATGATGCAAAAGATATTGTGATCTAACACCATGATGAAACCAGAATTATTCCTTATGGAGAAGGAATTAGAAAACAAATATAAAAAATTCATATTGTATAAAGTAACAAAATTATTGCATGTAGATAAAAAATAGAAAAGTAATAAAATCCCTAACGTGAAAGATTGGACTAACTGAATTTGCAGAAAAGGCTGACCAGTTTGAACAGATAAAGTAGGATATAGAGTTTTCTGAAAAACTGGAAACCTTACATGGACATTTTGTTGAAAGAAAATAGGACTTAATTGATAATTTGGGAATTAAAATGGGTTGCTTACTGACAAGAAGCAGAGAGATTCAGCCATCAGCCTCAGACACTTGATTGAAAAAGAAGAAAGTTTTGCAACTATAAGATGTATCACCATCTTGCGTCCCCTGTCCTCCCCAGGTCTTATTTCTATACAGATAATGTTTTGGAAAATACTGTTCACTTGAGTACTTACTTATTCAAGCATTCATTCTATCTATTAGATAGAAGAATATAGAACAGAATTGTATAGCATTTATATGTTATAGAATAGAAATATAGAGCCAGTTTGAACTAGTGGTTAAGGCACTAGGCTAAAAACCAAGAAACTGAATTCTAGTTCCACTTTAGGCATGAAAGCTGACTGGATGACTTTGAATCAGTCATCCTTTATCAACCCAACCCACCCTAAAGGGTTCTTGTGAAGAAATAAGGTATGTTTGCCATACCTTGAATTATTTATAAAAATAATAAAGGTGGATCGCATGAAGAGGCAGGACTCCTGCAGCTGACAAGCAGCTTGTTGTAGGCTGGTATAGAGAAGAAGAGCGGGGAGCTGTCCGGCAGCTCACCCCTTTTAAAGGGAGCTGCCTGACAGCCACTGAGATCCCTTGAATTTCCCTCCTAAAGTGTGAACCAATCAGTTTAAACCTCCAGTTCTCCCGTCTATCAGAAGGACCAGAGGGAAATCTTCCCTCCAGGTTTCCCTCCTCAATATCATATTCAACAAAAGGTGGGATAAAAAATAATAAATAAATAAATTCTGCCTTTCATTCCAGAATTGAAGGTGGCCTTCCATAACCCTCGCCAATGTTTTGCTATAACAATAACTCCATGAAGAAGGTTGGGGTCACTGGTCTAAAGTCATTGGCCCCGATGGAGAGGGTGCGCAACTTGGACGTCCTCCTGGATGAACGGCTGTCTTTTGAAGATCATTTGACGGCTGTTCTCCAGGAGAGCTTTTCACCAGGTTCGCCTGGTTCGCCAGTTGCGCCCCTTTCTAGACCGGGATGCCCTATGCACGGTCACTCAGGCCCTCGTGACGTCTTGTCTGGATTACTGCAATGCTCTCTACATGGGGCTCCCCTTGAAGGGCATCCGGAGGCTTCAGTTAGTTCAGAATGCGGCTGCGCGGGTGATAGAGGGAGCCCCTCATGGCACCCATGTGACACCTCTCCTGCGCAGACTGCACTGGCTACCTGTGGCCTTCCGGGTGCGCTTCAAGGTTTTGGTAACTATCTTTAAAGCGCTCCATGGCATAGGGCCGGGCTACTTACGGGACCGCCTGCTGCTACCGAATACCTCTCACCGACCCGTGCGCTCTCACAGAGAGGGACTCCTCAGGGTGCCGTCAGCCAGGCAGTGCCGTTTGGCGACACCCAGGGGAAGGGCCTTTTCTGTGGGGGCTCCCACCCTCTGGAACGAACTCCCCCCAGGACTTCGTCAACTTCCGGACCTCCGAACCTTCCGCCGCGAGCTTAAAACACATCTATTCATCTGCGCAGGACTGGACTAGATTTTAAATTTAGATTTTAATGGGTTTTATTATATATATTGTTCTTTTTAATTATTTGGCTATATCAAATAAGTTTTTTAATGGATATTTTATTCTGTATTTATATGTATCTTTTTTATTTGCCTGTGAACCACCCTGAGTCCCTAGGGAGATAGGGCGGTATACAAATGTGAAAAATAAAAAATAAAATAAATAAAAAGAACCAGAGAGCTTTGGTGGTTGACAATGTGCTTGAACTTGGTACCACTACAGTACATGAGAAAAGCAGCCATTTGATTCTTGTTTTTAACAGTTTTTTTGACTGGCCTGCAACTGCCATCAGATATTCCTCTTGTAAATGTTGTACCTTGATGAACGTATCTTTTCTTTTATGTACACTGAGAGCATATGCACCAAGACAAATTCCTTGTGTGTCCAATCACACTTGGCCAATAAAATTCTATTCTATTCTATTCTATTAACTGTATTTTGATTTACCGCTTTATGCACACATTCAGCAATTCTAGATCTATGGAGACGACTAGACTCACAAAGGAAGTGGGAAAACACATGTTTTCCTTTTCTTAATATAGATATATAAGCCACATGGGTTTTTGGAGGGGGGGACTTAAGTTAGAAGAATAAGATTAGAAATAAATTAATCCTAAATTGATATTTTGACAAATAACCCACAGATTCTTGTTTCTTCAGAATTGTCAACTATTTTGGACCTTTAAAAAAACAGTTGCAACAGTTCAGGGTATGCACTAGTTTTGTTTGCACAAGCGTAATTGGGTCAAGCATTTAGACCAGGGCTGTCAAACTTGCAGCTCACCCACAGCCCAGATGCGTCACACGCTGGCCATGCCCATGGCCGGTTTAGTAAAGGGAGAAAAGTTTCCGATACATCATGACAATGCCATGATGACGCAAGTTTGACACCCCTGATTTAGACTAACTTTTGTTGTTACCTTGAAGCATTTCATTTGTTTGGCTTTGTGATATAACATATAATGTGACCCGATCATATAGTCAGTTTATAATTGCACAACCTCCAAAAATGTCTTAATTAATGAATATGCCTATGAATCTGATCATACTAGGTAAGGTGCCAAATTTCTTCTTGGTATGTTTTGTGTGTGCCTGAATTTACAGCAAGGAGCAGATACTACTGAATTGTGAACAGAACACTAATTTTTGAAATATCATTTTAAATTTTCTGAATTAGAAATGGGTTTCTGGAAGCTATGAATCTTTGACATTATTGCTTGTCCTACTTCTTCTTATACTTTCTTCACAAACATTCAGGTCGGCTTTACAAATGCAGCAGCTCACCTTTTACTTGGCATAAATACACCACATTTCAACATCCACAAGATCCCATACTTTCTTCAAAATGATAGAAGCACCATTGCATGGATGCAACTTCCACCCCTTTGTTGTCTGTGTGTGATATCATGTCAATGTGGTGTTTTTTGTGATTTTCCTCTGTTGTCTACCCAAATAAGGATATTTCTGCTACTGTGTGCCAAGCTATAAAGGTACCAAAATTAGCTGACTTCTCACAACCTGCTAGCATATAAATCACAATGGGGATACCGACAAGTCTGAGGCCTATGTTTTCATTCTAGGAGGCACAGGGCACATTTGGTGACATCACTTGGTGTGTGGGGCTAAGATTTTTTAATGCTGGAGGTTAAAATGCACTTAGAAATTTGGAGGGCAATCACAGAGACTTTTATGCATGCATCATGTTTAGAATAAAATAGAATAGAATAGAATTTTTTTTTTATTGACCAAGTGTGATTGGACACACAAGGAATTTTTCTTGGTGCATATGCTCTCAGTGTACATAAAAGAAAAGATACGTTCATCAAGGTACAACATTTACAACACAATTGATGATCAATATATCAATATAAATCATAAGGATTGCCAGCAACAAAGTTATAGTCATACAGTCATAAGTGGAAAGAGATTGGTGATGGGAACGATGAGAAGATTAATAGTAGTGCAGATTTAGTAAATAGTTTGACAGTGTTGAGGGAATTATTTGTTTAGCAGAGTGATGGCCTTCAGGGAAAAACTGTACTTGTGTCTAGTTGTTCTGGTATGCAGTGCTCTATAGCGTCGTTTTGAGGGTAGGAGTTGAAACAGTTTATCTCCTGGATGTGAGGGATCTGTAAATATTTTCACGGCCCTCTTCTTGATTCGTGCAGTATACAGATCCTCAATGGAAGGCAGATTGGTAGCAATTATTTTTTCTGCAGTTCTAATTATCCTCTGAAGTCTGTGTCTTTCTTGTTGGGTTGCAGAACCGAACCAAACAGTTATAGAGGTGCAAATGACAGACTCAATTATTCCTCTGTAGAACTGTATCAGCAGCTCCTTGGGCAGTTTGAGCTTACTGAGTTGGCGCAGAAAGAACATTCTTTGTTGTCCTTTTTTGATGATGTTTTTGATGTTAGCTGTCCATTTTAGATCTTGTGATATGATAGAACCTAGAAATTTAAAGGTTTCTACTGTTGATACTGTGTTGTCTAGTATTGTGAGAGGTGGAAGTATGGAAGGGTTATTCCTAAAGTCTACCACCATTTCTATGGTTTTGAGTGTGTTAAGTTCCAGATTGTTTTGGTTGCACCACAAGGCTAGTCGTTCGACCTCTCGTCTATATGCAGATTCATCATTGTCTCGAATGAGACCAATCACTGTTGTGTCATCTGCGAACTTCAGTAGCTTAACAGATGGATCGTTGGAGATGCAGTCATTGGTATACAGAGAGAAGAGAAGTGGGGAGAGCACACAGCCTTGGGGGGCCCCTGTGCTAATTGTACAGGTATTTGATAGAATAGAATAGAATAGAATTTTTTTATTGGCCAAGTGTGATTGGACACACAAGGAATTTGTCTTGGTGCATATGCTCTCAGTGTACATAAAAGAAAAGATACGTTCATCAAGGTACAACATTTACAACACAATTGATGATCAATATATCAATATAAATCATAAGGATTGCCAGCAACAAGTTATAGTCATACAGTCATAAGTGGAAAGAGATTGGTGATGGGAACTATGAAACGATTAATAGTAGTACAGATTCAGTAAATAGTCTGACAGTGTTGAGGGAATTATTTGTTTAGCAGAGTGATGGCCTTCGGGAAAAAACTGTTCTTGTGTCTAGTTGTTCTGGTGTGCAGTGCTCTATAGCGTCGTTTTGAGGGTAGGAGTTGAAACAGTTTATGTCCAGGATGCGAGGGATCTGCAAATATTTTCACGGCCCTCTTCTTGATTCGTGCAGTATACAGGTCCTCAATGGAAGGCAGGTTGGTAGCAATTATTTTTCTGCAGTTCTAATTATCCTCTGAAGTCTGTGTTTTTCTTGTTGGGTTGCAGAACCGAACCAGACAGTTATAGAGGTGCAAATGACAGACTCAATAATTCCTCTGTAGAATTGGATCAGCAGCTCCTTGGGCAGTTTGAGCTTACTGAGTTGGCGCAGAAAGAACATTCTTTGTTGTCCTTTTTAATGATGTTTTGATGTTAGCTGTCCATTTGAGATCTTGCGATATGATAGAACCCAGAAATTTGAAGGTTTCTACTGTTGATACTGTGTTGTCAAGTATTGTGAGAGGTGGAAGTATGGAAGGGTTTTTCCTAAAGTCTACCACCATTTCTACGGTTTTGAGTGTGTTCAGTTCCAGATTGTTTTGGTTGCACCACAAGGCTAGTCGTTCGACCTCTCGTCTATATGCGGATTCGTCATTGTCTCGAATGAGACCAATCACTGTTGTGTCATCTGCGAACTTCAGTAGCTTAACAGATGGATCATTGGAGATGCAGTCATTGGTATACAGAGAGAAGAGAAGTGGGGAGAGCACACAGCCTTGGGGGCCCCCTGTGCTAATTGTACAGGTATTTGATGTGATCTTGCTTAGCTTCACCTGCTGCTTCCTGTTTGTTAGGAAGCTTGTGATCCACTTACAAGTCTGTTCCAGTACCTGTAGCTGGTTTAGCTTAGTTAGAAGAATGTCTGGAATGATGGTATTGAATGCTGAACTAAAAAGGACCCTTGCATAGGTCTTTGGAGACTCAAGATGTTGTAGGATGTAGTGCAGAGCCATATTAACAGCATCATCTGTTGATCTATTTGCTCGGTATGCAAATTGCAAGGGGTCTAACAGCGGATCCGTGATGGTTTTCAAGTAGGAAAGCACTAGCCTTTCAAAGGTTTTCATGACTACAGATGTTAAAGCAACTGGTCTGTAGTCATTCAGTTCCTTGATGGTGGGCTTCTTCGGCACTGGGATGATGGTAGAGCGTTTGAAGCAAGAAGGAACATAGCACATCTCTAGTGATTTATTGAAAATATGGGTGAAGATGGGGGCCAATTGGTCAGCACAGACTTTTAAGCAAGAAGGAGTTATCTTGTCTGGGCCTGGAGCTTTTCCTGGCTTTTGTCTGTGAAATAGGTCCTGCACTTCCTTTTCTGTGATCACTAGGGGTTGTGAACCCAATGAAATGGGGTCAGTTGTAGGAGGCTTGGCTGTTGTTGGTGTGTCTGAGATGGGGGTTGTGGAGATAGGTGGCTGTAGTTTCCTTTCAAACCTGCAGTAAAACTCATTCAGGTCATCTGCCAGTTGTTGATTACCTTCAGCCTGGGAAGGAGGTTTGCCATAGCCGGTGATATTTTTAAGAGTTTTCCACATGTTTGCTGGTTCATTTGCTGAAAATTGATTCTTTAGCTTTTCAGAGTAGCTTCTTTTCGCTGCTCTGATCTCCCTTGTTAGTGCATTTCTGGCCTGATTGTATAGCATTTTATCACCTTTTCTGTAGGCTTCCTCTTTGGAATGTCGTAGCTGCTTAAGTTTAAGTGTGAACCAAGGTTTGTTGTTACTGTATATTCGCAAGTTCCTTGTAGATACTCATAGGTCTTCACAGAAGCTGACATATGATGTTACAGTATCTGAGTTTAGCAATAAAATACTGCCCTATTTACATTTTCAAATACTTCAATACCCTCTTTCCAAAATCAGGGTGCAGACAGGGAGCAAGAGGTTCTAAATGAAACATTCCCTATGGCAGGATGGGGATTTTTTTTTTAAAAAATGGAGGGATGTATAGGACTGATAAAGGCAGCAGACTTGTTCCCTTATACCTGGCCAATGCCTTCTGAAAAGTTGAAAGACTTAATTTTGACCCCAAACCCTCAAATAATGGCCATACTTGAGCTCAGTGCTAAAGCAGATTTTATAAACTGCAATGTTTAATGAAAATGAACAACCCAAACCACAACTTGATTCAGCCAGTATGGTGGGATGGGCAAAATAAGGTGAGTAGCTTAAGGTTCAGCATATTATTGGAAACCCAAGCATCATACCACATGAATCAGTCCATAAGATTAAGCCATTATATAGTTTATTTGTGGGAACATAGCAGGTTACATCAGGGGTGAAATCCAACAGGTTCTGGAGAACTGGTAGCAGAAATTTTGAGCAGTTTGGAAAACTGATAGTGGAAATTTTGAGAAGTTTGTAGAACTGGTAAATGCCACCTCTGGCTGGCCCCAGAGTAGGGTGGGAATGGAGATTTTGCAGTATCCTTCCCTTGCTATGCCCACCAAGCCAAGCCCACAGAACTGGTAGTAAACCGGTAGGTTACATAGCATGTAAGTTAACAACACCCATGTTAACCCAATTATCCTGAGAATACTCTCTGACTTGCTAGTTCCACTTTTCCCCTCGTGGCTCCCGCATAACACCCATCCTGCGCAGGCTGCACTGGCTACCTGTGGCCTTCCGGGTGCGCTTCAAGGTTTTGGTGACCACCTTTAAAGCGCTCCATGGCATAGGGCCGGGTTATCTACGGGACCGCCTACTGCGACCAGATACCTCTCACCGACCCGTGCGCTCTCACAGAGAGGGACTCCTCAGGGTGCCGTCAGCTAGGCAGTGTCGTCTGGCGACGCCCAGGGGAAGGGCCTTCTCTGTGGGGGCTCCCGCCCTCTGGAATGAACTCCCCCCAGGACTCCGTCAACTTCCGGATCTTCGAACCTTCCGTCGCGAGCTCAAGACACATTTATTCATCTGTGCAGGACTGGCTTAGATTTTAAATTTAGAGGGGTTTTAAATTGATTTTAATATTTATATTTCTATTTTTAATAATTGGTATTATTAATTATTGGCATTAGAATAAGTCTTTTAATGATTATTTTAATTTGTATATTGATGTTTTTATATGCCTGTAAACCGCCCTGAGTCCTTTGGGAGATAGGGCGGTATATAAGTTTGAATAATAAATAAATAAATAAATAATCTCTGTAGTAACACTTTTTTCCAGAAGAGGTCAGACTAACATCTTCCTAAGCCAGTCTAGTTCATTCAGGCAGATTCTAGCATTCAGTTCAGGAAAACACCAAGCTGGATGGATTGCACCCCATGGTTCAGATAGCAATATTTCCAACTATTTCTAAAAATGTCAGAGATTGAATTCAGGACATGACTGGACTCTGAGATCTGGCCTGCAAAAATACAGAGAACAGCTATTTGGCAGCAAAAAGTTGGAGTTTATAGATTTTTTGCTGATTTCAAGAATCTAAGCAAAAATACCAGAGTTGTAGGGTAAGAGGACTATTTGGGGTTTGTTTGTTTTTATTTGCACCTTGGTAAGATGGATGGTGCTTTGGGGGTTAGTTTCCAAAGAAATTTTTGAAAACGTCAGTAATTAATTGCCACCTTGTGTAAGTATGAGAAGAGCAAAATGTGTTTTCCTTGGGAAGGGTGGGTAAAAATGCATTGAGTTCAATTCAGAGGGAATTGACTGTTTAATATGACTTCAGTCTTTATAGATAAAAAGGATTCCCTCCAGCAGCCAACATTCAAATAAGCCGGGATCAGTTCAACATCAGACAGACAAACGATCAAGCAAAAAATAATATTTTAATTAAGGAGCTTCCAAGGAGAAAACTACACCTCCATCAACACAGGCAGGTAAGTTACTGAATATAAACAGGCAGTGAACTCCATATTCACTTACACTGATGATGCTACTTTTTTTTTGTTTGTTTACATTTATATCCCGCCCTTCTCCGAAGACTCAGGGCGGCTTACAGTGTATAAGGCAATAGTCTCATTCTATTTGTATATTTTTTACAAAGTCAACTTATTGCCCCCCCAACAATCTGGGTCCTCATTTTACCTACCTTATAAAGGATGAAAGGCTGAGTCAACCTTGGGCCGGGCTTGAACCTGCAGTAATTGCAGGCTACTGTGTTCTAATAACAGGCTCCTTACAGCCTGAGCTATTCCGGCCCTACTTAACTGGGTAATGAAATATCTGCAAACAAACAACCAAGCTCCAAGAGCACCAAGAACACTTTAGGAGGCTTCCTTACAAGCCATGCCAAGTATATGGAAAGCGTTACCCAAGCTTAAAGGGAGGAAACCTGACACACCAGCCAGGCTTATTCTGCAGCTACACAAGATTGCAATGTGGTCCTTTCAGCAATTTTGGATTTTAGAACTTGTTTTGTCCATTGCATTCCACTTTCCTTTCTCTGATGGTAGTCCTTTCTAAAAACATAATGATGTTCCAAAGATATCTGGGTAACATCAGCTAATTCCATAAGATTTCAAACTGTATAAGTAGTCCTTGATTAACAACCATTTGTTTGGTGACCTTTCAAAATTACAACAATGTTGAAAAAAGTTACTTACAACCGATCCTCACACTTAACAACCATTGTAGCTTCCTCGTGATTATCTAATCAAAATTTGGGTGTATGTAATTTACAAAGGTTGCTGTGTCCCAGGTCATGTGATCACCATTTGCAATCTTAGCTGACTTCTGAGAAGCAAAATCAATGGGAAAGTTGATTCGCTTAATAACTTAACTAACTGCAGTGATCTGCTTAACAATCTTGGGGGAAAAAAGTTATAAAATTGGGTACAACTCATTTAACAACTGTCTTGCTTTACAACAGAAATTCTGATCTCAGTTGTGGTTGTATATTGAGGACTATGCAAATATTATTGTACTGTGCATCTTAACCAGAAAAAGGTGTCCCTCTGATTCCAGCCCTTATTAGTAATCTGACCTCTGTTATGATGGGTGAAAAATAGAACAGCTTCTGTAGCTATCATGTGGCTCCTGACTTTTTTTGGGGGGGAGGGAGGAAGCGTCTTGAACAGTGGAACAGCTAAGGACGACTTGAGTCAGTGTGACCTATGGGTCAGAACAAGCTAAAGGTAACGTCATTGGGGACAAACAATTTTCCCAAGGTTAGGTGGAAATGGGAAAAGTGCCCAGTATATTGTGCAAACCCAGCCAGTCTGCTCAGTGTATGGTTCAATGTGTTTTGCAAATCCAGACAATTGGGCTAATTCAATAGTTTATAGCTCAATTAACTACAGGTTAATGTATTTTGTAAAATTAGTGCAAAAATGGAAAACAAGGACATGCTGCCTTGTTTTCCAAATATTCCATATTCCCGTCTGTACTTGCTTTAATACCTACTTCAGCTTGCACACCCCTCCATCTGTAGCACATCACTGAGACCTGTTTTATCTCTTAACCAGTCCAGTTTCTCATCTTAATTTAAGCATTTTCCCTACTTCCAGTCCTCCCATGGCCAACCTCTCTTCTCCACCTGGCCTTGCAGTCTTATTCCATCCCCACGAAGAATCAGATATACCATCTGGCAGCTCTTGGCAAGCTTTCCCAACGGCCCTGGGTAGTGGCTGTTGAGATCCATCCCAAATGGGAAAAACAGAGTTTCTGTTCCACTGACATGTGTTTATCTTCAGCTACATTTTCCACCTGGCCCATGCAAGCATGCCTTTTTAGACACCAGGGTTGCCTTGAAGCCTCAGCAGGACGTGCTTACTAGAAAAGAAAAAAGAAAGTAGGTTGCTTGTCATGAACCAAATTTTTGTGGGAAGTGAATTGGTGGGGCGACCATTGAAAAGGCATAGAATGAGAGTTGGTCTATTCCAGGAGTCTGCAAACTTGGCTCTTTTAAGACTTGTGGACTTCAATTCCCAGAGTTCCTCAGCCAGCACAGTTGAAGTCCACCAGTCTCAAAAGAGCCAAGTTTGCAGACCCCTGGTCTATTCAACAACAGAAGAAAGCAGAGGAATTGAGGGCCAATTCCTTACATGAAGTTTTTGACTTACAATCACTGTAAGCAGGTAGTCCTTGACTTACAACTATTGTCCCCAAATTTGGGTCTGAGCTTGGGTCTGAGCAAAGCCAATGAAGACTACCAGACACAAAGTGCAGGATTGATTTTCTGTTATTGAAGTGCTTCGGTAAAAGGGGTCCCGGCCAGCAAAATGCCAGGACCTAGAACAAAGGATTCAGCAAGCTTTTATACAGTTTTTCAAGGCAGGATACAGAAGTATTGTCTAATAAGCACTTTAGGAGTTATGTAACAGGCACTCTACTGGCTCAGCTTCAACTCTATACCTTACATTAACCTTACAAGAATTTGAGTTACTATTAGCAGACCTTCTATTGACCTTCTATCAACTCCATACCTTATCTCTATACCTGATACCAAGCGTCTGGCTTTTGTTATCAGCCTTTGACCAGAAAGCATTTAGGCAAGCTTTGCATGTACTCACTTTCCTTTCCTTTATCTTTGTTAGGCAGGATCTCTTCCTTCTTCCTGTTTGTGCACATGGCAGAACAATGAAGACCTGACTCATCACAACAATTTGTTTAGTGATCATTCGAAGTTTCAATAGCACTGAAAAAAGTGACTTACAACTGGTCCTCACACTTACAACTGTCACAGTATCTGCACAGTCTCACGTGATAAAAATTTGGGTGCTTGGCAATAGGCAAACATCCTGCAACCATCATTGTAATGTCCCAGGGTCATGTGATTGCTATTTGTGACCTTTCCAGCTAGCTTCCAACAAGCTAAGTCAATGGAAGAAACTGGATTCACTTAATCATGTGATTTATTTAACAATTGCAGTGATTTACTTAGCAACTGTGATGAAAAAAGTTGTAAAATCAGGTGCAACTTACTTAACAGCCTTAAGCAACAACCTTGCTTAGCAATAAAAATTCTGGTCATAATTATGATCAGAGAATTGAGAAATACTGTGTTGAAATCTGAAGGAGGTTGATCAAGTTATAATGCTCACCCTGAATCGGACATTTTCCAGATGTGGTAAATTGCAATCCACAACCTCTCCAGACTACAGGAGATTGATAGAAGTTGCAGTCCATTATATTTAGAAGACACTTTATGAGAAGAAAAGAAAAGAAAAGGCTCTAATTATATAAATGTGGAGAGTGTGTAAAGATGACTAGTGGAGCAAAAAACACTTTTTTCAAAACTTTCGTTTTGACAACTATAGATACCAATTTGCATTAGTTTTTATTCAGTGGTTCCTTGAAATGGGAAGAGAAAGAGAATATTATTTGTTTGTCTGTTGTTTGTTTGTTTATTTAGCTGGTTATCTAGTTATTATTGCTATGTATTCTACACAATAAATGAAAAGCCTACTGAAATCATAATATGGCAACCAGACTAAAATATACTGCAGCTCAGCAATTGGGACTCTTCTCATCCAGATCCAAAGAGCTGTGAACAAGCCAATGTAATAAAATGTTGTAGTAAGGAGGTGGATTTCTGGGAGGGAGGGGTTGCAGAGGAGTAAGAGGCAACTCAGTTCAGAGATTATGTGTAAGAAAAAGAGGGCTCCCTAATAGTTCACAGAGTATATGATAGACACAGATAGTAGAGGGCTCAGTCTGGCAAGATTTTGTGTACAGGTGTGAAATAATAAAAGAACCCGGGTTGGAAGACTGACCACATGCCGTTCTTGGTTTTGGGCCTGACATCAGGTCTTGATTGCCTTTCTAAAGGCCTGCAGGGTTGGTACCAATTGTATATTGGGAGGGCAAATCATTCCAAAAATCAGGGGTTACTACCAAGAAGGCATACCTCAAAGGTCTCATAAGCTGGCTTTCCTTCAGGAAGGAGACTTGTTGGAATATGTTGCTCTGACAGAGATCCTATGAACAGGTGGTTCTGCAAATAACCTGGTCCTATGCCATGTGCAGGGAGATTGTTTTCTTAGCTGTATTTGTAATAATTGTTGTCCCCTCCCCCCTTCAGTCTCCAACACTGCTGTGGTTCTCTTTATGTATTTACTTCCTGGCTGTCACACCCATCTTGTCTAGTTGTGCTTCTGCTTTACCCAACTATTCCTGGGCCATGAAATCATTGGCTGCTCTTGAAATTCCATCTTTTTCGCTGGCCCCGAGGGATGCAGTTGAGAATCTTATGTGCCTTGCCCTACACACTATTTCCTCCCCCTCTATTTCTGACCCAGCTTTGACAAGCATTCGCTGAAGACAGGGTAAAGTCAGGGCTATGAAAGAGAGTACTTTAATGTTTCAATTAACCAAATCATGATTCTGTCAGAAGCAAGAAATAATCTGAAGCGATGGAGCTGAGTTGTTGTTGTGGGGTTGAGAGAGAGAAGAGATGGGGCCAGTGCAAACCAAGGAAGGACAAGGATTGAGGCGGGGGATATGCCAGGGCCCCCTTTCTGTGGGGTGCAGTACAGTGTTCCTGTGTTACAATGGGGAGTATATTTTAGAAGTGTCGGAAGGAGGCTTTACTTCCAGTGCATAACTAGATTAGAGAAGGGACTATTGGGTTCTCTGGGGGTCTTGACATTCTTGGATCTGCAAAGGTTTGCTTTTGCTTTTAAAAAGTGGGACAGGGTCCATTGCGAAACCTCTTCAGTTATGTAGCCCTATAGGCATCACCCCGCTTGTCATGTCACCTTCTTCCCTCCCTATCATATCTTGCTGGACAGATAGATGAAGCCTGACATTCCCTGGCTCCCCCCCCAAGCCCCCTTCCACATGAGTCAATCTGCTTTGCATTTTTAATTGATGGCTGTGGCAGCAACAGAAATATGTACTTAGCCTCAGCCTCTCTGCCTCTGAAGTCATTTGGATACCCTTACCTCTTTCACAAAGATGTACCCAGTTAAGGTACAGACCACTGCATCTCCTAGACTTTCTAAGAACTCCTATTTCCCCGTCTCTACACTTTTAACATGGCGATTTTTGCCAAAATATCTATCAGTAGACACTTAGTTGAATAACAGAATAACAGAGGTGGAAGGGACCTTACAGGTCTTCTAATCCAACCCTCCCCTCAAGCAGGAAGTCCTATAGCATTTTAGACTAATGGTTGCCAATCTCTTAAAGACCTTCCATGTTGGATCCACAACCTCTGAATACAGTTTTAATAAAACAATTTTTGTCAAAATGCCTATCATTAGACACTTAGTTGTGACTAGAGGACTTCTCCGTCCTCTTTCCCTCAACTGCCCTGTCCTGCCATGCCCTGCATCAGAATTGTTTGTTCGTGTTTTTTTCATTTAAGTCACAGGTAAATCTGTAACCACCGGTAGATTGGTTTGCCCTAGATCCACCAGGATTTCTGATTCCCAGTTCTTATAATAATTGCAGCAACAACAGAGTACAGTAATATCCATTCCTCTTAGAATTAAACTGTTGTAATAAAATAAGCTTGGGACTTGGGAATTTTAGTGGAAAATTGTGAGCTTTATTAAGACCTGGAACAGTGAATCAATTCCTGCATTCAGATATTTAATTCTGTGTGAACTCATTTTTTAAAATCTTGGCTCCATTGGATGGATTTCAGGTTACTACAAAAAACACGAAGTTCTGGAAATCTGATTTGGAATCACTCTACGATACTTATATCCACCCACCCCACCAACCAAACCAGATTGTCTGTTGGCGATTCTTTAGTGGATTAACCATATAGGCTTTCTTTCATACAAGTTGGTAGATTCTGTCCCAGTTTTCAAGATTAGAACATTGTATTAGATAGGTGAGATCCAGATTTACACAAAGTCCTGGAGTCAGTCCCCAGTTAACGCTTTTTAAAATTATTGTAAGGATAACCTGTATGCCACCTAAAATTATTTGGAAGAAAAATAGTTTCAACATTAAATAAAGGAAGAAAGGAAAAAATGACACAGTATTTTGTTTTCTTCTTTTGCAAACCAATGACTGATTAGTGATAAATATCCATATTTAAAGAGAATAAAATCAGTTGCAATGGGAATTTCTGTTGCCTTTAGACCTTAAATACAGTTTTTGCAGAAGTATCTAATCAGCCATTTATTGTCTGTTTGAGCCGAGTTTGATTTGCCTTCCCTTACTTTCTTTCAATACACTCACCAGTCTATGGATCCTACCTCCAGAACTGCAAAAATTTAGAGGATCTCTAGATGGCAGCAGATATGCAAATAATTACAATATATCTTTGCTGCTATCTAGTGATCAGCTGATTTTTTTTTTTGAAACCCAGATCAAGGAGCCTTATATAGACCTTCCACACAGGACTAACTTTTCCCACATGAATTTACAAGAACTAAAATGAATTAAATAAGGGCAAATAATAAGATGTTCCATTCACCTATTCAGCAACTTAATAAAAAGCTGCAAAGAAAGCTCCAGAGGCTAAATGCATCGTTTATTTTGATATACCATCTGATAAAAAGTTCAGTAGATTAGGAGACTCTTCTTGCTAGCTGTCCCTCTACTCCCTGTGTAAAAGCATCCCCCATCAGGCTAATTGCTTGTAATCTATTCACAACCTACTGTATTTCCCTCAGGCTGAGTTGCCCTATATCAAGTAGCTCCATTTTAATTGCTTCTAATCAAGGTCATCTCCTCATTGTTTACCCTAAATCACTTAGGCACCACGATGCCCATGCTCAGCTTTATGGTGGAAGAGCGTGACTTGGAGAATGGAAATCCCAAAGGAGAGCCAATAAAAACTGGTTTCATTTATGACATCTGAAAGGAACATTGGGCAAATATACATGCCAGGCATTGGAAATCAATAATCTGAGTTGCTGTGGTGAGAATCCTGAATTTAGATGTTCTGAGCAGAATTCAGGATCAAGACTCCTTGGCTTTTTTAAAGATGATCTTGGAACCTTTGGGGCCTCTTTGGTTAAAAGGAGAGAGACCTGATAATGCTTAAGGACAAGAGCTAAGCAGCAAAGATGGGAAAGGCTGGAAGAAGATGGGAAGGAAAGATGGGAAGGGCTAGAAAAAGCATACTGGTTTCTCTTTCTCTTCTGTCCCTGCAGCCATTTGTACAAGGTACATCTCATGCTTGTCTGTGGCATCTGTCCCATTTCCCCCCTCCCTTTCCTTACCATACCCTCTAGCCCTGACCAGCTCTGACAGGCTCCTTCTCTATGATTTCTGTAAGCAACAACACATGGCTGTATAACTGGGGACATCTCTCCCTGCTCTACCCCCTCCCACCCTTGATCCATTGGAGGGAATTAAGTTCAAATCTGACACGACAACTTAGCACAAATGTCACAGCAGTATTCCTTTCCCCCCCAGCGCATCCCGGACTCCCTCCCATCTCAGTTTCCAGAAATGATATTTATTCTTGAACAACGCCCGCCCCAAAGTCATTCATAGCACAGAGCAAGAGTGAGTGGGTCTGAGCAGTAGGCACGCAAAGGGCAGCGATTCTACTTTGGGGAGCCCATTTTGGGCGAGCACCAGAAGACAGTGGGTAAAACTTGAGGAGATGATAAGACATCCCAAAAGCTGCTGCAAAAAAGGATGTGTGTTTGAATGGGATTGTTGAATGAAAAGGTAAGATGCTAAAGAGTAAAAGTGTTAATAGTATTGGATTGTGAAGGTAGCAGGGGAGCCGGAATCTAAACTGGGCATCCCTGAGTGAATGTGCAGGAGAAACCAGGCACTTCTCAGGGCACAACATGGTGGGCATTGCCTAGAGAAAGGGAGGTTGGAAATCAGCTATCCAAAGAAGGTTGGCAAAAGCACAGCGATTCACAAACTGGGAAAAGGAAAAAAGGAACTCCAACGTAGGGCACGTCAAGAAGTGCCACCAAGGAAGCAAAATTAAAACTGGACAGCAAGTAAGCTAAACAAAGGATTGAAAAAGTTATGCAGCACAAGACTACTTGATTCGAGTAAATTGGTAGGTACACAGCTTGGGACCTAGAAAAACATAAGTGGAGAGATAGGTGTGGAACAATACTGGGATTGGAAATTCATTGTTCTAGAACTGTATTTTATGCACAAAATGTTTTGAATGAATAATTAGATTACAAATGGTTTTGGATTTATATATATGTTTTTTCTCCCCCCCCCCTCATTTTCCTTATTGACCCCTCTCCCCTCCTCCATGTTAGATTTTGGTTAATATATTAGGATGCAATCTTGACATATTTGTATAAGTAGCCTCACTTGCGTTTGACATTGGATTCTTTGAGAATATTCTTTTTTCTACTTCTCCTCCCTTCCCTGGATAACATAATATTTTCAATCATTGCAGATGGATCAAACCTACTTCACACATAACTAATTTACCCAATTACTGGCTTAGCATCACTTTTAGTCAAGTACTGTCCTGCTCTGTTCAGTTGCAAATTTCAGTAACAGAGGATTCCAGGTAATTATGATTATAATAATTCTGCTAATATGTATGATATATGAAACAATGCAAGTGAGGTTTTTTTTTAGTTCTTAAGAGACAAACATATCCTCAGATTTTGTGAAATTTGAATATGCCTCAGTTGTATATATGCCCGCATAAAGGCTACTGGATTATGGAGTAAAATGTGGCTTCAATTAAAATAACTGACTGTGGAGAACAGAATTCACCCCAGCCAATCAATGAAAATAAAGACCAATTTTTGGAAAATTTGTTCAGGGGAAATATGTTCTTTGGAACAAATACATGTGTGTGCAATTTACATGTTCTATAACCTCGAATACCACAGTTTGTTAAAAATACTTGGTATAGTATGATTTCTGAATCTTTACTTCTGCTCCTTTGCTTCTTTTCTTTTCAACTCGTAAGTTATGATTTCCCTGCCAAATTTACTCCTTCCAAATGTGAAAGATTCCTGGGTAGAAACAGGGAAGGCAGCCATTTTGGGTTGAGGTGTTTATTGGCTTACGAGTGATGTGGCATCTTCTCTCTCTGGTATTCAGGCTTGTGGTTGACTTAGTTTATGTGTATGTGGAATGGCAGAATTCAAAATGAATTGAAGAATTGAAGAAAGCATTAAACATGGAGTTTTATAGTATTCTTATGAAGTGTGATTGCTGAGATTTGTGGAGGAGGGAAGAGTCCTAGTGCTGGCAGATTGAAAGAATAACTTTCAAAAGATTTGTTTTAAACATTGTCATGATTGGAATGTGATGTGCAATGGGCCTTTTCAGTATGATTTTATGTATTTTCCCTAATCTGATGTCCTGTAAAAGTGTTAAACTACAAAATGCATAATTTCCTGCCCACATATCAATACCAACTGTACCTCTGAAAAAGCCCTGCTAGATGGTTTATACATTCTTATAGGAAAAGATGCATGATACACATCCAAAAATGTGACATAGTTCATACAGTGCATTAACAAGTTTCAGGGTAATGTTGATTGTGTTTGTAAATAATAATATTCAATACTTATTATAAAGAGAAAGATGCAGTGGTGGTACATGTACATTGTGCTTGTAAGTAATGGTATTGTGCATTTATGTGAGACCCAGTGAGTGAGTCGTTCCACATGTGTTTATATAACAACTGGTACTGTTTGTGATGGGTACTATGCAGTAAACATAAACATTTTAATAGCCATTATTTTGTATTATATAATATGTAGTATAAAAGACAATATTTCTGAATGTAATTTTTTTAAATCTATCAGTCAGATGGTTTATGCATTCTAATGAGTTCATTCAGGAATACATTTGATCCAGACTCTCTTTGAAGGTGCTTCAGCATCAAAATACACTCAGACTTTTTAATGCCTCAGTGAGAGCTTTGCTTGCGTGCAAGATCCTCAAATATGTAAAAATGATTTGTGTCCCTTTTGTACCTTGAAAAGAGGCCAAAGAAAAGTCAGGAGGCTTTCTATGCACATCAAGTATGAGTCTGCTCATATATAGATCCTTCTTTTAAGTACATGGACAATGGACAGAGGAAACAGGAAAAGGGTAATTCCAAATTGGTCTGAAAGTCTATGATAAAAATCTATTTTTAAATTTAAAAATGTTGGCTTATTTGGGTAGGAAACTGGCTGAGAAGCCCGTCTCTGCTTGAAATGCTTGGATACTGAGCCTGGCATGGATCTAAGGCTGAATAGGCCATGGCCTCAGGTGCCAAAGTTTTGTTGTTGTTGTTAGATACAAAGTCGTGTCCGACCCATCGCAACCCCATGACAACGTTCCTCCAGGGCTTCCTGTCCTCTACCATCCTCTGGAGCAAGGGTCTCCAACCTTGGTCCTTTGCTGGCTGAGGGACTCTGGGAATTGAAGTCCACAAGTCTTAAAGGGACCAAGGTCGGAGACCCCTGCTCTGGAGTCCATTTAAGCTCACGCCGACTGCTTCAGTGACTCCATCCAGCCACCTCATTCTCTGTCGTCCCTTTCTTCTTTTGCCCTCAATCTTTCCCAGCATTAGGCTCTTCTCCAGTGAGTCCTTCCTTCTCATTAAGTGGCCAAAGAATTTCAGTTTCATCTTCAGGATCTGGCCTTCTAAAGAGCAGTCAGGGTTGACCTCCTCTAGGACTGAGTGCTCAGTGCCAAAATTTAGAGGACATCAATTCTTTCCCTCCTTCCAAATCATGCTAAAAATGCACTTTGCTTCAAACAATATGGCCTGGGATATCACAAAACTTGGAGACATAGCAAATTAAACAAATATGGCAACAATAAGTATTTCTGGAGGGCTACTTGCTTTTCCTTTCCCTCCTGTCCATCCTATGTATAAATACCAAACAAAACAGCAGAACTACAAAATTTATTAATACTGTATATTGTACTGTAAGACTATTGGGTATTCATGTTTTCTCTCTGCTCTTTCTTCAGTTAACATTTCCCAACCTGTGTCCTTCAGGTACATTGCTTTTGTGTTCAAATTATTCCCAGCTAAAATTAATTGGCTATGCTGGTTTTAAATTACAGCAATTTATTTATTTATTTATTTATTTATTTATTTATTTATTTATTTATTTATTTATTTATTTATTATTATT
This sequence comes from Ahaetulla prasina, assembly GCF_028640845.1. Classification (NCBI taxonomy): domain Eukaryota; kingdom Metazoa; phylum Chordata; class Lepidosauria; order Squamata; family Colubridae; genus Ahaetulla; species Ahaetulla prasina. The sequence continues at coordinate 32,996,960 of NC_080542.1, read as the reverse complement.
ATTATTATTATTATTATTATTATTATTATTATTATTATTATTATTATTATTCAAATAGCACAAGTAGCCAACATACAAAATACTCCTTCCTCCTCTTATTTTCCCTAACAACAACAACAAAATCCCAAAATCTTCAACCAAAAACTGTCTACTATTGACCTTACCCCATTCCTAAGGGCTATAAGGGGCGTGCATAAGAGTACAAAAGTGCCTACCGTTCCTGTCCTATTGTTCCCTTCATTATATCAAATTGATATAGTTGATGCATATTTTTTACATATATATTTTTTTTCTTCAAGATATGTTGTTTTATCTATGACAATTGTTTGTGTATACTGTTGTGACAAAAAGAAATAAAAAAAAACAAACCTCTGTGAGATGGATTGGACTAAGAGAGAGTGGTTGGCCCAAAATAACCCAGCCAGTTTTCATGCCTAAAATGGGAATAGAATTCATAGACTCACTGGTTTATAGCCTGGTGCTTTAGTTCAAGCCCAGGTAGAGTATCCTGATTTGGAAAGATTAACTGATTAGACTTTGTAATATGTGCTTATGGGTGAAGCAGTAAGTGGTGTCCTTTCTTGTGCAGATGTGACAAATATCTTCATGGAATATTCTCATCTTCCCATTATTGGAGGCAGCAGCAAATTAAGAAATCTTGTTAGGGCACAGCCAGACAGCCAGTTTAACATACTTCCTTATAGTCCTTGAGACAAAACTAAAAGAATGGTTGCACAATTTGCTCTGTCCCAACACTACATCTCTATTCTCATTTAAGACTGGTGAGGGTGCTTTCTTTACAGTTTCAATGCAAGGAAGAACATCTTCAAGGATGCTGGGAGGAATACCTTAGGGTAAAGTTGCTCAGATCCACTTGAAATTAACTCTAATTGGGAAAGTCCACTTGATTGACTTAGTCACAATCTTGTCTTGTCTTTAGTTAGGAAGTTTTATTCCTTTAAAACATGAGAAAATGGGCAGGTTCATTGGGCGGCTACCTGTCTTTTAGGTTCATGTCCCTCCTGGCTAGTTAAATCTCCCTACGAAGTGACATATACCGGTAGATAGTCCTCAACTTACAACTATTCATTTAATGATCATTTGAATTTACAACGGCACTGAAAAAAGTGAGTTATGATCAGTGGTGGGATTCAAGTAATTTAACAACCGGTTCTCTGCCCTAATGATTTTTTCCAACAACCAGTTTGCCAAACTGCTCAGAAAGATAACAACCGGTTCTCCCGAAGTGGTGCGAACTGGCTGAATCCCACCACTGGTTATGACCATTTTTCACACAATTGTTGCAGCATCCCCATGGTCACGCGATCAAAAATAGGAAGTTTGGCAACTGGCATGCATTTATGATGGTTGCACGGTCCTGGGGTCATGTGATCACCTTTTGCAGCCTGCTGACAAGCAAAGTCAATGGGGAAGCCAGATTCACTTAACTATGTAATTAACTTAACAACTGGAGTAATTCACTTAATAACTGTGGCAAGAAAGGTCATAAGATGGGGCAAAATTCACTTAATAATAATTGTCTTGCTTAGCAACAGAAATTTTGGACTCAATTGTAAGTCAAGGACTACCCCGTATGGCTGAGTTCATATTGGTGGAAAATTTGTCTTTCAGAATGGAGTTCTGGTTTTGCTTTCCTTGAAGGATGCAGTGGTGAATTCCCTGCCGAAGAAGACTTCATTGTCACTGCTACCAATCCTGAACAATTTCTGCCCAGTCTCCAACCTTCCTTGTTAATAAAGATGGCAATGTTGCAATTTCTGTGGGCCCTGGAGGAAATTAAATGGCTGGAACTTTTTAATTGGGTTTCAGTCTGCAACATAATATGGAGGCGGACAGATTACACTTGTTGATGACCTCTGATGGAATGGGGAAGGGATGATACAACCATTCTGGTTCTCCTTGACCTTTCAATAGCTTTTGATACCATCAGCCATGATATCATCTCAACTGACTGTGGGAACTGGAAATGAGAGGCACAGCTTTTCAGTGGTTCTCCTCATTTTTTCTGTGGCCAGTCCCCATTGATGTTGGCAGGACACAAGTTGATTTATCAGTCGCTGCATGAATTGACATTCTCACCCCTCTTGTTTAACAACTACATGAAGAAATTGAGCGAGGTTGTTTGCAGACTCATGTATCATCACTAGAGGTTAAGTGATACTGCCAGTGCTTTGTCCAGTGGTTGAGTAACAGCAAAAGCTTAAGCTCAGCCCTGACAAAATTGAGGAGCTATGTCTTCATAGTTTTTTTAGGGCCATGAATTTTCTGTCTTTAGTTCTGAACAGGGCAGCTGTTTTCCAGACAGACCTCATACACAATCTGAGAGTTCTCAAATTTCTGTTCAGAGAGCAGGTGGCAGCATTAGCCAGTAGGGCCTTTGCTCAGACTTATCTATGGTACTGCACTAACCACACTGGTCTCTTGACTGCAAGTCCTTCCTTAGTAATCTTGTGTGTGGAGTACTGCAATTAGCTCAACAACTACAGATAGTCCTTGACTTAGAACCAGAATTGGGGACAGAATTTCCATTGCTAAGCAAGGTGGTTGTTAAGTGAGCTGAGCTCAATTTTATAACCCTTTTGCCATGGATGTTGAGCGAATATGTTAAGTAAATCATGCAGCATTATTTGAATCTGACTTTCACCATTGACCGTATTTGTAAGAAACCAGTTCAGGAAGATTGCAAATGGCAATCACATGATCCTGGGATGCTGCAACCATTGTAAATAGGTGCCAGTTGCAAGCAATCAAATTTTGATCATGTGACCATGGGGGTGTTGTGATAGTTGTAAGTGCAAAGACCAGTAATACATGGCTTTTTTTCAGTACTATCGTAATGTTGAACGATCGTTGTTGAAAGAGGACTACCTATTGCCCTTAAAGATATCCAGGAAGTTACAGCTGGTCCAGAATGTGAGGAATTATAGGCATGTGTTGGTACACCCATTTAACATCTCTGCTACATAAATTGTACAGGTGACCAATGGTTGCACTTATGAATGCAATTCAACAGCTAGCCATCATCAGTGAAGATCCGTTTACTTTTGTTTGTTTATTAAATTTATATAGCTACCCATCTCGTGATAAGTGATTTCATGGCATAGGTTGACAAAAGTGGTGTAATGAAAATATGTCCTTGAAGGATGACTAGCAAGGCATCTTCAAATTACAACTAAAGAGATTTGCTCAAAAAGCAAAATAGGATAGCAAAAGGCTATCTCCTGATTTACACTCAGGTTCTGTTGTTCAGTATCAATAGCTCCTCTGGGGTACCATACAATCTTCACAACTAATTGCTTCATTCATTAGACATGAATTTGCTAATCTGCTTTTCAAACCACTTAATTTATTGGCCATCAGAACATTTTCTGGGGTCTTCAAATCTACACACTGAGTTTTTCTTAGTTCAGGAAAGGAAGGAAGTATCTGGCAGCTGGTGGTATACATAGATAGGCAATAACTGAGGCATTTTGATATTTTGACATCCAGTGAAATGGTTTAAATCAGGGGTGTCAAACTCAATTTCACTGAGAGTCACATCAGGGTTGTGTTTGACCTTGGGGGGCTGGGGTGGGCATGGCCAGGTTGGGCGTGGCGAGCTTGACATTACTTGTGTCAGGGGTGCCTGTGGTGGCCCAAGTACTGTCAGGGAAAATGGGCTCCCAATCTCTGTTTTTAGCTGGGACGGCCTCCTGCAACCCTCTGCCAGCAAAAGACCTCCGTTTTTACTGGCAGAGGGTTACAGGAGGCCATCCCAGCTGAAAACGGGGATTAGGATCCATTTTACCTGGCAGAGGACACAGCCAGTCCACTGTTTCCAGGGCGGCCTCTCAGGCCAGATCTAAGCACCCCATGGGCTGGATCCGGCCCACAGGCCTTGAGTTTGACACCACTGGTTTAAATTAACATTAGCTGAATAGATTTGGCAAAAAATACATGATTTGAAAGATTACTGGTGCTTAATTTCAAACTAGGTTGCTAGATATATGTGGTGGTATTCTAAAATATTGTGAAATAACAATGGTTAGATGCAGACTACATGGACAGAAAGTGAAATGATTAATGTAAGAATTTTATTTTCTGGGGAGGGAGAATAAAATCCAGAGATTGGGAGTCTCACTTCTGTATCTTAGACTTCTTATATAGTCCCCTAAACCAGGATATCATTTGGTAGGTTTACGAAGTGGTTATTCAAACTATACCAAGCAGTTATGGCTTGTAAACAACTTTCTGGGAAAGCAATTTTAATGAAGCAGTCAATTAGTGGTTCATTTGGCAAACCATGATTAAGTAAGACACAGTTTCAAATTATGTTTGAATATATGCATCTTATTCTCTGGAATGTTGTTTTGCAAGGCTGTTGTTGTATAGAATGCTAAGCATAACAAACCTGGACTCCAAAATCTAGTTAATCATTAGGTGGCAGAAAAGCGATTTAGAAAATGCTAACATCTAATGCTAACATCATTGCTTACATGTAATGGTCATGCAGATTTTTTGCACTCCATATATATTGTATGCCAATAAGAGGAAAACATTGTTGGATACCAAGGACATTTTAATAACAGTTTTTCTAATTAATTAAAGATCTTACATAATTTTTAAAGTTTTGCAGTATAATGAAATTTGAATTACTTGTCATGGTGCTTCAAAATTTATGGTTTCCATTTAAAAAATTCTTTGAGATATTTGGAAGTAGAGCGTATTTCATAATAGGACTGAGACTCTGGTTTTTCATTTTCTTACAAGGCTATGAGCACACTGTTGTGCTAAAATAGAAGGTCCCGTATTCATGTATGTTCCTCTTTTTGTTAATCTGATTTCTTTTGTCCTTTTTTTTAAAAGATGTGGTTTAAATTATTTGCATATCTACGACAGACATGCTATTTCTCTGCTTTGCTGAATTGCTTTTTCACAACTGCATGCTGCAAAATTCCAGTATATTTCTTATAACTTGGTTAAATGCCTTTGATTTCTAATGACTAACTTACAATATTATTTAAGAAGTTGTAGTTGGAGCTCCATTTTTTTTTTAATTTAAGAGCAACTAAAAAGAGGGCTCTTACTGATTAAGAGATCTTCAGATGGCTCTCATCCGCTTTTTTTTCCAGTTGAGCAAAAGAATGTGAAACAAAAACTTGAACATATTTTCTCAATTGTCATCTTAATCAAGTGCTGCAAATTAATCTCTTGTGAGATGGGTGGCTATACAAATATAATAAATAAAAAAATAAAATATAGAGGAGAAATGATTTCTGACAATACTAATGCCCTAAAGATCTGCTGCCGGTCAATATTTTATTCATTAAATTTATATGCTGAATTGCAGGAGGCAACTTCCAATGAGTGGTTTCAGCAAAGAATCTCCTAGTGCTAATCATTCTTTGCTCTCCCCTTGTCAGCAGAATCACAACCGATTTCCGCTATTATCAGGTTTTTAATGCATTTGATTTATTTTTATCCCATTCTACTCTATCTATGCCAATTAGTTTGTAGCATAATTAGTGGGTGAAGGATGGAGGAAGATCCGTTCAATTCATCTTTGGTGTAATCTTTGCTATTATTCAACATGAAAACTGTTCCCTTCCCCAGGAAGTTAGTTTCAGGAATTTGTTGTTGCTCCTTGAAAAATTGGACACCCCCTCTCCCGCCAAGAGCTTATTTTAATAAGCCTATGCATTTGCTTTCCTTTCTTAATTAACACATTAAACTTCACATTGAGATTGTCCTCAGGCAGTGAAGATAGATTCACTCCAAATGTCCAGAGGTTTCTCTTCTGGAAAGGTATATAAAAGTGACATTGTCAAATGTAGCATTGCCTCAGGACACAGATTTGTTGTTTTGTTCCCACATTAGGTCAAACTAGTTTCTCATCTGCCTGCAGAGTTTTTGACTTAGGAATATAAATTAAGAAATAATAATAATAAAACCACATTGGGAGTATCAAGTTTTTAAAAATCATGGCAGAGTGCTGCAGTACAGTGGAGTTTTTAAAGATTGTTACAGAAGTTATTATTCAATGCCTAAGTAGGTAAACGTCTTTGGACAGCACTGGCTCTTCGGCTTTGAAACGCCCCCTAGAGTCGGCAACGACTAGCACGTATGTGCAAGGGGAACCTTTACCTTTACCTTTAAGTAGGTAAACATGGATGCCCAGGAGAAATTAGTAGGATCTCGGAATACCTATGTGATATATGTTTGCCTCCTGCATTCATGATTAACAAAGGTTTCGTTCATATGCAGTTTTGTTCTATTTGTTCTTTCTTATCCACCAATTTTATCCATGTATATGCCAATGCCCATGTATGCTTGGATCACCAGTTTCCTTTCTTTCTGAAGTTTCCCGCCCCACTCTTCCATTCCAAATGTGCAGAGAGCTTGGGAAACTGGGCGGGCGAGGGCTGAGTGTTAACTCTGTGTATGTGTGTGTTTGTGTGTGTGTATGTGTGTGTGTGTTTGTGTGTGTGTGTGTATGAGCGCGCCTGTGCCTGTGTGGGCTTTGACTAACAGTCAGAATTGCCAAAGGCAAGAATGCTGGCCCATTCACAGCGTAGCATAGGATGGGGTGGGAGATGCCAGGATGAAGGATGAAGCATCAACACTCCCCACTCATGTACTTAACTACAGCTGTTACCTGGGCTTCAAGATTCCCCAAATAAGTCTTCATGGGTTGAGGGAACTATGGGCCCCTGGGGTGCGGTATAATTTTGTTTGTCTGAGGCCACAAACATACCAGCTAGACATCTTAAGGATGCTTTTTCAAAAAGCAACTTGGACTTTATTTTTCCTTGAAGACCTTTCACTTCTCATTCAAGAAGTTCTTCAGTTCTGACTGAAGGACGAGAAGTGAAAAGAAGGAAAAACAAAGTCCAGTTGCTTTTTGAAAAAGGACCTTTCGGACAGTCATGACCTGGATGACTGAGAATCTCCATAGACATACCAACTAGAATAAATAGTAGCCAACTAGAATAAATAAAGAGGGAATATAGGGAAATGAGTGGTAAAAATATAATTAAGATTACAATTCAATATTTTTTCTAATTCTTCCGATTGTGGACGAAAGAGGATTTATATGCTACTGTTTTACTTTATGACCTTTAGACCGAAATCAGAAAGGGTATCCATTATTTTCTAAGAAACTGCAGAAGCTGCTTAGATAAACTGAATCTGTTGGTTCATATCGGTCTGATTTCTGCCATTCTTTTTCCATTTGGACTTTCTTTCAAACAGTTCAGAGCAGCCCACATGTTTCTCCTGTTAGAAGTCATATAATTTACACAATACTGCAAGATATTATTAAACTGAGATAGTCTAATTTACCAGTGCAGGACCTTTATACTTAAGTGGTGCTTTGAGTCTTTCACTTGCTCACAAAGTTGCTTACTTGTGAGCAAGTAATTCTCACTTGCTCACAAAGTTATTACAGGCCCATTGCGAACATGAAGGAGGACTATAAAAATAGTAATGTTTTCTTAGTGACCATATATGCAATGTGTGATAAAAGCATGGCTCCTCCGGAGTTTGAAAATATGACCCAGGATCTCTTCCTTCCTTCCTTCCTTCCTTCCTTCCTTCCTTCCTTCCTTCCTTCCTTCCTTCCTTCCTTCCTTCCTTCCTTCCTTCCTTCTTACAGGTTTATCCAAGGTAGGGTGGGCAACTGCAGCTTGCAACCCTCCAGGTGGGGGGTTTCTGTTGACTCCACCAGCCTTCTTCCTGTCCCTCTGATCTTCAGCCCCATTCCATGGGGGTGGATGGCATGTATGAGAAGAGCAGAATGCTGAATATACAAAACAGCACATGGAGTAATCGCCAAGAGTGGTACCAAGACAGTTTGGTGACAGGACAACTCAACCCTGGTATGAAATCTTCCTGTTTATATGTGTACAGGCAAACATATTCAGGATATGTTTTCCCTTTTCCCTTGAGTTTCTTAGAAGTTAGATAGTTCAATATGTCCAGCTCTGAGTCTGGGAAAACAGGAAGGAGGCAGAGCAGAAGGGATTTTTTCTATTGCTCCAACCTGCTTTTCCTGGGTTATAGCAATAGCAATAGCACTAAGACTTTTATACCATTTCATAGTGCTTTTACAGCCCTCTGTAAGCGGCTTACAGATTCAGCATATTGCCCCAACAATCTGGGTCCTCATTTTACCAACTTTGGAAGAATGGAAGGCTGAGTCAACCTTCAGCCGGTGAGATTTGAACTGCTGAACTGCAGCTAGCAGTCCACTGAAGTAGCCTGCAGTACTGCACTCTAACCGCCACCTCGGCTCCATTATGTCTTCTTTTAGCTTCTAAACAGACAATTCTGTGCTTCATTATAGGTAGAAAATATTAAATATAGCCTATCCAGCCTCGAAGTCTTCTAGTCTTCTATAATTCTCTCCAAATTTCTTCATTAATCACCCTCTCCAGCAAATATCCAGAGTGGGGCAAGATCAGCTCACAGCCTTCTCCAACTAAATGAAGTTACTTGTTTTACCTCTAGGACCACTACTTGGTGTTCTTTGGTATTCACCAGGAGACAAAAATGCCTTGGTATGGACCACTGCTAACTCATGACTCAGGCCAGCAGTAGTCTATTTTGAGTCACAATTTCAATTGCTCACAATGCCCTAATGGAGAGTCAAACAAAGGCATTGTAGAAATGATTTTTTTTCTTTTTCTAATGTCCCTGTAATCCCTTGCATCGGGATGGAGTTGGAGCAACTGAACGGAGCTGAGTATTTACTGGCCAGATGCCCTTCCTGTCGCCAATGCAGAGTTCGCAGCAGATATTATCTCTTTGTGCCCAGAGAGAGAAATATCTGCTACTACCTAGGATCTAATTCACAGCCCCCCCACCCCTGATTGTGTGAGAGCTTTACCTCTAGGCCACCACACAACTCCTATTGTAGAAATATAAATGGTAACTTGCGTTACCACATGCTCTGGTGCTGCCGCCGACTTCCTCCTGATCAAGTAAGCTTCTAAAGGGAATTTATCCAAATCATCTCAAATATCAGTGCTGGAAATGCCCTTGGATTTCTCCTCCCCCACCCCAAAAAAATCTGGGATTCCAAGACCCTCTCTCTGCCAGGTAATTTTTTTTTCACTCAGCATCAGAGACACATCTGTCTAATTATTAATTGACTGTTCCATCAACTAAGGAAAGAACTCATGAGAAAACTTGGTTCACATTTTGGGAAAACTCCCTAGAACAGGGGTCTCCAACCATGGTCCCTTTAAGACTTGTGGACTTCAACTCCCAGACACCCTAGCCACCTTTGCTGGCTGAGGAACTCTGGGAGTTGAAGTCCACAAGTCTTAAAGAGATCAAGGTTGGAGACCCCTGCCCTAGAAGGAGTGTTTGATGGATCAAATGAGATAAGAAGTGCTTTGAATTCCCAAGCAGATTTGCCGAGTGTCCTTGGATGCCTGGGAGCTGGTGCTGGCTGTGGGGATATCAGGACATATGTGGCTTCTCACTGTTCTAAACCAAGCTTACTGGGAGGGGAGTACTTTATGCCTTGCTTGACTGACATGAGAATTAACCAATGAGATTGGCCAGATATTTGGTTTGAGGTAGCATGGCGTTTGTACCTGCCAAAATGGAAGATCTACACTTCTTGGCGTCACTTCCTCTGTGCTCTTGAGCATACAACCACACCACAATATTCAGAGGTTATCACAAATTAAAAGCAAATCTAAAATGGAACTTCAAAGATAGTGTGTCATTGAATTCTCATTTCTGAAGGCAACCGTGAAGGATAAAAATGAAGAGTGGATGTTTTCATGGCTGGCTTAAGGATTTCCTGGAGCATCCATGAATTAGGACTCATTTTATTTTCTTATATTGCAAACTTTAAATGATTACTTCAAATTACTTTCAATTAGAATAATGTAGGCTAATTATCCAATGGATGAGGTAACCTAATATGTATCCCGCCTATCCGCCCATTTATTATTTGGTTCTTAAGAATTCCTCAAAGCTCACTTTTCAGTAAAGTATATTGTTAGTTCTCATTGCAAGTTCTCATTCAATGCAGGGGCACTGAACCTTCTCATCCCTCTTGAGCATTTATTTCCAGATAGTGACTTTAGATGGAAGACTAGATTTTCTCATCCTTCTTCAGCATTTTTTAAGAGCCTTAGCTGCTGACTTCAAAATCAAAGCTAATGGCATTAGCACATCTTGTAGGCTAAAAGGTAGTGCAATCCTTCTCCATAAGATAATATGCCTACTAGAACTGAGCTTTGTGTTTCCTTGCAATGTTTAGACAAGATTATCCACGGAAGGAGTCAGAGGATTCAAGATGGCAGTCATGATCATGCGCTTAAAGTTATGTCCCTTTTTGCACATGTAAAATGGGTGGGGGCTTTCATCATGTGGTTATGGTGTCTTGACATTTTTGATCCATTTCTTCTTATAGTCATTCCAGTAGAAACAGTTCTTTGCATTCCACTTTTTCATGGTCTCCACTGAGATTCAAAAAGGCGTTTCTGTGTTCTGAAAGAATCTTACCTATCTTTATGAAATATAAAAGATAAAATTATTTACTTATTTATTAAACACACCTATATGGCCACCCAACCCTCCCATGGTGACTCTAGATGGTTTACAACAATAAAATTCCGCAATATAAAAACCCATAATCTCCCCAAACCCCCAATAATATCTTGAGTAATCCATAGGGAAAGTGGTGGGCAGAATGTGGGATTGCTTTAAGGTAAGCATGGACCTTAACAGACTCTTGTTGCTGATATTCCAAAATCTTTCCACTTCAATAGGTTGTTCCTGTTGCTTACGACTCCATGGTGAGACAGTTCATAAATGGTATTGCTACCCCACCTCAAGCCACAATAACCCTTGTTGCTTACTGCTAACAGGTGGTTGAGTCACATGGTATTGCTTTTCCTCAACCAGCAACATTCAACAGCTGAACTGAATATCTAATAAAATTAATAAAAAGCTGTAGTGCTGTATTACATTGGGCTTTCTGCCCATTCACTGGGGACTTTCCCCACAGCTGAACTGACATCTTCTCTATCCTCCATGACACAGCAAAACAAACAAAGAAAAAACCAGCATGAACTTTGCTCTCCCACTGCCAACACTATCCTGCTTATCTCACCTCTGTTTCCAGACATTACCAGTTACCTGATATCCCTCCAAGATAGTTGATGATAAAAAGCCTAACACGTACTTCACACCCTGAGTGTCTTTGTGTCCCAAAAAGCTAGATTAGTCAATTATCTTAAAACATGCCTGATGATTGCCTGTATTGTGTGATCTGGTCTGGAGACCCATGGACAATCCAGCCCACCTGGAACCTGGGTAGATGTCCTCATGGATGTGGTCTAATTCCAGATGTTTTGTCCAACCTGGAGCATTCAGACAGCCTGGAACAGAAGTTCTAGAATCCCTGGGCCAATACAGCTTGCAGATCCCGAGAATAATTACTGAAAACACTTGGAAACTGACAAGTTTGGGAAGGCTGTGCTAGTTGTCATATATGTGCACATCGTATTCTAATGTTCTTGATCCCATTTCTATAACCCACATCCACAGAAAGACCCATAGCTGTTGTGGTTACCAAAGTATAAAAGCATGAGGTCCTCTTTCTGCCCAACTTCTCTATTTGTGGTGATTTCAGACACAGTTCAAGACCTTCTCCCCTCCCCCCCCCCGCCCCATTTCCCTTCTCTCCTCCATCTCACCACTCCAGTCCTCCTGCCCCATTTCCCCTTCGGGTGTATGCAAGCGTGTTTCCTCCCTTTGCATTTTGCAAAGATATCTCAGCAAAAATTAGAACTGAGGGGGATATGGGAGAATGGGGTGGGGGAGGGGGAAGAGAGGCAGACTGGTTGAAGTGACATGGGCGGTGAGGACAGACCCTGACAGCCCTATATCTGGGCCAGGGCCAAGCAGAAATATTCTTCACCAACGAGGCATTTTGAATCTCTTTGCTGCAGGGACTGCAAACAGTTAGAAGAATCAGGGGGGAGGGAGAAGGCCGTGTCATCTCACATTAAGGCACTCTGGCTGACGCAGTGGCTTTGCGTTGCCTGCGGAGATCTGAGTGCTTGGTTTCGCAGAAGCACGGAAAGGTCATTGCTCAGGATAGAGCTCCCCTTGGATAAAAGGTTAAGCTCTTGTGGGTTCCCCCAAACCCTCAGTTGCCACCCATCCATTATCTCTTTCTCCAAGGCTCCAAGGCCTCAAGCAGCTGTCACCAGTTTCCCTGCAGCCCCTATTCTGAGTCAACCAGGAAGAAAACTTCCTGTCTCAGAGAGATCAAGATTCCTGCAATACATACCACATATACAAAACCTACATGCTATCCTGGGAATGAAGTCTTCTTCCATTTGCCCGCTCCCACCTCTTTTCTGCCAAAGAGATGGAGACTGTTTTCATGTCTTTCCGTTTGTTGTCCCTTCTGGTCTTGAGTCAATATGCATGCATTATATTTTGTGTGCCATGTGTCAGGGAAGGTTCTTCCCCTACCATAATGAATTAGAACTAGATAGAAGAATCTATCTCTACTGTGAATGTGCAGTCATGGATTAACAATTTCTTAACACACATTATTCAGTGACTCTTTATAAACTATTAATAAACAGTTGTCTCACCACAGAGTCAGACAGGAAGAAGAAAAGGCCTGGGGCGGGGGAAGCTAAGAAGCCAGAGGAGAATGTCAATTTTCCATCAGGAGACAAAGCAAGACATCACATGACGTTCAGGGATGACACCACATGAGGTTCAGAGACCCCATGCCAGATTTCTGGACACAATTTATTGGAAGAGAAAGTTCCAGAATTCTGATTAGTAATATTTGCTAGAAAGAAGGCTGTAGCTATAGCAGAGAATTGCAGCGCATATATTTCAAAGTTAGGGATTATCTTTACAGGCAATGTAAGGTGGTAAGATTTTGGCATGATTTTTTTTTGTCCCCTTTCTGTATAAAAGAGCGTAACTCTTTGAGGAAGGAGGGTTATCCTATACCCGCTGATGGTTTGGAAATTGGCTGGTAGGCTTCCTATCTGTGTGAAAACCAGCTGATGGACATCATCACCCTGCAAAATTCACCCTTCTTTGAATGTGCATGTAACATTGTATGTACATACCAAAGGATCAGGGCTTGTGCTGCTGGGTTACTTTTGTCAGCTGGTCTCCCCTTGCTCCTTCCTGCACTTGTTTAAATGTGCTCCAAATAAAAATCTCTATTTTCCTTCTGTGAGCCTGATCTTTCTAATTAAGGGCAAAGGACAGCAACAGTGGTACTCTAAAGCAACAGTGAGTGGTTGCCTTAAGCCACCATATTAATTCCCCATAATGCTGTGAAATTCCCTCACACTCAAAGCAACTAATGGCTATGCCTATTGATTCTGACTGCGAAGCAGAGCATTGTGGGAAGTTGAAGTGGAGATGTGGACTAGTTACTTGTGGTTTAGACCAGGGGTGTCTAACCTTGGCCACTTTACGACTTGCGGACTTCAACTCCCAGAATTTCCCAGCCACCCATGCTGGCTAGGGATTTTGGGAGTTGAAGTCCACAAGTCTTAAAGTTGCCAATGTTGGACACCCCTGCCTTAGACCATGCAAAGAATTAATGGAGAACTGAACAACCTTGAATGTAGATATTTCTCTTAAGAATTTCCACAGACCATTCTTTTAAATTTCAACTACACCAAGCAAGATGTCTATGATTTTTTTTTTGTCCCCTTTCTGTATAAAAGAGCGTAACTCTTTGAGGAAGGAGGGTTATCCTATACCCGCTGATGGTTTGGAAATTGGCTGGTAGGCTTCCTATCTGTGTGAAAACCAGCTGATGGACATCATCACCCTGCAAAATTCACCCTTCTTTGAATGTGCATGTAACATTGTATGTACATACCAAAGGATCAGGGCTTGTGCTGCTGGGTTACTTTTGTCAGCTGGTCTCCCCTTGCTCCTTCCTGCACTTGTTTAAATGTGCTCCAAATAAAAATCTCTATTTTCCTTCTGTGAGCCTGATCTTTCTAATTAAGGGCAAAGGACAGCAACAGTGGTACTCTAAAGCAACAGTGAGTGGTTGCCTTAAGCCACCATATTAATTCCCCATAATGCTGTGAAATTCCCTCACACTCAAAGCAACTAATGGCTATGCCTATTGATTCTGACTGCGAAGCAGAGCATTGTGGGAAGTTGAAGTGGAGATGTGGACTAGTTACTTGTGGTTTAGACCAGGGGTCTCCAACCTTGGCAACTTTAAGACTTGTGGACTTCAACTCCCAGAGTTCCTCAGCCAGCAAAGCTAGCTAAGGAACTCTGGGAGTTGAAGTCCACAAGTCTTAAAGTTGCCAATGTTGGAGACCCCTGGCTTAGACCATGCAAAGAATTAATGGAGAACTGAACAACCTTGAATGTAGATATTTCTCTTAAGAATTTCCACAGACCATTCTTTTAAATTTCAACTACACCAAGCAAGATGTCTATGATTTTTTTTTTTGCAAGGCTTTGCATTCTGCACTAAAATCTCACAGTCTGTGGTTGGGGCAAAATTATGCCGATTTCTTTCATGTCTGAGTTGATGAGTTAGATAAGAACAAGAGTTGAGCAGGATATTTCTCAACTGAACCCTAATCTTACAGAGGAAAGGGGAGCCTGGGAAAGAGAAGTAGTGGTTGGAAACAGAAGGAGTTTGAAGGAATTCCTAATCTTGCAGCACCTGGTGGCTACATTTTCCTTTTTACCTTTTACAAACAAGACGCTTCCTCCCAGATATTGTACAAACTGGTCAGTGCATGAAGCTTGGCCAACAGTGGTTACCGATGCCTCAACTCAACATTAGAACAAGTTGCTATGCAGGAGAGAGGAGTAACCTGGAATAGGAGAAAATGGCAAAGAAAGTTAACTACCTTCTCATCATCACAATTTTTCAAGATAGTTAGGATGGCACTGAGTCCATTTATTTCCATCTCAGCTGCAGTTCAGCAGCAAACATGCTGAATCCAAATCTCCATCAAAACTCTGGAGTGCTTGGGAGAGCAGTCTAAGCCACTACACTTTGTCCATAATATTGATGCCAAACAAAACCGACCCACAATTGGGGCGTGGGGCTAGTTTGATGCTGATTTTCTCCCCTTCTTCTTGGTCAGCAGAAGGAAGCATTGGTTGGCTCATGCACATTTATAGGTAGTCCTCAACTTACGATTGGTCACTTAGTGACAGTTTTAAAGTTCCGATGCCAACCCCATGACTACATTTTGGGCACTCAGCAACCAGCCCACATTTATGGCTGTTTGCGGTATCTAGCAGCCATGCGATTGTGATTGTCAAATCTTTTTGCCGAAAATCAGCATTTACTCCAGTTTGCAGCAAAAACGCTCCATGGATTCCCTTAAAAACAATGGATTCACTTAACAACTGTGGTGCTCACTTAACAATTGCTGCCAAAAAAGATCATAATATTGCATCTAGTTACATGACGGCCCACTTTATGACTATTGTGATTTACAACCATTATGGTCATAAGTCGAGGACTACCTGTAAAGACTGGTTCTGGTGATAACCAACATAAATCAGTTTCTGAAGGGCTTGGAGAAACAGTTTGATGCAGTGGTTAGGCAGAAAAGCCAACTAAGTTATTTTATACCTCTCATTTTCAGCCCACTGTGTTATTGCGGAGCAAATAAAAAGAGAGTCATCACTACTTCATCTTGAATTGTACAAATAAAGACTACCTGTAAAGCTAATAAATAACAAAAAAATAGCAGTGTAGAAATGATGTCTCTCCTTCCATCTCTGCTCCTAAACCATTTGAGAATTTACGATCATACAGGAGGACTACAACTCCCATATCCCAGAGTCAATGTATCTGTCACTCTCAAGCATTTCTGAAGAGCACCAGTTTGGGGAAGAGTGGTATTAACTCTATGCTGCCCATTGTTCTCCACCCTACCTCCTCAGACAGCTGTCAGCAGCTAGAAAGTAGCTTGGATTCTGAGCACACCCAAGGTGGTGGCAACCAAGACCTAGATGACTCCCAAATCCATTTGCAGCTGAAGCGCAAATTGCAAAGAAACAGAACTTCTTTTACACAGGAGCAAATAGAGGCATTGGAGAAAGGTAAGGCAAAGAGAAAGCAGGGATTGTTCTCTAATGTGATGGCCCATTGGGTGGATTTTTTTTTTTTTGGTGGTAATTTGAGCAGCAAGTTGTGAGACACACATGGGGAATGTCAATGTTTTTATAAGCAGCAGGTAGATGCACCCTGTTTCATTCTAAGCAATTGCAGTAAAGGGCTGATTCAGACAAACACATAAAACTAGCATTTTTTAATAAAAAAATGTGTGAAGATTTTAGTAGTTAGTTAGTCTTTCCAGGTACTTGTGACCCTAATCACAGATGTAGACAACTCATCAGGCCCAGACACACAGCTCAAGAGAACCAGTTGCATAGTTGCTCTATTTTTGAAGCCACCTAACAGGTGAAGACTGAAAACAATGTTTCTCAGTCTTGGGAAGTTTAAGATGTTTGGACAACAGCTCCCAGAATTCTCCAGTCAGATGGGAATGTTCTCCATGCTGTCTGAGGAATTCCGGGGAATAGTTTAACATTCCCAAGGTTGAGAAACATTGCCTGAAGATTTCTGAAACAGGAAATTACCTTTTACTGCATCATATTATCACTCCATCTAAACTAGAATTATGGCTGGCAGTGATCCTCCAAGGCTCACATAGGAATTTTTCCAGTTCTAACCTAGAAATATCAGGAAATAAATCTGAGAATTTTGCCTATTGACTGCACAAAACCAAAGGTATTGGAAATCCTTTCAGTAGGATAGCAGTCATGCTATACAGAAATCATAAACAGTATTGCAACCTATGTACAAAAATGCATTTTTTGCCACGAGTTGTAAGCCATACCATTTTTAAATTATACATTGTATTAGAAGGAGTACACTGGATTATGCATAATAATTTCACTGACTCCCTCTAACCTTTTTTTTAGAATATTGCTGTGTAATAACTGTGAGAGGTAATAACTTTTTTTCCAAACCCAGATATTAGCATTTTTTTAAAAAAAGTAACAATAACTTCATCTGTTTAGAGGCATTCTGTTAATAATGTCGCATTATTTAAAGTCCAGAGTTGAAAATCCCATTTCAAAGACAGAATGGGGACAGGAAAAGACATACATGGCCATCTGGTGGCCATAAATTGTATTGCAGCCTATGCACGAACCTGCTTTTTTTTGTCATGAACATTGTAAGACATGCCATTTTTAAATCATGCATTATACAAAAATGCATATATGTACCAAAAATATAGAATACATTATATATGTGTTTTTGCAACTGGGCCACTTTAAAACGTGTAAGCTTCAACGCCTAGAATTTCTTCAAAGTGGCCCAGTTGAAGTCCACACATCTTAAAAAGGTAAAGGTTCCCCTTGCACATATGTGCTAGTCATTACCGATTCTAAGGGTCAGTGATAATCTCTGTTTCAAAGCCGAAGAGCCAGCGCTGTCCAAAGACGTCTCTGTGGTCATGTGGCTGGCATGAGGAAACGTCAAAGGTGCACAGAATGCTGTTACCTTCCCACTAAAGGTGTTCCCTATTTATCTACTTGCATTTTTACGTGCTTTTTGAACTACTAGGTTGGCAGAAGCTGGGACAAGTAATGAGAGCTCACCCCATTACGTGGCATTAGGGATGTGAACCGGTGAATTGCCAAGCTCAGCGTCTTAGCCACTGAGCCGCCGCATCCACACATCTTGAGCTGTCCCAATTTGAAAAACACTGCAATGATTTTTAAGAGTGTGAAGTTTCCAAAAGAACAAAAAGGAAAGAAGATAACTGATGTGAACAGTAAATGGATAGCACTGGACATAACATTTGCAGTCTTGCTGAATTCCTATGGAAGTCTGACACTGGAGTAACCAGATGATAACCTAATATTGAAGGAAGATTATCTTTTTAGATACGTATTCTACTGCTGGTCACTAAAGGAAAACTATAGGGAGAGAAGATCATATATGAAAGATTTGTAACTTTGAATCCAAACATCAAAGTAACAAGGGGAAATATGTACCTCTAATGTGATATGTAGAATATGAGTGCTTGTAAATATATTTTGTTAAGAACTGTAAGTGTTGGTAAAGAGGAGGCTATGTCTTTAATATCTTTTCACGTTGTAACTTAAATCTTCAGAATTTGAGCGTACTCACTACCCTGATGTCTTTGCCCGTGAACGCTTGGCAGCAAAAATTGATCTTCCTGAAGCCCGGATCCAGGTAAATGAGATGACCTTATAGCCTTTTAACAAGAAACAGAAGGGCAGGGACTTTCTACCTTTATACTCCTTGTTCTCTTCGGCAACAGAGTTCCTCTTTTTAATTTTTCCAGGTCTGGTTCTCCAACCGTCGAGCTAAATGGCGTCGGGAAGAGAAACTGCGGAACCAGAGGCGCCAAGCAGGTGGCACTGGAGGGCACCTGATCATAAACAGCACTTTTGGCACTGTAGGCAGTGCTGTCTACCAGTCACTCCCCCAGCCTATAGGGTCAGGTGAGGACCCTGTCCACAACAAACTCATTCATTCCCAACCTATTCCTAGGGTCTTCCCAAGCAGCATAATTCATCAAGGCACCATTTGGAAACATTGGTGCCATGAGACCTTTTTAGATTCTGGATTTAAAAGATCACCTGTTTGGACAGGAATGCCTTTTATTCATTCATTGCAGAAATTGACGAGACAGCTGAGCTGTTTTTAAGAACACACTTCCTCATTCTACTGAATGCTTTTTGGACTATTTCTTAATTCGCTTCCTGGAGGGTACCGCTCTTCTCTATCACAAATCTCTTTTCCTTTTTTTTCAGGTGCTATGCTGGGCCATACAGAAAGTGTCCTCAGCAACAACTATGGTTCTCTTCCACCCTTAGCTCCCTTTTCCATGGCCAACAACAGCCTCCCTATTCAGGTGAGCTTAAAAGGAACAACAGAATTCTTGAATGGTGCCAAGTGGGGATTGCAAATGACCGATGCTGATACACCAACAATATTAATATCCTTTTTTCTTTCTCTGTTGCATATTCTCTGGTACTCATTAGCAGGCGGTGCCCCCTGTTGCCAGCCAGACATCGTCTTATTCCTGCATGCTTCCTGGCAGCCCTTCAGTGCGAAGTTATGATTCATACACACCCTCTCAGCTCTCCTCTCATAGTCTGAACTCCAGCAGTGGGACCTCTACTGGTAATGTAGCAGACACAAAGGGAAGTGGGATTGGGGCAGGGTGAGATGGAAGCAGAGCACTTGGGGTGGGGGAAAACAGAACTGACATCAGGAAAACTTGGCAAGAGGAAATAGACAATCATAATTGTGAGAGGGATCATGGAGTCCTAGTGGACAACCATTTAAATGTGAGCCAGCAGTGTGCAGAAGCTGCCAAAAAAGCCACCACAGTTCTAGGCTGCATAAACAGAGGGATAGAATCAAGATCATGTGAACTGTTAATGTCTTGGTAAGGCCATACTTGAAATACTGCATCCAGTTTTGATTGCCACATAAAAAAGATGCTGAGACTCTAGAACGAGTGCAGAGAAGAGCAACAAAGATGATTAGGGGACTGGAGGCTAAAACATATGAAGAACGGTTGCAGGAACTGGGTATGCCTAGTTTAATGAAAAGAAGGAAGGGGTGACATGATAGCAGTGTTCCAATATCTCAGAGGCTGCCACAAAGAAGAGGGAGTCAAACTATTCTCCAGAACACCTGAAAGTAGGACAAGAAGCAATGGGTGGAAACTAATCAAGGAGAGAAGCAACCTAGAAATAAGGAGACATTTCCTGACAGTTAGAACAATTAATCAGTGGAACGACTTGCCTCCAGAAGTTGTAAATGCTCCAACACTGAAAGTTTTTAAGAAGATGTTGGATAACCATTTGTCTGAAGTGGTTTAGGCTTTCCTGCCTAAGCAAGGGGTTGGACTAGAAAACCTCCAAGGTTCCCTTCCAACTCTGTTATTCTGTTCTAATGGTCATGGCAAATACAAGTGAATAACATGGGAATTAATTTTTACACTGTGGTGGGGAGAAGATGTCCACTTGTGTGAATTTTTTTTATATTTCTGAAAACAAAATAGAAGATGCTTCTTTGTAGCCTCATGGTCATGGAAAAATAATTGGATGTGCTAGTTTCATTTTTCTTTCATTAAGGGCAATATTTACTCATAAAGCACCATTTTAACTACCATATTGGGTGTCAGAGTCTTTCTCTACAGACACCATAAGGCCATTTTCAGCCTCAAGAAAGACAATAAAGAAAAGAAGTGAACAAGCTACGCCAAAGTCGGCCAAAGAAATTGGACAAAGAAAGAAATTATGTTTACAAACAGATTTGCTAGTACTCCATCCCAACAGGCATTGCCCATTTCATAGTCATTACTAAATTATACTAGTAATAGTATAGCGTCTTTGAGGGACAATGGAAAGAGAATAAAACTAAGTGGGGGGCTTTGGTGCCCTCTGAGCTTGATTGTTTTCTTGCGGATGTTTCATTATCCAAACTTGGTAACATCATCAGTGGTAATAAAGAATGGGCTTTGCTCTCTTTTTATATTCTACTGGCTTGCCCTGTCAGTGTTGCTGGAAATGGCCCTGATGGTTCTTTGGCTGGGCTGTTTACTGTTAGTTTGTTTGGCAGTTCCTTGTTGAGGATATTGTTTGCTTCTCGATTGTTGGTCTAATGTTAATCTTGATGTTATTTTCTGCTTCTCTGGGTGTTGAAAGCTAAGTGAAAATCCTGCTTCTATACTTGTATCCATGTATAGAGATCAGTGCAAGAGTATTTCTGTTTTGCAAAAGCTGAGGCTCTTAGAAATGTCTATTTTTTTTATGCAAACAGTCTATCCATTCTCTTAAATCGTTCTTAAGAATGCAACGGTAGTAACCACAACGGACACACATTATTCCAGGGGCCCAGAAATGTCTCTGTGGCTCTGCCATGTCTCTAGCCTTTACAGCAGCAACCTTTCTGTTGCCTTTTCTACATTCAGAGACATTTTATTTAAAGAATTTGAAATAGCCTTGGCAGTCTGTGCACAGGGAACAATATTGCAACAGGATTGTTCAACTTGTTTCAGTTCTTGTTCCCAACTTCCTACAGTTTGCTGTGTTTCCTACAAGTTGCTGAGCTGAAAATCCTGGGTTCAGAATTTTGCACTCTTTAACGGATCTGGCAGGATTCCCTCCTCCCCAACCCCCACTGACGCTTTGTCTCTCTTTCTAGGGTTGATCTCTCCAGGAGTGTCAGTTCCTGTGCAAGTCCCAGGTGGGGATTCTGATCTTGCCCAGTATTGGCCACGACTGCAATGAGCACAAAAGTGGTGGAGGAAAAAAAAGCAAACAAGCAAAAAGGAAGGAAGGTTAATGGAGAGAAAAGGGCTTTTCCTCTGCAGGGGGAAATACAGGAATGGTGAAAAACTCTCAGGGAAGGGATGGCACACAGGGAGAGCTTCCCTGCCCTTCCCTCTTTGTGTCTTTAAGTTAGGCAACCTCATCTGTCTTGGTTCTAAGGCAGCGTTTTTCAACCTTGGTAACTTTAAGAGCTGTGGACTTCAACTCGCAGAATTGGTCAGCCAGCATGGGGAATTCTGGGAGTTGAGATCCACACCTCTTGAAGTTGCCAAGGTCGAAGAATGCTGCTCCAAAGCTTCTCTTGCCTCCTTCAACATTTGTGTGTGCATCTACAGCTGCTCTATGCCCGGTTGGCATTCTGTCCCATAAGCCTCCTCTTCTTGTTTCGCTCCAGAGATATCTGCAAGGTCTGGTCAAAAACGTCAAGATGGAGGCCAGTTTCAGTCATGCTGCTGCATACTCCATCTTGACGTTTTTTTAACTAGACCTTGCAGATACCAAAAATAGATCAGGAAGGAAATGGAACATCTTTGGGGGGAATCCAGCATAAAGGATTTTGGGAGGAGGGAAGAGGGGCAAAGAGAACTAGTGTCCCTTGCAGGAATAGCTGCAAATGGCAGGAAATGAATAATGAATAAAAGAAAGTAAGTACAATATAAAAGAAAGTTGGAACCTTGGACAGTAATGCTTAGCAAAAGCTTGAAAAGGTGGCAGTGGTATTCATTCATTCATTTACTTCCTTACAATTTATTTGTCTGACTTCTGATTCCCACCTTTCAAATGGGAATCATTGGATGCAGTGGGAAGCACAAGAATGTTCATGAGAGGAAAAATATGCACCAATCCTCTTTTGACCTATTGCAAAAGTCTGCAGGAAAGCATAGGATACCTACATTGGCAAGTTTTGCAAGGGATTGTGAGGATGAAAATCCCTCCTGTAGTACTGTGGGAAAATTAGGTGGTGCAAAGGTTACTAGTTTACTTCACTGATGTGTGATATTCAGTATTTTGGTTTTTTAAAAAAAAAACAAAATTGCCCTTTTCCGCATAACCTAGTTTCTGCTATCTGCCCAGCCCCACATATTTTCTCTCCTGCATGCAACTCATTTAGCTGAATTTTACATGGACCTCAGAGCTTGGGATGTCTGCTCTCCCCCTAACCACTTACATGAACACACATACTACTTGTAAGTTCAAACTGTTTCATGTGTGTTAATAAAGGATCTGTGTACATAATACTCCATATGTGTGTGTGTGTTGTATGTGCACATGTATGCATGCACATGTGAACAATACAGTCACATCATCCCAGTTCTAAGTAATATGGTCTTATGCCAGAACTGGGATAGTGAGGTAGAATGGGAAAGATAAGAGGCTAGAGAGAGGGAGAGAGGATGTATTATTACAATGCAAAAATGTAGTACACATCTATTAAAGCTGCATAAACAAAAGAAAACTCAATGTCAGCTTTTCTGTAAGTTTGATTTTAGGTTTGGATATTGTGGAGGAGATTTTAGAACCTATCTGTTATAAGTTAGTGTTAAAGCTGCCTCTTGCTCTCTCAGCTTTTTCCAGTGCCTCGTGTATCAGTTTATCAAGAATGCTTTCTATTGTATTACCCTATCTTTTGTTCAACAAACATCTCCCACCTTGGTCTCTCTTGCTTTTAGTAAGGCCTGTGGTTTGAGAGAGCTGTGTGTTTTTTGGCTCTAAACCACATGAAGATTGTTGTTGATTCAAGACATAGTAAACTTCTGTGCATTTCTTGAAGGGCTGAGCAATTGTAATCTGCTCCAGATTTTTTTTTTAATAACGGAAAACAAGAATAAATGAGAACAAGAAAAAAGCTATGAAATTATGCAAAGATAATAGGCTTATATTCAGGATGAAGAGCACAGGACTAGGGGATACAGTACTCAAATATTTTTCCTGGGTTTAAGTGTTAAGGCTAGTCCACAAGTGTTAAGGCTTACACAAGGATCTGATGAGTTCACGCCAGAGATTGGATGCAACAAGAATAAGAGGAAAAATCCACTACTACCTCGCTATGGAGTTCTGAAGTGGGGTGCAGGTTTGACCTCCAGACATTATTAATCATTAACACACACTGGGCTCTGGGAATAGGGAGTCCAATATTAGAAGGACAAGTGAAATAATTGTCTTCATCTTTATATATTCCATTTCCATATCTGATTTAAAAAATAGAATCCTACAGATCTACTCTTTTGTGAACTGCAAACAATGCAACAGTCTTTTTGATAGCATACGGGATGGGAAGGTTAAAAAACATTTGTGAAACGTCTTTCTTGCATTAGAAATTAACTTCTCATCAACAGTGAGGATCTTTCCACCGGATAAGGTCTTGGGCTGTTTCCTTCTAATTCTCATCTGTAAAATAGGCATCTTTAATGAAAGTGGGGTGAGAGTGGGATGGATATCGGAAGCATTATTTATGGGAAAAGCATAATATGTTTTGGTGAGCGTTGTGTTAATTTTTTTTTCTAGGCCAAATGATGTCCAAGGCCTTAAGTGACTGGTTAGGGCCATACTCTGAAAATAGTAAGAATAGGATAAAAAGTGAAGTCGATGTTAATATTTACATTTATATTGATAACTTTGAATTAGGCTTAATTTGACCTGGCAGGGCTTTTTTGTTATAAGGGTAAGTGAAGAAACACCCTCCATAAAATTCATTCTGAACTCCCAAAGAAAAATGAGACATGAATACCACAACATATATTTTTTTTAAAATCTCTTTTATCATTCATAATTTCAAATAGAACGTTGGGGAACCTCTAGGGGTCTTGCTCAAGATTTTTCAATATCATATGTGTTCCTTAAGGTTATGCATCTCTCTTTTAGTCCAATTAATAGTATACATGTGCCCAGGCACACATCTCTGTGTTTTGCATTTTTATTAAATATGTCCTGATTTCTAATGGAGCTAAACCAGTTTCTCAGCTATCTTTTTTTTCAAGAACTTGTATTACAGATTACTAACAAATTTTAAAAACATGCTTAAATAATTGACAATGTTTTCTTTGAATATATATACACTGTTTTAAACTGATTAATGCAGCTTTTCTCAATCTGATGCCCTCTGTGTATTGAATTATGAACCTCCATGCTAGTTTTCCCCAACATGATGCCCTCCTTCAGCTAACTTTTTGCCAAAAACCTTAGTAAATATTTGTGAACTGGCAGGGTTCTCATGAATGCTGCCTTATCTCCCAAAGTCACAGCATGTCCTCAAAATTGTAAATGATACCAGATCCAAGATAACTGGAGATGCATTAATCAACAAACTTATAACAAATTAATGTTGTTCTAGTAATTTTCCTCCAAGGTTATCACAGCAATCCTGACTGATGTGAATTCTGATCAACAAATGTAATATATCTAACGGTTTAATACCTAAGGCACAAAAGCTACAAGTGTAGTCTTCAGTATAGGTAAAAAATATTGAATCTGGATATGACCCACTCTAGGTATGGGTTCAAAGAAGTGGGAATGTTGCTTGTTCCAGTTCAATATTCTTCTCTTTCATTTTGTAATACAACCATGTATTATGCTTTTAATAGTTGCAGGAGTACTATAATATGCAAAATTATCCTAGCATTGCAGCTCTGTGCTGGTGGGAAAAAGACACTGTATTGGTTGAATTATATCTGGGCACATTATAGACAGTTGGCCAGTAAAAAAATATGGTCTTCCTTTAAAAATGGGCACTAGGAGAAGGTGGTGATAATGGCAATAGCCCAAATTGTGGATTCCCAAGTTATGTCCACACTTGAGCCAATTTTCTGGCCAAGGAAATGTGGTTCTGTTTACTAAGATTTTTTTTTCTCAGCGTTGGCTCTGTTCTTAGTTCCTGTTTATTCAGAGACCCCACCCTCTCCCAAGAGCTAGTTTGAGAACCACAAACCACCGCACCCTCCTGAGATTGGAGCACCTGCAAGGAGGAAGTGGTTGGAGGCAGTTGGCCAAGGGTGTGGGATGTATTTTTGAGCATCTGCCAAGATAGGCTGGAGGGGGGAGGTGGACAACAGCAGGGATTGGGTACCAACTCCCACAATGGCATCAACTTCAGTTGGAGCTACCGTAAATAAGGGTGAGATAAATGTGCCCTCCGTCTGCCCTCTTAAGAACTGGAGCAGAGGCTTATGGGTAAAATATCTACTGGATCTTTTAGGAGATTGGTAATAGATTCTAAAGAATAAGTCTTTTTAACCCAAGAACCAGTACAATGCTCTATTTCAAGTGTAGACTACTTGGCTACCAGTGAGGGACTAGCACAATCTTCTCCTCCTCTTTCTCCTTCAATCATGTGAATGGAAGACTAGCCCCAGGTCTTCCAGGAGGTTGATATTCCCATTAATAAACAAAACAAAAGACTGAAGAACTCAAAATGGCTTCCTACCGCCCCAATGAATGTTTTTAGGTAGGCTGTCACTCTCCTATTTTCATGAACGTGCAGTCAGTTGCCATTTCTTCAGCAAGAAGAATCCTCCTCTGGCTGCTTGTCTGAGCCTTTGATTCCCAGAATGGAAATCCAGTTCATTGCAGAATAATGTATTTGTTTCCTTCCATTGCTTCTGACTGGGAAACAGCTGCAGATGGCTCTCTAGCCTCCACTTAAACCCATTCAGTGAAGGGGTCTACTGCCCCTCACCGCCCAGATAACTGTTCTACTGTCAAACTGCTCTTCTTTTTAGTATGTTGTCTCTGACATTCATTGGAATATGCCTTCCTGTCATTTAAGTCCATTCTTCCACATTTTGAGCTCTAGAACGGAGGAACTATTTCCCTGACGATTTTATCAATTTCTTTCTGAACTTCAGCAATCACAATCTTTTTAACAAGTTTAAACCATGGGAATATTGATCTTTCAATCTCAGGAAAGATGTGGAAGATCAGGAAATCAGTATTTCTCTTGAAAATGATCTTCATAATAATTTCCCCTCCTCCTCCTCCTTTTTTTGCTGTTTCTAAAAGCCAACAGTGTAAAAGGAAAACATATGACAAGTATGGAGAAAGCATTCAGGCTTCTACACTCTCCTTGTGTCAAATCCTACATAGTTGGGCAAGATCGAGATATCAAGAATGACATGTATTTCACTGAGGTATCTTTAATGCTAGCTTGAGGTTAATGCATGTCTTGGAAACTGTAAAAGGAATTTCTAACCCTCATTTAAAGACAGTTCGTTAAGACGGAGCCTCTTTGAAGGATCTGAAACACTTTCTCTCCACCTGGGCTAAGTGGCCGTTTATGAGATAAGATGTCAACTGTTTTACCTGTTGTCTATTGATTGTTTTTTCTTTCATTCCTTTTGGAGCCTCTCCACAAACGGTCACTCCTTGATTCCTGGCACTGACTTCCCTTTCAGGGATATGTGTGAGTACTGAAGTTAATTAGAAATTTGGCCTTTGAGAGAAACTACTTTAAAATACTTTCATTCCTATCATTCCATTCCTATCATTCATGGGATTTCAAATTAAGAGTCAGAAGTAGCATTTTGCCTTGCTGTAGGCATAATCTGCTCTCCCAGAGTGATTGATGAGGCAGGAGGAATGCGTAGAACACATGATCCACACAGGAAGCATGGAGAACATGTATAACTTGTTCATCAAAGAAAGACTGAAACATTATAGGGGGAGTAGATCATCCCAGGAGAAATACAACACTACAATAATAAGGAGTCATAAACCTTGGTGCTAAACAATGCCTATCCCAGTTGTGTGGAATGGTGGTAATACCATAGATATCAAAGCAAGATAAGGAGAGCTGTCAATATTTGATTTACAGCTACAATTCAGCAATTATTTTGTCAGGTGTTATGGCCCAAGGCTCTCAAAGATGCTGCCTGGACCAGTAGCCAATGAATTTAGGTGTATGGAAAAAAAGTCATCCACAATATACCATACCCACACACCCCTGGATAATGAAGCCTAGCATCAGTTTCTCTCTTTGAAGGAGAACAGAAGAGCTCTTTTCTCTCTCTCCCAATTATCCTTTCATCTGCTACACCAGATTTGAGCATCTGTATTTTCTTTATTTGTGCTTCTTCATCTAAAACATGTAGGGGGAATTTGGATAGCAAATGACTGTACAAGGTATCATACTCTAATATGCTGCAGAATATGTCATGAAGCTTAAGTACAGATTAAAGGTTTAGGAAGTCTGGAAACTGGGAATATTGATTTCCTGGAAGATCTGTGTTCAATTATCTATGAGATCAATATTCCCATATAGCAATAGCACTTAGACATATACTGCTTCATAATGCTTTACAGCACTCTCTAAATAGTTTGCAGAGTCAGCATATTGCCCCCAACAATCTAGATCCTCATTTTACTGACCTTGGATAGATGGAGTCAAACTTGAGCTGGTGAGAATTGAACTGGCAGTAAACTGAATTACCCTGCAATACTGCATTCTAACCACTGTGCCACCACAGTTCCTTTCCAACCCTTCTCCATTAAAAATAAAGCCAAAATGGTCAAGGAGGTCAATGCCCAGTGAATGCCTGGGTGGCATGCCCAAAGCAGACTTAAATAAACCAGTAGGAAATGCGTAGTTTGCAAACCCTAACCACATCATCACCAGTAGCATCACCAAAGTGCTCTGCATAGTCTGTATGGCAATATTTGTGTTGGGAGAAGAAAGAAAACTCTGGTGTGAATTGTTTTACAATGGAACAAAAGATAAGAGATAAGATGAAAGCAATTTCACGAAGACATGTCCCTCAAAAATTATTATAAAAGCATCTTTATAATGTTGTTGGTTGCTTGAAAAATACTATTTTATTTCTTCTCATCTGCCATTCAGTCCCATACCTTCAGGCTCTCTTGAAAGAACAAATTTCTAGTCTTCTCAAATATTCTTATTGCCCTTTTCTGAAACTGTCTTCTGAATCTTCCTAAAGTGTGGTGCCTAAGACAGCATTTTAGATGGGATTTGGCTAAAACAAAAGAAAGGAGAATATCCATGCTTCTTTTTTCAAATATATTTATGAAGTTGGAAGAACCAATGGTTTTGACTGTAGGAACTGATATTGATTTAAATATGAAAAGTTTGGGTTATATAAATTATGTGGAAGTAAGTTTTATATGTTGTGATTTTTATTTGTACTGCTATTATTATATATTGAATAAAAATACTAATACTGTGATTTGGAAACATACTTTTATGATTCAGCCTGAAATTGCATTTGACTTTTCTATAGTCACATCACAACTGCGGCTCACAGTCATTTATTATCCTACTTGTGACAACTTTCTCACAGGTAACCTGTACCAAGTCAGGAATACCTTGTCCTATATCTTATTATTTATTTTTTAAGAAAAGATATTTATTTCTGTAAATTCCTTCCTGCCCATTCATCCAATCTCTTAAAATAATTTTTAAGATTATTTCTGCCTTGTAGAGTATAGCCTCCAGTACTTATGTATGGTTGTGAGACCTGGACCATGGGAAGGTTAAGAGCCAAAGAATTCATGCTTTCCAATTGTGATACAGATAGTCCTCTGTTTTTTTGACCACAACTGAGCCCAAAATTTTTGTTGCTATGCGAGACATTTGTTAAGCAAATTTTGCTTCATTTTATGACCTTTCCTGCCCCAATTCTTAAGTAAATCACTGTAATTGTTAAGTTACTATAGTAATATGTTAAGTGAATCTGGCTTCTCCATTGACTTTGCTTGTCAGAAAGTCACAAAAGGTGATCACATGACCCCGGGACTTTGCAACCATCATAAATACATAACAGTTACCAAGTGGCTGAATTCTGATCACATGACCATGAGGATGCTTCGGCAGTTGTAAATTTGAAAGCTGGTCATATCACTTTTTTCAATGCCGCTGTAACTTTGAACGGTCACTAAACAAGCTGTTGTAAATCGAGGGCTACCTGGATTGGAGAAGACTCTTGAGAGTCCCTTGGACTGCAAGATCAAATGAGTCGATCCTAGAGGAAATCAACCCTGGCTGTTCTTTGGAAAGGCAGATACTGAAGCTGAAGCTCAAATACTTTGGATATCAGATGAGAAGAGAGGACTCATTGGAAAAATTCGCAGGAGTTGGGAAAGATTGAAGGCAAAAGGAGAAGGGGACAGCAGAGGATGGGATGGTTAGATATTGTCATTGATACAATGGGTGTGAATTGGGGTGGATTCTGGAGGACAGTAGAGGATGGGGGTGGGGGGAAGGCCTGGCGTACTATGATCCACTAACATGATTTAGTGACTGAACAACAAGAAGATACAGGCTATCCCTCTCAATTTGTGTAATCTGTAAAATTCCATTTCCTTCTTCCATATTATTAATGAAAATTTTAAAATAAAGTACAGGTAGTCCTTAATTTATGGTCATAATCTAGACCAGAATTCCTGTTGTTAAGCAAGGCAATTGTTATGTGAGTCATACCCAATTTTATGAACTTTTTCATCATAGTTGTTAAGTGAATCAGGAGGTCATAAAGCAAATCAGCTTCTTCCATTGACTTTGCTTGTCGGAAGCCAACTGGGAAGGTGATCATATGACCCCAGGATTATTGTTCTAATATGTGCCAGTTGCCAAGCACCCAAATTTTGATCACGTGATACTACAACAATTGTGAGGACTGGTTGTAAGTCTCTCTTCAATAGTTTTGTAATTTCAAAAGATCATTAAATGAATAAATTGAGGTCTACCTGTACCAGAAATTGAGAGCCAGTGTAGTGTAGTGGTGAAGGCATCAGGCTAGAAACTAGGAGACCAAGAGTTCTAGTCCCATCTTAGGCACAAAGCCACAACTTGGACCAGTCATTCACTATTAATCCTAGAAAGGAGGTAATGGCAAATCATTTCTGAAAAATGTTGCCAAGAAAACTGCAGGGACTTCTCCAGGCGGCCCCTGAGAATCATGTTTGATTGAATGAGAGGGGGGAAAACCCCCCATAAATTATATTTGTGGTATCTCATTTGCATATCCACTATTGATAAGCAACCATTCTGAAGCTCTGAGTATAATTTTCAAGCCTGCTAACTAACACTTAAGCAGTTTCCTAACCAAAAAACACTATGGTTGGTGATATATCAAAACTAACACAGAATTTTGGAAGTTGCTTTTAGCTTGTCCATAAATGTAGCCTATGCTCAGACTGATCACTTTCCCATGTGATTATAGCACTTCATGACCAAGGGGCTGGGGAAATGATAATGTCCTGCAAGCAAAGAAAATGAACTTCATAAACTTCTGCCCTAGCCAACTAAACCCTTGAGTCTTGAATTTAGGGTGGGAAGCATGTAACACCCCCATTTTCAAGTAAGAATGAATATATAAAACTATTTAAAACAATCCATGCTGGCTTGGTGAATTCTGGAATATGAAGCACACATCATGTCTTAAAAGTTGTTATTTTTGAAAAAAATGATTTAAATAAATACTATCTCGTGACTGGGCAACGGTATTGCTCACATTGGTATCTTCCAGAAGTATAGGACTTCAGTTCCTACAAGCATGGGAAATTGAAATGCAGCATATATAAAGGAACTAAATTAAAAGAAACTACACTATGGTTTCAAATATCCAACTTTCCTGTCTTGCCTACACATGACTGGAATTCACCCTGGGAATATACAGGTAAAGCCCCCAAATTTTAACTACAAGTTGGAGCCTAACTCTCAGCAATGTGGGTTCTCAGGTAGAAATTGGTACTTTATTACAGCCTTAGATTGGAATAAAGCACAAGCATTTATCTGGATGTTGTCTGCTGGTAGCTCAGGACTGAAATTAATCCAGCTTTTAAAGCAGGTCTTTAAAAAGCATTTAGCATCCATCCATTTGTCTCTCGCATTATGTATTTGTCACCGAGACATATCTTCCCGTATTTGGTCAGAGGCGTTTGCAACACGATGAAAAATGGGGGAAAAACCACTTACATTAAATTAAATTAAAAGAAAAAAGGGGGCAATTGCGGGAAAAATAAATTTTTAAAATTTCTTTATTTTATTAAATTTGTTTGCTGCCCATCTCACCATCAGGCGACTCTGGGCAGCTTGCAACATTACTTGTGTGTAAAAATGTATTCGAAACGACTGGACACCCAAGAATTCATGAGTTGGGATTTCGCAAACCGGGATCCCAGATTCCCCGAGCCCCAATTCTTCCCCTCCCCCGCAATTTGGTGAGAATTCTTGGGAGGACGCAGCTTAACCCCACCCTGCCCTTGACCCCCCTCCCGCAAGTAATCTCTCCCCACCCTCGACTGCTGCTTCCTGTTTACAAACTGGAGCGGGAGCTTTCATCAGTGGGTTTCTGAGCTCACTTCCCCCCCAACAGGAAACCCTGCAGGACACAGCTTCCCGCCACACCGCATCGACTGGGGTGGGGTGGAGCACAGGGCAGAAGAGAGTGAGGTGGGGAGGGTGACTTTAAAGGGTTGCGCGCCGAACCTGCTGTCAATGCGGGAGGAACACAGCAAAGACGCAGCAGGCACAAAGGGTAAGAACAGGGAGCCGGGAGGGCAGCCGGGTGTGGGCGACCTTTGGAGAGTTTAGGAGAACGTGACATGCTGTTTTTCCCGTTCTGTATTACAGAAAGGATCCTACCTACCCAGCATGGGCCTCTCCGCTTTGTATTCCTAACTTAGCCGTGCAAATATCGCATTAATTGCTTGACTGAGCGGTGGGAGTATTTAGACTCCCTCCCCAAGTATGATTGCTGTAGATTTTAACCTAGGACATCGCTGGGAAGTACGTTCCGCTCAGTTCAAGGGGAAGTCGATTTTACTTTTAAGTATAGTGTGTATCCAACTTTTCTCTTCCTTCCAAGAAAATGAGTCTCCCCCTCCCCCCACTCCAGTTTACCCTTAATTTACTAAATTGGTGGTGTTGTAGTTAAAGTGTTGGACTAGGACTGGAGCGGATCATGTTCAAATCTTTCCTGAGTCATGGAAATTCAGAGTAATTTGGGGCCAGTCATACTCTTTCAGCGCATCCTACCTCACAGGGTTGGTGTGGGGAAGAATTAGAGGAGGCAGAACTAGATAAGTTGCTTTGAAATCTTGGGGAAAAGGTTGGATATAAGTGTAATAAATGACCATCAATCTTATGTCTTTCCTATACATTTAGCGGTTCAACATATTTGGAAGGTGATCAGGTTGAGAAAAGTCTGTTTATAGTCTTTTTTGTCTTCAGAAGAAAATCTCAATCCGTATTCCCTTTTCTTAGCTGCTGCTAACTCTCTGAATAGAGCTGCAAATGCTTTAAAAATGAATCTGAAATGCTTTAGACTTTTATGCTGCCCCTTAAAACAGCCCAACTTCTTTCAGGCACCTCCATGAGCCTTTAAAAAGTGATGTTTTTTCTATGAATGCACTCATTAAGATTAATTTTAATCCATGACGCCTACTTTTTTGGCATACATGAAAATCTGAAGAGAGTCCAATTTAGCAAAGAGGTTCTCTACTCATCAGATATCCAAAGCACACAGAGATGGCCTTAGGACCCAGTTCAGTATTTTCAATCTGTTGTTAAGATTTACCAAACAAACAACATTTCAGTTAAAGGTACAGCGGCTGAATTTGTACAAAATGCAATGCTTGAGTGGTTTTAATTCCTGTTTTCCTTGTGGCTTAGCGTGTTATGTGAACTCATTTGGTAAGTTTATAATTCAGTGTGAGTACCATAATTTATTAATCCAGGATATATAAATTCTGTGAAACCAAATGCTGTGAACTTCATTTATAGAGGAGTACTACAATTAGAAATGCAAGGGTCTTTTTGCGGTTTCTCAGAAGAGAAAATTTTGGCAAAAAAATTAGCAAATTTTGCCACTTCTCTGAACTGCTGCTTACAGCTATTCCCTTGTCCTAATTAAATGCAAAGGAATGCCAGCCTATTTTGTAGCTGTTCTCTCTCATATTATTTTTCCAAAATGACTATTAACATGTTTCTCCAATGTTATTGGAACAAATCTTTGGAATATTACTAAGTAAATTTCATTCGCAGTTGTAGAATCTCAGGTGATCTTGACTTCTTGCCTTCGTTAAAAAAAACCCTCTAGCCCTAAGAAAATTGGGGTGTCAAACTGCCTGATAATGCCTCCCAATAATTAAATTGCCTTTATGAAAGTTACTTGATAGACACCAAATTGGTCATTCTTGTGGAGTTCTAGGGAACGTGTTAGTTACTAAATTATGTGTCAAGTTAAAATTACAGATAATTGACCAAGACGAGTATAATTTTCCAAAATAAGTTATTTTTGCTCTAACGTAAATATTTATAATGTTTAAAGGGAATACATGTTTTGTTGAGCTGAATCTGAAATCAAAAGGATCTTGAAGAATTTGGAAAGCCCAGGATTTTGTTTTAGGTTAGTTTTTCCCCCCGTAGCTAATTAAGAAATTAGATTGAAAAGTGGGATATAATTCCAGTTGCTTTGGATAGTGAGATGGGTGGCATATAGATTTAATAAATGAATGAATGAATGAATCATCTGGAGAAGAAAAAGTAAAACAATTACCCCATTTAAAATCTTATAGAAATTTGATAGCTAAGTAGGATGAGACCTCTGTTCATCAAGGCAAGAAATCAGGAATCCAGTAGCAACTTTTCCAACCAGCGTATTTTCTTTAAAATTTTGCCTTTACTCCACTTATTAAGTGGAGAAGATGTTATTAAATTGCTGACAGATAGCTAAGGGTCATCCTTAGACGCCAACTAACTAATGTTGGGCTGATGTGTTACAGGCTGTGAGCCCATAAAATTAATTCAGGCTTTAGTCATGCCATTCAGGCAGCTTGCCCTATGTGTACAGGTGGCTTTCAGAATAAAATAAGGGAAGATGCCATTTATGCTACTGCCATGTTATTTAAAGAAGGGCTGTGTTCTAAAAAACAATAATGAAGTACCGGCCAATTATATCTATTTGACTAGTAAGGGTCTGTCACTGCGTCTTCTCATCATTTCTTTCTCAATGTATAAGATGCAACTGTTTCCTCACTTCTCAATCTGCTTTTTTTAATCAGGCATCTAAATGGATTGAATTACAACTCCCATTATCCCCAGTCAGCACAGTCATGCCAGATCAGATGATGAGAGGTACAATCCCTAATATGGTCTTACAATATACAGGCAGGGTTCGTAGTACAGAACTTTGGGGGGGGGGACTTTTTGATGAGGATTCCACAGACAATGAAAACATTAAAATACAATGACTGGAATAGAAGACCAGATATTATTGGGCTAGAAACACTCATTTTGTTGAATTAAGTATTAGTTTTTCTTATTCCTAGACATTGCAGAAGTTAATGCGTCATCAAAGTCAAAAATTTCCAGGTTCCTTGCTTGAGCAATGCACGCTGCATTTGCTCACAGCTAGCTTCCTCTCCGGTGAATGATTGCTCATTTGGAAACCTTTAGCTGGACAGAGTGAATTTCTGTACTGCAATTTAAAAAGGCAATTATATCAGTGTAAGCATAGAATATTATTGAAGTCTCTTAGGCAGTGTTTCTTGACTTCAGTGACTTTAAGAGGTATGGAGTTTAACATCTAGAATTCCCTAACTAGCATTGCTAGCTGAGGAAATCTAGCAGTAGAAGTCCACACAACTTAAAAATGCTGAGGTAGAGAAAGACTGCTCTAAGGGATTTTGTAATACAAGTAGTCCTCGACTTACAACGATTCGTTTAGTGACTGTTCAATGTTACAGTGGCCCTGAAAAAAATGACCTATGACCGTTTTTTATACTTACAACTGTTGCAGCATCTGCATGGTTGCACGATCAAAATTTAGGTGTTGGGCAACTGGCATATACATGTGACAGTTGCAGTGTCCCAGAGTCGGGATTACCATGTGTAACCTTCCTAACCAGGTTCCAACAAGCAAAGTTAATGGGGGAAGCCCGATTCGTTTAATGACCACATGATTCACTTAACAAATACAGGGATTCGCTCAACAAGTGTGACAAAAATCATTAAATGGGGCAAATCCTACTTAACAACAATCTTGCTTAGCAACACAACTTTGCTAAGTTCAATTTTGTTTGTAAATCAAATGAGGTGAATATTGGTAAGTAATTTTAAGTAGCAAACTAGTAACCTTAAATATAGTAACCATTTCATTTCAGGACTTCCACTCAGCCTTTCAAACAGATGCCATTTGGCATAAATATCTTGCTTGAAATTTTAGTAACTTTTATCCTGAGCAGCACCTGGTGACCACAGCTTCCACACAGCTGCTTTATGATCCCCTCTAGAATAGCATTTTTTGCAGATAATTTGTTTGATGATCATCAAGGCAAGGCAGGCACCATTACTCACTGGGAATAAGAAAATATTAAAAAGAACTTAGTACAGAAGGAGAATGTGGCTGTAATTGCAAGTGTTTATATTGTATATTCAAATACAATGACCTCAAATGTGATATATTACATTTCTTGATTGTCTATATTTTAATAACATCATTGGTTTTCCCTTCTTTACTTTTCCTGATCTAAGCCTTCCCATCTTTTGTATCGACAGCACCAGTTATCTTTATGTGAGATAAATTATATGGCAGAATACAGACAGGGCTCCCAAATCTGGACAACATAATTCTGGTCAAAGACTAGAATGCAGTAAAAAATTGTTTATTTTAATTGTTTATTTTCTATTATTTCAAAGAATTGTTTCTGTTTTTCTTTATTACCATTTTGCAATCCCATATCTGTTAACTCTATAAAATACATTTCCCCAACATAACTGTTCTGTTAAAGTAGACTATAACTTCTTCACAAAGAAGTCCAATCTATGCATATTCAGAAGTAAGTTTTAATATGTTTAGTGAGGCTGAACGCCCAAAAAATATGTAAGGAACAAATGGGCAAACTTGAGATATAGTCCTGAAGCTCTTCCAAAATAGGTCTCTGAACTGTTATTCAGGATCTAAATATTCAGGGCCAGAAAAAACTGCTATTTAATTTTAATTAACATTAAATTGTTCCCCATGCTGTTTTAAGGAATCTTAGAGGCTCATAGAGTACCTTGAACTGCTTTGCTAAATAGCAGAGATGTTGCACATGGATGAGTCCAAAACTTTTTCTGAATCATTTTTGAATATCCACAGCTTTAATTAACAGGTCTCTGCAATTAGGATGGAGGTAAGAAAAGCAAACAGTAGCTTAGAAGACACACTTATGTTCTACTGTCGAAAACTATCCTCATCAATTACGTCCTGACAAAGGAATATTTGGGAAAGGGCCAGAGGCATCATTTTTTCATGTGTGATTCTTTTGGATTTTCTTCATAGCTTTGCCATCTTTCCCAAAAATAGTCCATTAAGGAGGAAAGAAAAAGTAGTAGCACTATATGTTTAGAGCATCTTGATAGAGGAAAAAAGTCTGAAATAGTTCTCAAGTCCTTTTGAGTTAACAGGATTTTGTCCCAGGTAACGTGAAGGATTGCAGTGGAAAGATTCTACTCTTTGTGAATTGGTTGATCTTCTTTCTTTACATGAAGAGTTGCTAATCAGGTGCCAGTATATGCGGTA
This sequence comes from Ahaetulla prasina, assembly GCF_028640845.1. Lineage (NCBI taxonomy): Eukaryota > Metazoa > Chordata > Lepidosauria > Squamata > Colubridae > Ahaetulla > Ahaetulla prasina. The sequence continues at coordinate 32,960,049 of NC_080542.1, read as the reverse complement.
TTAAAAAATGGGCTGTTAATTAAATTATACTGACAACTATTGTAGAATATTGGACTTTCCTGGACTTACCAGAAAGTGACTTTATTGGAAATTCTTTATTGGAACATTACTTTATAAGATCTTAATTTGATTTCTTTTTTAAATGATGTTTGCTTTTCAGCATCCTAGTCCCATTTGGCATAATCCCAGTAGAACAGGATTTTTTTTCTCATATGACAAAGCAACAGCTTTGAGAAAAGGTTATTGTTATGAGACGGGTTTTCTTGGGGCCAGAGAGTGGATTGACGCACAAAGATATTTGACCTTTAGCAGTCTATAAGGATTTTATCAACCAAATAGGCATATTCTTTCAGAATCCTCTCTTAAAACCTATTGTATAAAAGGAATACATTTTTGTTAATAATGTACTAATTTAATATACTATATTAAATTAGGAAAACTCCAGATATTTGCTGAACCCCAATTTCTAGAAAGCTTCACCATCAGCTATTTTGCCTATGGTTATTGAGAATGATACTTCAGCAAAATCTAAGTCACCAGGCCCTTTGAAAGCCCATCCATACATTCTGTTTATTCTGACATTAAGAAACTCCAGTGACCAAAACTTTTCTTGTTCGTTTTGTAATGGATTATTTCAAACAATATAATTGATAATCATTAGTTACAAAATATAGATTTATGAAAACATAGAAAAAATTGTTTAAAAACAACTAAAATGAACTAAATGAGGCCTGTAAAACTAAAGGAAAATTAATGATGAAAACTTAAAAAAAAAAAACAGAGAAAGGGAAAACTGGTAATAACACAAAATAATGAACATTTTAAGATTTTTACTTTTCTTCAATGTCAAAATATAAATAATTACAATTCAATTTTTAAACGTTATCTTAAATTCAGAGTCTGCAGCTTTATATTATCCAATTTTTTGAAGCAGCCATTTCAAAAGTCCAAAGACAACAAATTTCATTAAGATACATCCATCTTTTAAGGAGCATGTGGTCACTATCTTTGCAAGACATGATAAGCTAAAATATCTTAAATCAACCACTTCCAATTTTTTGGAATATAATTTAACAGTTTATTAACTTCTATGGGCCTTATTTTCTGTCCAAGAACCTGAGTAAGGATAATGTTTAACCAATTAAGAAACACCAATGGAGAATTGCAGGAGATACAAATGTAAAGCTATTTGCAAAGAAAGACATTCTTTTCCTTTCAGTAGCCTAATAATCTTCCCCTAAATATATTTTATTGTATCAAGCAAGTGCCCCATTAACTCTTTCTTGAGCACATGAATATACAGTCCTCACCAATTCTTGAAGCACCAGGAAGGTTTCCTGCTTCACTTCAAAAATGGTCTTTTTCAGCTTCAGACTTCAATTTGAAGTCAATCATTCCTATATTAGTTTTGGGGTAGGGGCTTGTTCTGATGCTGCTGCCCATCTTTGCAGATCTCTCCCTTCCCCTCATCCCACTCCCGATTTTCTATTGAAATTGATGGCTGGAGCAGTAGAGTCAAAGTCTTCCCACTGCAATAAAAGGCTCTCCCGTCTCTCTGCCCCATGTCTTTTGCCAATCCATGGATAATATGAGAATATGAGAAGGGGAGACAGAGTAGAAGCAAATCATTTTAATGTGGATTCATCGAGCCTCCTCCCATCTGCTTTCACTTGCTTCCCTTCCTGCATGAATAGAGAAGTGGGAGAAAGGGCTTCTCAGCAACCACCTGCAGGAAGACCAAAGTAGCTTTACTATAAAAGTAAGGCTGCAAACCCATGAGCTACAGATCTCTGATTCTCTGTGATTGAGGCCCTGCTGTGCCAAACTGCAGGGGATGTAAATACATAAGTAACTGTCAGAATCCAGCCATCATCCCACAAATAGAGCCCCAGTCTAGTTTCTTTTTAATGGTTTTCCTGTGCCTGCTAGTTGATGATGTTTGTCTTTTCCTTAATTATCAGGATGAGAATTTGTGACCTTCGCAGTGCAGCTGAGCTACAGACCACCACAATCCCAGGCAGCATAGCCTAAGTGAAAGATGTTGACAGATGGAATCCAACAATTTCTGGAAAGACAAAAGGCTTCCAACTTTTGAACCCTATCTATCCACCTATGCAGGTAGGTTATACCGGCAGAAGAATTTAGTAATTCATTTTTTGGGGGGAAAAACAGCAAGACTGTTTTGATGTTGAATGGCATAAAGCTGAAAGGGGGGTGGGAGGATGGAGGGCTGCAGGAAAATTGTTGTTACGTTTAAGAATTACTGCTGCTTAAAGATGCCTGCTATTTAAAGATGAATATTGCCTGCCAACGTTCATCTCATTTGACTTTCTTCATCTTCACTCTATTATGAATCCCTTAGAGACTTCAGCACCTACACTTAGGCTGGCATAATTATCTTGTTCAAATTGCAGCACAGAAATTCATTCTATCTAGCTAAAATTTTGCAAGTAAATAGTCTCTTCTAGGAGAGGAAGGTAACTTGTGAACCAATGTGGTGCACATCATTGAAGCAAAGAAGCTGATGTGGTTACTGACTTCTGCAATACCTACAAACAAGACATTTCTTTGCATTAGTGTACTATTAAAGGCAGAAACGAACAGAGCCTTACCCAAAGAAGGGGATAGAAATCTATGCTCAAACATGTCTTCTCTTATTTATTTATTTTTTGTAAAAATCACCTGTGAAGTAGGGCAGCTATCTGAATCAGGTCCATGGGGTCCAGGAACACACACACACACACATACACACACACACACACACACACACACACACACACACACAGAGAGAGAGAGAGAGAGAGAGAGAGAGAGAGAGAGAGAGAGAGAGAGAGATGTATAATATAAAAGAAAAAGAGCTCATGCCAACCAAATTGCTTTATTTCACCATGAATTACAAAATTACAGAATAATAGAGTTGGAAGGGATCTTAGAGGACTTCTAGTCTTAACTCTTTGCTCAAACTGGAAACTATATGCAATTCTGGATAAATGGCTGTACAATATCTTCTTTAAAAAACCCATTGATAGAGCAGTTACAACTTCTGAAGGCAAGCAATTTCCCTGATTAATTATTCTCACTCACAGGAAATTCCTCCTTAATTCAGGAGATTTACTCCCTCAGCATCCTAAACGAAAAAAGTGAAATAAGCACTGTTTTTTAAAAAGTATACTTCTGTTTAATTTCCAAAATATGTAATGACATTTTAATACTGCAATATGGAAGAGCCCCTACAGAAGTATTCTGCAAAGGAATTGATGTCCTTCCAATGTGCCACGTTAAAAGAAATTATAGAGCAGAGATAATATCTGCAATTCAGTTGGAGAAGTGGAGGGAGGGGGGGAAACCTACTTCCAATAAATTGCATTTGGATTGATTAATGATTGAATATTTAAAGGATTGTACTAAAGGTCTGTTTCAATGCAACCAGACAGGTCAAATATGCAAGAACATAGATCTTTTCAGTCCTATCTCGTCAATATTTATTTGGTGGTTATTTATTAGCATTTAAACCAGAGTTTCTCAACCTTGGCACCTTTAAGGTACATAGACTTCAACTCTCAGAATTCCCCAAATAGCAAAGCTAACATAGCTGGCTGGGGAATTCTGAGAATTGAAATGCATGTATCTTTAGATGTTAGGCTAAAGTGATTCCTAACCTCCTGGATAAAGCATTTGACCTTAATTGAAATCTGTTTTATGCTTTTTACATAAAACTCATTGTGTGGTTTTTATTTTTCGTATGTTGTTTATTCATGTAGCTTTTTCTTACTTCTTATGTAGCAATTGGAAACATGATTGGGGGTAGAAAGGAAATGTTTTTTAATAAGCACAACATGCAGTAAATAGACAGAAGTGGGAACGTGGTGCTCCTAATGCTGGTGATTTTTTTAAAAGAGAAAGCACAAATAAAACCAGAGCTCTTTTTTTCCCTTTGGCTAAATTGATTCTTTATAGACTGCCTCTCTAGACCAAGATTTCTGAACCTGGAATTTTAGTTTGAATTCCCACTTCATCTTCCCCATCCAGCAGGCTTGTGCTAATTTAATGCTATTTTCCCCATCTTTATCTCTTCACAGAAATGATGGGAATTGTAGAAGGCGTGGCCTTTATTAATTACATTTTGTACTGTATAATATAAAAACAGAGTAAGATAAAAATATCGTACAGGATCTGTTTTTAAAAACCAAAGAAGAATAGCATAACATGATTTTCTGTGTGTGCACCTTTGAGTTAGTATTGAGTTCTGACAAATGCTTGGACAAGTCCTTGCCGTTTACCTGGCAAGCTTTTGATATGATTTGCCATTGCCTCTTTTTTGGGGCTGAAAGAGAGTGCCTGGCACAAAATAACACCCATCTGACTTTATGCCTAAGGTGAGATTAGAGCTCACGGTCCCTCAATTTCTAGGCTGGTGCCTTAACAAGTACACACACACACACACACAAAAGGAAGGGGGAAGGGAGAGGTGTAAAATGCAGTGATGACATTCATTGTCCAAATATTCTCCAGAATAGTTCAGTATTGCATAACAAAGACAGAATATGAGGTTTCTTGTCTGCCATTCTGAAGATGAGTTTCCAATATAGTTTCTGGTTTGAACTTCAGTTCAAGAACTTTTGGACATTTTACATAAACAAGAGAAAATGTTGGGGTTGAAGATATCAATTTGCTCTCCTTTCTTAAAATTTATGGTGCTTTTGTGTAGAACTTGAAAGAACCCTCTGTCCCCTTTATTCATGGGAATGATAATAAAAATCTGTGGTTAGCTTTACTGATTTTTCAGTTTTTCAGTTATTGTACATCTAAGATTTTCTAATGTGAGAACATCTTTCAGCAATGCATAATTTTCTGCAAATGGTGTAAACGTCTAACCATTAAATAAAAACCCGGCAACTCTAAAATACTAATAATTATTTACATTTCAGAATATTGATTATATTTATTACCTGCCTTTCCCTAGCGATCTATAGTAGCCTACAACTATCTCACTTTGGAAAGACCTGTAGGTTAAGTTGAGCAAAAATGTAACTAGCCTTAGATTACCCACAGATAAAATAAGCACATTGCCACAACAAGCAGAAGTTTGCATGCACCAAAAAAAGAGACAAGTTTACCTAAAATGCATATTGTGATTGATGGATAAAAGCCAGTTTGGTCTAGTGGTTAAGTCATCAGTTTTAAAAACCAAAGACTGAGTTCTACTCCTGCCTTATGCAAAAAACAAAAACAAAAAACAGTTGAATTACCCTGAGCCAGCCAAGCCACTTTCTCAGCCTTTGGAAGCAGACAATGGCAAAACATTCTTGAAAAGATTATCAAGAAAACTGCAGTGATTAGCCCAAACCATCACCAGAAGTCAGTACTGATTCAAAGGCACCAAAAAGAAAAAAGAAAAGAAAAAGATAGGTATTAATGCAAAGTTTTACAGTATTTGATGTCTGCATTACTATTAATATTCTCATCGTTCCTATCACCCATCTCCTCCCACTTATGACTGTAACCTTGTTGCTGGTATCCTTAAGATTTATATTGACTGTTTCCCTATGACTATCATTAAGTGTTGTACCTTATGATTCTTGACAAATGTATATTTCTTTTTATGTACACTGAGAGCGTATGCACCAAGACAAATTTCTTGTGAGTCCAATCACACTTGCCCAATAAAGAATTCAATTCTATTCTATTCTATTCTATTCTATTCTATTCTATTCTATTCTATTCTATTCTATTCTATTCTATTCTATTCTATTCTGGAAAAGACTTTGAACAGGTGACTTAATGTATTTTTATTCCTCTCCAACCCTGTTTACTATTGAGTTCAATTGGACTTGAAACCCCCTCAAATAAAGGAATTCTCAGTCACCTTATCCATGGATTTCTCAATTGTTAGTTTAAAGCTCTAAATATGATACCTCATTGGTATTTAAAGAAAGCTTGCAATTTCCTCTGTGTTTCTAGATTTCATTTGTAACTAGGTTCTCTAATTTAAAATTTTCTAATTATTCTTTTTTCTCATTTGCCAACCGTTTACAGCTAACCCACTCTGTTGAACATCTTTTCCCGTCACCTGAAGAAGAGAGAAGGATTTCCAAACTCTTCTTCTTTCTCTCCCAACCCTTGTACCAGTGTCAGTTGTAATACCTGCTGGTACAGAGGATGGAAGGGGAAGTGGTTCAGGGGTTTTACGCCAGAATTTATATATTTTCCAGCTTGGATGATCTCTCTAAACCAAAGAAAAAGACCACTGGCAGCAGCTTCCTGTGCTTCATCCAGTACTGAAAGCAAATAGCATGAAACCATCCTGGGGAAAAAACCCTGTTTCTATTACCTTTCAGTTGCTTGGCAAAATCTCTTTTGTTGCTTTCATATAACCCCTTGTTTGAAATACTATCAACTAGCAAAATAAATGTTTTTCTCTCTGAAGCAAGTGGAACTTAAAGATGTTGATTATTTGCAAAGATTCACTTGTGATTTGGGCTGGAGTGTTTGAAAGAGTTTAACTATAGATGTGGGGTATGAATAAGAATAGGAAGCATAAGAAAGGCTGGGTTTTACCCATAGCACTAAGCTGGACTTATTTCAAAATAATTTACCCAACAAAACCATAAATTCCTGGGTTCTTAGAACATGCTAAGCTCTAACCAAACAAATCACTGTTTGTTTAGTGGAAGAGCACACAAAAGAGTTTAGGTGCTTCATCCACATAACAGATCGACGAGAGCTCTGCCAATATTGGCTACATGTTTTTGAGAATGGGATGGAAATGAGGGATACACAGCTCCACATGCAGCAGAGGGCAAATATTCGCAGATTGGATTAAGCTAGAATGTGATTTGCTTACTTTCAGTTTAGTTTGGAACACAAAGAGACCAAATGTATGGTTTGTTTAGGAAAGAAAACCAATGCTTGAAAACATGGTATGATTGTGACAGTAAGTGTGCAAGTGAAAATGGATGGTTTGAAGAGAGTGTAGGTCAAGGTGATTGGCTTGCATCAGAAAAACTCTCATGCATAGTTTTCCCCAACATAATCTTCTGATGAGTTAGGATTACAACTCACAAAATTCCTAGCCAGCATGATCATAGGGATGACAACCTAATCGATCATAGCCAAAGGACTCAGAAGAATGAAAATAAGCGATTCTATATTTTATTTCAAACATTCAATTACACTTTAAGAAAAAACAATTTTATTATCCCAGTTTCAAAACATTAAAAGATTGTGACAATTTACAATAAAAATTCTAGATAAATTACAACTCCATAATCCCACCATTACAACTCCAGCTGTGGTGACACTGGTTAGAATGTGATATTGCAGGCTGCCTCTGCCCACAGCCAGGAGTTCAATCCTGACCAGCTCAAGGTTGCTTGGCCTTCCATCCATCTGAGGCTGATAAATTGAGGACCCAGATTGTTGGGAGCAAAATGGTGATTCTGTAAACCTCTTGGAGAATGCTGTAAAGCACTGTGAAGCGGTACATAAGCCTTAAATGCTATGCTATAACCCAAAGCTTCATTAGCAAACCAAAAGTGCACATTTAACCAAAAAGTTACAGCAGTGTTAACAAGCAGATTGCTCCCAAAATCTAATATAATTAGTTTTGTGAAAACATTTATGCCTCAAGACAGTTCTCACCCTTGGTCCTCAACCTGCTGTCTTTACTCAGCAACTTTAGTCTTCAGTGAATGGTCGGATTGCCCATATCAATTCCTTCTCCCCTTGGTTGAATTCACTCATAGCACTAAGTCAAAATGAAATTAACTTCATACTGACTAATAGGATACAGGGCCTATATAAAACCCAATTTCTATTCCTATTTAAATCATACTGTCTGCCCTATTTAGTCCAATTATGCCAGGATAGCTTATAAGTAAAGCTATGAAGAGCACACTCTATATGTGGTGGGAAATTTTTAATTTTTCCAACCTTTAAACATGGCCCTGGAAGCAGATCTGAAGTTGAATATCCTGGAAAAGAATAAGTAAATGACCAGTGTACTCCTTTTGCAAATATATTCCAGTATTACCAAAATCACTTCTTTCTTTAGTAATATGTTGCCATCTGGAGGCCTTTTCTAGAAATTGCACTATAATTTCTAGTTAAGTAAGCACAATTGAATTAAATAGAGTTTACTTTAAATCTGTATTGGATTCCGGCTTCAGACTGACTGATAAAAATAATTGTAGTGCTTGTTTCTCAAAATAATCCTTTGTTCTGTTTCTTTAGTGATTGCTTATCAAAATTCTTCAGTTTTCTATTAGTAGGTAGACAGCCCTATTATTAAAAAGAAAGAAGGGTTTGTCTCAAGTGGCGAATGTTAATTGGGTTTTTCTTAAGGTACTACCTACCTACCCAGTGCAGAATGCAGCTGAATATTATGCCATTGTAAAGAAGTGTTCCTTACACTTCCAAACCCTTATTCAGAACAAATCAGAAATCAGAAATGGGAAAGTGGAATGAGGCCAGTGCCTCTGTTGGTACTAGTAGCCGTGGGTTCTTCTGCTGCCTGTTCTCCAATTCTAGTGATAATTAATTCTTGAGATTAGAAGACTGGCCCCAAAGGAGATGTTTTCTAATGGGCCTCTTTCTTCCTTTTCTTTCCCTGCTTCTCCTGCTTCCAATGGCAAGAAAACTCGGTAAAAGATGTATTCCCTCTTTCTCTCTCCATCACTTTCTTGCCATGGGAACAGATGGGGAGAAAATGGATACATTTAGTTTCCCCAAACCCATAAATGAAATGAACTCATTCCATACAATTGGAAAACTGAAGGACTGGCAAAAAAAGGGGGGGCAGGGAACGTCTGACTATCCTGCCACCCAAATGCAAGTGACCTTGAAAATTAGTGGCAAGAGATCAGAATAGTATCCTTGCAGTAGCCTCACAAGACAGGGGCTTCCCTTGCCCCAAATTTCCCTTCAAAGGATTTGCTGCTGACTGATCAAGCTACATGTCTTCCATTGGCAGAAAATGAAAGATTCAGCTCTTGAAGTAAAGCAAGAAAAAGATAATGGAGGATGCCATATTCAATGGGCTGGGAGTAGGTACAGGACATGACTGCATTCATATCTCCAACAAATAACTAGCGGTCCCTTTTCCCACCTAGAAAAGCTTGCTGTGCAAGTGAGTCACAAATGGAAGTTTCTCCCTTGATAAGCCTCCCTTGGTGGCTGGATCTGGTGAAGTTGGACAAGTAGGATCAGTGAATATTTCTCTGAAATAAAAGTGGCTGTGTTGGCTTTCCCAAGGACTTGTAGGAAAGCACAGCAGTTTTTGGAGAGTCAAGCCCCATTATCTCTGCACGCACCAACACCACAGTAAATAACTTCTACTTTGGTCCTGTCCCTAATATATTCACCTCAGCATTAGACATGCTTCCCATTGACCTTAAAGAATGATGGGAAAATAAAAGAAAATAAACAGGAAACAGCCACTTCTCTAGAACAATAATTCTCAAATTCAGCAACTTTAAGATATGTGACCTTCAATTACCGGAATTCCCAGCCAGTAGTAATGCACTTATCCTGGTTACCAAATTAATCCTTTTTCTGGATTCCTAAACTACCGCAAACTTAACAGTTGGGTGATTCCATGCAATATCTTGAGCCAACAATAATAGTAACAACTTATTCAGGTTTAATGCCTTATAAAGCTTAGCATCATGCACAAACACAGTCACCAAGTCTTTAACTGGCCTGGTTTAATACACGGTGTGAACAAAACAAAATGAATAATATTAACTCATATTGATCAATTAAATAAATCATTCCAGAGTTCTTCCTCAAGGCACAAATGACCAGATTATCCCACTTTGGATATATTATGTGAGAACCCATCTCTGGAAAAGGCTTTAATTCTAGGAAAAGAAAAAAGAAAAAAGGACGACCTTTAGCAAGGTGGATGAAGTCAGTTACAATGGTGATTTTATTTATTTATTTATTTTTGTCACACAGTATATATAAGCATAAGCATGAAACAACTATACAACACATAAGCATATATATGAGTATGAGTATGTAATAACTATATTAATTGGATATAACGAAGGGAAAATATAGGACAGGAACGGTAGGCACGTTTGTGCTCTTATGCACGCCCCTTACAGACCTCTTAGAAATGGGGTGAGGTCAATGGTAGATAGTTTTTGATTGAAGCTTTTGGGATTTTGGGAAGAGACCACAGAGTCAGGTAGTGTATTCCAAGCATTAACAACTCTGTTACTGAAGTCATATTTTCTGCAATCAAGATTGGAGCGGTTAACATTAAGTTTAAATCTATTGTGTGCTCGTGTATTGTTGCAATTGAAGCTGAAGTAGTCTTTGACAGGAAGGACATTGTAATAGATGATTCTATGAGTTAAACTCAGGTCATGTGGAAGGCGGCGTAGTTCTAAATTTTCTAAACCCAGGATTTCAAGTCTGGTGGCATAAGGTATTTTGTTGTATTCGGAGGAGTGGAGTACTCTTCTTGTAAAATATTTCTGGACACGTTCAATCAAGGAGCTGCTGATCCAATTCTACAGAGGAATTATTGAGTCTGTCATTTGCACCTCTATAACTGTCTGGTTCGGTTCTGCAACCCAACAAGAAAAACACAGACTTCAGAGGATAATTAGAACTGCAGAAAAAATAATTGCTACCAACTTGCCTTCCATTGAGGACCTGTATACTGCACGAATCAAGAAGAGGGCCGTGAAAATATTTGCTGATCCCTCGCATCCAGGACATAAACTGTTTCAACTCCTACCCTCAAAACGACGCTATAGAGCACTGCACACCAGAACAACTAGACACAAGAACAGTTTTTTCCCGAAGGCCATCACTCTGCTAAACAAATAATTCCCTCAACACTGTCAGACTATTTACTGAATCTGCACTACTATTAATCGTTTCATAGTTCCCATCACCAATCTCTTTCCACTTATGACTGTATGACTATAACTTGTTGCTGGCAATCCTTATGATTTATATTGCTATATTGATCATCAATTGTGTTGTAAATGTTGTACCTTGATGAACATATCTTTTCTTTTATGTACATTGAGAGCATATGCACCAAGACAAATTCCTTGTGTGTCCAATCACACTTGGCCAATAAAAAATTCTATTCTATTCTATTCTATTGTATTGATGTCAAAAATGTGGTATGGGTTCCAAACAGTTGAGCTGTATTCAAGAATTGGTCTAGCAAATGTTTTATATGCTCTGGTTAGTAGTGTAGTGTTTTTGGAGAAGAAGCTACGCAAGATTAGGATTACAACTTTTAAAGCCTTTTTTGCGATGTAGTTACAGTGGCCTTTGGCACTTAGATCATTAGATATGAAAACTCCAAGATCTTTAACAGGGTGGGGGTCATCAGTAAGGTAATGTCCGTCAAGCTTGTACTTAGTGTTTAGGTTCTTTTTTCCAATATGTAAGACTGAGCATTTTCTGATTGAGATTTGGAGTTGCCAAATTTTAGACCATTCAGATAAGAAGTTCAGGTCTTTTTGGAGGATAACTGTATTATTGGTGGTGTTAAATAGTTCGACATCGTCAGCAAAGAGAACACAATTACTTGTAATATGGTCACAGAGATCATTAATGTATAATATGAAGAGTGTTGATCCAAGAACGCTGCCTTGGGGAACGCCACTTTTAACAGGAACAGGGTTTGATAGAGCATTGCCAATTTTGACCACTTGTTGTCTGTTTGATAGAAAAGCTGTTATCCAATTGTGGAGGTGTCCTGAGATGCCGTATGATTTTAGTTTTAGGAGAAGTTTATCATGTACTACTGAGTCGAAGGGTTTACAGAAGTCTATGTAAATTGCATCTATTGCTTTGCCCTGATCAAGATTTGTAGTCCATATGTTTTTGCAGTGAAGAAGTTGTAAATTACATGATAAATTTTTTCTGAAACCAAATTGTTTATTAGAGAGTAGGTTGCTTGTTTCTAGATGAAGGGTAATGGACTGATTGATGATAGATTCCATTACTTTGCAGGTGACACAACAAAGAGAGATAGGTCTGTAATTTTCAACTAGGCTGGGGTTTCCTTTTTTGAAGATAGGGATGACCATGGCGAGTGACCAAAGTTTCGGAAGGGAACTGGTCGTGAAAGCTTTTTCAAAAATTATGCTTAGGGGTTCTGCTATATTAATGGAAATCTTTTTTAAGAAGTATGCACATGGTCCATCTGGTCCAATAGATAGGGATGGTTTCAGTTTGTGAAGAGCTTTTTCAACATTATCTTCTGTGAAATCTCTATGTTAGGTCATTGCACTCATTGTTGGTACGATTGGGGAATGTTGGGTATAAGTGATGGGTGCACCAGTGGAAGATCTGAAGGAGGACCAAGCTAGAAATAGATTGTCATGGATCTCTGGTCTCTAAGAGGGTTGGGCTCTCCTGTTCCCAGCATTCCTCACCTGGACTGTCTTAGCCAGGGAGTTGCAGTTCAACAATATTTGAACATCCTCAATAAGAACCTGAAAGATTTAAAGTAAGGACACAATTCCAGTGTCCACAACATTCTTAACAGATCATTTATAATCCCAGTAGTGGCCTCATTCAAACAACCTGCCAAGTACCTGGCCATGTTTTTTTTTGGGTTAAGTTGTATGAAGATAGCTGCATAAATATCCTCACACAACTTGCATTGTGCAACTTGCACAACTTGCATTGTCCAAATCCAGAGCTTGAGTTAATCAGGTTACGTGTGTTGGCCACTAGGGGGCAGCCATTTGTAGGTACAGTATGTAACAATTTTGAAGAACCTAATTAAAGTTAATTAAGGTTCTTGTAATCTCTCATAGAAATCTCAAAAGCTGAATGACACTTGCTGAAGGTAAAGTATCTGAATGTTCAGTACTTAAGACGGCTATCAACTTCCTTCCTTCCTCACACCTGCTTACTTGGATGACAAAGAGAAATGTATTTTTAAATACATTTTAAAAATGTACCAAGTGGCATTTTTAAAAAAATATTAGATTTATAATCCACCTGTATTTTGCCCAGTTCAAGAGGTTCTTCCTCCTGTGTTCCACACAGCGCCAGTCTTGTAAAGTGGATTGAGTGGAGAGTCAATGATTGGCACAAATCAGATGGCTTTCATCCCTAAAAGAGGACTAGAACCCGTAATGTCAGGCCATTAATTCACAACTTTAACAATTACACCAAAACTGTTCCTTTCCCCCTGTTTTCTCTCCGGTATGAGTGAGAAAGGAAAATCAAGCAAAATATGAATAAAGTTAAGAGATGACTTGTAGGCGGCCATTTAGAAAATATCTTATGTTTTCCCAAAACATAAGGCCTTTTCATAATCTTGACTATGGAATGGCTTGTTTGGAGGCCTATTTTAGTTTTAATCTGGCCCCTTGTGAAAATCTAGCTGTTCACCCCAAATAATTCAGTTTCAGCCCACTGTTGATTGGCCTTGACTCCCTACTGTGGGACTTTTGTTATATGTTTACAGACCATTTTCCATTGAAAGATCCGTCGACATAAGGTTAGTTATAAATATTTTAAATAAATAAAATAATATAGAGTTTATACAAACATAATTTTCCAGCAGCCTTTCTCGGAACTGAGAACAATTCCTTCAAAGGCCAGTCCTATAACCATGGGGCTTTCCAGGCGAAGCAAAGAAGAACTGAAGTGAGTGGGTGAATGGGATTGGATATCCTTCCTCTCCAGTCAAAAATAGGCCAGGGTCAAAAAATTAAGTTTATTTCCCGGCATAATCCAGGTACATTTATTTCCCAAAATGAATATAGGACAAAGAAGAGACTAGACTATTAGTTAAAGTTGCATTTCCTAACAGACATTCAAATCAGTGTGAGAGATCTTAAATACCTAGGTAGCCAGGATAAAGTTCGCTAGGTTGACAATTTCCAAATTCCAAAGCATGAAATAACCTTAAATCAAACATTAGGTGACCTAAACACTGGTCCATTATTTACTGGGGCACTTCTTTAATAAATGCTTATAAAACAGTCACAAACACACACACACACCAATCTCACTGTTTTCAGCTCATGTCCATTATGGATTGGGAAAGAAATCTCTTATCTGATTAAATTCAAACCTGCATGTGTAACTATGAAAGAAGGTAATATCACTCAGGCGAAACGTACACCTATTAAATCAAGCCAATGATTTCATGATTCCAACATTGGTAACTTCAAAAAGTTGAAACTGCTTCAGCAGCCATTGTCCTTAGTGCTTAACATAATTTGCACATTGCTTAAACTCTAATATGATTTCTAATGTGATTTCTGCCAAGCCTATTTTTTTCACTGAACTCATCCCCTATAGTGTGTAGACCATTATTTATAGGTTGGCATGTTCTTTGAACTCAGAGCCTATGATTTATTCTACAAACTCTAATTCAAACAAAGAATGGATTAACACAATGGGTAATCCTGGGCCATGTATGTTGTTACTTATCTTCCATTACTTCCAAGAGGTGAGAAGTTCTACAGGAAGTGCTTAATCCAGGTTTGATTTCCTTTGGATGAGAATTTAACTGGAAGTTACAACATTTTTTGTAATATTTATGCTTATTTACTTAAGCCTGTTTATTTTTTATTTTTTTTAAATGTGTAGCGATATAAACAGAAGAGATCTAATAAGAAAGCAAATTCTCTGTTTATATTTCTGTAGAGACGTGGTTTTCAGTTTATAGCTTCTTTTTTTTTCTTTCTCACTTTGTATTTACAAAGTATTGTATGGAGATTATTGTGTTGTGGGCTGTAGTAGGCAATAACAGACAGCATAGATACAATAGCGTTTATTGACTCAACTGGAACTATTGAACAATAGGCAAATTCCTGTAAATTATACTCTTGACCCACAGGGCCTCAACCAATCATAATACTTGAAAAAGCATGCCCAAATATGAATGTTCAAGTTTCCCTCAAACAGTTGAAGTTAACAATTAGGATCATCTAAAGGTTAGTTTCACTTTAGCAGGGCTTAAAACAACTATATGTATTCAATACATAACAGAGATTTCATAATATAACCATAAACTGAAGAAATTGTATATATGAAACCCTTGAATCTTACATTCTAAGAGATTTAAATACCTACTTTATACATTAAACTATTTTATCTTCAAGATCTGTTTCTGCTTCAGCAATGGACTAAATACAAATCTATCTTTCCCAGTCAACAGAAGTTATATTTAATACATCAGGAAAAATATAATTGTTTTATTTATTTTTATTTATTTCATTTTGTCACAACAGTATACAAACATTGATATAAAACAACAACACATCATATAAGAAAAATATATATACAAGCAAAAGAATGCAATAACTATGTTAATTTGATATAATGAAAAGGAACAATAGACAGGAACGGTAGGCACATTTGTGCTCTTATGCACGCCCCTTATAGTCCTCTTAGGAATGGGGTGAGGTCAAAAGTAGACAGTTTTTGGTTGAAGATTTTGGGATTTTGAGTAGAGATTATAGAGTCAGGTAATGAGTTACAAGTGTTAACAACTCTGTTACAGAAGTCATATTTTCTGCAATCAAGTTTGAAGCGGTTGACATTAAGTTTGAATCTATTGTTTGCTCTTGTATTATTGCGATTGAAGCTGAAGTAGTCTTTGACAAGAAAGATATTGCAATAGATGATTCTGTGTGTTAAACACAGGTCTTGTCGGAGTCGGCGGAGTTCTAAATTTTCTAATCCCAGGATTTCAAGTCTGGTGGTATAAGGTATTTTGTTGCTTACAGAGGAGCGAAGAACTCTTCTAGTAAAATATTTCTGGACACGTTCGATTGTATTAATATCAGAGATGTGGTATGGGTTCCAGACAGGTGAGCTGTATTCAAGAATAGGTCTGGCAAATGTTTTGTATGCTCTGGTTAGTAGTGTAGAGTTTTTGGAAAAGAAGCTGCATAAGATTAAGTTTACAACTCTTAGAGCCTTTTTTGCTATGTAGTTGCAGTGGGCTTTGGCATTTAGGTCATTTGATATGAAAACTCCAAGGTCTTTGACAGGGTGGGGGTCGTCAGTAAGGTAATGTCCGTCAAGCTTGTATTTGTTGTTTGGGTTTTTTTTCCAATATGTAAGACTGAGCATTTGCTGGTTGGAGTTGCCAAGTTTTGGACCAATCGGATACAAAGTCAAGATCTTCTTGAAGGATAGAAGTATTGTTAGTGGTATTAAATAGTTTGACATCATCAGCAAAGAGAACACAATAACTAGAGATAAGGTCACAGAGATCATTTATGTATAGTATGAAGAGCGTTGGTCCAAGAACACTACCTTGGGGAACGCCACTTTTGACAGGAACAGGATTTGATATAGCGTTGCCAATTTTGACCATTTGTTGTCTGTTTGACAGGAAGGCATTTATCAAATTGTGAAGAGGTCCTGAAATGCCGTAGGATTTTAGTTTTAGGAGAAGTTTGTCATGTACAACTGAGTCAAAAGCTTTGCAGAAGTCTGTATAGATTGCATCTATTGTTTTTCCCTGATCAAGGTTAGTAGTCCATATGTTTTTGCAGTGGAGAAGTTGTAAGTTACATGATAATTTTTTTCTGAAACCAAATTGTTTATTAGAGAGTAGGTTGTTTGTTTCAAGGTGGAGTGTAATGGATTGGTTTATGATAGATTCCATTACTTTGCATGAGACACAGCATAGAGAGATAGGTCTGTAATTTTCAACTAGGCTGGAATCTCCTTTTTTGAAGATAGGATGACTGTGGCTAGAGACCAGAGTTTGGGAAGGGAACTAGTCGTGAAAGCTTTATTAAAGATTATGCTTAGGGTTCTGCTATATTAATTGAAAGTTTTTTAAAAAAAGTATGCACATAATCCATCAGGTCCAATAGATAATGATGGTTTCAGGTTGCGAAGAGCTTTTTCAACATTATCTTCTGTGAAATAAGAAAGCTTTGTGAAATAGTTTTGGGGAAGGTTTATTATAATTTCCTTATTCTGAATACACCATACAGTATTAGAAAGACAAACTAATATTAGCATTATCAAGAGATGCTTATTTTTCATTAAGAAACATCAACCATTTATTCCTGGTTCATAGTGTTCTTCTAGATCAGTGGTAGTCAATCTGGTCCCTACCGCCCACTAGTGGGTGTTCCAGCTTTCATGGTGGGCGGTAGGGGCTTTTTCTGATACTGAAGCACTTTCCTTTTTTTAAATTTAATTGATTTTTTAAAAAAATTCATAGCATTATTTAAAAACATTTTCATTAGGTTTTCATAAAATTCCCCATGACAATTTAAATTTTTGTAAATATACAATTTGTATTGCCCGCGCATAAGTTTAGTTCATGTTACGTAAGTGGAATGCGCTATAGTGCGACCGCAAACAAAAGAGCCTCATGCCAGAATAGCTTGCACATCTCCCCCCGAACCGGTGGGCACTTAGAAAATTTTACTACTAACAGAGATACAAAAGTGGACGGTAGGTATAAAAAGGTTGACGACCCCTGTTCTAGATCAATGTTTCTCATTCTTGGTAACTTTAAGATGTATCAAGTTCAACTCCCAGAATTCCTCAGCAAGTCATGCTTGCTGAGAAATTCTGGGAGTTGAACTTGATACATCTTAAAGTTACCAGGTTTCAGAAATTCTATTCTAGATATTTTCTTCTAGAACGGGGTCCCCAACCTTTTGGCCCTCAGGGACCACTAAATTCATAATTTTAAATCTTGCAGACACTAATATAATCTGCCTAATAACCAGCTGGGTGGGTGTGGCTAGGTGGTCATGTGACTGGGTGGGCATGGCCAACTTGATGTCACTCATTTTGAGGGGTGTCTCGCCAGCCTCTACCTGCCCCTCCCCTCCCAGCCCCTCCTACCCTGCCCGCTCAGGCTCCTTACGGCCCCAACAGGAAGCAGTTATTGGAGCTAAGCAGCCACCATGAGAAAGAGTTGGCAAAATAGTTATTCAGTTCAAATTGGATCTGGCCGAGAAGGAGGCTCAGCAGAAACACCTCACTGAGGACTACGAGCATAGGCTGTTGTGACTCAGGTTCCTGGACCCGGACTCCTGGACTCGGATGATTCAGAAAGTGAGGGAGAAGACCTGGCAAGCCTGCTTCTCTTGGGCCCTCTCCCTCCCTGGCACCCACCCAAAGGGAGGAGGAGGAGCCAGCAAGGCCTGATTCTCCCGGGCCTTCTGATTTGGCAACGCCCCAAGAACAGTTTTGGAGTGATGCAAGACTCCACAGACGTGACCGGCGCGCGCAGCAGAGGAAGCGTTGGGACAAAGCCAAAGAATGATGGTCATGCAGTGACATCTGCAGAGACTATAAAAAGGAGGCGGAACTTCCTGGTTTTCTGTCTTGGACAAAGCAGTGACTTTGCGCAGGCAAACTGTATCAATGGAGGGAAGAATATATTCGTGAGTAATTCTGGCCTTATCTATAATTTTCTCGTTATCTCCAGAGACTTGGGAGGCCCGTGGGTAGATGTGGCCAGAACATTTATCTATGTAAATAAATTAGAAAAGGAGGCCTTTGACTGACTCTTTGTTGGGAGTATTGGAGGAGGGAAACAGAACATTTTGTCCAAGACCCCGACTAAACCATCTTCCACCAAAGATGGACCAGCAGCAGGTACAGCAGCAGTTACAGCTACAAGCGGCTAATCAACAGCTCCAGCAGCAAGTGGCTCACTTGGCAGGCCAACTTGCTGCCGGGAATGTGCCTGCAGCCCCCCTCCTGTCCTCCCACTCCTCCTCCTCGTCGCAAGTGCCCGATAACCGTGCCGGATAAGTTTTCTGGGCAGCCTGAGATGTTCCCGACCTTCTTGGGACAGTGCCAGCTCTACATGGCTATGCAGCCAGAGGATTTCCCAGACGACCGGGCTAAGGTGGCCTTCATGATTAACCTTCTTTCCGGCTCGGCTGCCCAATGGGCCACGCCCCTCTTGCTCCAGGACAGCCCCCTGCTGGCGGACCAACAGCGTTTTTGGCAGCACCTGCGCACCATGTATGAGGACCCCGTTCGAATGCTGATGGCAACCAAGCACCTTAAGGAACTCCATCAAGGGAAACGCCCCCTGCAGGAGTACATCACCGAATTTCATCTTTTGTGCCAGGACTCTGACTGAAATGATGCAGTGCTGGTGGACGCGTTCCAGGAGGGCCTTTCAGAGGAACTGCAAGATGAAGTGGCCTGGGTGGAGGCGCCACGGACCCTCAACAACTTGGTGCCCCTTTGTCTCCGCCTCAACGCCCGTCTGCAACAGCGACCATCCTGTCGCGCCCCCTGGGACCCGCCGTCGACATCTGCACCCCTGCTTCCTGCGCCACAAGCACCCCGGGTCACCCCACATTTTGTAACCGCTGCAGAAGAGCCCATGGAGTTGGGAGCGGCCAGACCTCGCCTGACAGCCCAGGAGCGGAACCGGAGGTGCCAAGGGGGATTGTGCCTGTACTGTGGGGAGCCCAGCCACTTCGCTGCTTCTTGCCCCAGAAAGCGAAGTGGGGCACGCACGCCAGTCCCCGAATCACAGCGTGACCTATCGGGAAACGGAGCAGGCCTGACCTCGGGGAAACTCTAGGTCGGGCACGTACTAAGCCCCCACTGGACGTTGCGGAAGTAGACTCTGGGCCCCCTCAGCATCTGATTCTGGACACACAGATATGGTTGGGGAACCAGTCGGACGGGCTCCAGGCGCATGCGCTGGTGGACTCAGGGGTCACAACAAACTTTATGGACCAGGTCTTTGTGACCCAGTTTGTGGTCCCCGTGGTTCCGGTGGACCCTCCAATGCGAGTAGAGACAATTGATGGACGAGAACTGGTGTCCGGCCCCATTAAATTCGCCACCCAGCCTTTGCGCCTGGCTATTGGGGACCATGAGGAGGCGATCCAGTTTTATGTCACGGCGGACCTTCATTTTCCCTTGGTACTTGGGTTGGCCTGGCTTCGGACCACGATCCTCAGGTGGCCTGGTCGCGGAATGCCATCTCTTTCCCGAGTCTGCAGTGTGTCAACCACATCCGCCACACCTGTGCCGGCCAGAACGTCCCCACCGCTGCCATCTCCTTGCCTCCTGAGCTGACGGACTTCGCTGACGTGTTCAGCAAAAGGAGGTGGACCGACTACCCCCGCATTGGCCCTACGATTGCCCCGTGGAACTTCTGCCCAACACACCACTGCCTGTGGGATGCCTGTATTCCATGTCAGAGCCTGAGTTGGCCGCCCTCAGGGACTTCCTGGACAAAAATCTGGCCCGAGGGTTCATCCAGCCTTCAAAGTCCCCTCTCTCGGCCCCGGTCCTCTTCGTGAAAAGAAGACAGGGGACTTGCGCCTGTGTTGTGATTACCGCCGGCTAAACACCATTACGGTGCGGAATCGCTACCCCCTGCCGCTCATCCCGGAGCTGCTGGAGAGGTTGCGGGAGGCCACGATCTTCACCAAGCTTGATCTCTGGGGGGGGCCTACAACCTGGTGCGGATGCGAGAAGGAGACGAATGGAAGACGGCATTCGGCACCGATATGGACACTACGAATACACTGTCATGCCATTTGGGTTGACCAATGCTCCTGCCATTTTCCAGCACTTGAACAACGTGTTCCGAGACATGCTGGATCGGTTCGTGGTTATCTACCTGAACGACATCCTGATTTACTCCTGGTCCAGGGAAAGCCACCTTCAACACGTCGGTCTGGTTCTGCAACGCTTGCAGGAGCAACAACTCAATGCGAAGCTGGAGAAATGCGTCTTCTTCAGGACTTCCATAAAATTCCTCGGGCATATCATCTTGCCCGAGGGCATAGCCATGGACCCACACAAAGTAGAAGCTTTGTGTAGCTGGGAAGCCCCTCGTTGGGTGAAGGATGTTCAGCGCCTGCTGGGCTTCGCCAACTACTACCGGACCTTCATCCCGGGCTTCGCCACACTGACGGCTCCACTTACCCAGCTCCTCAGGAAGAAGGTTGTGTTCTGGTGGGGTTCTCCGCAGCAAGAAGCATTCACAGCCCTCAAGAAAGCCTTCGTCATGGAACCTATCCTGAGGCATCCCAACCCACTCCGGCCTTTTGTGGTGGAGACGGACGCGTCCAATGTGGCTCTTGGAGCAGTGCTGCTACAGGCTCCGACGAATGGCGGCACACTTTTTCCCTGCGCTTACTACTCCCGAAAACTCAATCCTTCCGAGCGCAACTACACCATCTGGGAAAAAGAGTTGCTGGCTATCAAGGCTGCATTCGAGGCTTGGCGACACCATCTGGAGGGGGCCTGACATCAGGTAGAGGTCCGAACGGACCATCGGAATCTCGAGCACCTCACCACAGCTTGGAAGTTGAACCAGCGGCAGATCCGGTGGTCGTTGTTTTTTGCCCGGTTCAACTTCCGCGTGACCTACATTCCCAGCGGTCACAACCAGAGGGCGGATGCCCTGTCCCGCAAGCCAGAGTACCTCTGCGCCAAGGACCCTCTTCCTCCACGGATGGTGCTGCCGGCAAAAGCCTTGACCGCAGCACGGGAACCAGTGGACTTGCGGGCCCAGGTGCGAGAGGCACAGCACCAGGACGCCTGGTCGCAGCAAAGGAGAGCAGAGGTGGGCCCCGCGTCTCCTTGGACCTTGGAGGAGGACTTACTCAAATTTCGGGTGCGATTATACATGCCCACAGGACCACTCCGAGCCCTCGTCATGACCCAGTGCCATGACAACCCTGCAGCAGGACATTTTGGGTTCTTCAAGACCCTCCACCTGGTGACACGGACCTTTTGGTGGCCCCGAGTGCGGCATGATGTACATGCCTATGTGACATCCTGCGTACCGTGCCGGCAAGCCAAGGCCGCCATGGAGGCCCCTCCCGGGCTCCTCCAGCCCTTGCCGACACCCGACAGACCCTGGGGGGTGATCTCCATGGACTTCCTGATGGACCTGCCGCCGTCCTCTGGGTTCACCACGGTGCTGGTGGTGGTGGACATGCTCACCATGATGGCACACTTCATCCCATGCCGCGGACTGCCCACAGCCGCAAAAACGGCCCGTCTCTTCCTGCAGCACCTCTTCCGCCTCCACGGTCTACCAGACAGGATGGTTTTGGACTGCGGAGTTCAGTTCACAGCTCGCTTCTGGAAGAGCCTGATGGCCGCGTTGGAGGTGCAGGTGTGTCTGTCGTCATCACACCATCCGGAGACCGACAGGGATACAGAGAAGGTCATCGGTATCCTGGAACAGTATCTCCATTGCTTCATCAACCAGCAGCAGGACAACTGGGCCGATTACCTGTCCCTGGCAGAGTTTGCTTTTAACAATTCTCAGCACACCTCTACTCAGATGACCCCGTTCTTTGCCAATGTGGGTACCATCCGCTCTTCCTGCAGCACCTCTTCCGCCTCCACGGTCTACCAGACAGGATGGTTTTGGACTGCGGAGTTCAGTTCACAGCTCGCTTCTGGAAGAGCCTGATGGCCGCGTTGGAGGTGCAGGTGTGTCTGTCGTCATCACACCATCCGGAGACCGACAGGGATACAGAGAAGGTCATCGGTATCCTGGAACAGTATCTCCATTGCTTCATCAACCAGCAGCAGGACAACTGGGCCGATTACCTGTCCCTGGCAGAGTTTGCTTTTAACAATTCTCAGCACACCTCTACTCAGATGACCCCGTTCTTTGCCAATGTGGGGTACCATCCGCGGCTCTTCCCTCTGGCACCACCGGACTCTCCTGTTCCCGAAACGCAGACCTTCCTGACGGAATTGCATGTGGTCCAACAGTTAGTACGTCAGCAGCTGGATCGGGCAAAGGAGGACTACAAATGGTCCGCCAACCGCTCCCGATGGGCAACGCCCCCGCTGGCGGTCGGAGACCGGGTGTGGCTCTCCATCAAACACCTCCCGTCCGACCGCCCGATAAAGAAGTTGGACCACCGATTCATTGGCCCGTTCCCTGTCGAGACAGTCATCAACCCGGTAGCCTACCGACTGACCCTGCCACAATCCATGCGGATCCACCCCGTCTTTCACCAGTCCCTTCTGGTTCCTGAGGCCACACCGAGTTCCCTTCGGTGCCCAACAGCACCCGTCACTGTCGCCGAGGACTAGTTGGAGGAATACGAAGTCCACAGCATACGAGACTCCCGCTGGCTGAAGGGTCGTTTCCAATATTTGATCGCATGGAAGGGATACGGGACTGATTTCTTTTGGGTAGATGCCTCCGACGTTCATGCCCCTGACCTGGTGCAGGCCTTCCATGAGCAGAACCCAGCCCGACCGCATCCCTATCGTCAGCCCTGGGGGAAGGGCCCTGCTCTGAGGGATAGTGTTGTGACCCAGGTTCCTGGACCCGGACTCCAGGACTTGGATGATTCAGAAAGTGAGGGAGAAGACCTGGCAAGGCCTGCTTCTCTTGGGCCCTCTCCCTCCCTGGCACCCACCCAAAGGGAGGAGGAGGGGCGGCAAGGCCTGATTCTCCCGGGCCTTCTGATTTGGCAACGCCCCAAGAACAGTTTTGGAGTGATGCAAGACTGCGCAGATGTGACCGGTGCGCGCAGCAGAGGAAGCGTTGGGACAAAGCCAAAGAATGATGGTCATGCAGTGACATCTGCAGAGACTATAAAAAGGAGGCAGAACTTCCTGGTTTTCTGTCTTGGACAAAGCAGTGACTTTGCACAGGCAAACTGTATTAATGGAGGGAAGAATATATTCGTGAGTAATTCTGGCCTTATCTATAATTTCCTCGTTATCTCCAGAGACTTGGCAGGCCCGTGGGTAGATGTGGCCAGAACATTTATCTATGTAAATAAATTAGAAAAGAAGGCCTTTGACTGACTCTTTGTTGGGAGTATTGGGGGAGGGAAACAGAACATAGGCTTTCCAAGCAGAGGGAAGACCTGTGGGAGTGCAAGGCCAGATACCGGCACCTGGAGGCTCAGTGGGCTGACATGGTCAGCCAGTTCCAGGCCATGAGGCAGTCCCACTGGAACGAGCCCTCCAGCTCTTCACCAGCAGCAGCACTTCCCTCCAGCCTTTGCCCAAAGCCCCACACCAGGAGGCTGAAGCAGACCCCAAGTCGGAATTTCTGCCCTCTCCAACCCTCACAAAAACAACTCAAAGGGGGAATGGCAACATAAATGTTCATTGCACATATCCGGCCTAGAGGGCATAATATGAGGAATATGCACCTGATTTAGTGCAATATAAAAAATGCAAATAATTTTTCTGCGGACCATCAAAATTTTCTCACGGACCACAAGTAGTCCATGGACCACCAGTTGATGACCGCTGCTCTAGAAGACTTCCTCGCTGCCAAGTTAGTGCAGTCATCTGTCCCTGAGTCAGCAGAAGAGTGTATGACATTAGCTGTCCCCATAATTGAGTTTCTGTTCCATGTCCCTGTAATCACCTGCCTTTTTCCCAAGTAATGAGTGACACAACCTAACAGACTTTATATACTTGGAATAAGGTGTGTGTGTGTATGTGTATAGGGGGGTATAATTGTGACATTAGCAGAGCTAAAGACAATTTAAGTCTCTTTCATATATAGATGAAAGTTTACTAAAGGAAATATCAGGGAGAGACAATGAAAAAAAAATAGAGGTAGATCTTGACTTACAACCATTCAATTAAATTCAAATTTACAATGAAACTGAAAAAAGTAATTTACAACTGATCATCACTTATGATTATTGCTTTTGAAAATGGAGGTAAAGATAAAACCAGAACTTTTCCTCTTAGGCCTAATGGAAAAAAACCCGAAGAAAAAAATTGGAACTTTGACCCAAGACTATTGTATGCACAAAAATGGAAGGACACTTCGATTCCTACCATGGACAAATGGTTGTAGAAGTTGATGGAGTTGGCTGAAATGGCAAAATTGACTATTTTGATTAAAGAAAAGAATATAAGTACTTTTCTTTCCACATGGAAATCACTTCTGAGCTTTGTGCTTGAAGTGGAAAAGAATGAAACTTTTATTTTGGGTTTTACCAGTTAGATTGATAGATTTTTATAGAAATGGCTTGTTCATATTATTATGAAAAAAATAATAATTATTCTGCTGCAACAGAGACAGTCGGAAGTCAATGTTTCTTTTTCTTTTTTTCTTATCCTTCCTCACTTCTGTTCCCCCTCTTCCTTCCCATCATTTTAGAATAAAATAGAATAGAATAACAGATGGAAGGGACCTTAAAGGTCTTCTAGTCCAACTCCCTGCTTACCTTACACCACTTCAGACAAATGGTTATCCAATATCTTCTTAAAAACTTCCAGTGTTGGAGCATTCACAACTTCTGGAGGCAAATTGTTCCACTGATTAATTGTTCCGTCAGGAAATTTCTCCTTAGTTCCAAGTTGCTTCTCTCCTTGATTAGTTTCTACCCATTGCTTCTTGCATTTTCATTTTCTTATTTACTTTTGCATTTTGTATCTTATTTTATCTTATAACTCAATGAAAATGTTAAACTTACCACTGTTGCAGCATCTCCTTAGACACATGATCAAAATTCACAATGGTCATGTGGCTGCTGTTTGCAATCTTCGTAACTGCTTTTGACAAGGAAAGTCTTGGCTAAAGTTAGATCTGCTTAATGACTGCATTTTTGCCAACCATAGAAAAATGGTCATAAAATCACGCACAGCTCACTTTTCAATTGGAAAATTCTAGTCCCAATTGTGGTTGTAGGTTTAGACTGCACCACATCTTTGAGGTGCAGTCTAAAAAGTCCCAAATACTGCGAGAATTAAATAAAACAATAAGGAAAATTAAATCATAACAGAGGTAAAGATTTGATCATAATTATCCAGTAGTTCTGCTGAAACCAATGTGATATCAATTGCTTACAAATGGATAACTAGTTCAGTTTATACAGATGACCTTAATTAGTTTAAATCCAAGCCAAAGTTTTCACTGATGAGAACTATAAAACAATTCCGTGCCTTGGGAGAATGGTTTCCAACTTTGGTTATAGAAATTTGTCCCTTAATACGCACAAAATTCAACAGGTTTCCTAAGACCCAGCACAAGCTTTGGAACATGTGGTATGTAATTTTTGTGATTTATAAAGCTTGGGAACATCCTTCCTGATCTCAAATGATCTCTGTATTATGTAACACAAGAGGCATAACAATATGCAGATTATCCTTTAATATGCAGATTAAAGTCTATATAGACTTTAAGAGATGATGTTGACCTCATGGTTAATTAAATTAAAATCTAATTTAATCTAATTTTAAAAAGCTATATCTAAAATAAATATTTGTCTACTGAATCCAGCAGATGTGAGAGGTGGTAAATTTAAATGTCAGGTAGGAACTAGGCTCAAGACTAAAAGACAATAGTTAGAGACAAACAGAAGATCCAAATGATGTGGCTGTTGAGAAAGAATTACAAAAAGTATCCCCCACCTGCCACCAGAAATCAAACTGCATCATGTTCCCAAGCCAAAATCTTACAAAGGCCTTGTCTTAAAGATAAATAATTACAAAGAAGAAACCATCAAACCCCTTGTTTGATATAATAGCCAGTCAGCTGGCAGTTGTCCTACTAGCCTGAAATAAGGTCAGCTTTTGTGTTCAGCAAGTGGCTCAGCATTTCTATTATCATCTGTTCTGTTATCATCACCATCTATCTGAAGTGCTGTACGTAGCTGCCCACAATATGGTGCTTTGCACAGTTTGTAGAGAGGACAGGAAAGCCAATCTAGCCACCAAGTTGACTTGTTTTCCAGGTCACTTAAATTCTTCTTCTTTCCCAGCACAAAGTGGAATGCTAGTGTTGGACGAAATATCCATCTGGGTTCAGTTCAATCCCTACTTTTTTTTTTTTCTTCAAGACATGAGTTTTGAAACATGCTCTTGGCAAAAATTAAAATTGATCAAATCAGTGGGTGCTTTTAATTTTCCTGATGCAAAGGAAGCCATTGATAGAGACAACAGAAAAAAAGATTCCTTCAGTGGCTCCCAAAAGCTTTCAACCATGAAGGTCTAGCAGCCAGGGGAAAAGTTCTGGTAAGAATTTTACAGTATCCAATTTTCTATGCCAATTAATTTCAGCTGTTAGATATCACTTTCTGTGAGCTTCCAGTCAGGTCAAGCAAGCACACATCCCAAAATTTTCACAGCCATGGTTTTCCTTTAAATTACAGGCTGCCCATTTCCAAGGGTTGGTTACTGAACCTGCCCTAGCTCTTACTTTAGTCTATCCCAAAAAAATTTTTCCAGTCCAAATTGAGGTTAATCAGTGTGCAATCCAGGCTTTTTCCTTTCTTCTTCTTTTTTTTTAAAATTACGCACAATGAGCCCTGGGACTTCTACTCATGATACCACCAGTGCAACATATCTTGCTTTACTGGGCAACTGGGCAGCATCATTTGTGAGTCATAGTCAGGGCTTGGGTTTTGGATATCACTTTTTCTGCTATCTCTTCAAGAGAGGAATTGCCTGAGGGGGATGCCCCTCCCCTATGGAATTAGCAGGGAGATCTGACTCCTTGGGCTTTTAGTGCCACAGAGCAAAAATCAACCTAGAAGTCTTGTGTAGAGGTAAGTGAAGGGAATAGTTTCAGTCTAATTCTGAATGGTGTGTCTCTCTGTGTGTGCCTGTGTTTGCAGCTACTTTTACAATTCAGGCAATACAAACAATACAAACATGCTGGACAAATTTCCCTACCATTAGACAGAAATCTAAGGTGTTCAGAACTTGCTGCGGTAGCCACTCAAATACAATCCTTACATGAGTACTTTAGACTGATTACAATGTAAATGAGACAAGAAAGAAAACCTTACAATGAATTTCCACCCTCCCCCATATTCTTTCCAGTTGTCTTCTGGGAATTGAAAAGAGTCTTTTAGTCTTTACTTGTACATCTCAGGGTCCTTTCTTTCATATCTTTTGGGTGGCATGCTTGTTGGTCAGTCAGGTTTGGAAAGGTCTGCTCCAATCTGGTTGCTGTGATGACTTTCAGTGGGAGCTGGATTCAAACTCAATTCCTGGCTCCAACAAATGGAAGGTCTCCTCTGGGGGCAGCATCTGGAACCATGTGCTCTGCTTCCACAATTGCAGAGTCATCTTTTCAGGGCTGAAAGACATTAGAACAGAATCTCCTCCCCACTTTTGTGGGTAATCTTCTCAGGAAAGGCATTGTAATAGGATTAAAAGGGGGGGTGGTAGATATCTTGCAGGCAGAGTTTGAAAAGATACAACACATCAATATTGCAGTTACTAAAAGATAATGCAGTTTCAACAAAATGCAGTTTCAACAACTGATGAGAAAGAAAAAACTGGATTCACATGCTTCAGGAACAGGAAAAATCATTTAAACACACAGTAAATGCAAGACTGAATTTTTTTTTTCTCTTGTAAGTGAACTTAAAACGTTTCCTTATAAACTTGAGTTGTTACTTTAAGATAAAGAGGAGGAGAAAAAAGCAGAAATGAAAAGTTCTGTACCCTATTCCCGGTGGCCACACGAAAATAGGGCAAAGGCTTTCTTTCTTTTCTCTCTCTCTCTCTTTTCCCTATTTTATTGCTTCAACCTTTTGTTTTTGTTTTTCCCTAACAATTTAAAATTCTTGTCTCTAGAGATCAGATACATTTTACAGTTACAATTACTTCAAGGGCCCACAAAGACAGACATACACACATAAAAACAAGGAGGACAGAGAGGAAAACAAAACTCTGAGATTTACACACACACTGATCATTCCCGCCATAAATCTCAGTTAAATTAGGGAAGGCACAAATCTTAACAGACAGACCACGTGGTTCAATAGAAGACAGAGAAAGAGACAGACAAACAAACAAAACAAACAAAATAAAAACCCAAACATTCCTATTTATATATTTCCCTTTTCTTTTAAGTACCTTTATTTAGCCAAATTTGTTTCCTATTCTCATCTTTATTACACAATTTCCTCAATTTCTTTTTCCGCATACCAGGTAAAACTGGCAGCCTCCGGGCACTCCAGGCCCCCAGCAGGTTTTCCAGGGGATTTCCCTCCACCCTCGAGCTACTGCTTCCCATGTTTCCCTCTCCGATGTGAGGTTTTATTTTTCACTTTGGCTTAGCCGGGTGGATCCTCCTACAGTTTTCAGAAAAAAAAGTTCTGGGAAGGACTTCGACTCCCTTCTGTCAAAGTATGAGCACCTTCCTGTTAAGGGAGCTTCCGTTTTGGATCAAAAAAGGTGATCCCAGAGGACCAACTGCCCTGCCAGTAGGTACGAGCACCTCTTCAACACTGCTTCCTGCTTCCTTTTTCGCATACCAGGCAAAGCTGGCAGCCTCCGGGCATCCAGGGCCCCAAGCAGATCTCCTGCTTCCTTTTTTTCTTTTTTCTTTTCCCTTTTTTCCCTTTTTTATTCTCTTAATTGCTTCATTCACACTTACTTTCCTCTCGCTCGGCTTCCGTTCCTAATAAACACAAAGTTCCACGTTTGGCTTCCCCCTCTTGCTTTCTCTATCCTACCGGTCACGGCTCGGTGGAGCTAGCAGTAGGCAGAGGTGCGGCTAGAGGTTGCTCAAAGAGGTGGAATCAGACTGCTTCCTTAGGTGGAATCCCACACACACACTTCCTCCTTCCCTAACAAAAGGTCCTGTGCTCTGGCAAAACCCCCATGCTCTCCAGACTTTTGGTCTTTCTGCGGTTAGGAAATGCACAGAGGATGCAAGATCCAGCTGTGATTGGGAGCAGGGCTCTCTCATTCACACAAATGCAGGCATACACATATTTCCCATGCTTTTCCATGCTTAAAATTAAAATTTAGAGGTACTCACCTTCTTTCCAAGCAGCCTTTGAGCTCAACACTCAAAACCCCTTTAAAACCTAGTTCCAAATGGCCAAGGTCCAGGAAAACTTACCCACAGACTCAATGGGTCTGCTGCTAGCAAGGGAGGCTTACCTGGGCCAGATCCATTGGTTAGGTTAGCTTGGAGTCCCATCTGGGTCGCCAATTGTTGGAAGAAATATCCATCTGGGTTCAGTTCCAAGTGGGGACAAAGACACTGGAAACATGGAGGCTGCTTGGAAAGATGGTTTAATGGTGGTCAGGATCACATGGCTTGAGATCCTGAACAGAAAAGGGCCGAGATCCTGTGTGCTCCCTGGCTTTATGCTTTTTCTGAGCTTTGACCTTTCTGGGGCACAGGAAGAGTATCCTGATTGGCTGTCAGACTCCCAGGGGGTGGGAGTCTTAGCTAACAATGTAGGTTGTCCCTCAAGCTTGCCTGAGTCTTGCTGGCTGATGTAATCTTCCCAGGTGCCATGTGGTGAGATGGGTAGAGGCTAATCCTATCATGTCCTGAGGGCCATGTCTTAATCCCATCACCCTGGAGCTGAAGGTCTTCTGTGTTGTAGATAAGATGTCTTTTGTCTTTCTGGGGCTATTAACAAAGGTGGGGGCCGCTTTCCAAGAGCATGTTTCTTCTTTTCTCATCCAGGAAGGTATAATATTCTGCTTTTTAAAATATTTCCTAGAATATTTCATTCTTCTAGGAGGGGGGTGGGTGCTAAATTCCTACACTAGGGAAGAAATTCATAAAGGGCTTTCGTGTAGTTCCTGGATTGGTGTGGATTCTTTCTGTGATCCCATGTTATTATCCTCAAAATCAAATTATTTCATTTCCTGTTGGTTATTTTTCAAGAATAATCACAAAGTGTAGAAATTTTGAAGCAGTTCTGGATTCTTCTTGGTGGGAACTCCTGCCTATCTTGGATCCTCAACTCTTCCCATTTCCTTTTCCCTACAGAGGAAAAGCTGCCTTGGGCCCTCCCCTCTCCAAAATATTTTGCAAATCCCCTCATCTCCTTATTTTACCCACACCTTTCTTAATCTTCAAATCCAACAATCATCAATTCATCTTTTACTCTTCTTCTTCTGCCCACATAAGGTTTCAGTCTTTGGGGGGAAAAAATGCCATTTGTTGTCTGATCAAACAGGTTAATTTCACCAATCTTCAAATTCTGATAGTCTGCCAATGTAGGTATTTCATTACTGTTGTATAATTGTGCATATCATACACAATGTCCATCTATCATGGTCTTTTCTAATTCATTGTCCATAAGCTTCAATGAAAAGAGTTTTGGTTTCTTAGCAATATTAATCTCTAAGTTTCTTTGCACCATTATTTGAATTTGTATCCAAAATTTCTTAGCTTTCTTACAAGTCCACCAAATATCCTCTGGATTAAAATTCCTTTGTATTTTGTATTTGTAATTTCTCTGCTGCCATATGCCCAGGATACACAATTTTATATAAAATAAATATATAATATAAAAATATTATGAAATGATGGCAGTTATTAATCCTGGCTCTAAATTTGTTCACTTTGGAAAGATTATGATTAGCACATGTGCAACCATTGCAATTGGCAACCAGTACAGTTTCTATAGGTTAAAACATAAGTAGTTCCATAGCTGGATGCAGAAGAAAACAAATCTTACAATTCTGTTTAAAGATGATGTACCTTAACGATTTAAATTTTAAGATTGAAGTTGAAAAGACAGAACGGATGGCAGAAAATGGGGAAAAATATTCCCTACATCCAATCAGGAAACTCAAATCAGACTTATTATCCATTCTAAGAATATTGGTTATTATGTTGTGTTTTTAGAGAAAGAACATTCAGGAGGTAGTTTTACAAAAACTCTGCTGAAATTAATACCTCTTTCCCATTTTGTTCATTGCATTTCTGGAATATCTTATGTGAAGAATCCCCCATTTATGAGAAGTTGCTCTAAGCACAGTTGGCCCTTCCTTGACGCATTCCTTTAGTTTCCTCATCCGTTTCCGCTCCTTTGTCCCTTCAAATACACATTTTTAAAGTTCAAGGGACACACACTCAGAACCAACATTAATATAGACAAAAGTTTCAGGTTCTGGAAATAGCCACCACAATACTAAGGAGGACAAAACATGCAGGTGGTTTTTAAATGGAGGATATGACAACGACACCTAACTTCCTGTCTGTTGTTGGAGTGTGATGTCTTTCTGCAGCACATAAACTAGGTCTAAAGTGCCGGTACTAGAGGAAGAACAGATTTATGAGGAAAAGGTTAGATTTATGTCTATATAAGACATTTCTCAGTCTGAATAGTACCCCAAATCTTTGCAAACTGGAATTTCAGATATATTGATCTGGCACCATTTTTCTTTCTCTTTGCATTACTTCAAATGATATTCAGGCACGTGATGCATACTCACCTGTATATGTATGCATTTGGCTTGTTTTCTTATAGAATTAAACTTCAAGGGGAAACTAAATAGTTATAAAGTTTGTCACATTATTTGCTTTGCATAGCCAGGCCAATGGGACCATTAGAGAAGGAACTTAAAGCTCAGATCCAGGAGCCCATTCAGAAGAATGAACACAAGGGAAAAACCCAAACTAAAAATATAGTATAAAGCCAAATTCTAAAACTATTTAAAAAGGTGTTTTTGAAGATTTTAAAGAAATGAAATAGTCACAGGTGGGCAAAAGGAACTGAACTGTAAACAAATCAGGGGACATAGTTTCAATCCATTGAACTTTCAAGTTTATATTAGGCTCTTTTTATTAGGCTTTTATTAGGTTCTCTTATTGCATGCTGGCCATTTGCCAAAGAAGTGAGCAACAATTTAAAGATTAATTCTTCTACCACCAAACCCAGCTTAACCTATCAGAATGTGACAGTTCTGTAATTTAAAGAAGTCTATGCAATTCCAAATTTCATAGTAAGCATCTCATCTAGTTTATTCCTCAAAATGGTCTATTAGAATTAAAATTACATGGCAGCTTGTGATTTTCTGAAGAGAAGAAACACCTTTTAAAAACTGAACTATTTTATTTTGTTATAGCCACCTGATTGTACATATTTTAATATATTGCTCAAGCAAATTCAATGATTATCTTCAGGCTCCTGAAGAAAACACAGTTTAGAGAAAATATGAAGTCAAACCTCAGGGTAACACATACTAAATTCCTCAATATCAGTGTCTCTAAATGGTAGAATCAGATTAACAGGATTGGAAGGGACCTTGTAGATCCTCTAGTTCAGCGGTTCTCAACCTGTGGGTCGGGACCCACTTGGGGGTCGAATGATGATTTGTCAGGGGTTGCCTAAGACCATCGGAAATATGGGAAGTATACTTGCGAGTCGAAGAATCGCGCTCCAATGGTTGACTCCACAAGCCAGCTACAGGCTCTTCAAATCGCTCTTCAATTCGGCTTCAGGCGCGATGAATTAAAAAAGAGAGAAATCTTTGCTCTGATGTCTCCCTCTCAAGCCAGCTACAATCACTCCCAATCGCTAGCCTAATCTGGCTTCAGGCGCGATAAACTTAATAGGGGAGTAGTCTCCGCTTTAATGCCTCCGTCCTCAAGGCAATTGCAAGCAGTTCAGATCGCTAGCTAATACGGCTTCAGGCGCGATAAATTCAAAACGAAAATAATTTTACGGTTGGGGTGGCCGCATCGTGGGGAATTGTATTAAAGGGGTCACCACATCGTGGGGAATTGTATTAAAGGGGTCGCCACATCATGGGGAATGGTATTAAAGGGGTCACAGCACTATAAAGGTTGAGAACCACTGCTCTAGTTCAACAAACCACTCAAGAAGGAGACCCTACACCATTTCTGACAAATGGCAGTCCAGTCTCTTTTTGAAAGCTTCCAGCGATGAAGCTCGCACAACTTCTGAACTTAGTTGATTGCTCTCACTGTCAGAAAATTTCTCATTTCCAGGTTGAATCTCTCCTTGATCAGTTTCCATCCATTATTCCTTGTCTGGCCTTCAGGTGCTTTGGAAAATAGCTTGACCCCCTCCTCTCTGTGGTAGCCCCTCAAATATTGGAACACTGCTATCCTGTCTCCCCAGTCTGTCTCTTCACTGGACTAGCCATGCCCAGTTCCTGCAACTGTTTATTGTATGTTTTAGCCTCCAGTCCCCTAATCATCTTGGTTGCTCTTCTCTGCATTCTTTCTAGAGTCTCAGCCAGAGGTGGGTTTCAGCAGGTTCTGACCAGTTCTGGAGAACCGGTAGCGGAAATTTTGAGTAGTTTGGAGAACCGGTAGTAAAAATTCTGACTGGCCCCACCCCCATCTATTCTCTGCCTCCCAAGTCCCAGCTGATCGGGAGGAAATGGGGATTTTGCAGTATCCTTCTCCTGGGGTGGGGTGGGAATGGAGATTTTACAGTATCCTTCCCCTGTCATGCCCACCAAGCCACACCCACAGAACCGGTAGTAAAAAAAATTTAAACCCACCACTGGTCTCAACATCTTTTTTATAATATGGTGACCAAAACTGGATGCAGTATTCTAGGTGTGGTCTTACTAAGGCTTTATAGAGTGGTAATAGTACCTCACTTGACTTTGATTGTATCTTTCTGTTAATGCAACAGGATTGCATTGACTTTTTTGGCTGCCGCCACACACTGTTGGCTCATATTTAATTGGTTGTCCACTAAGACTCCAAGATCCCTCTTACAGTTACTGTCATTAAGCCTGGTTTCACCCAGTCTATATGTGCACTTTTGGTTTTTCTTGCCCAAGTGTAAGACTTTACTTTTCTCTACATTGAATTTCATTTTGTTAGATAGGGCCCAGTGTTCAGGTCTGTTAAGATCCATCTGGATCTTGAGCCTATCATTTAGGGTGTTAGCTATTCCTGCCAGCTTAGTATCATTTGATAAGTTCCCCTTCTATTCCCTCATCTACGTCATTTATGAAGATATTAAAGAATACTGGGCCTAAGACAGAACCTTGTGGTATCCCACTGCTTACTTCCCTCCATGTAGATGTAGACGTAATTTCATTAAGGACTAGTTGTTGAGTACGGTTTATCAGCCAGTAAATAATCCATCTGATGATTTATTTATTTATCTATTTATTAGATTTATATTGCCGCCTATTCGCCCATGGCGACTCAAGGTGGCTTACGGAATATAAAAAAACCACATTTAAAAAACTAAAACTCATAAAAAATCAAATAAATTAATGGAATAAAATCAACCTTGACCTCCACCTCCTGCCCCAGCGACAGCCAATCACACAAGCCATTTAATGGGCTCCATCGACTCTGGGTTCCCCAGGCCTGCTGGCAAAACCAGATCTTCAGCGCTTTCTGGAAGAGAATTAGGGTGGGGGCCATTCTAATCTCTGGGGGAATGATGTTCCAGAGAGAGGGAACCACCATGGAGAAGACCCTTCTTCTGGGTCCCACCAGGTGTATCTCCCTCAGGGATGGGACCCGCAGCATTCCCTGCCTCCCGCTCTAATGGGTCAGGTAGATGTGACCAGCAGGAGATGGTCCCTCAGATAACCTGGTCCCAAGCCATGAAGGGCTTTAAAGATGACAATCAGCACTTTGAATTGCACCCGGAAGCAAATTGGCAGCCAATGCAGCTCCCGCCGGAGAGGTAATATATGTGCACACCAAGGTCTGCACAAAACTGTGCGGGCTTCTGCATTTTGCACCAACTGGAGCTTCTGGATGCTGTTCAAGGGCAGCCCCATGTAGAGCATGTTGCAATAGTCAAGATGGGAAGTTTCTAAGGTATGAGTGACTGTGAATAGAGATTGCCACTCCAGGAAAGGGCGGAACTGCCACACAACTCAGTTGCATGAAGGCCTCCTGGCCGTGATTGTCACCTGTTCTTTGAGCAGGAGTCGTGAGTCCAGGAGAACCCCCAAATTATGCACAGAGTCTGTTTGGGGTAATGCCACCCCATCCAAGACCAAAGATGCCAATTCTCCCTGAGCCAATGAGCCCCAAACCCAGAGCCACTCAGTTTTGCCAGGGTTTCGTTTCAACCCATTGCTCCCCATCCAACCCCTAAGAGCCTCCAGGCACTGCGAGAGGGAGATAATGCTATCTATCCCACTTTTTTCTAGTTTACCAAGAAGTAGATTGTGGTCTACTTTGTCAAATGCCTTGCTAAAGTCTAAGTATATTATGTCCACATTATTTTGCCAGTCTAGTAATTTAGTCACTGTGTTGAAGAATGAAATAAGATTGGCATGATCTGTTTTTAACAAACCTGTGCTGACTTCTAATTATTACTTTTCTTGTTTCTAGATGTTGGCAGATCTGTTTTTTTTCAAAATTATCTTTTCCTGTATTGTCCCGGGTATTGATGTTAGGCTGATTTCCTGATTTGTTTTTTCCCCTTTTTTGAAGATGGGAACCACATCAGCTCTTTTCCAGTCCTTCAGTAGTTCCCCGGTGTTCCAGGATTTTTGAAACATGTGGTATAGTGGTTCTGAGATGACATCTGCCAGCTCCTTTAGAGCTCTGGGATGTAATCCATCAGGTCCCTGTGATTTGTATTCATCAAGATCTGACAGGTGTTCTCTTACCTTTTTTTGTGTGTGCTTATTTTAACTTTTATTTTGTTTGTGTTATGTTGAATTCTAGTATGACATGGTCATTCTCACCCTAGGTTCCTGTGGTTTCAACTTCCTCTATCACTTCTTCTCTGTAAGAATGAAGACTTCTTGGCATGACCACTTATGCCACTGATTGTGCATACGTATATGAATTGTGGCATAGTTACAAACAATTGTTATGTATTGGTATAACAAGAAGGTCTATGATCAGACTACTGTTATACTTGATTGGTTTGTAATACAAGTATTAACTGTTAATGGACACATTCTAGGTTCTGCTGACCTTCCTTGAGGTTTTATGTCTTTGAATTAGATTTGGACTAAACGCCTCTAAATGAGGGGTGCCTTAAGAAAAAGCATTTTTTGCTCTATGGAGTAAGAGACATAGTTCTTTTAAGAGCCACTCTTTTTTCTGCTTGGGTAAATCATAACATCTCTTTTGGCAATCATAGAGTTGCCATATTTAATTGTATTTCTAAATTAAGAATTTATTAAAGTTCACATGTTCATTTATTTATTTGATAGATTGATATTTCTTCTCTTTGGGAGTTCAACACCAACACAATGATTGTAGCACTCTCTGTTCCTATTTTCTTCAAAACAACTATCCTGTAAGATAGGTTGGATTAAGAGAGAACAATTGGTTCCAGATCACCCAGAAAACTTCCTTTGCTGAGAGGGAACTGATTAGCATTAGAAGACACTAGCAGGCAAAGATTTTTCCAAATTCAGGCAATTCCATTTTCCTTTTTTTTTTTTTTTGCTAATTATGAAAACCAATCACAATCAGCGTTTGTGTCTTTCCACAAAAAGAATGTATTTATTTATTTATTTATTTATTTATTTAGTCGAGAACGTATTAGGTAATATATATAAGCATGAATTGAATACATAGCATAGCACAGCACAGCACAGCACAGCACAGCACAGCACAGCATAGCATAGCATAGCATAGCATAGAATAGATTTTTTTTTATTGGCCAAGTGTGATTGGATACACAAGGAATTTTCTTGGTGCATATGCTCTCAGTGTACATAAAAGAAAAGATACCTTCATCAAGAATGCTAAGGTACAACACTTGATAATCATAGGGTACAAATAAGCAATCAGGAAACAATATCAATATAAATTGTAAGGATACGAGCAATAAAGTTATAGTCATACAGTCATAAGTGGGAGGAGATGGGTGATGGGAATGATGAAAAGATTAAGAGTAGTGCAGACTTAGTTTAATAGTGTTGAGAGAATTATTTGTTTAGCAGAGTGATGGCGTTCAGGAAGAAACTGTTCTTATGTCTAGTTGTTCTGGTGTGCAATCCTCTGTAGCGTTCTTTTGAGGGTAGGAGTTGAAAC
Organism: Ahaetulla prasina; assembly: GCF_028640845.1. NCBI lineage: Eukaryota > Metazoa > Chordata > Lepidosauria > Squamata > Colubridae > Ahaetulla > Ahaetulla prasina. Next base: position 32,922,401 of record NC_080542.1, on the reverse strand, counting down.
AGTTTATGTCCAGGATGCGAGGGGTCTGTAAATATTTTCACAGCCCTCTTTTGACTCATGCAGTATACAGGTCCTCAATGGAAGGCAGGTTGGTAGCAATTGTTTTTTCTGCGGTTCTAATTATCCTCTGAAGTCTGTGTCTTGTTGGGTTACAGAACTAAACCAGACAGGTGCAGATGACAGACTCAATAATTCCTCTGTAGAAATAGATACAAATAGAGGAAACATTTCTTTGTCTTCTCTTCCCTGAAAGTATAATAAAGTTGTGGAGAAGAATGTAATTGGTCTGTGGCTCTAAAAGAATAAGATAATAATCTGTAAGGGAAAAGGAGTATAACTTAATGAAAGAGGGCAAAATCCAGGCCTGACATTTCCAGAGGGTAAGCTGAAAAAGGCAACTCTTCCTAGAAAACTAGAGAGCATTTGTTGATCAGTGTAAAGGAGGCTGAGGTAAATAAACTTAGTATTGGCATATTGTATGGAAGTTCCTGTCCGCAAATTCTTAAATCCCTAGAAGTTTTCTAAAAAAAGTAAATCATTTCCACATTCTTCTATTCATTTTTAAATAGATCAGCTGCTCTGTTTCTCAATACTTTCTCTTTTTCTCTATAAGGAGTTTTGAATAAGACTTTTTGTTTGGACTTTTGGTTTCTTGTGCAGAGGATATCCGAAAAAATGACTAATCTGGACATATCTATGACATAAAAGAAGAGAGTTTCCATGACCTCTCTAACTGATGTCATTTTAGTAAATTAGCCCCTCCAAGAATCTACTTCAATGTTTTTCAGCCTTAGCATCTTTAAGATAAGTGGACTTCAACTCCCAGAATTCCTCAGCTAGCCAAACACTGATTTACTTCTTCAGATAGTGATTTCCCACCTGCCATCTTCACTTTCTTTTCAAATTTACTCACATGATTAAAAGTGTATTGCAGTCTGGATTCTCAACATAAAAGTCCAGTCTAAGGGTTTATCTTAATCTCCCCCACCTACATTTTTTGATTTTTGGTATTTCACCCACACTTACCTCGTCACTTCTCTGAGCTCCAGCTGTTTCCTCCATCCCACTTTCTTCTGGCCCCCCATTGTTCCATCCTCACGGACATATAATCGTCATGTATATTTTTTCCGGTTCTTTCCAGCTGCTGAGGAAAATTATAAACATCCAAGGACAGCATGAAAAACAAACCCTTGTGCACCTCCAGGAAGAAGATGCTGGTCTCATAAAATAAACTTTGGGAGATGGCTTCCAGCAATAAATTATTATCAATAGATCTGTGGCTTTATAAGAGCCTTTCCACTTAATCCATCCTTTTAAAGTTAATACTTAATCTAGCCTCTGAACTGTATTCTAAAGTTATACATGTCTTTATACATGTCTAAAGTTATATACTATCTTTTAAAATGTATGTTGTTTAAAAAATTGAATATGCATTGTAAATTGTAACAGGAAGGGTCCTTTTTAGAGACCAGAAGTAGAACTATTTAATCCTCAATCCATTGGAAAAAGTAACAGAGAATATTGAGTTATATGAGCAAAATATTCTCTGTGTCAATTAAATATAGGTGTGGCACACAAGCATTTTAAAAGGAATTTAATTAGGTTAGATGTTCTCAGTCATCGATTGAGAATTAGGTTAACCAACTGAATAGCCTAGTTTCTTGCCACTCAGGGAAATGGGGCATGATAGTTAGAGTTACAAAGAAGACTTAATTCAAATCTTTGTTTTGCCATGGAGCTTCCACAAATATTGAGTCTAATCTACTATAAAAGATGGATGTGAAACCAAAGAGGTGACACTGATTTTATTGGAACAAATATGCAGTCTATTTAAATAACAACATCAGTTATACTGTTAATGACAACACAAGTAAATGTTGCATTGTGAGTGATGCTTTTTGTGTATGAGCTTGTTATTTCATGGCCTTTCCCCACATAATTTCTCATGGCCTTTTCTCATGGATGTTACCTGGTAATTCTTGAGCTGCTATCACAGAATTGTCTCTATTGCCAATTATTTTGTTCCATCTGTTTATAAATCATGTGTTCTGATTTTTACAGGCAAGATAGTTTGTTTGTTTTTTCTTTGGCTTTGCTAGCATCTTGTTTTAGCACAGGGGTGTTAAACTCAATTTCATTGAGGGCCACATCAGGGCTGTGGTTGACCTTGGGGGGCTGGGTGGGTGTGGCCGACTAGGTGGGTGAGGTTGCCTGGGTGGGCATGGCCATTTGATACAACCCACCAGGCATGGTTGATTGGGCGGGCGTGGCTGACTGGGTGGGCATGGCCAGCTTGACATCACTCCCCAAATTGCTGGCATTTTTCTTCTTTGCATTGGGTAGACTGGGCAGAAGCCACGCTGGCCCGATGTTTCCTTTTCACATTGGATAGACCACGCCGAAGCAACGCAGGTAGACCAGGCCAAAGTGCCGTGGGTAGACTTGGCCGAAGCGATATGGGTAGATCAGGCCAAAGTGATGTGGGCCGGCCTCTTACATTTTTCAGGATGCCCCATGGGCCAGATCTGACCACATCGCAGCCCAGATGCAGCCCGTGGGCCTTGTATTTGACATCCGTGTTTTAGCGTGTCACCAACTAATGAGGAAAACTGCACTCAGTCATGGCACTGCAACAGAAACAGGAACAAGGAAGATCTGACTTCAAGGAATCTGGCTTTTCTAGGCTAATTCGTCTGTCTCTTCTTCCAAAACCTCTGAGCATTTCCCAAGTTAAAATAATATAAAGTAAGGAAAGAAGGAAGATACCATAGCAGAAATAGACCTAGAAATTGTACAATTAGCTAGATGCAGTATATAGTGTCAGAGAACTGAAACTGCATAGATATTAAGCAGGATCTCTCTTGCTTTGAAAGAAGAAATTCAAAATGACAGATAAAGGGAAACCAACAAATAGCTCCAAATATACCCCTCTTTTCCCCCAATGAAAATGATGGTGTTGTACTTGCTTTCTCTGTTTTGTTTGCAGTCTAGAGAGAGAAGGTGATACTAAAATAGGCAGGATAATGAGGAACAGTATAAAAGGATTTCAGGACACAACATACAAATGGAAAATGCAATGACAGAAAGAAAAATAATAATAGCTGTAACTGTGAGAGGGATCTTGGAGTCTTAGTGGACAACCAGTTAAATATGAGCTAACAGTGTGCGGCAGCATCCAAAAAAGCCAATGCAATCCTAAATTGCATTAACAGAGAGATACAATCAAGGTCAAGTGAGGTATCTATAAAGCCTTAGAAAGACCACACTTAGAATACTGCATCCAGTTTTGGTCACCACATTATAAAAAAGATGTTGAGACTCTAGAAAGAGCGCAGAGAAGAACAACCAAGATGGTTAGGGGACTGGACGCTAAAACATATGAAGAACCATTGCAGGAACTTGGCATGCAATCTAGTGAAGAGAAGGACTGGGGAGACATGATAGCAGTGTTCCAATATTTGAGGGACTGCCACAGAGAGGAGGGGATCAAGCTATTTTCCAAAGCACCCAAAGGCCAGACAAGGTATAATGGATGGAAACTGATCAAGGAGAGATTCAACCTAGAAATAAGGATAAATTTTCTGACAGTGAGAACAATGAACCAATGGAACAGCTTGCCTTCAGAAGTTGCGCGAGCTTCATCACTGGAAGCTTTCAAGAAGAGACTGTACTGCCATTTGTCAGAAATGGTATAGAGTCTTCTGCTTGGGTGGAGGGTTGGACTAGAAGACCTACAAGGTCTCTTCCAACACTATTAATCTGTTAAATGGCTCACATAGAAACAGGATGGTGATCAGAGCAGAGGAGGTGTTCACTCATCTCCCAATACTTTATATTTCTCAATCTTGGCAAATTTAAGATATGTAGGCTTCAAGCTGGATGGAGAATTCTGGGAGCTGAAGCCCACACATCTTAAAGCTGCCAAGGTTTAGATACACTGCCCAATATTCTGAAAATACAACTCCAGTTATATTTGCCATACAGGTAATCTGTATGTCAGGGTTCCAAGTAACACCACCAATGAAAGAAGACTCCGAGGCTAGAAATTCCTCAATGTTCCATTTTATTAGAGATGTCATATTGGCACATCTGGGAAAACCTGAATCTGAAAGATTCCAGATTTTCACCACCCAAAAGAAAGTCCAAGTCTCTGCCCCAGCACCCATATGTCCATCACATGGTCCAATCAATGCACTGTCCCAGCTGGAGATGCCTCCCAGTCAAACCACTCCAGGTGCAGAGCAGGATGTCCTTGACACTTAGAGAAAAGAATGTTATTATGGCTAGATATCTCTCCAACTCCATACAATACCCCCTCCCAGTTTCCCACAGCACTAAATGTGGCACCCTGGAAGATCCAAAGTAAAAGATGGCTTCCAGGACTGACACTGTATTTGTTCCAGTGGAAATGGAAGGTAAAACACAACATTTTAAAACTATTTTTGCACAGTTGCTGGGTTAAGGGATACACTATTTTTATGCCAGTATGGCTGATGATGGCTTAAGGCAATCTCCCTTGTGTATGGAGAATAAATTGGAGGCAAAGATATGCAACCAGGACAGAAAGTGGGGCCTGGAGCATGAAAGAGCTCTGCTAAGATGGATGGAGTTTCAGCATTTGACACTCAGAAGTTTTGAAGGAAAAGGAAATTATCTCTTTTAGTTACTATAAATAAAAAGGATGATGAAGAACCAGTAATAATTCAGCAAGTGATATTAAACTGGAGTTGAATGAATATATACAAGGTGTGGAGTGGCATAGGCATTCTCTCTATATGCCTCCTCCCACCACTTTCTCTAAGCTCGTGTTTTTCAACCTTGGCAATTTTAAGAGGTGTGGAAGGCAACTCCCAGAATTCTCTGGGAAGCTAATCCTAATCATTCTGTGGATAAAAGCTCTTGTCTCACAGGTCTTATGTGTGATTCATGTATTTTCCAGTAGTTCATCTATCAATTGATGCCCTGTCAACCACTTCTTCTCTTTCTGTCCACCTTGTTATGTATTATATTTTCCACAGATGCATTAACCCTCATGAAGTGTCCAAAGTATTTCATGCTTCTTGTATACACATACACATACACATACACATACACACATACATATATGTATATATATTAAAAGTTTTTAAAAGGAAGATAAAAACTAATGCAAACTAATGTCAAGTAAGAAGGAAAGAAAAAGAAGGAATTCAGAAAGAAAGCTAAAAGTGCCACAAAGAAAGAAAAAAAACAGAAAAGTAAAAAAATACAAAGAAATTAGTTTTGGTTTTCTTTAAGAAGTTATAAGTACAATAACAACTTTTCTTCACAAGGTAACAATACGAATCTCTTCTTTCTATAATCAAAATTATAAACTATGAGTTCATCTTTTTCTGTTTTATGCAAAACATCCACTTTCACATGTTCTTGTTTAAAATTTCAATAAAAGTTTATTAATGTAAAGGTAAAGGTTTCCCTGTCCAATCATGTTTGATTCTAGGCCATGGCGCTCATCTACAATTCTTGGCCAAGGGAGCCAGCATTGTCCAAAGGCATTTTCTGTGGTCATGTGGCCAGCATGCTATATGCCAAAGGTGAACAGAATGTTGTTATCTTCCCACCAAAGTGGTACCTATTCATCTACTCGCATTTGCATGCTTTTGAACTGCTAGGGTGGCAGGATTTGGGGCAGGAACAGGACATCACCCCATTGCACAGTGCTTGGGTGTTGAAACCAGGCTGAAAAGGTCAGCATCTTTAACCGCTGAGCCATTGTGACCCCTCAAAAGTTTATATATTTTTGCAATTACATATTCATCATTTGAATACAATTCTATTTCAAATTCAGTCTTACAACATTCCAAAGTGTACAGCTGTGTGTACTTTAAAACTTTCTTACAACTGTAAATAAGAAAATCACAGCCAATTATATTCCTCTGCCTGTAGTACTTCTCTAGATTTTATTTTGCATTCCTCATGACAAAATTCTAATATCTCATAATAGATTAACCATTTATGTTTGCCTATTTTTTCCCACCTATAAAGTTCTTGGACTGAAAGCTATGAAAGTGTTTTGGGCATAGCCTGGATTTGTATCTATTCCATTTTTTCAGTATGGTATGTCTAACATAATGATGTTTAAAATCCTCATTATCCTTGTCTTTGTTGTTAGTCACAAAGTTGTGTCCGTCCCATCGCGAGCCCATGGACAACATTCCTCCAGGCCTTCCTGTCCTCTACCATCCTCTGGAGTTTATTTAAGCTCATGCCTACTGCTTCAGTGACTCCATCCAGCCACCTCGTTCTCTGTCTCTTCTTTTGCCCTCAATCTTTCCCAGCATTAGGCTCTTCTCCAGTGAGTCCTTCTTTCTCATTAGGTAGCCAAAGTAATTGATTTTCATCTTCAGGATCTGGCTTTTTAAAGAGCAGTCAGGGTTGATCTCCTCTAGGACTGACCAGTTTGATCGCCTTGCAGTCCAAGGGACTCGCAGGAATCTTCTCCAGCACCATAGTTCAAAGACCTCAATTCTTTGGCGCTCAGCCTTCCTTATAGTCCAACTTTCACAGCCATACATTGCAACTGGGAAAACCATAGCCTTGACTATATGCACTTTTGTTGGCAGGGTGATGTCTCTGCTTTTTAGTATGCTGTCTTGATTTGCCATAGCTTTTCTCCCCAGGAGCAAGCGTCTTTTAATTTCTTGGCTGTAGTCCCCATCTGCGGTGATCTTGAAGCCCAGGAAAATTAAATCTGTCACTACCTCAATTTCTTCCCCATCTATCTGCCAGGAATTGAGAGGGCCGGATGCCATGATCTTAGTTTTCTTAATGTTGAATTTCAAGCAACTTTTGCACTCTCCTCCTTCACCCGCATCAAGAGGCTCTTCCTCTTCACTTTCTGCCATTAGCGTGGTATCCTTGTCTTATCATACCACAAATATCCATGTCTCCCAAATGTCAGATTGCGTTCTTCCGACTCCAAAAGCTTTCTATTGGCAGCATCCACAAGGTAAATCAGCGATTCTCAACCTTTTCTTCGCCATGGACCCCCTTTAAATACCTTTTGTGGACATGGACCATAGTTACAGATACCCAAGACTTAACTCAAGATTTAAACCATAACATTTCTTCAAACCTTCAGTGCACCCCAGGAGTCCCAAACCACAGGTTGAGAACCATTGAAGTAGACTAAGTTCTCTTCTTTCCTTGCATATTGTAGCTCTTTATATAGAACTAACACCTTTTTCCCATCACACAAATGTAGATGTATCCTTCTGCCATTTCTACATCAGTTGTTAAAGCAAGTATTGTTTGAAACAAAAGACATCATTCTGGGTAATACATTCATTTCTAGCAATGTCAACTGTAGTTTCTTAATATGTTTTTTTAAATTTCATTCCATGTCACCGGGTAGTTATTTTGAAATAGCATTCAATTTACATTTGTCATTGTTGTTGTTAGTTGCAAAGTCATGTCCGATCCATCGCAACCCCATAGACAATGTTCCTCCAGGCCTTCCTGTCCTCTACCTTCCTTGGAGTCCATTTACGCTCACGTCTATTGCTTCAGTGACTCCATCTAGCTACCTGGTTCTCTGTCGTCCCTTTCTTCTTTTGCCCTCAATCTTTCCCAGCATTTGGCTCTTCTCCAGTGAGTCCTTCCTTCTCATTAGGTAGCCAGAGTAATTCAGTTTCATCTTCAGGATCTGGCCTTCTAGAGAGCAGTCAGGATTGATCTCCTCTAGGACTGACCAGTTTGATCGCCTTGCAATCCAAGGGACTTGAAGGATGTCATAGTGATATCCAAATATTTTACTTTCTTCTCAATCTTAAAAACCCAATTTATCCATCAATTCTGTTTGAACTTCTATTCTCCTGTTTCTGTTAACATCCATGTCTTCAATTTGTTCTTTTTAAATTTTTTTATTCAAAAGATTTTACAAACATTTCTACCCATACTTCCCCCTTCCTCCTTCCAACCCTCACCCTATCCCCTCCCTCCACTCTCCTTCACCCACTCCCCCTACCCCCGACCCCTGGACTTCTCAGAGCAAAATACAGGATATATCACCTAACAATCATAAACTAGAATAAGCAATCAATCCATAAACTTCCATCCCTCCCCTAGTACCTTCCCTTATCTATTCAAAAAAAGAAAGAAAAGAAACAAACTATTTCAATTACATTCTATCCATTCTTAAGCTTTTCAATCCTTCTTCTCCATTCCAATATTCTTTTGTAGACAGTCTTTTAAGTACTCTAAAGTTTCTGCTCTCTCTTTTAAATTCATTAATTTTTTTATCCAATCTTCAACAGTATACGATATTCCATCTTCCAATATTTCAGTGGCAAAAGTCCAATTGCTGATATTCTTCAAAGTAATATCTTGTATAGTCCACCAGATTTATAGATCCATCATACATAATAATAAATAATATCATTTTTATCCAATCCTTAATACTCCAGTTCTTAATCTATGATTATCATTACCTTATTTTTTATCCAAATTAATTTAAATTTTAACAAATCCACATATAATCAACTAGCATTACTACAATCACTCCAACATTTAGAATATAAATTCAAACAATACCATTTACATTTAATCCCAATTCTTCCCCATATTTCCAACACTATAAATTACCAAATAATTTATAACCATTTTCATGCATTCCTTAATTAAGTCCATTTCTTGTTCTGTTTTTATCAAGACACCCCCAAATCAAATAATTCAGTTGTTGACAATTCAACCATATATAAACAATAACATCACTACAGTCACATCTCCAACATTTAAATTATAAATTCAAACAGATACAAATAAATTTTAGAAACTCCAAATAACTATTCTTACAAACATATATAAGTTAACAAAAGTTAATTTTAATTTAACCTTTCCCATAAAGAGAAACTCTGTTCACTTGAAATTGTTGCTTCTTTACTCCTTGTTCTTTACATTTAATAACCACTTGACTCGATCTTTTCTCCTTTACATCCCCTACTTTTTCCAATGCTTCTTCTGCATCAGTTTTAATCCCAAGTATTTGATGTGGACTTCCAGCCTTTAATACATTAATATAAAAATCTTGCTTTAGGTACTGTATTAAGACAGTATCTTCTTCCTATATGATTTACTGTTAAACCAGCTGGAACATCCCATCTAAACCATATCTGACAATTTCTAAGCTCATCCACCAAAAAAGCAAAATCCTTTCTACTTCTTAATATTTTAATAGGAATTTCTTTCAAAATTAATATCTCTTGACCTAATATTTGGATTTTATTTTTATAAGATGCTTGTAAAATTTCATTCCTCATCCTCCTGGTTGTAAAATAAATCACAATATCTCTTGGTAGCTGTTTCTGTCTGGCAACCTTAGAATTAACACGATACATTTTTTCAATTTGAATTACAACATCTTCTGGTTGCTCTCCAGTCACCTGTGCAAAAACTTCTACAAAAATTTCTTTTAAATTCTCTTGCTTATTTTCTTTAAGTCCTCTAACTCTCAGAGCAAACTCCATTGATTTAAATTGCAACACCACCAATTCATCGTCTACCTTCTCCACCTTTGTCTGAACCTCCTCTATTTTATTTTCCAAATTCAAATTAACTTGATTAATTTCTTCTACTCTTTCATCCAACTGGATCACACATTCACACAGTCGTTTAAATGCTGCCAACACATCATTTCTTATATCCTCATTCTGATCTTTAATTTTATTTTTAATTTTATTTATTTATTTATTTATTTATTTATTATTATTATTATTATTATTTATTAGATTTCTATACCGCCCTTCTCCCGAAGGACTCAGGGCGGTGTACAGCCAAAATAAAAACAAACAATACAATATACAATTAAAACAAGAATTAAAAAACTTATTATACAATTGGCCTAAGACTTTAAAACATTTAAAATTCTAAAAACCCATTAAAATTCATAATATAAAGTTTAAAAACCAACAAAATTTAAGCCAGCCCCGCGTGAATAAATAAATGTGTTTTCAATTTGCGGCGGAAGGTCCGAAGGTCAGGTATTTGGCGTAAACCAGGGGGAAGTTCGTTCCAGAGGGTAGGAGCCCCACAGAGTAGGATCTTCCCCTGGGGGCCGCCAGCCGACATTGTTTGGTGGACGGCACCCTGAGAAGTCCCTCTCTGTGTGAGCGTACGGGTCGGTGGGAGGCATGAGGTAACAGTAGGCGGTCCCGTAGGTACCCAGGCCCTAAGCCATGGAGCGCTTTAAAGGTAGTAACCAGAACCTTGAAGTGCACCTGAAAGACCACAGGCAGCCAGTGCAGTCTGCGCAGGAGTGGTGTTACATGGGAGCTACGTGGAGCTCCCTCTATCACCCGCACAGCTGCATTCTGGACTAACTGAAGCCTCCGGGTGCACCTCAAGGGGAGCCCCATGTAGAGAGCATTACAATAATCCACAACAGTATACACAAACATCGTCATAAATAAAAACAATACATCATGAAAGAAATATATATATGTATATAAGTAAAAGTATGCAACAACTATGTTAATTTGATATAATAAAGGGAACAATAGGACAGGAACAGTAGGCACTTTTGTGCTCTTATGCATGTCCCTTATAGTCCTTTTAGGAATGGGATGAGGTCAATAGTAGACAGTTTTTGGTTGAAGATTTTGGGATTTTGAATAGAGACTATGGAATCAGGTAATAAGTTCCAAGCATTAACAACTCTGTTACAGAAGACATATGTTCTGCAATCAAGTTTGAAGCGGTTGACATTAAGTTTGAATCTATTGTTTGCTCTTGTATTATTGCAATTGAAGCTGAAGTAGTCTTTTACAGGAAGGATATTGCAGTAGATGATTTTGTGTGTTAAACACAGGTCATGTCGAAGTTGGCAGAGTTCTAAATTTTCTAATCCCAGGATTTCTAGCCTGGTGGTATAAGGTATATAATTTCCAGGATTTCCTCTTGAATCTGCTTAAATTTTTGATCTATAACCGAAAATTGTGACCAAAGCTTCCTTTAAAAGTCCCTTTAAAAAAAATTTCATATCTTCCTGTAGCTTATGTATTTGAAATCATGAGACTCCACCATCCTTAACATTAAACTTTGTATCTTTAAGATCCATTTCTCAGTTTAATTTTATACTTTGCAACAATTTCAGTAAGTCTGTAATCTTTTCAACAAAAAAAAAAAGAGAATATTTTATTCTCCTTATAAAATCTTCATGTAAATGTAAATTCCAACAAATTTAAACGGAGCTGATAGCACTAGCCTTGTTAATGAGAACTTCCTTAACTTTCGCTTTCACACCCTTTTAGATAGAAATGCCATTTTCTTATTCTTCTTAAGTACTCTTCTCAAGTACTATTTAAAAACAGAGTTAAGGTCTGGTACTTGCATTTATCGACCTTCCTGACACTGCTCTGTCTGCATTGCCATTTATCAATTTAAATTATCATATTGATCGCAGAGATGGTCGCAGTGATTTGGTCTGCTAAAAAGCAGACTTGTCCCGGATCTGGAGCTCTCAGGCTTAAACAGGGAGCTCTCACCCTCAAGCCCCTAGAATCACTCCTGGGGCTTTCTGGGAAGCTCTACCTCCGCCCGTACGCTCACCTTTCCCTCTTCTCCCGAGGGAAAGGTTTTTGAGCCGTCAGACACCTGATCTGCGCTGTCTAGACAGCTCTAACGTGATCTCGGGGCTGGCGGTCAAAAAGACCATCTACATCACCAACGGAGCCAACCGGAAGTGATTCCTTTTTAAATTTTTCTAATGCACTAAAATCTTTGGTTTTCTCATTAATGTTTGAATTCCCTTTAAAGGACCTTCTAAATCCAACACAAAGTCATCTACCAAAGTCCTTTAAAAAAATTTCATATCTTCCTGTAGCTTATGTATTTGAAATCATGAGACTCCACCATCCTTAACATTAAACTTTGTATCTTTAAGATCCATTTCTCAGTTTAATTTTATACTTTGCAACAATTTCAGTAAGTCTGTAATCTTTTCAACAAAAAAAAAAAGAGAATATTTTATTCTCCTTATAAAATCTTCATGTAAATGTAAATTCCAACAAATTTAAACGGAGCTGATAGCACTAGCCTTGTTAATGAGAACTTCCTTAACTTTCGCTTTCACACCCTTTTAGATAGAAATGCCATTTTCTTATTCTTCTTAAGTACTCTTCTCAAGTACTATTTAAAAACAGAGTTAAGGTCTGGTACTTGCATTTATCGACCTTCCTGACACTGCTCTGTCTGCATTGCCATTTATCAATTTAAATTATCATATTGATCGCAGAGATGGTCGCAGTGATTTGGTCTGCTAAAAAGCAGACTTGTCCCGGATCTGGAGCTCTCAGGCTTAAACAGGGAGCTCTCACCCTCAAGCCCCTAGAATCACTCCTGGGGCTTTCTGGGAAGCTCTACCTCCGCCCGTACGCTCACCTTTCCCTCTTCTCCCGAGGGAAAGGTTTTTGAGCCGTCAGACACCTGATCTGCGCTGTCTAGACAGCTCTAACGTGATCTCGGGGCTGGCGGTCAAAAAGACCATCTACATCACCAACGGAGCCAACCGGAAGTGATTCCTTTTTAAATTTTTCTAATGCACTAAAATCTTTGGTTTTCTCATTAATGTTTGAATTCCCTTTAAAGGACCTTCTAAATCCAACACAAAGTCATCTACCAAAGTCCTTTATTTATATGTTTTTTTAAAAATCTTTACTTCCACAATCCTCTTATCTTGTCTTATATAATAATAATAATAACAATAGAGTTGGAAGGGACCTTGGAGACCTTCTAGTCCAACCCCCTGTCCAGGCAGGAAACCCTACACCCTCTCAGACAGATGGTTATCCAACATTTTCTTAAAAATTTTTGTGTTGGAGCATTCACAACTTCTGCAGGCAAGTTGTTCCACTTATTAATTGTTTTAACTGTCAGGAAATTTCTCCTTAGTTCTAAGTTGCTTCTTTCCTTGATCAGTTTCTACCCATTGCTTCTTGTTCTACCCTCAGGTGCTTTGAAGAACAGCCCGACTCCCTTTTCTTTATGGCAACCCCTGAGATATTGGAACACTGCTATCATGTCTCCCCTAGTCCTTCTTTTTATTAAACTAGACATACCCAGTTCCTGCAACCGTTCTTCATATGTTTTAGCCTCCAGTCCCCTAATCATCTTTGTTGCTTTTCTCTGCACTCTTTGTAGAGTCTCAACATCTTTTTTACATTGCGGTGACCAAAACTGAATGCAATATTCCAAGTATGGCCTTACCAAGGCATTATAATGAATATCTCTGTTCAGTATTTCAAGAACCATAATAAATAAGAGAGAGTACATTGGGCATCCCTTTTCTGAATCTCTCAAGGTTCAGATCAGGGGTTCCCAAGCTTTAAGGCTTGTGGACTTCAACTCCTAGAATTCTCTAGCCAATGTAGCTGGAGAATTCTGGGAGTTGAAGTCCACAAGTCTTAAACTGCCAAGTTTGGGGACCCCTGGTTTAGATAGATCTCCATTAGCAATTACCGATAGGTACGTTTTCTATGAATTGTAAATTAATCTTACCATTTTGTAAAGTTTTCTTTAAAGTTCATGTCTTTCAAAATTTTTAACAAAAAACCCCAGTACAAATTGTCAAGGGCCTTCTGGGTATCTAAGAAAATAAATGCAGCTTGTTTTTCATTATATTGCTCCAAATATTCCAAAATCTCTAAACTTGTCTTTAACTACCTTTTTGGTTAAAAACATGCATTGATCCTGTAACAATTAAATTGTTATAAAATTATTTTCAATCTATTAGCTAAAACCATTGTAAACAAGTTGTAGTCATTATCCGATATTTGTATCAGCCTATAGTTGCTTGTTAAAACAGAATCTTGTCCCTTTTTGGGTATTAGTTCTATATTGGCTTCTTCCCAACTTCCTGGTATCTTTCCTATTGCTAGAATAAAATTCATCATGTTCTGAAAAGGTTCTAAAAGTTCATCCTCAAAACATACAAGAACCTAATAATCCATATGGATTTAATCTTTTATAGGTTTAGAAATTTCTTCTTGTTTTAGATTCATATGTTATATTATTTTGTGTTGTGTTGGGATATTTTTATGTTATGTTATGTTGTTATGCTATTTATTTACAATTTGACACCCTGCAGATTCATAATGTGTTTCTGTTTCTCTGTAATTTTCTTTTTTTTTTAAAATATGCATTAATTTTCTTCAGACAAATGTCACTTCCATTATACAAGTTGAAGTAATATTAATGAAATACTTTTTGTATTGCCAGTCTATCCATTAATACAGTATCTTTCTCTGCAAATTCAGCATCATTTTCTTTTATTTTTATTTAATAATTTATAGGCCAACCACTTTCTTTGGTTTTGTTTGCAAACTTTTTTTTTTTGCTTTACATAATTCATTTTCTATTTCCATTTTTCTTACTGTTAACATAGATAACTTTAGTTGTACATGGACTCCTTGATTTGCAACCATTTGTTTAGTGATTGTTCAGTTATAGCAGCACTGAAAAAAGTGGCTTATGAGCCCATTGCTCACACTTATTACCATTGCAGCATCTCCATGGTCATGTGATCAGAATTAGGACACTTGGCAATTGGCAGATTTTTATGATGGTTGCAGTGTCCCAGGGTCATGTGATCACCTTTTGCAACCCTCTGACAAGCAAAGTCAATGGGGAAGCCAGATTCACTTATCAATCAAATGTCTAACTTAATAACTGCAATGGTTCACTTTACATCTGGGGCAAGAATGGTCATAAAAATGGAGCAAAACTCCATTAATGATTGTTTTGCTTAGCAATCAAAATTTTGGTTTCAAATATGGTTGTAAATTGAAGACTACCTGTACAAATGTAACTTATTGAGAAATACTTATCCTCTCTTGAATATTTTTTTAATTCTTATCTTTATCACATCCAAAGTAGCTTGTGTTTATGTTGTCCTCTAAATCTCAAACAAAATTTTTTCACTCTTAATTCTAATAGCACCAGATTATCTAGTTCTCTTTCAAACTCTGTCTATAACTCCTGTTTTACGCTTCAGAATTTCATTGTGCCATTAATCTGTTTTATATCTCCAGACACTTCTTCTTGAACAGAGTTTATCTTATTCTTTCATCTCCTCTTTTATTTTTACAAGTCTTTGATCTTTCTTTTTTAAAAAGCTGTCAGATTAATATCAAATGAGTCAGCTAATTTATTGCCTAATTCCTCAAATATTTTCTAGAATAAATCTGATGTAATTCTTCTTTGCAGGTTGCTCTAGTGAGCTCCTCCTCCCCGCTTTTGTTTTATTTGCAATACTGCCACTTGCAATGCTGTAATCAAAAAACAAGAGTGTTTCAATTTCAAAGGAAATAGTAAAAGGTAGTTCTTCTTTTTAGCTATAAATTAATTACATCCGAAAGTTGTTTAAGAAATTAGACTTATGAATGTATATAGGTTGCATTACGCCTTTCAACTTGATTGAAATCCCTCAGTTCCTAACCATTCAATTTTATGAGGAAAGCCCTCTCTCTTTGGTCTCTTATTTAATTTTTAGATTGATTGCTCTTCGATCGTATTCAGTATCTGCAACGTATTATTCAGATAAGCAATGGGTGGAAACTGATCAAGGAAAGAAGCAACTTAGAACTAAGAAGAAATTTCCCGACTTCCGGTGGCTCCACCTCTTCGCTGAGTTCCTAATTAAAGGGGCTCCGCACTGAACATCGTAAAGCCAGGAAAAGCCGGCTTTAATCTCTTTCCCTGGATGAAAGGGAAAAGATAAGAGCAGCAGGGAAGTGTTGGTAGACCTCCCCAGAGGCTTTGTTTTAATTAAGCAGAGCCCCGAAGGGTCGACGGGTCCCATAAATATTCCTGCCATGCTCCGACTTCAGTGCGTGCCTGCAAAAGCAGGAAAAGAAGAAAGTGTCCATCTCTGCTAATTGTCTTATCTTCATGGATTTCTTTAAGCAGACGGAATGAGTGCCAGCGGACAATTACTGGATTGCAAGTATTTTTGATCTCCTGACTTCTACCTTTTAAAAAAGAGAAACTTTTTTTCCTTTGTTTTAATTGACTCTTAAAGATGGCGCCTGAATGGGAGTGAAAGTGACGAATGGAATTTCAAACAGTCTGTGCAACTAAGAAGATAAGAAATGTTATGTGTGGATTTTAATGAAGTGAACTGAGCTCTCCTATACTTAAAGGGGAAAAGAGAAGTTTCTAGACTTATATTTTGTGAATTTTAAAAACTGAAATGGCTACTAAACCACCTAAGACTGGGGGTAGAAGGGGTTCTGAACCAGTTTTAGAAGACCTGATTAAAGAGCAAGGGAAAGTGTCTGAAGAAAGGTTTAAGGAGATTATGGATAATAATGAGAAAATAAGAGAAGAAATAAAAGAGAATAATAAAAAAATAAGAGAAGATATCTTGATGGCTTTTCAAGGTTTGGCAAAAAGACTGGAGGTGGTGGAGGAGGAGGTGCAAGAAATTGTTCAGTCAAATCAACAAATAGAAAATAGAATGGGGGAATGCAAATCAAATTGGATAAAAATGAAGATCAAGTGGTGGTGATGCAGTATAGAATGATGGAAGGAGCTCTGAGAATTAGGGGTTTGAATGAGGAGAAAGGGGAAGATTTAAAAAAATTTTTATCAGAAGCTCTGGCTGAATTTATTGAACTTGATCCACAAGAGGTTGCTTATCAAATTGACAAAATTTATAGAGTTAATTCTTGGATTGCTAGGCAAAAGAAACTTCCTAGAGACATTGTGGTTTATTTTTTGAAAAGAACAGTGAGGAATCAAATTTTGCAAGTTGCTTTTCAGAAAAACTTGAAAATAGGAGAACAGGAGTTGAAGGTTTTGAAAGAGATTCCTCCCAAGATGTTAAGGGATAGAAAGGACTTTACATTTTTCACACAAGAACTTAAGAAATACCAGATTCAATTTAGATGGGAGGTTCCAGTTGGCTTGACAGTGTATTATCAAGGAAGGAGATATCGTATTGACACAGTGCTTAAGGCCAAAGATTTTCTTTCTACAGTGCTGAAATTTGAAATAGAAATAATAGAAAAAAGAATTCAAGAGACTCAAATGGGTGTGGAAGCTGAGGTGATTCCAGTGATGTTACCATCAGAGGAACAACCACAAGAACAAAGACTGATGAGGGGAGCCCTTAAGCGTAAAGAAAAGGAGCAACAAACTCAAAGTAAAGTTCAGGATTCTGCTACAGAAGCGGTGGGAGGAGCACGTCAAGATACGGGAGGACGATCTTCAGTTGATTGCTCAAAAGCTTCAGCAGCCCAGTAATGGCAAATAAAATCTTGACTTGGAATGTCAATGGTTTGAACTCAGCTCAGAAGAGAAGAAAAATATTTCATTATTTGAAACAATTTAAAAATGATGTTATTTGCTTACAAGAAAGCATATTAAATTATCAGATCAAAAGTACCTAATAAACTCAAAGTTAGGTAAACATTTTGTTGCTTCAGCTTTGGAGAAAAAACATGGCATAGTGGTTTATTTGAGAAAAGATATACCAGCCAAGTTAATAGAGGCAGATATTCACGGAAGATATATTGCTATTGAACTTACAATAGAAACAAAAGGACTCTCTTGCTTGGTATATATGCACCCAATCAGCAACAAGAAAATTTTATAGAATGTTATATGATAAGTTGATTCTATGGGATTATAAATCGTATTATATTGGGAGATTGGAATGGAGTAATAGATACACGAAAGGACAAGAGAATTTCTTCCAAGAAGATACCTGCACATGCAAAGCTGCCTAAATCCTTTTTGATATGATAGAAGATTTTGAGTTAAGAGATGTATGGAGACTACGGAATTTGGAGGAAAGAGACTATACTTTTTTCTCTGATAGGCATCAATCCTTCTCACGTATTGATTTTATTTTAATTTCTAATGATTTGCTTTTTAGGGTGAAGAAAACTAAGATATTTCCAAGATGTTTGTCTGATCATAGTCCTGTTTGGATGGAATTGCAATATGGAAAAGAGGGTAGAAGAACTTGGAGATTAAATGAAAATTTGTTTAGATATCAGGATAATGTAAATCAATGTAAAAAGCAGATGAAAGAATTTTTTGATTATAATTTGAATAATGAAACATCGATAGAAATGGTTTGGGACTCCAGTGTATTAATATATCTTAATAATAGACAGAGAAATAAGCAACAAAGACAGCGTAGGTATTTAGAAGAGGAAATTTATAAGAAACAACAATTATTAATACATAATCCACATGATCAAAAACTTAAAGATGCAATAAAGTTACTACAGAATCAATTTAATATGATAATGGCTGATCAGGTGGCAACAAATATACAATATGCCAAACATAATACTTTTTGTAACGCAAATAGACCTGGTAGGTGGTTAGCATACACTTTAAGGAAAAGACAAAAACAACGTACTATAGAAAAAATAGAATATAAAGGCAAAGAGAGATATCAACAGGATAAAATTAAAAAAGCTTTTTTAGAATATTATACAAATTTATATCTTAAAGATAATATATTGAATAGGGATATTGATAATTATTTGAAGGAATATAAGGTTAAAAATTTAACTTTAGAACAAACGGATGAACTATAACCTCGGAAGAAATTATTTTGGTAATTAAACAATTAAAAATGGGGAAAACTCCTGGTATGGATGGGCTCACAGTTAGTTATTATAGGAATTTACAGGATGAGATGTTAGGTCCACTTAAGGAATTATTTAATCAGATACAACTAGGAGGGGGAATTCCCCCCTCATGGAGAACCTCTTTTATTTCATTGATACCAAAAGAGGAACAGGATTGTTCTAAACCTGGGAATTATAGGCCAATCTCACTTTTAAATAATGATTATAAGATTTTGTTAAAATAATAGCTAATAGATTAATGTTGATTCTGCAGCGAAGAATTCATAATGATCAATCTGGATTTATAAAAGGGAGACAGATGAGGAATAATGTTAGGCAGATTGTTAATTTACTGGAGTACTTAGAAAAGAAAAATTTTATTCCAGCAGCATTTATTTTTCTCGATGCAGAGAAAGCTTTTGATCGATTGCATTGGGATTTTTTATTTAAATTAATAGAAAAGATGCAATTTGGAGATGGTTTTTTAAGAATAATTAGGGCAATTTATGGAGAGCAAACAGCACAGATTATAATCAATGGTAGCTTAACAGAACCTTTTAAGATTGCGAAAGGAACAAGACAGGGATGTCCTTTATCACCATTATTGTTTATTTTAACTCTAGAACCATTATTGGATAAAATACGAGAAGTAAAGGAGATAGAGGAATTAGAGTTAGACAATATGAATATAAGTTAAGAGCTTTTGCAGATGATTTGGTGATTACTTTAACAAACCCTATAAATTCTAGTAAATCTTTGTTGGAAATAATTGATCAATATGGGAATGTCTCAGGGTTTAAGGTAAATCAGAAAAGACAAAAAGTGATAATAAAAATATGGCCAGACAACAGAAAGAAAAACTAGAGGAAGTAACAGGATTTGAAATTGTAAAGAAGGTTAAGTACTTAGGGTTTATATTACATCGTCAAATGTGAAATTGTATAAGAATAACTATGAGGTTTTATGGCAAAAGTTCAGAAGGAGTTGATTGTTTGGAAAAATTGCAATTATCTTTGCTGGGAGAATTGCTGCTATTAAAATGAATGTTTTACCTAGATTTTTATTCCTCTTTCAGATGATACCAATAATTAAGAAAGATAAGAATCTTGAGGAATGGCAGAAGGAATTAACAAATTTATATGGGAAGGTAAAAAGCTAGGGTTAAAATGAAAATAATTCAAGATTCTCGGAAAGGGAGGTTTAAAATGCCTAATTTTAAATTATATTATGAAGCAGCTGCTCTCTCTGCAATAAGTGATTGGTTTAATTTAACAGAGGACAGAATTTTGAATATAGAAGGTTATGATTTGCTATATGGATGGCATGCATATTTAATTTATGACAAAAAGTGGATAAGGCCTTTAAAAATCATGTGCTAAGAAATGCCCTTCTGCGTGTTTGGAAAAATACTCTTATAAACTAAATTATAAGGTTCCTATATGGGCAAGTCCTAGACATACAATAGAAAATATAAACATAGAACAGAATCAGGAAATGATTACATATAAAGATCTTTTGTATACTGAAAGAGGTAATTTGCAGTTAAAATCTCTGCAAGTATTAAGAGAGGAAGGAAAAATTATACTTGGTTTCAATATGAGCAACTACGTGCTAGATGGAAGGAGATCAGAAAATTGGTATAGAGCAGAACGAGGAAATTTGGTAAAGCAAATTAGAAATCAGTCTCAGGAGCATATAAAGAGATTGTATAATGTGTTACTTGAAATAGATTCTGAAAGGGACTTGGTAAAGGACTGTATGATAAAGTGGGCACAAAATTTTCAGGAGCCAATATTATTGGAAACTTGGGAAAAATTTGGGTTAGAAATGTTAAATTCACGCAGGCACAGAATCTGAGGAAAATTTTTATAAAATGTTTTATAGATGGCATCTAGATCCTAAAAATTATCGTGTATGTATCCAGATATGCAAGCAAAATGTTGGAGATGTAATTGTGATGACGCTACATATTTTCACATTTGGTGGACTTGTAAGGACATAAAGGCCTTTTGGATAAAAATTTGGTGGATTTTACAAAATGTTTTGAAAAGAAGATAAAGTTCCTGCCGCAACTTTTCTTGTTGGGAATTATTACGGATTGTACAGTAATTGAGACTAAATTGATTTTAAATCTAATAACTGCAGCAAGATTACTAATAGGACAATATTGGAAGAAAAAGAAGTACCAACAATAGAAGAATGGATATTGAAAGTTGCCAATTTGGCTGAGATGGCGAAGATATCAGCCTTTTGAAAGACAATACGCAAGAAAGATACTTAAAGGAATGGAAAAATGGATTGACTATATTCAACGAGATATCAGACTAAGAGTTATCAGACTGTTTTGAATGATTATGATGTATTATTTTGATTGTTTTGGGGAAGTTAGGAATTGATGATTGTAGGGTATAATTAAGTTGGGACGAAAATTTTTAGCATATGTTTGTTTTATTTTAACTATACCTTGTGCTCGTTCCGGGAAGTCGGGGGGGGGGGGGTTGTGAAGGGAGGGGGGAGGAGGGGGGGAAAGGGGGGAAAATTTTTGTAAAACTTTTTGAATAAAAAAAAAAAGAACTAAGAAGAAATTTCCTGACAGTTAGAACAATTAATAAGTGGAACGACTTGCCTGCAGAAGTTGTGAATGCTCCAACACTGGAAATTTTTAAGAAAATGTTGGATAACCATCTGACTGAGATGGTGTAGGGTTTCCTACCCGGGCAGGGGGTTGGACTAGAAGGCCTCCAAGGTCTCTTCCAACTCTGTTGTTATATATATATATTATATTTATAATATATTATATTATATTATATTTAGTTTATAAATTGAGGAGTTTTTTCCCATGGGTAAATTATTGGGTGTTAGCAAATTCTATCCTCACTCACTTTGTTTTTCTGGCTATTGTAGAATTTTCTTATCTGAAAAATCAGATTATAGGGAATAACAATTGTTTTGAAGGCGTTCCGATTATTAACATTATTTTAAAAATGGCATATTCCATAAAACAGAACTCTTTTTGATATTCACTTCCTCTATCCATGATGCATTTAATGTTCGTTATATGGCCTTGTGTTTCCTTTTTCTTCCTGAAGCCTGCTTGTTCAACTTCTACTTCTCCCTAATTATTCTACAGAATTATTAACAGTGTCTTGCTGGCATGTGATATTAGGGCTGTTAGTGCATAATTAAAACATTCCTCTAAATCTCCCTTTTTAGGGACTGGGATATAGATAGACCTTTTCCTGTTTTTCGACCATGCTCTTTTCCCCATGTTTGTTGGCAGAGGATTGTCATGTTCTTGTTTGTTCCCATGCCAGCCTCCTTTAAGAACACTTGAGTTTTCCTATTTGTTTTCTGCCCATCTAACTTCCTCTTTAAGCACCCCTGTTTCCTCTTGATATTCTTCTCTTGTGAATATGATGTTGCCTATTTTTGCCTTCTTGTACTGCTTTTCAATATGTTTCTTTTACCTTCTTTTAAACTGCATTCCATCATGATTGATTTTGTTTAGTCTAATATATATTTCTGTGATTGCTGATTCGTAGTGAAGTGCTCAGCAATCTTTTGCAATTCATCATACAGCTTTTCCAAAAGTTGTTACATGCATTTTCCATATGTTGCTTAATTAAATGTTTTAATTAAATTATTTGATTGTGATGTTGTCCATCTGAAGATGTGTGACTCTGTATATTGCCCAAGTGATTGGTTATTCTCTTACCCATCCCAGCCTTTTAAGTACAATACAGCATTTCTGAGCAAGTTTCATGTAGTAGTTAAATTAAGGCATCAGTCTAGAAACCAGAAGAACATGTATTGCCTTGGACAAAATGATCTGTTGCATACTCCATTTCTACACAGAAGCAAATCTGTCAATGCCCTGTAGCACTGTGGCCAAATTTTCAAACTGTTTTTTAATGTAGGTTCTTCTTCAGTTTTTGCATTAAAGTTGCCAATCATTATTAGAATATCCTTTTTTGGTGTTATTCTATTACTTTTTGTAATATTGAATTCAACAATCAGGGTCCATCACTGATACATACACCTGTATAATTGTAAAACTAAGTAAATGTTTTGAATCTTAAGAGACAGGCTTCCTATAAGCTAGACTGGTTGTAGGTTTTGTTACAGATAGAACTGGAAATGTAACTCATAATCCCCTGAATATCTGCATTTAGTCATTGAAATACTTATATGAGTAACGCTTGAGTTATTTACAAAAAATAACCAATATTCTCAAAATCAGTATATTCCTCATTTCTACTGATTGTTAATTTTTAAAAATATGTGTATGTAATGTTTGGATTACAATATTACATTAGATATATTTATTTGTGAAAAAATACTGTTCAGTAGGCAAAAGGATGGTTAATTGTCTTCTAGAAATTCCTCTGTAGTTTATATGTGAATACTTGAATAAATGTACCATACAGTTCAGCATTCTTTGTATGGCAGATATATGCAATGTACATCCCTTGAATATCATGGATGAATAACTATGGGCACAACAAGCAGCAGTCTATAATTGTTCATTTGTGTTGAATGTAATGCAGTGTTTCTCAACCTTAATTACTATAAGATATGTGGACATGCACTCCCAGAATTCACCAACCAGCCATATAAACTACTGCATTGTAACTGAAAGCTTTTGTAATGCTCAAACCACTGCAAATTTTTTAACATCCTGTAGCTGTCAAGAATCCAATTTATGTAGCAAGGACTCTTAAAAATACAGCTATTTTTGTGTTACACTCATACAAAAGTACCCATTTTTAAATTCAGACAATGCTATATTAAATAAGGATGTTTGTGAAACAAATTCGATTGGAAATAATATTGAATATAATATATGAAAGGTGGACAGAGTTATATTATTTCTTTCCCCATCCTCTGCAATAGTTTTTGGAAACCTCAGGTTACAGCACATTAAAATTAAAATTAAAAACATGTTCCTTTTACTAAAATCAAAAGGTTTGAGAATGCTAAAACAGTATTGTGGCATTTACTGTTGTAAAGGAAAAAATAAGATTAAATAAAATTGTGAAGATAGTTTACACAGATGGATCAGTTGATCATTTGCAAACTTTAAAGCAGGTTTTCTTTCAAACTTGGCATTTTCAGAATTGCTGGTTTGGGATTTCTGGGAGCTAAAGTCCACATGTTTTAAAGATGCCAAATTTGAAAAACACAGGTCTACAGGCATAATTAGGGTGTATTTTCTTATTCTGAATAACTACATTTGTGATTAGGAACAATGTATCCACAAAAAGGGTGATATTTCCAAACTTACTGTTGTCCCAGGCTTTCCGTTTACTAATATGGCTACAAATAACAAGTAGAGATGAAATTACAGAACCGATATCTTTCAATGTTTCATAACTAAACTAAGATTACTCATGGATATATTTAATGCATACTTTGGAACAATGGTAATCAACCATAGTGGGCGTTCCAGCTTTCATGGTGGGCGGTAGGGGTTTTGTCCGATACTGAAGCACTTTCCTTTTTTTTAAAATTTAATTGACTTTTAAAAAAAATTTCATAGCATTATTTAAAAACATTTTCATTAGGTTTTCATAAAATTCCCCGTGACAATTTAAATTTCTGAGAATATACTATTTGTATCGCCCACGCATAAGTTTAGTTCATGTTACGTAAGTGAAACTAAATGGCGCTATAGTGTGACCGCAAGCAAAAGAGCCTCATCCCAGAATAGTTCACACATCTCCCCCCCCACACCACCCAGCTGTAACAGATAAGCAGAGCTGGTAGCCGGTGGCCCCCCCCCAACCCAATCCACGATGCACGAGAGGCATGCACAGATGACGATAAATGGCACATTACTGTGAAACTGGTGGGCGGTTAGAAAATTTTACTACGAACAGAGATACAAAAGTGGTTGGTAGGTATAAAAAGGTTGACTACCCCTGCTTTGGAAGGTAAGATTGCTGACGGGACTCTTC
Source organism: Ahaetulla prasina (assembly GCF_028640845.1). Lineage (NCBI taxonomy): Eukaryota > Metazoa > Chordata > Lepidosauria > Squamata > Colubridae > Ahaetulla > Ahaetulla prasina. The sequence goes on along the minus strand of NC_080542.1, from coordinate 32,897,824 downwards.
TCATTCTCACAAAGAGTACAAAATATTATAGCAAAATAATAGGATGAATTTTCCTTTAGAAAATTCAACAATGAAGCAATATTATGTCTCAATTTTTTTCTCAATTGCTAAGAAACTAAGAATCCAGTTTTGCAAGATGGAGTTGATATAAATTGTTCAATACAAATATTGATAAGAGAAGCTAGTAATTTTATTTTTTTTAATTGTAAACATTTTTTATATTGATCTTAATAAGATTTGAAGCTCCTTATTTTAACTGATTCAAACTTTAGGAGATATAAAACAAAATTATTTTAGCTTCCTTTTTAAATGTTCTGATATATAATTTTATTAAGGATCTTTATGGATGTATTTCTTCAGAAGTTTCTGATTGTAGACTTTCCACACTGCTGACATTTTAGTCCATGCTTGTATTTTTATAATTATGATGATTCACCTTCTTAGAATTTTAAGAAGAAATACTGGGCCAGTCATTCTTTCTCAGCCATCTTAGCTTCTTGTTGTGGCAAAAATAGGAGGAAGAAGGAGCATTGACTATGTTCACCACTTTGTAGAAATAATAAAGAACCATAATGGCTGAGTAGTTAGAATGCAGTACTGTAAGCTAACTCTGTCCATAGGCAGGAGTTTGATCCTAACTGGCTCAAGGAGGTTGGTAAAATGAAGGCCCAATTTCTTAAGTGCCCAGATAGTGTAAAGTGGTATATAAGCCTAAATGCTATTGCTATTGCTATCAAGATGGGAAATAGATAACAAACAAACTGTAACTGTAAGAGCTGATGGATGACTTTGCTTTTATTCCTCTTCTATCTGACCCCATTATTTCATGTATTGTCTTTTTTAAATTGTAATAATCTGATTGAAATAATTGAAATAATCTGAAATAAACTGAAATAATCTGATTTCTGTCATTTGTAAATTGCTCTGTGAACTTTTTTGGGCTAACAAATTGGGCCAAAATTCTTTAAATAAAGTAATAAATTAAAATTAATATAAAATATGATATACAAGATTTTTAATTCTTTAAATTGTGATTTCTACTGTATATTGGATTTTTCTAGCTGTTGAGAATATAATTTAGAACCCTCAATACTAAGTTGTGGGTGGGGGGAGGTACTAAGCAATACATAATACAAATTGTGGGAACTAGGAAAATGAAAATGAGAAACTATTCAGCAATTATTTTTCTGATATTCCTGGATCTTTATGACTCCAATTTTTCAGACAGTTTTGAGTTAGCACTTTTTTCAGTATTGTAGGAATCAATATTCATAAAATATCTTATTAGGTTAATTCTGTCTACATACTATTAAAACTTCTGTCATCACTTTTAATTGGGTAAATGCAGTGGTGGGATTCAAGTAATTTAACAACCGGTTCTCTGCCCTAATGATTTCTTCCAACAACCAGTTTGCCAATCTGTTCAGAAAGTTAATAACCGGTTCTCCCGAAGTGGTGCGAACTGGTTGAATCCCACCATTGGGTAAATGGTGCATCACAGAGCAACAAATTTTGAACCAAGATACTCAAATTGGTTAATTTACTGAATGTGTCCAAAATCTGGGACCCATGGAATGAAAATTGAGAATAGAATAGAATAGAATAGAATAGAATAGAATAGAATAGAATAGAATAGAATAGATTTTTTTATTGGCCAAGTGTGATTGGACACACAAGGAATTTGTCTTGGTGCATATGCTCACAGTGTACATAAAAGAAAAGATATGTTCATCAAGGTACAACATTTACAACACAATTGATGGTCAGTATATCAATATAAATCATAAGGATTGCCAGCAACAAGTTACAGTCATACAGTCATAAGTAGAAAGAGATTGGTGATGGGAACTATGAAAAAATTAATAGTAGTGCAGATTCAGTAAATAGTTTGACAGTGTTGATGGAATTATTTGTTTAGCAGAGTGATGGCCTTCGGGAAAAAACTGTTCTTGTGTCTAGTTGTTCTGGTGTGCAGTGCTCTGTAGCGTCGTTTTGAGGGTAGGAGTTGAAACAGTTTATGTCCAGGATGCGAGGGGTCTGTAAATATTTGTGACTGGTTCCATGCTATTGGCTGCTACTGTGCTGATATTGTGATCACATGATTTTCATTTTCGACATTCCTGGACAGTATCCCAGACAATCCCCCCACCCTCCCAGTGGTGGAATTCAATTTTTTTCACTTCCGGTTCTGTGGGTTTGGCCTGGGGGCCGTGGCTTAGGGTGGGAGGGTCATATGACTGAGTGGGCATGGCCAACTCGACATCACTCACAGCAAGGTGGGGCAGCACCATCCCATCAAGCCATACCCACCAAGCCATGCCCACAGAATCAACAGTTCGGCCAAGTCTTCTACCATTCCACCTGGCTGCTTCTTGCCTCCTTCTCATGTTTGCTCTGTGTATGAGGCTGAGAACGAGAAGAGAAGCAGCCACGTTGAGTGCTGCAGCAGAGAGAAGCCAGACTTTTCTGCCTCCCTTTGCAGAGGAGCTGCTCTGAAGTCAGCTCCTGCGACCTGTCCCTTCATGGTCCTCCCCTCCCCCCCACGTCGAAGTACCTTACAGACTGCAGCAGCTGCCTTCCAAGCAGCTCTGCTGTGATGCCATCCCTCCAGCACAGCAGGCCGTTCTCCTGGCTGGGTCTGAGCATGGCAGCCAGTGTGAACAGGGCAGCAATGGCAGCAGTGGCCACGGGACATGTCATGGGACTTGTCCCATGACCGTTGCCGCTGTTGCTGCCCTGTTCTCCATGCCAGCTGTGCATGTGCACCCTATTGCCTGCCAGTGCTGCTCACAGCCAGATTTGGCTAGGACAGCCTGCTGTGCCAGAGTGGTGGCATTGCAGTGTAGCTACTGCTCGGAAGGCAGCCGAAAATGACCGATTGCTGGAGGCTTCCCACAAAAGGTGGCCTTGCCTCACTGTGTTCCCCCCCCCCAACAGGGCGACAGAAGGTAGGTGAGCAAGGCAGAGGGCAAGAAGGTGGCAAGCAGGTGATGGCTCCAGGCCAAAGCCGGAACTGATGAATGGCGCGTTCCCCGACCCAGCCAAGGCAGGAGGTGAGTGGGTGGTGGCTCCAGGGCAAGGCCAGAACCAGGGAATGGCATGTTCCCTGATCAGGCCAAGGTGGGTGGTGAGTGGGGTGGAAGCTCAGGCCATGGGGAATGGCACATCCCTGGGCTCCAACCCCCAACCCAAGGGCAAGTGGGTGGCATGCTTACCTTTGGTGAGCTGCTGGCAAGGCACGGAGGCGACTGTGAGGCGATTAACTAGGCCGTGTGCTGAAGGCAACGTATATAAGGCTGGAGTGGCGGGGCAAGCGGCGAGCAGGTGGGCATGGCCAACCAGAGGTGATATTTACCGGTTCAGCAAACCAATTCAAATTGCCACTACTGATTCACCCCAACCGATCCTAACCAGTCGAATGCCACCTCTTCTCCCTCTCCTACCCAGCAACAGCCATTTACCTGCTTTTTGGGAATGAGAGGAGGGGAGGAAGGGAAGGGAAGGGAAGAGAGATTTCTGATGCTGCCTTTCAGATTCCCACAAGAAAACTCAGTGGAAAAATTAGCAGGAAGTTAGAAGTCACTCCTGCTCCCACTGTTTTTTTTTTCCCTCCCTTGGTCATTTTTCTCTCTGTTTAGGTAAGGAAATGTCTCTGAAACAATGACCCAGAGGAGATGGATTGTCTAGAAATGGATAAAATTATAGCCTATGCCAGATGCAAGGCTGCCACTTGCCCACCTCCATCCAAGTTGGAACAGATGTTTAATAACATTGTATGAACTTGGTTTAATAAGTATGACATTTTTACAAATAAGTTCAGTTTAATTTATTGTGTGCTAGAGTTTACCATATTCCTAGCTGCAAGTGGTATATTAAAAATAAAATTTAAAACTTTTTGTTCTGATTATCCAGTTGTTACATTATGGCTTTCCAGTTTTTTTATTTAGATCATATTTTTCTCTTGGAAGAAAATGAATGTTTACTGTGAGGTACAAAACCATATCTATTGTTTATTTAAACAAGATGCATATAACAGCTATATGAGAAATGTCAATGCTTTGAGACACACATATGAAGATGTAGAGAGATAGAAAATATTGTTTATTGTATATTATTATATTATTACTTGTACAATTTTTTCTAGAGATACGTTTTTGAAAATAATCCTGGGAGCCTGTAAAAATATATATTGTATCTGCTAAGGTTCAAACCACAATGACTGCATCATGATATTAACTAGGAAATTACATCTAAATTATGTCATTTGCATCATATATGTCAGGGGTGTCCAACTCGTGTCATCATGGCGTCATCACATGACATACCATGACTTTCCCCCCCTTTGCTAAACCAGGTGTGGGCGTGGCCAGTACGTGGTGTATAGGGCCCGTGGGCTGTGAGTTTGACATCCGCGATATATGTAATGTTATTCTGATATTACTTTTCTGTGAAACCTCAGTGTTAGATCTGGTGCAAAGAAGAGATGACAGGAACTTTCAGCTCTTTATTCGCTCAGCAATCCAAATATGAATGCCTTGCCAGCTGCCGAGCCTCGCTCTTTATAGAGCTCTGGCATGCAAGCCGGCCATTGACAGCCCTTTAAATTTCCCACTGCTGAAACAACCAATCAGCGGCAGCTAGGCAAATTGCTCACGTCCGTACGTCTGTAACACCCCTCCCCTCCTAGAAGGAAGAGTGTCTAATCAGTGTTCAACGAGAGTCACGTAATCACGCAGGTAGGCGGGGTGTTTCATTGTCCTACTGGGCCTGCGCACTTCAGTTGTTCTCTGGCTTCCATCGAGTGAAGTGGGACCTGTTGCTCCTCCGGCCGACAGCAATGGAAAAGCCTAGAACTCCTCCCGGTGCGTTGCAGTTCCAGGCCTGGCGTCGAGAGGGCTTTCGTCCCAGCCACCCCGCAGCACTCCATCTGACCCAGCTAAGTTTCCATGCTCTCCTCCCAGATTGTAGGCTAGGTCGTCTTGGTCACTGTTAGTCAGGACTGGTTCTCCGGCGGCGGTTTCCTTGCAATTGTATGGTCCTTGAAGTGGAGACTCATAATGGTCGAGGTTGCTCCCCTCGTTTTCTCTCTCGGTTCTCCTTAACTGGGACTCTCCCAACTGGGTTAGGAGTTGGTCAATGTGTTGTGGTCCATCAGCAGCCTACAGTGCTGGTGGTGGAATCAGACAATGATGAGGTGGAGGCGAGGCCAGAGCTATCAAGAAATGGGGTGTGGACTCCAGAGCCTCCAGGGCCTGAGAGTAGTGAGAGTGAGATGCGGACTCCAGAGCCTCCTGAGGCCAAGAGTAGCGAGGAAAAGGAGGAACTGGGAGAGCCTGTCCCTAATGCCCGAATAAGAAGAGCTGCCAAGAGGCAGAAGCAGCTCAAGCAGAGAGGTTACCTCGGGGGTAGGGCCAAGAGATAATTGGCCCGTCCCATAAGGTTTAAAAGGAGACCGGCATCGGTGTTTCAGTTTGCTGGAAAACAACGTTGGAGCTGCACTCGTCCCATTCTCTGCTCTGGATGTTTCTCTGAGAAGACCTTGGCAGCTCTCCATTCTCTGCTCAAGATGCTTATCTGCAAAGGACTTTGGCAATTATCTAAATTGGACCAGGTTGGAAATAATGACAGACTGTTTTGTGTGAGAAGCCTTTGCTTTCTTTTGAGTTTCACGACGCTGGGAATGGGTCAATTCCCAGCTGCTTGAATAAAGTTTATTTTTATTTATTTATTTATTTATTTATTATTTATTTATTTATTATTCATATTTGTATACCGCCCTATCTCCCGAAGGACTCAGGGCGGTTCACAGGCAAATAAAACATTTATATACACATTAAAATAACCATTAAAAAACTTATTCTAATGCCAAATTTTAAAATATAAATATAAATATTAAAACCAATTTAAAACCCCTATAAATTTAAAATCTAAGCCAGTCCTGCACAGATGAATAAATGTGTCTTGAGCTCGCGACGGAAGGTTCGGAGGTCCGGAAGTTGACGGAGTCCTGGGGGGAGTTCGTTCCAGAGGGTGGGAGCCCCCACAGAGAAGGCCCTTCCCCTGGGCGTTGCCAGACGGCATTGCCTAGCTGACGGCACCCTGAGGAGTCCCTCTCTGTGAGAGCGCACGGGACGGTGAGAGGTATTAGGTAGCAGTAGGCGGTCCCGTAGATAACCCGGCCCTATGCCATGGAGCGCTTTGAAGGTGGTCACCAAAACCTTGAAGCGCACCCGGAAGGCCACAGGTAGCCAGTGCAGTCTGCGCAGGATTGGTGTCATACGGGAGCCACGAGGAGCTCCCTCTATAACCCGCGCAGCTGCATTCTGAACTAACTGCAGCCTCCGGATGCCCTTCAAGGGGAGCCCCATGTAGAGAGCATTGCAGTAATCCAGGCGGGACGTCACGAGGGCGTGAGTGACCGTGCATAGGGCATCCCGGTCTAGAAAGGGGCGCAACTGGCGCACCAGGCGGACCTGGTAAAAAGCTCTCCTGGAGACGGCCGTCAAATGATCTTCAAAAGACAGCCGTTCATCCAGGAGGACGCCCAGGTTGTGCACCCCTTCCATCGGGGCCAATGACTCGCCCCCAACAGTCAGCTGAGGACTCAGCTGACTGTACCGGGATGCCGGCATCCACAGCCACTCTGTCTTGGAGGGATTGAGCTTGAGCCTGTTTCTCCCCATCCAGACCCGTACGGCCTCCAAGCACCGGGACAACACTTCGATAGCTTCGTTGGGGTGGCCCGGTGTGGAAAAGTACAGCTGGGTGTCATCAGCGTACAGCTGGTACCTCACACCGAAGCCACTGATGATCTCACCCAGCGGCTTCATATAGATGTTGAACAGAAGGGGCGAGAGGATCGACCCCTGCGGCACCCCACAAGTGAGGCGCCTCGGAGCCGACCTCTGCCCCCCTGTCAACACCGTCTGCGACCGATCGGAGAGATAGGAGGAGAACCACCGATAAACGGTGCCTCCCACTCCCAATCCCCCCAACCGGCGCAGCAGGATACCATGGTCGATGGTATCGAAAGCCACTGAGAGGTCTAATAGGACCAGGGCAGAGGAACATCCCCTATCCCTGGCCCTCCAGAGATCATCCACCAACGCGACCAAAGCCGTCTCAGTGCTGTAACCGGGCCGGAAGCCGGACTGGAACGGGTCTAGATAGACAGTTTCATCCAGGTGTAGGGGAAACTGATATGCCACCATACTCTCTACAACCTTCGCCGCGAAGCGAAGGTTGGAGACCGGACGATAATTACCTAAAACAGCCGGGTCCAGGGAAGGCTTCTTGAGGAGGGGTCTCACCACCGCCTCTTTCAAGGCGGCCGGGAAGACTCCCTCCACCAAGGAAGCGCTCGTAATTGCCTGGAGCCAGCCTCGTGTCACCTCCTGAGTGGCCAGCACCAACCAGGAGGGGCACGGGTCCAGTAAACCCGTGGTGGCATTCAACCTACCCAACAACCTGTCCATGTCCTCGGGAGCCACAGGGTCAAACTCATCCCATAAAATGTCACCAAGACCACCCTCAGCCGTCTCACCCGCGTCACCGCAATTTTGGTCCAGACCATCCCGAAGCTGAACGATTTTATCGTATAGATAACCATTAAACTCCTCAGCACGTCCCTGCAACGGGTCATCCCGCTCCCCCTGGTGTAGGAGGGAGCGAGTCACCCGAAACAGGGCGGCTGGGCGGTTATCTGCCGATGCAATGAGGGAGGAGGCGTAGCTATGCCTCGCTTCCCTCAATGCCACTAGGTAAGCCCTAGTATAGGACTTCACTAGTGTCCGATCAGCTTCCGAACGGCTAGACCTCCAGGAACTCTCTAGGCGTCTTCTCCGGCGCTTCATCCCTCTCAGCTCCTCGGAGAACCAAGGAGCCGGTTGGGACCTGCGCCAGGTCAGAGGCCGCAAAGGCACGACACGGTCTAAGGCCCCCGTCGCGGCCCGTTCCCAGGCTGCAACAAGTTCCTCAGCCGAGCTGTGAGCAAGACCCTCAGGGAATGGCCCAAGCTCCGTCCGGAATCCCTCCGGGTCCATCAGGCGCCTGGGACGGAACCAACGTGTCGGCTCCGTCTCCCTGCGGTGGTGAATGGCGGTCAGAAAGTCCAGGCGAAGAAGAGAGTGATCTGACCATGACAAAGGTTCAATGACTATTTTCATTAAGGACTGCATTTGTTGCTACCTGCTTGAGTCTGGGTCACAACACAACGCGTCATCTCCATACTCAACCGTCTTCCAGTTCCACCTTGTAGGATTTGGACCCGTAACAGCCATGACCCTAGCCGGCACCCAGGTGGGAGGCCCCGCTTAGTTTTGGGCAAAAACCAGGTCGTCTACCTCAAACCCCCGGCTGAGTTTGTGGTGCCCTACAGTTGTGTCGGGGTGATAGTTAGGGTGTAGAAGGTCCAGCTGAGACTCAGCTTGCGTCCCATGAGTAATTCAGCGAGACTTCTACTGATGACAGTGCTGGGAGTGATGTGTTGCACCAGGAGGAACTGGTCAATTTTCTTCTGCCAGTTCCCCGGCCCCTTGTGGGTGAGGACTTCCTTGGTCAGTCTGACCATTCATTCTGCTTGCCCATTACTGGCCAGCTTGAAAGGTGCCACCATCATGTGCCTGATCCCTAGTCCCCCCAAAATACCTCGATTGTCTTCGCGGTCAGTTGCGGTCTGTTGTCCAAAACTAGGATGTCCGGCAGCCCATGTGTTGCAAACAGCCTTCTCAGTGCCCTTATGGTGGCTTCCGTTGTGCTGGTGGGCATGATGATGACTTCCAGCCACTTGGAGTAGACATCCACCACTATCAAGAATGTTTGTTCCCCCATGGGTCCAGAAAAGTCTATGTGTATCCTTGACCAGGGTCCCTTGGATGCCTCCCAGTCCCTGGGGGTCGTTCGCGGTGGTGCTGGTCGCGTTTCCTGGCAGGGGATGCCCATTGCCACCCACTCTGTAATGTTCTGGTCCACACTGGGCCACCAGATGTAGATCCGTGCGAATGCTTACATGCGCACAATGCCCGGGTGCCGGGTGTCTAGTACCTGTTTCTGTAAGCTCTGGGGAACTGCCACTCTCTCTCCCCATAGCAGGCACCCCTTCAAGGCAGACGGTTCTAGTTTTCTATTTTCAAAGTTCGTAAATTCGTCTCCCGCTTTTCCTTGTGGCCACCCCCTCAACACCCAGTTCAAGACTTTGGATAATATCTTTTTTGGTGTGTTCAGCGATCTCCATGGATGTGATGGGGCTGGTCTCATCTGTGTCAATCAGCAAGACGTAGGTGGTAGGTGCGGGGTCTTGTACGAATTCCGGTATGGGGCATTGGCTGAGGGCATCCGCGTTGGTGATGCTTTTACCTGGGCGGTGTATGAGCTTGTAGTTGTATCCCATTAAGAATATGGACCACCTAGTCAGTCTGGGTGACATAAGTGTGGGAGTTTGCTGGTCTCCAGCGATGAGGCCCAGGAGTGGTTTGTGGTTGGTGACTAGTTCGAATCTCTGGCCATAGAGATATTCGTGGAAGTGCTTTATTCCCTCAACGGCAGCTAAGGCTTCCTTATCGAGTTGGCTGTAATTCCTCTCTGCTGGAGATAGTGTCTTTGAGTAATAAGCTATGGGAGCCTCTGATCCATCTGGAAATCTGTGGCTTAGGACGGCTCCAACTCCGAAGGAGGAAGCATCGCAGGTCAGGAAAAGTGGAAGGGTTTCGGTGTACTGTATGAGGACACTGTCGGACGAGAAAAGATCTTTCACTGCAGTAAAGGCGTCATTCTCCTTCTGTCCCCAAGTCCATGTCACCATCTTTACCAGGAGTCGATGGAGTGGCTTAGCAATGGTAGCCTTTTGTTTCAAAAAGATGCCATAAAAGTTCAGTAGTCCCAAAAAAGCTTTTTTGCAGGCTTGTCAGAAAGGTCCTGAGTAAACCATAAGGAGATCCAGAATAGTACGTTCTTCCCTCATTTTAGAAACAATCCACTAAAGCTTTGCTGTTTTTACTTGCTTCCCTGATTTGGGATTAGAGTTATCAGATATCTAAATAGGAACAGAAGGACATTTTTCCAACAAATACTTATTTTCAAGAACATATCCTAGCAATAATATAGAATCAAAAGGGATTACAGTCAAGAAACTGTTCAGAGTCGCCTTATTGATGAAATGGATGGCGTATTAATTAAATTAATAAATAAATATGCCCTTCTCAAATTTCACCATGGAAATATTTGATGAGTTGATAAGGGGATGGATTGAAGCTAATTGCCGGAATCTAGAAATAAATAACGTAAATCAAGCCTTTCAAGTATGTCAAAGAGAAAGAAAGGAGAGAAGGAAGGAAGCAGACAATTTACAAGGTAACAATACACAAATTTTTGAATGACTACAGTTGTGAAAACAATGTAAAATTTAGATAAAATACAAACTATTCAAAAAACTGGACAATATCTTATTTTATGGCCGTGCCTCTTAGATTGAGGCATGAGGACAAAAGGGAGAAGTCCTCATTTTGCTGGATCTCTGATAATCCTGTTGGGATAGACCTCGGCTCCCATCATTTTTACTCATGATGGTCTCCTCTCACTCTTCTTATAATAATTATGGCTTCTGATATTTTTCTACTCCAATTTCGAAGATAGGGTCTATGACTCTACTTTTAACAGACATACATAGATATGAGTCATTCCTCTTCCAGAAGCAGCTGGCTAAACAGTTCAGCACAACTGCACGTCTCCACAGTAAAATAAAAAAAAAAGGCATATTACAGGCAGTCACGTATAACCACATTATTTTCTCCAAAACCTATTAGATCATTTTGATGAAGAAGTCTGACTTGATTGTGGCATTGTGATGGCATTTTTCTGTGAAATCTTCCGATCCTGGTTTTTTGTATTCCTGTCAGAACTATTTTTACATTCTTAGGAAAAATACTCATGATCCAGCACCATTTAGGAAGGAGAAAGCAACTAGCAAGCAATTTTTGTAGCTTTTGAGCCATTGGTCTCCTCTCCCAAAAATTCACCACTTCAAATGTTGTTCTAGAGTTTAGGGCTAATTTGGCATACAATATTATAATGGCATAGATCAGTGTTTTTCTCATCATGCTGACTGGGGAATTCTGGGAGCTAAAGTCTACACCTCTTAAACCTGCCAAGGTTGAGAAATATTGAAACTTGGAAGGTACAGTTCCAGTTGAGGGTCAGCTGCCTAGTAATCAATGAAGTTGTGACCAAAGGCTTGGCTATTTTGAGCCAAGTTATCTTTGCTGTTTCCTTGAACAGGAAATACCATTTGAATGGCATAGGGGAAAACACCAAAACTACTAGTGAGGGTATAGCAATTATGTTTTACTTCTGAGAATATCTAGGAAATCTTTGTAAAGGTGAGAAGAAGGAAGGAAGAGAGGGAGGCAGTAGGGAGGGGGCTATGAAGAAGTAAACAAAGTTTTGAACATTTATAATAGGTAGAATTCTCATTACCCTGCCATGGCTGCCACCTTGACTTTTCTCCCCATACCTGATGAACTCTCTAGCAGGAAAGAAAGTTGATTCACTGGTACCTTAATATTTCTACTTCTGCAGTAAGGCAGAAAAGTCCATCTGTTAAATTATCAGTTCTGGAAGTTGGGGATGCAAGTAAATTGTAGCTGTGGGTAGTAATGGTGCAGCTCTCTGACCTTATTTAGAATGGGGTAGTGATGTCATTTGCTAGAATACCATAATAGATGAAAAGCTCTTCTAAATAAGAGCTAGATCCATTTGTTTTTGCAACTTAATTTTGCAGAGGAAGAACATTCCTCAGCAATAGGGTTACCCACCTTGCACTCTGGATGAAGGATACCTGAAGATTCTTCCTGTCAGTATTAGATTATGCCTATAAGCCCATGCTCATACTAATCGATTTCCGACCCTCTTCCCAACCCTTCTATACAATGTATTACTTATGATGGAAAATAGAATGATAGAAATGTCAGCTTTGTCAACAGATCAGGTAAACCAGACTTGTCATATAGGCCAGTGCCACAGTTATTGTAAAGTTTAATAACAATTATAGTAAAGTCTATATCAGGGCTCCCCAAACTTGGCAGCTTTAAGATTTGTGGACTTCAACTCCCAGAATTCTGGGACGACAACAGCAACAACAACAACAGAGTTGGAAGGGACCTTGGAGGTCTTCTAGTCCAACCCCCTGCCCAGGCAGGATACCCTACACCACTTCAGACAAATGGTTATCCAACATCTTCTTAAACATTTCCAGTGTTGGAACATTCACAACTTCTGCATGCAAGTTGTTCCACCGATTAATTGTTCTAAGCAGTGGTGAAATGTAAAATTTGTTACTACCAGTTCTGTGGGTGTGGCTTGGTGGTGGTGGTGGGTAATGTGACTGGGTGGGCATGGCCAACTTTTTTTCCCTTACTTTTAAAAGCATTTTAAAAAACTGCTTTTAAAAGGCTCTGACAATCCCCTCTGAGTTACTTGATTGTCAGAGGCTTTTGTTTTCTTTTAAAAGTATTTTTTTTGCCTTTAAAAGAAAAAAAGCCTCTGACAATCAGGCAACTCAACTGGGATCATCAGAGCCTTTTAAAAGCATTTTTACAACCTCTTCAGATGAATAGGTTGTAGAAAAATGCTTTTAAAAGGCTCTGATGATCCCAGCTGAGTCACGCGATCATCAGAGGCTTTTTTTTTACTTTTAAAAAGATATTTTTGGCCAAAGTTTTTAAAAGTTAAAAAAAACCCAACTCTGATGATCTCAGCTGGGCATGTGGGGGAGGGGGAGCAGGGATTTTTGCTACTGGTTCTCCGAACCACCTGCCCACATCGACTGGATTGGGCCATCCGGTCTGAATTGGGAGCATTTTACCCCTGGTTCTAAGTGTCAGGAAATTTCTCCTTAGTTCTAAGTTGCTTCTCTCCTTGATTGGTTTCCACCCATTGCTTCTTGTCCTACCCTCAGGTGCTTTGGAAAATAGTTTGACTCCCTCTTCTTTGTGGCAGCCCCTGAGATATTGGAACACTGTTATTATGTCATCCCTAGTCCTTCTTTTTATTAAACTAAACATACCCAGTTCCTGCAGTATTGTAGCCTCCAGTCCTCAATCATCTTTGATGCTCTTCTCTGCACTCTTCCTAGAGTCTTCACATCTTCTTTACATCGTGGTGACCAAAACTGAATGCAATATTCCAATTGTGGCCTTACCAAGGCATTATAAAGTGGTATTAACACTTCGCGTGATCTTGATTCTATCCCTCTGTTTATGCAGCCCAGAATATTCACTCCTCTTCTCCCTCCTTTTATTTATGTGTGAACTAGGGATCATTATTACGCATATTATGTTCTTACTCCAAATGCAGGTCCCATTTTATATGATCATTGCCTCAGTAATGGCTGTTTCTCCTATCTCTCAGAGACATTCCCTATGCCCTCTATGGACCTCTGAGTTGATAGAATCATAAGGTGGGAAAAAAACTGGGAAGTTTTTTTTTAAAATTTTTTTAATTTTGTCACAACAGTATATACAATCATCAACATAAAAATAACCCATCATGAGAGAAAAAGTATATATAAGAAAAAGTATAAGTAAAAGTATACATATAATACTATAATGAAGAGAACAATAGGACAGGAACGGTAGGCACTTTTGTGCTCTTATGCACGCCCCTTATGAGTTTGTATTAAAACTATGAGTTTTAATACAAACTTTTTTTTATTTTTTTGTTATTATTTTTTACTATTTTTGTTATTTATTTTTATTTGTATTAAAATTATGAGTTTGTATTAAAAGTCTTTTAATATTTTAATATTTTAATATTTTACTCATTCTCAAAGTTGGAATCATCAGACCATCCCAAACAAATGGCTGTCAACCTTCTTTGGAGCACTCATGGGTCCAGGAGGCAAGCTGCTTAATAACTCTCTTTTTTGTTGTTGTTGGTTTTTTGTTTACATTTATACCCCGCCCTTCTCCGAAGACTCAGGGCGGCTTACAGTGTATAAGGCAATAGTCTCATTCTATTTGTATATTTTTTTTTTTTACAAAGTCAACTTATTGCCCCCCCAACAATCTGGGTCCTCATTTTACCTACCTTATAAAGGGTGGAAGGCTGAGTCAACCTTGGGCCGGGCTCGAACCTGCAGTAATTGCAGGCTTTGTGTTCTAATAACAGGCTTCTCTATTGCCTGAGCTATCCCGGCTCATTGCTTTGTAGTGCAATTGCACAGCAATACATTTGTCTGATATACTTTCCGTCTGTTCCTGTGCAGTAGGTAGATTGGTAAACTTTAAGAAGAGATCATATTTACTCAGCTGTGGACATGGTAGAATTATTGGGGCAATTATTGTTTTGTAGCTAAAATGCCTACTTAGATTGTTTGAAGGTTAAAAAAAGGAACACATGTTTTTATATATACCGGTAGCCCTCGACTTACAGCAGTTCGTTAAGTCACCATTCGAAGTTACAACGGTACTGAAAAAAGTGACATGACCATTTTTCACACTTACGACCTTTGCAGCATCCCCAAAGTCACGTGATCAAAATTCAGAGGCTTGGGAACTGACTCATATTTGTGAAGATCATAGTGCCCTGGGGTCATGTGCCATATGTGACCACCTGACGAGCAAAGTGAATGGGGAAGTCAGATTCACTTAATAACTTGTTACTAACTTAAGAACTGTAGTGATTCACTTAATAACTGTGGCAAACAGGTTGTAAAATGGGGCAAAATTCACTTAACAAATGTCTCACTTAACAACAGAAATTATGGGCTCAGTTGTGGTCATAAGTTGAATAGAATAGAATAGAATTTTATTGGCCAAGTGTGATTGGACACACAAGGAATTTGTCTTGGTGCATATGCTCTCAGTGTGCATAAAAGAAAAGATACCTTCATCAAGGTACAACATTTACAACACAATTGATGGTCAATATATCAATATAAATCAATATAAATCATAAGGATTGCCAGCAACAAAGTTACAGTCATACAGTCATAAGTGGAAAGAGATTGGTGATGGGAACTATGAGAAGATTAATAGTAGTGGAGATTTAGTAAATAGTTTGACAGCGTTGAGGGAATTGTATGTCTACCTGTATTAAGAGTGAGTCCATTAGATTATTTTTGAACATCATATTATCTCATGAATTTAAGGAAAGGTACTTTAAAAGCTCCAAAGCAAACAAGGGCTTTACGATTGTGCAATATAGGGCATCTTGATAGAGTTTAGAAATGTGCAGCTATCCCATTAGGGGAACCCACTGAAAATCAGGCAGTTTAAGCTAAATCAATACTCCCCCATTTTCCTTCCTGGCAATTGGCATAGAAGTGAAAGAATAGAATATTTTTTCCTAGTTCTATTCCAGACAATTTACATGTGAGAGAACCAGATCTAAGGGTATTCAAATCTCAAGGCACAGGATGTGGAGAAGAATATCATGGAGACTGGAACTGTATTTACTAATTGTATAATATAGGTAGGTCTATGGGAAGTCAGGAGTAGGTATCAAGGACATGAATAAAGGGAACGAGACCCCTGCTGTGTCAGACAGGATGCCTGAGTTCTTGATGAGTCAGTGTGACAGTGCAGTGCATGACTGGAAGCATGGAGGCAGCCGTGACTGGGAACAGGGAGAGGATGCAGACCCTGCCTTGCAAACAAGCAGAAGGACCTGCCCTCATCCTGTCCAGTTGCAAAACTTCTCATCTCTTTCATTGGCCCCACCTCCTGATTAGTGGCATATATACCATACTCCCATTCCAGCTTGACACAAACACTCTGCTATTCTCAGAGAAAACCAATTGATTTCTAAGAAGGAAAAGCAACCAACTGGGCTTGATTCACCAGAGATATCAGGTCAGTATCTCCATACCTCTGGGATTTTTTTCCCTTTGAGACTCATATGTTGTTGTTTTTTTCAAATGGCATATGGACTTGCTTAAAGGTTTTGTGAGCCACATGGGCTTTTGTAGTAGCTACAGGGGTAAAAGTGGCAGCATTTTTTAAAACTAAGCTATGAATATTGAAACTGATCAGGATTTCACTTTTAGTAGGATAACATAGAAAAGATCGGTAACCTGATGCCCTCTAAATAGCTTGAATATTTATTCTCATCAGTTCCTAAGGGTAGGGTCAATGGCAGGAACTAGGGGGAAGATGCCATCCAAAATATCTGCAAGACATCCAGCCACCTATCCCCGAAGGAAGAAATATGTCTGTGCTGGAGTAAAAACTCATCTGAAAATTATACCTTAATTGAAGATGGAAGCTCACAGTTATCAAAAAGGAAGGAAAGGCTACTGTTACATTTTCAGAGGCACCTTCATTGTTTCTCCTGATATTAAGCCAGGATGCCCTAATGACTCATCTTTGTTTTCTTCTCTCCAGATCAGAATCATGGATTCAAGAAAAGTTTTTCTGATGCTCATCTGGTTGACAACATCTTCATGTCAGCTCTGGAGGACATCAGGAATGACAGACAGGTAAAGAGCAAAATCAGTATGTGGATGTGGTTAAAGAAGAGACCTACAAGAGAAAAGATTCTCCTGCATCAACTTTATAAGACTGAAACTGTAAAGAAGTTTCCCTACTTTTTTTTACAGGCGGCAACCCCCTCCTGCTGCTTCCTTTCTGGAACAACTCTTGAAGATTGGTGGAAGAGTAAATGGTAGAGCCACTCGGGAATCTGATCTGGGATTAGAGGAAAGACCCTCCACATGGGCACAATTGGTGCAAGAAAGAGATCAACTGAACTTGCTCAGAAGGTAAGTGTAATGAACTGTGTTTGCATAGCAGAGTTACCCATGACTAAGCTGACCATAGTGCATAGCCTATAGCAGTGGTGAAATCCAAATTTTTTACTATCAGTTCTGTGGGCATGGCTTGGTGGGCATGGTGTTGCTTGGAGAGCATGGCAAGGGAAGGATACTGCAAAATCTCCATTCCCACCCCACTTCTGGGGGAAGGATTTTGCAAAATCTCCATTCCCACCCCACTCTGGGGCCCGTCAGAGGTGTAATTGCAGGTTCTCCAAACTGCTCAAAATTTCCACTAACGGTTCTCCAGAACCTGTCAGAACCTGCTGGATTTCACCCCTGGCCTGTAGCAAATGGATGACTAATACAAACTTTGTTTTATAAAACTAT
Source organism: Ahaetulla prasina (assembly GCF_028640845.1). NCBI lineage: Eukaryota > Metazoa > Chordata > Lepidosauria > Squamata > Colubridae > Ahaetulla > Ahaetulla prasina. Next base: position 32,880,690 of record NC_080542.1, on the reverse strand, counting down.
CTGAGTTTATATATTGTCATAATATATGGAACCAATACAGAAGAAGATAAACTTAGAACTTGATGTGATGTATGGATCTAGCTATTTTGTTAGCTGGGCGGCTATTTTGTTAGACTCAGGGCGGCTTACATTGTGTAAGGCAATAGTCTCATCCATTTGTATATTATATACAAAGTCAACTTTTATTGCCCCCAACAATCGGGCTCCTTATTTTACCTACCTTATAAAGGATGGAAGGCTGAGTCAACCTTGGGCCTGGTGGGACTCGAACCGGCAGTAATTGTAATTGCAGGCAGCTGTGTTAATAACAGACTGCATTAGCCTGTTGAGCCACAAGAGGCCCTGATAACTCTCTTATTTTTTAATATGAATATCATTTTAAAAAATGGAGTCAGAGAACCTCGTGTTCTCTAAAAGTGTTGATACTTATAACATGATTTGAAGCTGATGGAGTCCTTTGACTTCTGGAGGACTTCCTTAGAAGTCTTTCATTTCTTCCCCCGCCCTATCTCCTCCATGCCTTCACACAGCAATACTAACATTCTAACAAAAAATGGATTTGGGTAGCCTTATTTTAGGCTGATTTGGGGAAATTTGTTTAGGATGGGAAAGATGATAAAGCTTCATAGAATCTCCCTGTTTTTGTTCCCATCCGATTCCCACATTCCACCTCATTCATCCCCATCTCTTCCAGTACTAAAAGTAGCCCTGGAAAGCCAAGTTTTCTGCCCCTTCAAATGTTACCCAATTGGCACTCCTAATGAAAGATTGTTAAATACCAGCTAACATTATAGACCACATATCTAATAGTATTTTGTGTCAGAAAAAAGAAGCAAAATGCTTTCTGCAGAGTGACTTCCTATCTGCCCTTCCGGTCAGTTAGGTTTTAATTCCTTCCCAGTAGACAAATGCATTATTGGTGAAACGTATTGGACAGTGTGGGTAAATAATTAATTAGGGACTCTTAATAACTTCAGCTAAATGCTTTTCATGCACTTGCTAGAGGCATTCACACAGATCCTCATCCCAGACTCCAAATGAGCCTACAATAGAAAATAACAAGCTACATGAATTGATTGTTTGAATCTGGATAAGGTTGTTCTTATGGTTGCAGTAACTTAAACATTTGCTTTAGCTACTAGATGGATTAGATATTTCCCAAACTGAAACTCTATGGATAGGTTAAAATATAAAGGGAATGCTTGTTTAAAATGATGGAGGCTGAAGTTTGAAGTGCCCTGACTTAGTAAACCATCTAAATCTTCTAGGCTTCCTAATTTCTAGGCTATTTCCCCTTCCAAAATGGGATCTGAGATGCATAAGATGGTTGAGACTACTTCAGCTTCAACCGCAATAATACATGAGCACACAATCGATACAAATTTAAAGTGAACCGTTCCAAACTCAATTGCGGAAAATATGACTTCAGCAATAGAGTGGTCAATGCCTGGAATGTACTACCAGCCTCTGTAGTTTCTTCCCCAAACCCCCAAAACTTTGAGCTTAAACTGTACTGTTGACCTCACCCCATTCCTAAGAGGTCTGTAAGGGACGTGCATAAGAGCACCTGCGTGCCTACCATCCTCGTCCTAATGTTCCCTTTAGTTGTATTCATTTTATGTATTCAATTTCAACTTATACTTATGTATATTATCTAATATGTACTCGACAAAATAAATAAATAATAAATAAAATAAAAATAAATGTGATTTCAAACCTTAATCACACCCAATCCCAAATTTAAGAACATGAATAATTAGTTCTTGCTTCTTCCCATTTTAAAGGCATTCATAGCCAAAGCCCCAACACACCTTGAGACTCCAGCATTTTCTTATCATTCTCTTTCTTCCAGCAGCTCTGTTCCTGGACACCGTGTGCCCCGACAAGTGTTGGCTTCACCTCCTGCCCGTGGATGCCATCTTGGAACTTGCCAGATCCAGAACCTGGCCAATCTACTTTACCGTTATGGAGGCAATAACCAAAAAGAAGAATCCCACAAGAACAACAAGGGAACAAATGATCCCATGGGCTATGGGCGGAGGAAACGCAGGGCAGCTGGGCATGGAGTATCCAGTCCCACTTAATAGATGTTCTGAGGATGAGAGAAAGATAGGCACCCACATGAATCAGGTTCTGGACACCTGCAAAGATCAGAGAAAGAGGCTGGATGATCCCAGCGCTCAGAGGCCATGCTACGAAACAGCAGGGGACATTCTGGGTGAATATGGCCATCATCTGAGATGAAGGATGGCAATTCTCTTCTGCCTTTTAACCTCCACCTCAGTTTAGATTTGGTTCCTTGTGTTTTTCTGAAATTTCAAAAGCATGCAGTCTTCAGAGAGATTGCCTGTTTCTGCTCTGGCCTGAGCTGTTCTAGCAGAGCGGAGTTACATTTGTATTTGCACCAGATCACATCAAGAGCCCACTATCCATTGGGGCACAGAATGCACATGAATATGCTCTAATATTCAAAGGGAAGAGAGAAATGGGGTTTGGGATCTCCAGAAAGATACTGAAACAGCCATGACTTGTTTCTGCAAAAGAGAAATTGATATTAGCGCCATGTCAGCACTGTGGACGGGGTGGGTGTGTTTAAATCAAACAATTCCCCTGGAGCATTTCTGTCTTGTTGGATTCTGTGTTTCATCTGTGCATAATGGATATGTTTTGAGAGGAGCTTGTAAGTAAACAGACCGATCAATTTGGAGTTGTAAATAGTGTTTTTGTGCCTACCTCCATACTGTATAGCTGAAAAGAGTAGTTCAGAATGGATACTGTTTTAGCCTCTTCTCTGGCTTTAGCTAAAACCCCCATTTCTCCTATAGCATAAGGTTGATTAGCACTACCAGGTTATCCCTACTGGAAGCAATTTAGTTTTGGGTATCATGCTAAGGCTGGAAGTTCAGCAAAACCTCCAGACTGAAAATAAATGAATATTGAATATTGAATGAATGGATTCCTGCAAAGTGACAATGACCCCTACAAACTTTAGTTGCTTTTCTTCTGAACAAATGCAAAATCAGATGACCTTGAGTTTTTTAGGCTGCACACACCCAAAATCTGGGTGTTCAAATGAATTGATCAATGGACACTTCACTAATTCTCATGCTATTCCCTAACATCTGGAGACTCATAATACTTTAAAATAACTTACCAGTGTCCACTTTTTTAATCAATCAAGTGTTAATCCATCAGTTGAAATTAATTATGAAAATATATAAAATTACTGTAAGGCTACATAAAATTGTTTGTGTATACTGTTGTGACAAAAAGAAATAAAAAAAAATCTTCCAATTATGAACTTTCTGTTGCCACTTTTAATCGTTGGAAAAATGAGAGCAGACCCATCCTAAGTGTCTCTCTCTCTAACTCTTAAGCTACTGGGGCTCCTGCCTCTCTTGTCTGATTATTTCCTAGGCCTTTTCCTCTCATTCACCAGTCACAAAGTCACCCACATATTCCATTACAGATCCTCAGCCTTAGGATGAACCATAAACTGAGTGAATGTCTGTGGAGATTCTCAGTCATCCAGGTCATGGTTGTCCCAAAGGTGCTTTTTCAAGAGGCAACTGGACTTTTAAAAAAACCAGAAAGTCCAGTTGCCTTTTGAAAAAGCAGCTTTGGGACAACCTGAGTGAATGTACCATGCACAACGTACAAAGAATGTCAATAAAATTCACAGTGTCATGAGTATTCCTAATTCTTTGTCTGCCATGATAATTATATGCATTAGAAATTCAACTGTAAAAAAGAGGAAAAAATGCTTTCACTGTATATAAGACTCTAGAAAGAATGCAGAGAAGAGCAACAATGATTATTAGAGGGCTAAAATATATGAAGAAGAGTTGCAGGAATTGGGTATATGTTGTCTAGTAAAAAGAAGGACTATGGGTGACATGTAGAATAGAATAGAATAGAATTTTTTATTGGCCAAGTGTGATTGGACACACAAGGAATTTGTCTTGGTGCATATGCTCTCAGTGTACATAAAAGAAAAGATACGTTCATCAAGGTACAACATTTACAACACAATTGATGATCAATATATCAATATAAATCATAAGGATTGCCAGCAACAAGTTATAGTCATACAGTCATAAGTGGAAAGAGATTGGCGATGGGAACTATGAAACGATTAATAGTAGTGCAGATTCAGTAAATAGTCTGACAGTGTTGAGGGAATTATTTGTTTAGCAGAGTGATGGCCTTCGGGAAAAAACTGTTCTTGTGTCTAGTTGTTCTGGTGTGCAGTGCTCTATAGCGTCGTTTTGAGGGTAGGAGTTGAAACAGTTTATGTCCAGGATGCGAGGGATCTGCAAATATTTTCACGGCCCTCTTCTTGATTCGTGCAGTATACAGGTCCTCAATGGAAGGCAAGTTGGTAGCAATTATTTTTTCTGCAGTTCTAATTATCCTCTGAAGTCTGTGTTTTTCTTGTTGGGTTGCAGAACCAAACCAGACAGTTATAGAGGTGCAAATGACAGACTCAATAATTCCTCTGTAGAATTGGATCAGCAGCTCCTTGGGCAGTTTGAGCTTACTGAGTTGGCGCAGAAAGAACATTCTTTGTTGTCCTTTTTTAATGATGTTTTTGATGTTAGCTGTCCATTTGAGATCTTGCGATATGATAGAACCCAGAAATTTGAAGGTTTCTACCGTTGATACTGTGTTGTCAAGTATTGTGAGAGGTGGAAGTATGGAAGGGTTTTTCCTAAAGTCTACCACCATTTCTACGGTTTTGAGTGTGTTCAGTTCCAGATTGTTTTGGTTGCACCACAAGGCTAGTCGTTCGACCTCTCGTCTATATGCGGATTCGTCATTGTCTCGAATGAGACCAATCACTGTTAGAAGTGTTCCAATATTTGAGGGGCTGCCACAAAGAAGAAGCAATCAATTTATTTAGAGCTGCAGTAGCACAGTGGTTAGAATGCAGTACGGCAGACTTGCCTGCAATTTGGCAGATGGAATCTCACCAAGCTCAAGGCTGACTCAGCCTTCCATCCTCCCAGGTGGATAAAATGAGGACCCAGATTGTTGGGGGCAATATGCTGACTCTGTAAACTGTTTAGAGAGGACTGTAAAAGCACTGTGAAGCGGTATATAAGTCTAAGTGATATTGCTATTTCCCAAAGCACCAGAAGGCAAGACAAGAAGCAAAGGATGGAAACTAATCAAGGAGAGGAGCAACCTAGAACTAAGGAGAAATTTCCTGACAGTGAGAACAATTAATTAGTGGAACAGTTGAAAGTTGGAGGCTTTTAAGAAAAGACTGGACAGCTACGATACTTGTCTGAAATGATATAGGAACTTCTGCTTGAGCAGTGGGTAGACTAAAAGACCTCCAAGGTCCCTTCCAACTCTGAAATTCTATGTTCTATGGAACATGAAAGAAAACAACTTCGAATAATTCAGTACTTAAAATATATGAACTTGTCTCAATAAATTTGACAGCAAAACTTACAATCACTGTTTTCCCACTGGTTCAATATCTCTAATTTATGAAAATGTGCTTTATGTGAGGATTTCAGGGAACATCACCTTAGCAAAAAAAAAGAAGCCTATATATGCAAAATGCTTTGGATTTGAAAGATTATTCAAAATATAATTCAGCATTTGCAAATTAGCATAGCCTGAAAAATACCTTAAGAGTTTGTGCAGATTCATGAAATATGGACAGACTTCCTTGCTCTACTATTTGTCAGTTGTTAAACTGGGGGTATAACAAACCACAGCAGGTTGGGAAAAACTGTCCCAGAATTACAGGACATTCACTTCCCCCACCATAAATGTAATTTCTTTAAATATAAAAAAGCAAGTGAACTACAGAGAGTAGCTTCAAATTTTTGCCGCTAATTTACTCTGACAATGAATTTAAAGCCCCCATATGAAACTACTGATATCTCTATTAAATCCTGAAAAATGTTCTAATAACAGGGAGAAGCAACTTCCCCATACATACAGCAGCTGTGAAGGCCTGAAAAAGCTATTCAAATGGCATGATGTAGCTATACCTACAAAGATCAAAACCGTGCAAATGCAATCCATGGTATTCTGTCATATTCTCCGTGGCACATTATGGGAATTAAAGTTGGATTTTGAAGAAGCAAGATAGGAAGAGTAGTGACACTTTGATGTTGGGGAAGACTTCTGAGAACACTTGGAGAGCCAAGAAAATAAACAAGTGGCTCACTGAACATATCAACCCAGAGTTCTTAGTCAAGGCACAAATGATCAGGCTTAAATTATTCTACTTCAGACACCTTTAGGTAAAAATCTTATTTTCTAGAGAAGGTTCTAATACTGGGGAAAATGGAAGAAAAAAAAGAGGGTTAGGGTTAGGAAATTAGTGCATCGTTGAGACTTAAAAAAAACCAGGTTAGAGGTAGGTCGTCATGAAGCAAATAATTCAATGTGGTTGCTAGGCATCGAAACCGACTTGATGGCACGCAATAAATCAACCGATCAATCGGCCACTTCATGCATACAGAAAGCTGGAAATCAGGGACTGGCTTTAACATAACATAACAACATTTAACCGAGGGCAATGCAATGCATCACGCCGCGTCGCTGAAGAGATCTGGGAATCCAGCTGTCCACTTCCAAGCGCCATCGAATCTGCTCCGGGCGGTCTCCAAAGCCCGCCGCAGCAGTGTAATTATATAGGCGAACCACTCGGCCTGACTGCGAGTAATAACACGGCGCGGGGGATTTCGGGAGAATTATCGGACCTTCGGAGTCGGCATGGGAAGCCGGGAGATGCTGCTGAAGGCCGAAGACCGAGCGAGCAAGGGGCGACGAGCTGAAGGACGCAGGCTGAAGCGGGGGTAGAGGAACACGCGGGGAGGGGAGGAGAGGGAACTCGGGAAAGAGAGACCGGCGCAGAGACTGGCAAAGGAAGCGCGGGAAAGAAAGGATGGAGAAAAGGAGGAAGAGGAGGATCAAGAAGAAGGGACCCCAGAGGGCGGGCTGGCAGTGACGGAGGCGGTCCCGAGGTTTGGGCATGGCTGGATCCAGAAGTGAGTCAGGTTGCCCTGAAGTGGAGGTCGCCCCCAAGTCGGCAAGGTGAGAACTGCCGAGGATGCCTGAGCTCTTCCCGGGAGGGATCTGGTCCATTGGGCCTGAGATGCGAACCGGGGAAAGAGGACCCAAGAACAAAGGCATGTGCGGCGTTCTGGGTCCCGGAGAAAAAGGGCTGAGCTAAGATGCTGCGTTCCACAAGAAGAAGCCCATGTATTGTATCTACAGTAAGAAAGAGGGAAGGATGCTGGGCGATAGCGGGTGGGGGAATTTTATGGATTAGGGGTCTTGAGAGTCTGGCTTCTGAATTCCTTAAGAAGAAGAGAGGAGCCTATTGAGAGCAGGTGGATGACTGTCTCCTGGTTGCAAGATGCTTTGTCTTGTGTTCCAAAGATAACACTTTGTTCTGACTATTGTCCAGGGTTTGCATGGCTACAGCATGCCAATGCTATAGCTGCTTGGTCAGTTCAGAGACAAATGGTGGGGATGCCAAATGTGTTGCTGCTTCTTGTCACTGCTTCTTCAAGGCCTAATTAAAGTACTAGTTGTGGCAGGCCCAGGTCACTTCTGAGGAAGGATGGAAGGAAGAGAGAGAAAGAGAAGAGGAATGGACTAAACAGTTCTATTAAGGAGATGTTAGATTTTGGTAATATGTTTCTTAGGTTACTGCTTATCTTGTTAGTATTTTGAGTGGGGGGAATAGAAGATGAATACAGCAACTTTTTCTATACCACTTCTCCACAATCACATTTCATTCCGTGGTGTTTATTTCAAATAAAATAAGAAAGTCTAATATTGGCTGCTTTAGATATCTATTCTCAGTGAATCCCCAGAGCAAATGATATCACTGGGGGCATATAATGAAACCACTTGCAGAAATTAAATTGACTTAGGTCTGTTCAATGGATAGGAAGTATTAGGAATATTTCAAGATGAGATGGTCATCATAAATTTGCTTCCTGGCTCATTGAAGGATTTTTTATACGGGGTAATCCACACACATGACATTTTGTAAACACTCCCTATTTTCTTACTGTTTTGCTTTCATATGTGGTCACATCCAGTTTGGTGTAGCAGTGAATGTGCTAGCCTAGAAACTAGAAGTTCTAGGCCTCCTTTAAGCATGAAAGCCAGCTGGGTGACTTTGGGTCAGTCACTCTCTCTCATTCCTAACCTACTTAACAGGGTGGTTTTTATGGGGAAAATAGGAGGTAGGAATATTAGGTACATTCTCTGACCTGAGATGTATATAAAAAGGCAGGATAAAATAATAACAATCATCATCATCATCATCATCATCTCTTCACACAAAAAGTGCATGTGGAGAGATGGAGAAGAAAAATAGCCATACAATGTCTTGTAGCAATGGAATTAAGTACCATTGGTTTGGAAACATAGTTGAGAACCCATATTTGTCTGAGAAGTCCAGAATGAGAGAGTTGTAAATCTAATGCATATGTAATTAACATTTGCCTGCAGGAATGGTGATCTTTGCTCCTTATGACATGTTTTTACTATTTGGATTTTATGAATTTTTGTGAAAATAAGAAAGTTGGAGTGTACACTAGGATTGTATCTTTTTGTTCTGCATTAAATAACATAGCCTTATCTATACAGAACGTCAGTAAAAGTTACTAGCCCACAAAATATTGACTAGCTTATCTGCTTTTATCAACTTAACTTTTCCTGGTACATCATTGAAAAGTAGAACCCCAAGTTTTCTTATGCAGATTATAAATATTTCTGTTGAATGGTGCATAGGCATACACTATTGGTGACATATTCAGTTTTCATTTCTTCTTCAGCCACAGAAGTTCATTTTATGAGGTACTTGCTATTTCTTAGCTGAATCTGCTTCATAGGATTGTTGTGGACAATAATATGAAGTAGGAATATTATATATGTTGCTTTGAGGTTCTTGAAAAAAGATGGAATATAAATCTAATAAATCTTATAAATAACAATATGTAAGAACCATAACATAGTAACACTGAAATGCAAGTGAATCTCCCTACAATTGTAGAAGTCTGCAATTTTTTTTAGAAAGTTATGCTTAACTCTAGTTCATGGAACTTTTATGTAATTAAAATCAAGCAGCTCAATTTATTTTCCACTCATGGGGAAATATATATATACATTTGTGTGTGTGTGTGTATGTATATATATGTATATATATAGATATAAATGGAGTGACCTGAGAAGATAATTTAAGCCATCTCTTCTGAAAGAATAAATCTAAAATATGCTCTCTGTTGCCTGCTACATACTATATATCTTTGTTGCTGCACATCTTCTCCCTGAAACAGTCATAATTCTAGTTCTAACAAATATAGTGCTTGGAAAACCCTAATTAAGAAGGATAGGCTTGTTCTTCTTAAGTCCTTCTGAACTGATTAGAGCAGTACCTGAGAGATTAGAGCAGGCCAGTAATTAGAATGGGCAAAGAAATTATCTGCAAAGGATTTGTGGAATTACGTTATGGAAATTAGGCACCAAATTGACAAACCTTGACTTTTTTTTCTTTTTAGCACTTTCCTGCAAGTACAGGGTCCACTATTTTTTAATCAATCAAATGTTAATCCATTGGTTCCAATAGGAATTGGCCAAACGACTTGTTGCTTGAGCATGACATAATGGGCTGAAAGAGATCAACTGGCTCAAAGTCACCCAGCTGGCTTTCATTGTCTAAAATGGGATTAGAACTCCCAGTCTCCTGGTTTCTATGCTGGTGCCCAACCACTAGAGCAAACTGGTTCTCTAACATTGACATTGAAATTTAGGAACTGTGACACCAGAAAACTAAAGAAATGAGGCACTTTAACCTTTCTGATAGATTTAGGGCACCTAAAACAGTGAATTTAAGAAATAGCTGAAAACCTTTCCCTCTAAATATAAAAAGAACAAAAAAAATGAGTCATTTTTGCAATATCACTGACTCAAACACTAAGAATGTTATTGTATTAAAAATAAGGCAGATGCTGTCTTTCCCAAAAATTTCTTGCTCTTCTATTATATAGAGATTTCTAACAAGTGTAAATATTACAACTAAAGAATTCTAATTAATGGGTGACTATAGAGAATGTATTAGTAACCCTGAGCAGGGGGGGGTCTAAAAACAGCGAATATTCCAAATTGATTATCTAACATAAAAAGATAGCACTGAGCATTTGAAATAAGGGGATATAAGTAGACTATGGCAATGGTAAAGTATTACTGTATATTTTGGAATTGATGGGGAATAGTTAGGAGATAGGCAGCATTCCTATATATTTTGAAGTGCAGATTTTTTTCTTCATTTGGCCCAGCTTTTATCCTGCATATTTCAATGGGTTTCATATCTGTCCTTCCTTCCTTCTTCTCTTTTCTTTCCACATGTAGGGTGTGTATGTTGAGTAGGTGTACTAGCCAAATCATCAGCCATATCACAAGGAACAAGTCCAACTTGTTTTAAGAGGAAGATATTTGACGGAAAAGTCTGCAAACTCATTCCCTGAAGGAGGCTGTGGGTTTTTCATCTGCACTGAAGAGACCCAATCTTCCATAGAGGTAGGAATAAGATGTTAAACCAAAGGAAACAGAACAGATGAAATAGAAATGATATTGGGAAATCAAATGGGAGGCAGGTAGCTGCAGGAGGAGAAAGAAAGGTAGTTTTTGACTTCTTGGGTGCAGAATGGAATCTAAAAAGGAGCTGATAGTTTGAATCCACAGTTCAAAACTTATAGGCAAATTCAGCTCTTCCCTGCCATTGCCCTATTTTCTTTCTAATTTGATCTAGTTTTCTTTTAGAAATATGCTTAATCTTCTAGCTAATAAAAATGCAATCTATGAGTGGGAGTGTACTTCCTGATTTCAAGTAGAAATTATTAGGGAGGTTTTTAAGTTTGCAGTGGTTGTTTATTCATTCCACACTGAACAAAGATGTAATAGCAATGTGCTGTGTCCCTTTGTGAGAGAAAAAGGAGATCATCTCCGTAACCTTTTGCAGTCCTTGGAAAAACTTGCCCTGACCTAAGGAGGTATAGCTGAGGTCCTTCTGCTGCATCCAGTGCCTGAAAGTTTTACAAGTGGCCCCCTGAAATCTTTAGAATGATTATGATACTATAATGTTTAAATGATAGAAGAAAGCAATAATTAGATTATTAATTAGATGTACATGTGAAGGAAATGAAATCACATTTAGCTTTTGTCCTGACCTTGCTTACTGTTTGAGTGATAATATTTCCAACAGATCTCCAAGATCCTGCGTGCTTCTTTCTTAGAAAAAGGTGTATATTTCTGCTCTAATCTATTAGGATAGTTTCTTTTCTAGAAAAATGGCATTTTTAGTTTTAGTACACTTTATTTATTGTACGTAAGGCAGAGGTTAAATTTAGTTAACGGATGAGAATTAAAGAATACAATCCCACTTTTGACCTAGAGTGCTGGATTCATTCCTACTGGCTGAACAGCATTATACTTACATATTTTTTTAAACTTAAGGAGTTCCTAGAAATGGTTATTATTTTGTTTAGGATTTGCAGGGGAGAGGAGCTACAGATAGTCAAGCACTCAATATGATCATAGGATTGTTTTCATTTTGTTTTTGGAATTTAATTTTCCTCATAAACCAGTGTTCTTTTAGGACACAAAATGAATCATGTTGGGCCACAGATAATGTTTCTAATGACTACCAAGACGAACTATGCTTTTTGTCTCCGTTTTTGTCTCTGGTTCTTCTTAGTTCTGTTTCCCTTTTCTTGCAATTTTTTAAAAATAGGAGTAGGATAGTGCAAATAAAACCAACAAATCTTTTGTTGCAAGTTCAATATTGGCGACACTTCAAGCTTCATATATGATTTTTTAGTTACTGTGGCAATTTAGAGTCTCGAAGATAGGATTCTTAAGGCCCTTTAAAGACAGATAATATTGGATTCCCTCAATAGGATTTATAACAAGATTACTGTTAGAGAATACAGGTGAAGCACTTTGAATACTTAAAAGCACAATACAAAGCATAAACTATTTAGTTAATTCACTGGAGCTGAAGGAAGAAGTATTTTTTGTTTGGCATATCCTGTATGAGTAGGTGTGGCTGTGAGCTATGATGTTACTACCTTCTTCTGCCTCTACTAAATGTTTTCTCGGTGTTGTTCTTCTGTTTCAAAACACACCCTCCTCTCTTCTTGGAGCTGATGACAGTAGAGGCCCCAAGGCAGAGTCAGGAGCTAGTAAAATCTTGCACGTGGTTTGACATTTCACCTATATTTAGGCTCTTTTCCTTCTCATTGCTATAGAAGAAGATATACAGCATGCTGGCTATGGAAATATGGAGTTGAAGTCCGATACAGTGGCTGAATTTTCATGATACATTTAAGCAGGTCAGTTGAAGATGCCGTGACTGTATTTGTTCAACATGGTAAACTTGTTTTATATGTTGTGGCAAGTAATCAGATGTGAACCCAACTCACATCTTAAATTATTCAATGTATTGTGCAAATGCAGTTGTCTAAATAGATTAATCCTATAACCAAATTAAGTTTACAAAAGAAAATTAGTGTACAGATAGTATTGAGCTGGATATAACAATAAAATGGTTCAGCATAGAGTGGATTCCTATGTTGTGGGGGGGGACTTTTTGTAGGTTGAGTATCACACAGTTTTAGTTTGTTTTTTGAGGCTGCCATTGCCTGTAATGGGCAAGGCAGTGAAAATCAATCTAGTTATTTGGAAAGCTTCATAGCCAAGTCAATGGATGTGTGTGTGAGCTTAATTTCTAGGTAACATTGCAGCCTTTTGTCTTCCTTTATGTGATTCACATTAAATTGCCTTGACTGGGAAAGGCAATGAGGTGAGTCAAATGCTTTATTTTTTTATTGCTTAGTTGCTTGAATAAGGGAATGCAGAAGAGTGACAGCTGGTTCAGAACAGTTTTATCCAGTTTTTTCATTTAGTAGAAATATTGGACAGTGATTGTAAATATATATATATAAATACTTTCAGAGATCTTAGAATTATTAACTATGCAGATAAATCTGGCTCTTGGCGCAAAATAGTAGCTAGGTCAGGTAAGGCTTTTAAAGTATGTGTCCTTGAAAAGACAAGGCAGCTTGCTACAGCAGGAAAGGACTCTTTAGTTCTCTGACACAGGGTGGGTGACCTTTGGGTAGATGGAGGTTACTCAACATTTGTTGGGGGTTTGCTCCAATAAACAATAAATTAGTTTGAGGCATTTGTTACACATAGGCAGGAAGTGTTGCTCATTCTTCCACAGGCAAGAACGATCATTTATATGAAGTATAATTTAAGGATGGGAAACTAAACCATAAATTTTCAGCAATTATGGCTGAAGGGAAGTTCTGGAAAGAACCAAAAAGGAATTAGGTGGTGTGTTTTTTAATGTGACTGTGTGCTCATCTTCAATAAAATTCTTTTACTGAAAGACCCCCTTTGATAATGAGGGTCTGTAAAATATTCCATGTGTTTGTCTCTCTATAGCATCTACAGCATACATAAAGGGACGCGGTGGCTCAGGGGCTAGGACATTGAGCTTGTTGATCAAAAGGTTGGCAGCTCAGAGGTTTGAATCCCTAGTGCTGCCGTGTAACGGGGTGAGCTCCCATTACTTGTCCCAGCTTCTGCCAACCTAGCAGTTTTGAAAGCACGTAAAAATGCAAGTAGAAAAAATAGGGACCACCTTGGTGGGAAGGTAACAGTGTTCCGTGCACCTTTGGCGTTGAGTCATGCCAGCCACATGACCACGGAGACGTCTTCGGACAGCACTGCTCTTCGGCTTTGAAACGGGGATTTGCACTGCCCCCTAGAGTCGGCAACGACTAGTATGTGTGTGTGAGGGGAACCTTTACATTTACCTTTTAGCATACATATATACTATTGGTATAAAATGACCACCCAAAAGGAGAAAGTAGTGACAGGTGGGAAAGTTCTGTTAAATCCAAGAGAAATAAATGGATTGTAACCTATCCTGGGTTGACTAACCCAGACAACCAAGCATTTTGATATCGATGATCTACTATTAAGAAAATAATTGATTGTGTTCTTCTTTTGTGGGACACCCCTGCTATAAATGATGCCTGTTGACATTGCATTTTGAAACATTTTGACAAACACATGGATACAGAGAAAAACAACTGGAAATCAGAAAGAAACAGGCCTTTGTCCATTAACCAACCCAGTTCAAAAAGAAAACAGAACCAAAAATTGCCTGGGGCAATTCAGTACTGGTTATTTGTGGACAGCACCCCAAATAAAATACTGTGTGTGACTATTTGCTAGCTTTTACTGGGGAAATATATCTAGTTATGCTGATGATGCCAAAATTAAAGGAAGTTTATTTTGGACTTATCGGAAGCAAGACAATCTTTTTTTAAGGGAACTATGGAAAGATTTAGAAGGGTTGACGGAGGGTTGACGGAAGGGTTGACGGAGAGATGTCGCTTCTAATCATTCAATAAGACCCCGCCCTAAATTTATGTATCTTCAAACTGGATGATTATGTTTGTATACCAATAGAACACTTTAAAGTTACAATGTTCTTCATTCAAAAGAATATTTTTCCTCAGATCGGTTAATTGACAAAGTTCTCTAGTTTTATATAAGTTATTAAGAATTGACAATGCCTAACAAGGAGTAGCTTCTAATACTTACTTAGTTCTCTAAATGACTGTAGTAAATCAGCTAAGTTTGTTGAGTCCCAATTTTAACAGCAAAAATTGATATTCTCTTCAATCTCTTTTTTAAATTGAAGTGAAAAATGTCTGCAAAATGTCAACTTTTTCCTAGAATGAAGAGGGTTTTTCTAAATATACTAATTTTGCCCTAGACTTTACTTAATGGATCTTGGGGTTCTAGTAACACAAAACCAGACCTAATGTAGTCCGTTCCCCACTTACAGAATCAAATATTTCACCGACACTAAAGGAGATTTCGAATTCTAATCCTGTAAGTAGATAATTGTATAAAACAATATATTTATGGAATCCTTGGTCCCTTTGAGTTCAGCTATTTGCTTGCAGATATTTCATTAACTGACTAGATATTTAGTTGGATAATTAAACTTTCACAAGCCATATTTATACAAATATCTTACTGATGCAGTAGGACTTATTCCCAGACATAGAATTTCTTTTTTTAGCCATAAAAGTGGTTCTTGAGTGATCAGAAAATTAAAAGAGAAAGTACAGGAGACCAAGTGTAGGATTTGGATTGCAGCTTTAATAGCTCACATAACAAAGTCAATTTTGTATGTCAACTCATACTGATGTTAATGGGAAGTGAATTCAGCTAAGACTGTGCTCTAACTCTTGGAGTAATATCCTGAAGTATTTTGCAAGTGAAGAAGATGAAGAAGATAGGCAATTACCACAAAGCAAATGTATTTGTCTACACAAGCCTTTTCCACCCTGCAGCAGTTATTTTTAAATCTGCTGGTGCTGTAGGCCAAGTCCAAGGCAACAATATTTGCTTATGCTGGATGGGAAAAAAGAAATCCGTTTCTTTCTTTATATATCAAGCCAGCTGCATCCGGCTCTTGGCAAGTTGTGTACAGTAGAAGTTAACCAATTAACACCCCCATTCTAAAGTATTGAACATTTTCATAACTGCTGAGATGCTGCTGCTTGAGGAGAGAAAGCTATCAATTTGTGCAGGAAAACATTATATTGGGTCTAAAGAAGAGCCGGATTATTTTAATCAACTATATAGTGCTTGAGGCCCATTTCAATAATCTTGTCAAGTAGCTGCTATTTCACATAGGAAGTAGAATAGAGGTGGGGGAGAGAACCCTGGAATATTCTTGATTAAGGGGAGATTTGAATGGTCATTTATAGCCTGTCATATTACATCATGGCTGGTTCTTAAATCAAATAAATTCTTTTTTCCTAAATCAAAATACAGTTTATTTAGTTTGGACTTAGCAAATCTGAGAATTCAGCCCATTGTCATTTTAGGTAAGCAAATCATGACTTTGCAGAATGAATAAACTAAGTTTGATTCACCTTCAAATACTGTATATTGAGCAATGTCTGAGAAAAAAAGAGAAAGACTGATCTGCCATGGACTCTCTGCTGTAGGCATGAAATGCGGGAATATTATTTTATGGGTGGGAAGAGGAATCTTTTGTCCTTCTCCCTGTCCTTTTAGAATCCCAAAATTGAGGATACGGTTATAACTTGTGAAGCTAAACATTTCAGCATGATGAAGTTCTCCATGGCCCTTTTCAACAGGTAAGAAATCTAAGGCAGAGAGCATCAACTTTTGCCTACTTGGACTTTAGCCAAAACAGTTTGATCCACACCCTGTTGCTTAAGAAAGAAATTATTTATTTATTTATTTGTTCATTCGTCATAATTATATGACTGCACATTTCACAAACAAACTACTCTGAGAGGCTAACGTCAAAGACGAAAAACAACACTTGCAAACAAGTGATACTAATATTAAAAGTTTTAAAATTATAAAAAGCACTAAACTAAAAAATACTGGGCAAAGAGCAGGTGTTTAATTATAATGGAGCTATCTGAATGTTTCACCAGTCCCATGGGGTGTCCAGGGCCGTTGATGCAAGCAAGTGTTGAGGGTCTTCTGGAAAGTTAAAAGGGATGAAGTCAGCTTCACTTTGGGGAGAGGACGAATGTTTCATAAAGCAGGGACCCAGCTGAAAAGGCCCCCCACCTAAGATTCAAATGAAATTTCCTAGCTGACGGCACCTGCAGCATGTCCCAGTGCTGGATCTGGAGGAATGCATAGATATAACTATTTGAGACAGAGTCTCAAATAGTTTAGCCCCATGCCATATAGGGCTTTAAAAGCCAAAATCAGCACCCTGAATTGGATTCAGAAACAGATGCAAGGCCCAGAGAAGAGGGATGACATATATAAGTGTCCCTGTTGCTGCATTTTGCACCAGCTGAAGCTTCCAAATATTTTTTATGGGCAGTCCCATTATATAATCCAACCAAGAGGTGATTAGGTCATGAAAGACAGTGAGCACAGAAACAATACAGTTGAGCAAAGGTTGTCCTAGCTACAACTGTTATCTACTCCTAAACTGTGCAAGGACTCAATTCCATGAGTGATAGATGAGCTCACCCAGTGGCTTCGTGTAGATATTGAATAGGAACAGAGAAGCACTGACCCTTGCAGCACCTTGCATAAAAGGGAACAAGGGCAGGATCATCCCTCCTCATCACTACTGATTAGAATTGACTCTGGAGAAATGAGGTCAACCAGCCTAGCCCCATGCTCCCCCAATCCTCGGAGCTGATCCAGAAGGATACTATGGTTGAGGGTATTGAAAGCTGTGGAGAGGTCAATTAGGGCAATGGATGCACAATCCCCATCTTATCCACTACCAGAGTTCACCCAAAGTGCTGTTTTCATCCCATACCTGTGTCTGAATCCGCTGAAAAGTTTCCAGATCTGCTCATCTAAGGTTTTCTGAAGCTGTTGCACGATCATCTTCTCAACTTACTTTCCCAAAAAGGGAAAGTTAGATTTTGGACAAAAATTGTCCAATAGAATGGGGTTGAGTGATGGCTCCTTGAGGAAGAGGTGAACTAAGGCCCCCTTAACAGGTAATAGAACATCCCCTTAACTCAAATTTACCACAGTTACAACTCATTTACAGGGCATCCCACCCTAGGCCACTATTTGCAGATTCAATAATTATGGGGAAGTTCTGATATTTTGGCACCCTTACTGCCACAAATTAGGCCTTAATAGCAGCTCTAACCCATATCCAATTGAATTTGTCCCCTGTAGAATGCCAGCTATGTTCTAGATATCTCTTCCCTCATTTCAATTTCCTTAACTCCTCCATGAACAACAAGGAGTGCCAGAATCTACAACAGGGGAGAAGTTGCATAGGTATGATTTGACCTAAAGGTTCAGTCACTTTCTTATTCCAGGGCTTCATATGGACCATGCTGCAGACCAGCAGGACCTCAACTCCCTCTGAAATCTGCCAATCATCGGGATGGACTGATCTAAAAGGTCTAATCTCCCTGCAGTAGATGGTGCCACTGAATCCCATATAATGAGGGCATGATCTGACCAGGACATAGCATTGCTTTAATAGGAACATCAGACCCAGTTTGTGACCACTGCTCCATTTCAGGCTCTGGATGACTTGGGATAAGCCCATGGCTCTCATGGTAGCCATAAATTCCTGAGCCACCACAAACCCTATTCCCAGAGAAGGCGGATAATGTTCTTTCATATCAGTATTTCTTGTAGATGTGATCCTAATTTCTCTAGGTATTTTCTCCAAGGCTTATATCTCTCATGACTTTCATAATCTATTTTGCAATCCAACAGATGTGGAAAATTGCACATCTTGGGAAAATTGAATTTTTCTATCTCCAGATTAATGTGCTCAACTGGTTTTCAACTGCTCCTATGAAGCTTATATGCCATTCTTAACTTTTGATCAGATTCTAATAATTTCCTCTCACCACATTATCACTGGTCCATTCAATCTACTAATTAGAATAAAATGGGATTGAATACTTTGTGTTTTATGGAAATCTGAACATCATCTTAATATCAAACAGGATATGTCACATAGTACATCATAATATTAGTTGTTTGGATGTAACGTGTTATGTGTATTCTAAAGGAGTCTTATTTTATAAGCCAGATTTAGAGTTTAGTGAGTTATGTGAATATAGCAATAATATCAAAAAAAAAGCGCTTCCCCCCCCCTTTCCCCCTTATTTATTTTTTTTGTAAAAACTTTTTCAATAAAAATATATATAGCAATAATATTATAGCTGTTCTTCTTTTCGGTCCACAAACTAAAGAAATCTTTTGTTTAATAGAGTCCAATGGTAGAAAGCTATTGGATTCCAACTCAGAGTTCAAAACAGAATAAAATAGAAAAAGAATAGGAAGGAATTGGAAACCAAGGTTCCTGATTCTCAATTCAATATACTAAAATCATTTACACTAAATAGTTTTTTCACATGGAATTTTAATTCCTTGTTACTACTATTATGTTAGCATTGAAATGAAAGTCCTTCCAACAACATAATTGAAATGATTTGCTTTATTCACTACAAGAATTTTTGCTAGCTTGCCATTATTTTTAAGCAGAGAATAAATTACCATATATTGGGATACCATACTTGTGATCTGGATAATCATTAGACAACAACCAAGAACGAGAGTTTTCTGTATTTTGTTTTAATGACATGTAGAGTGGGTTTATAGAGAAATCCAAAGCTGGAAAGGGATGAAGCAAAGAATTTAACTACCTCGAAAAATAGCACTACAAGCAGGTAAGGTAAAATAAGTAGTTTACTCCAAACTGTGAAGTAAGAAGACCCGTTGAAATCTCAGTGTACAACCTTTGACCATCAAATACTGTCCACAATTAAGAAATTCTTGATTTAAATCTCAGTTTTCGATAAATGTGTTAGGTGACTTTAGACAACCCACTATTTCTCAGCTATCCTTCACTTTATATATGGGAATAACAATTCTGACCTATAGGATATCTCAAAGCAGCCATAAAAGCTAGCAGCAAAAATACTGCAATTCTCTGAATTGCCAGGGGTGCATATTGGTAGTTGGGGTGTGAATATCTTTAATTGTGAGAAGATTCTTCAGGATTTGCCTCATAATTCTTTATCTGAGACAAGGTGCCATTGCAGATGAAATCCCTCCAGCAGATCCCAGTGGCTTTCACTCAGAATCCAAGGATCTTTAAGTTTTCTTTTGATGCCATCTCAGGAATGTCATCAATTAAAATGGTGGGAAACAATGAAGAAAGGGGGTGGAAAATTGGGAAATATTTTATCCATTTCACTTACTGTAACATTAAACAGAAAGCAAAAAATAAATCTAAATATTATGCCTATTATAATAGGAAATTTTTTTAATAAAACAACAGAGTATTATGCTTTTGTGTTGAGTGTCATAATCTTTCTCTTGAACTATTGTCACTTGACAACACTGTTCCCCTCACTATAATCAGTTCTCATTCTAGTCTATATCCAGAGCTACGGTATGTGGCAACTGGGTGATTTAAATGATGACTGAACAGGGCTCCAAGTTGCTGACAGCATTCCACAGTATTAGTTTGATACATTGAATGAACCCTGTCATTTCTAATCTGCAGCTTATTGAAAGAATGGGATAACTGGGCAATATGGCAATTGTAATCCAAGTTATGTAATGGGCATGAGATTGTTATTGGTTGGGAGTGTCCCCTAAATTTTCACTTGTCATGAATTGTGTCAAATAAGAAACCTTATTTGATCCTTTCCACCTCTTCTTTCAAACTTTCCAAGCATTATATTGTGACCTCATATTGGCATAGTGCTGACATCATGGGCACTCTCAGGTGTATTAGGTAAACAAAGTGGCACTCCTTTCAGGGGATAGGAAAACAGACTATGTACAGCTGGTGAAGTAAGCTGGGTGGCACCTCTCTTATGACTTCAACTTATCTCCAGAGAATTTCTGATAATAATACCAATAGTAGCTTTGAGATCTGATGTTCCTAGATTTTCTTTGTAGAAGATAATGAGGTTGAATGGCAGGTGGTAACCAAGATTTTACATTTTATTTACTGACTCCCTTTTTGTACTGTCTATTTGTAGAACTGGGCTTAGATAGAACTGAGTAGGGTCTTTTCATTAACAAAGGAGAGAATTACTGAAGCTGCAAGCAAGGAACAAGTTAAAACTATTCAAACTAATTGTATCTTTGAATTATTATACTGTGTTTTTACTCCTCTTTTTACTTGCTATTCCATTTTAATTTCTTGGCATAGAAAAATGTTGCCATAGCAGCTAAATTTGCAACTGGGAGGATGTAAGTGAAAAATAGTGTGCAGAAGACGCAGGGTTCTCTTTGGAATTTTTACTCTTTCAATGAAAACTGGCATTTGTTGGAAAAATCCAGATTTTTAGGGATTACTTCTTCTGCTATACATAGTAGATCCACTTTGTAGGTATGAATCTTTTTCCTGACAGTTTTTGAGATAGCAAAGATTAATATTATTTTATTTTTCATTTTAAATACTTCCACAAGCAGCTTATTTAAGGAGATACTAAGAGGTATAATGGGCCCATACCTACTCCAAAGGACCTCTGAATGGTAGCATATTCCTATTAAACAACTACTACGGTATAATGGCTGTGGGTGCCTTATTTTGTCATTGGTGGCAAGGTCACAGCATCTTCTGTTCAGTGTAGACACTATTTTCTATTGATTACCCATGGGGGGGGATGTCAAGTCCTTAAACAGCTATGAATAAGCAAATGAGATGCGCTTAGAGTTTGATTACCTAATGCCAGGGGGAAAAGTAGGAGGAAGATTAAGAGATAAAATTTTGGGAACCGAGTAAGCAGAACTATTGTCCTTGTTTATTAGTGAATTTGTTTTGGTGAAAAAGGCGTCTTTGTGGGTGCATTTTCCTTACATATTGTTTAACTGATGGTTTAATGGTTCTTTTATTAGATAAAATGGAAACAACTATCTGTTTTTATTTATCTCCTTTCTTTTCCAGATTTTAAATGTTCTTTTTCAGGGTGTTTTCTTTTCTTCTCATTAGTCCATTATAATTTCTAATCTATTGAAAATCAGTAGTTTTAACTGGTATTTTTATTTTTGTTTGGAAGATATTGCATGCCTTCTTTGCATTGTATTATTATTATTATTATTATTATTATTATTATTATTATTATTATTATTATTATTATTATTATTATTATTATTATTATTATTATTGGCTAATGGTAAATTGTAAAAGCTGACTTATAAATTCTGCAAATTAATATACCTTTTGAAACAAATTTGGAGGAATATTAGGTGTGGGTTTATATTATCCTTGTTCAGAGTTGCTTGATTTGGTCTGAAAAAAATCTTGTTGACCACTAGATATCAATGAAGAGATACAGAAAATAATCTTTGTACCATCCAATGGTTGCCTAAAATTTTTGTAGATTTGATAACCCATCAGTGATTGAGCAATGGTAGAAGATGCATTTTCACCACACCTGGAATGTATTAGATAGTGAAGGCTAATTATGTCAACTGTTTTCTCTCTGTTTCTTTTAACTGCTTAGCCAACAACTTAATATCCTCCCACGATGGCAGAAGCTCACCAGGCTGTGGCATTTCAGTTCACCGTCTCTCCAGAGGGTATTGACCTTCAGTTGAGCCATGCAGCTATCAAGGAGATTTACCTTTCAGGCCTGCGTTCCTGGAAAAAGAAATTCAACCAACTACGGGTAATGCAGGGGGCAGTCATAATTTATTAAAAATACAACATCAAATACTACTTGAAAAACTGGCTATGAAGTCTTAATTGGGAACTCTCGGAAGGGAAAAGAGTTCTGTGTACAGGTAGTCCTTGACTTACAACAGTTCATTTAGTGACCATTCAAAGTTACAACGGCATTGAAAAAAGTGACTTATGGCCATTTTTCACAGTTACAACCATTGTATCATCTCCATGGCCAGGTGATCAAAATTCAGATGCTTGGCAATTGACTCACATTTTTGACAGTCCCAGGGTCATGTGATCACCTTTTGCAACCTTCTGACAAAGTCAATGAGAAAGCCAGATTCACTTAAGAACTGTGTTACTAACTTAACAATTGCAGTGATTCATTTAACAAATGTGATCATGCTCTTTCTTGCCACATTTCAACAAATGTCTCACTTAGCAACAGAAATTTTGGGCTGAATTATTGTCATAAATTGAGAGCTACCTGTAATAAGGCTATGTAGTCAAAATGAAAGCTCGGTTGTGGATTCTTGCTGACACCAAAGTTGTCATCTCTAATATTTTAATAATAAGGATTGGAGTTCAGTCAAGAATATACCAGAGGACAAAGAACAAACCACTCCTGGAAAATGAGGTTTGGGTAGTGAACATCAATTCCCACTTGTGGTAACATGGATTTCAGGGTCAGAGCAAAATTATAGGATCTGCAGAGGCCCTAATCTCTGTTAGTGTTGAATGCTAGGTATATCTATAATAATTTTTCCTTCAATTTCATAGAGACTTACATTTTCTAAAAGCCCATACATAATGTTGTTCCTAGGATTTATCCCATTTGGCTGCAGGCATACGAGTAGTCCTGAATTTATGACCACAATTGAGACTAGAACTTCTGCCATTAACCAAGTCAGTCATTAAGTGAGTTATGTTAAATTTCATGACCTTTTTTGCTTTGTTAAGTGAATCAAACAGTCATTAAGGAATACAACATTCCCCTTTGACTTTACTTGTTGGAAGCCAGCCAGGAAAATTGTGATCGTGTAATCTCAGACCATTATAAATACATGCTAGTTGCCCGGTGCCCAAATTTTGGTCACATAACCACAGGGATTCTGGAAAGGTTGTAACTTCTAATGGTCAGTAAACAAATGGTTGTGTTCTGTCCTCCTCCGCCTCCGTCTGAATGATGGCTTAATTAGCCGGCACTATCAGCTCTGGCGACAAAAGAGCCAGCGTCTGCCAAGAGCCCTCGTTATCTTCCACGACGCTGGTGAGTCACAAACTTCAGCTGTAGTCAATCAGTGGATTTGCTTCTTACAAAGAGACACAGCAGCTCTGGCTGCCTTTTATATCCTGTGGGGTGTGGCTCCATGAATCAGCACTTCCTAGGCCTGCCCCACCCTTGCTTCTGTTGTTCCCTCCTCTCCTGCCTACGAAACCTAGGATTCAACCATGCCTGATTGCTGTCAGCTGGGTCTGCAGGTGTGGCCTGGGGGGGGGGAAGACTCAGTGGATGGAGGCCTTGTTATCTCTTTCACCTGGCCTGCTTCTGGCTCCTGGAGCTGAGCCAGAGAAGCCGGTGCTCTCGAGGTAAGTCCTGACGGCCCTTCCCCCTCACTGTCCAAGTCACTTTCTGGCAGCAGGCCCGGCTCCGAGTCACTTTCTGGCAGCAGGGCCAGCTCGGGGGGTGCAGACACAACAGGTTGTAAGTTGAGGACTACCTGTATTGTATTTGCTTCAGTTCACATAGCAAAGCTATTAATGCATGATGTGACAGGAGTTTTATTTTCCAGCTGGCTTGTTCCAGAGCCTGATGCTGATTAGGTCTGAGAGGAAGTGAGGGGGCTCATTAAAAGAAAGCAATTTGCTTTCTTGCATAAGGCAAAACTAGAGCCTGGGTTTCCTACTGCTAGTGCAACACCGTAACAGACTGGCTCTCAACAAAGATCATTAATATTCAAGTATTTATTGAATATTAATAAGTTATTCTTATCCTTGAAGAAAAAATACAAGTGCCAGTAGATTGGCTTTTAATGTTGGAATTATTTAAATGTGAAATATATTGAAATAATGTAAATTATGTAAATAGTTAATTTATAGCAGGTTTTGCTGCTTCTGCAAAAAAAAAAAAAAACTAAGGACAGCTTCGCCAAGGAGGAAAGGAAGTCAGAGGATAATTTACTAATGTAGGGAAAAGTTCAACCTGTGAGTCAGAGTTCCAAGAAAAGGATTTTATTCTTTCAGAAACAGGTTAGAGTGCCAACGTAGCAGAAAATCAAAACTCTCAAGTTCTTTGTTTTCCTACCTCTCACCTCCATTTCCTTATATTGCCTCCAAACAGAATGGTTTTGTGACAGGTGTGTATCCTGCCAGCCCCTCCAGTTGGTTTTTCATGGTTACAGCCATCCTAGTAACCCAGTTCTCTCGTCTTGACCCCTCCATGGGCATGATTGACAAAATAAAGGAACATCTGCCAGTCAGGTAATTAGGGGAGAAAAGGAGACAAGTCTTCATGATGAACTAGCAACTGTTAATTTTGTCAGAGTGGAAGAAGCGAAGATCCGGTCAGACTTAATGGTTGAGTTCAGATAGCATCCTTAACCTAGCCAGGTACTAACTGTCATAGCGCCTTAATTTTGGCTCTAGCAGCACACAGTTTCTGTAACTGGGTAAAGAGTTAGCATTGTGAGGTATTCATAAATCTAACATGCTTCCTGATTCCTATCTGCATTAATGCTTTATTATCCTGCATTATAAGGATAACATTGTGTTTCATCACTCCAATTATCTTTTCCCTATTAGTAAGGCAGACAACATTGTGTATTAGGTAAGCAAAAGAATAAAAAGTCACTCTCAGCCTACCAAAATGTCCATCTTGGCATAGAAAGCTCTTATATTGAATGAGACCAATAGCCTAATATTTTCTGTACAGAGACATGCTTATTAAATTAAAACTTTTTCAGAGATTGTACATTTAATTGAAATGTAAATCAAACAGCTGAATTACTACAACTTGCTAAAGTTATAAAGAAGTTAAAAATAATAATTGTTCAAAGGCAGCCACTTGATTTTTAACTACCTTGGTTAAATATATTGTGTGAACACAACCACTGACCATTTGCATTTCTCCATAGTTTGGGCAGAGGTATTTCAGAAATCTGAAGGGAAATGACTAACTCTGGGATATTTTGGATGTAACAAAATGTGAGCTAAGCATCAGATCATTCATTTCCCCCCATCCCCCCCAATCCTTAACAAACCTTAAGTTAATTTGTAATGTACAAATACAGGTTAGTTTTCTTGAAAGATTGACTATCTTTCTGCCATCCTCCTCTTTTTCTCCAGCAATTATCTGTCAGATCAGGGCCTGAATGTCCTCAGTGTCCTGGCCTTTTCCACATTGCTGTGGCTGGCTCTCATTATGACTATGCGTAGCATTCTTAAGATGCTGCTATGCTACCATGGATGGATGTATGAGGAGCATGGTCGGATATCCAACACCACAAAGATCTGGTTGGTATGTACTTACAGGACACGTGTACTCTTAGAATGCAAGTTGGACAGCGGGTCAGTTTTTGGTGGACTCAGCATACATAATTGTCCTGGTTTTTGGCTACCGTAACCCTGGGTGGAGTTGAAGCAGGCTTATAGCACAGAGCAATTAGATTTTTCTAGCTAAAAATATGGGAGCTTTCAACACATCTGCTGAGCATCATATATGAGCTAGGCTATCAGAAGAGAAACTACAAATATTGAATGCATTTATTGCAAATATATCTTTCCTCACCTCTATAGCACAGCTCACCATATTTATTCATTTAATTAAACAGTTATGAGGGCAAAGATTTCAGACTGGCTTTAAAAATTAGGCACATACTGTATTATAAAAGGCAAAACCTTTTTCAAGTCAAGCTTGATTCCAGGTAACTTTGTGTGTATATACTCATGCAGTTTTACTGGCAAACTCACATGGTGCCACTAATTTTTTTTCTGGGATGCTTTTTATCTTCCCAGTCTAACTTGCAACTTTGCTATTCCCTGAAAGTTTCTCATCCAAATACTAACCTTAGCTTTTGAGCTCAGACACATTTAATGAGATGTTGCTACCAAATGCCTGAAGAAAATAAACATTGCAATTAACAAAAACTACAAACAAACAAACCCACTGCTCCAGAATTCTCCTCCAGGATGTCAGGGAAATACTTCTGCAATATTATTTTTATAAATAGGATGAGAGAAAGAAAGAAGGACTCAAAGTCACCTAATGAGTAGGTTCTCCCCTAGCTTTCCCAGTACCATACCATCTAAGCAGTATATAACTCAGCAACAGAGGGATATGTCCCTGAGCTACTTACAATAGCTATGTTCAGGATCAAAGAGCAGATGAACAGGTTTAGCTAGAAAGTTAATGATGGTTTATGGTGAAAAACACCATGGAGCAGCTTTTCCCAATCCAGTGTCCTTTAGATATGTATCATAATTCTCATGGTCTGACTGTATGGGATGATAAGGAATCCATTTGGCACATCTGAGAGTTACACATTCGAAGAAGGCTGCTGGAGAAAAATGAGATGAAATATTGCACCATATCAGTTGAGAAGGAGCCAAACTGAGGAGCACAGATACATATTAAGACAGAGCAGCAGGTGTGTCTGTAATTCCCACAAAGACATTTAGAAGAAGGAATGATTATACCTAAGCAGATCAGATTAGGATTTAGAGAAGATGTGAAAACATAAATATCCTTGGGGCTTAGTTCTCATGTGATTGAGTGTTTCTGCAATCAAACATAAAGCCAGCTTCCAGATATATAGTAAACTATATCAGAAAAGAAGGAAGTTCCATCCAGAGTACAATGATCTCACTACACCCAGTTGGCATCGTTTCTCCTGGGGGGGTCACAGATCTACCACATGAGTCCAGAAAAAGGTGCAGTTTCATTAAGGAGGTGAAAGCCGTATTCCTGCTGAGAAAACTTTTCCATTTTGGATCCAAAAAGCTACACAACCCTAGTTATAACTTTTAGACTAAACTTCTGTGCTGCCAGTAATGAACCTTGGTGGCTGCAGTTTGTAGTAATCTAGTATCAGGGCAATCTTAGTTATTTGCATTCTGATAAAAAAGACAAGATGACTTTCCACTTTCACTTTTTTTCCATATTAAAAATAATTGGATTGGCAGTCGAATCTTGCTTTGGCATAATTTATTGAAGGGTGTAGGAGGATGTAGCTCAGGCTACTAAGCATAGATAGCTTTGCCCCGCAATAGTTTTACTAGTATTTGCTACCTGAAGCAAATATCTTATTTTGTCTTATAGCAGGATTCACCATGTCCTATTCCAGTATAAAACTGGCCACTTTACTGTGAATTAGGCCAAAGAAAAATGCTGGAGGGAAAAAATGAACATGCGTAAATGTGGGGTCTTGTTCATTTCTCCCTTTATTCCCTTGCCAAATAGGCTTTGGTGAAAATCTTCTCTGGTCGTAAACCCATGTTGTATAGCTATCAGGCCTCACTGCCTCGCTTGCCTGTTCCAGCTATTACGGATACAATGCGGAGGGTGAGTCTGCAGCGTTTGTCCATATTCTTCTTATTTACAAGTAGGCAGTCAAAGATTCTAATATTTCTTGGACATTTGGGCCTGAAGGTGAAGGAATGCATCTTTGAAGTAGTAATGTTCACAGGAGGCGTCGAAACAGAAAAGATAGAGGCCTACATTTGCCATTTCCATCTCTTGTATTCCAATCATAGATTGTGATGTTATAGTTAGGATAATTTTAATATTACCCTGGATTGGCGGCTGGTTTGAAAGACTGCTATTTGATAGAAATAACTATTTGTACAAACTAACAACAACAACAACAACAACAATAATAATAATAATTTAATTTCTATACCGCCCTTCTCCTGAAGGACTCAGGGTGGTTTACAACCAAGTAAAAAATACAATATACAATTAAAACCAATTTTAAAAAACCTATTCAATTTGGCCCATTAATTAAAATACACAATAAAATCATAAAAAAACCCATTAAAATTAATAGTGGATTTCCATTTTATGCCAGTCCTGCGCGGAAGAATAAGTACATCTTCAGCTCGCGGCGAAAGGTCCGGAGGTCAGGAAGTTGTCGAAGTCCTGGGGGAAGCTCATTCCAGAGGGTAGGTGCCCCCACAGAGAAGGCTCTCCCCCTGGGGGTCGCCAGCCGACATTGTTTGGCTGATGGCACCCTGAGGAGGCCCTCCCTATGGGAGCGCACAGGTTGATGGGAGGCAAACAGTGGCAGCAGGCAGTCCTGTAAATACCCCGGTCCTAAGCCATGGAGCGCTTTAAAGGTGGTAACCAACACCTTGAATTGCACCCGGAAGACCACAGGCAGCCAGTGCAGCTTACGCAGAAGAAATGTTATATGGGAGCCACGAGTAGCTCCCTCTATCACCTGCGCAGCCGCATTCTGGACCAACTGGAGCCTCCGAGTGCTCTTCAAGGGGAGCCCCATGTAGAGAGCATTACAGTAGTCCAGGCGAGAAGTGACGAGGGCATGAGTGACTGTGCATAAAGAATCCCGGTCTAGAAAGGGGCGCAACTGGCGAATCAGGCGTACCTGATAAAAAGCTCTCCTGGAGACGGTCGTCAGGTTGTTCAAAAGACAACCATCCATCCAAGAGGACGCCTAAGTTGCGCACCCTCTCCATTGGGGCCAATGACTCGCCCCCAACAGTCAGCAGCGGATGCAGCTGACTGTACCGGGATGCCGGCATCCACAGCCACTCAGTCTTGGAGGGGTTGAGTTTAAGCCTGTTTCTCCCCATCCAGACCCACCCGGCCTCCAGACACCGGGACAACATTTCAACAGCTTCGTTGAGGTAGTTAGGGGTGGAGATGTACAGTTGAGTATCATCAGCGTACAGCTGGTACCTCACCCCAAAACCACTGATGATCTCACCCAGCGGCTTCATATAGATGTTGAACAGGAGAGGCGAGAGAACCGACCCCTGTGGCACCCCACACATGAGGCTCCTTGCGGTCGATCTCTGCCCCCCTGCCAACACCGTCTGCGACCGGTCAGAGAGATAGGAGGAGAACCACCGAAAAACCGTGTCTCCCACTCCTAAACTGTGATAGATTTTCCTTTGAACTAAAGCAGGGAAGGAAAAAAAATCACACATTCTGCCCATCCCTGGCTGCTAATCCTAATGATCACTAATAAAGATAGTCCTGGAATTCCAATTTTCAGCAAAACTGCATCCGTAGCAATCACTGGTTTACTTACTGATTGCAGCATTTTTAATGACCACTGCAAAAAAATATATCATAAAATTGATTCAGTCATGTGACTGACCAATTTTATGACCATTGCAACATATGATTGTAATGCACAGGCCCCATTATGGTCATATAGCAAGAACCATCTGTAACCCCCTTGCCTTTCCCCAGAAGTGCTAGAAACTATTGCCCATTGCAGCAGGGCCCAAACAAAGAATATTCCATGTTGACTGATTCCACCCACCCACACTGGTCTTTGGATCTTTATGGAGAGGGAGGAAAATCAAAAGCTTTGCATCACAGTAGGAATCTCATTACTTTAGCATGCCTGACATTTCTGGTACTAATTTTTGGTTCTGACACTTGGCATACCCTCATAACTCTTTTTTTGTAATTATTTCAGATGGTGTTCATTGCCTAGCTCTGATTTTGGTTCCTAATGTGGGACTCTTTGCTGATTATTGGAAAGAAAAGTTCTGACTAGAGACAACGGAAGAAGTGTAAAAAGGGGCCTAATCTGAGAATGCAGTATTGCAGGTTACTTCCTCTGACTGCTGGCTGCCAGCAGTTCAGCAGTTCAAGTCTCACCAGCTCAAGGTTGCCTTCCAACCTTCTGAGGCTGGTAAAATGAGGACCCAGATTTTTGGGGACAAAATGCTGATTCTGTAAACCACTTAGAGAGGGCTGTAAAGTACTGTGAAACGGTATATAAGTCTAAGTGCTACTGCTTTTGCCATCTATAGTAGTTAAACGGAAGTTTTACATGCAGGGCATCTTGAGGCTACTATAGGATTTCAACAAAAACATATAATACCAGGATGACCTCAGATGCTGGTGAGCTGGGAAGGATGCCTTGAATATTTCATGTTCTGACAGACTGTTGATTGGTTGATTGATAGCTTTTTCTAGCTGAGCTCTCCAAATTTTGGGGACTACAAGATCATGGCATCTCCAAGATATGATGGCCAAGCATTACATCTGTTTTATGTTTCTGCTTTTAATTCCCCCACCTCTCCACGCTATTCTTCTCCAGTGCAACAAATCTTTACTGATGAGAAAATATTCATTTATGATTCATCCCTTCACATTAGGAAACAGATGTTTTTTTTCTTCTTTCATTATCTTAGAAACTGCTTGATTTCAATCTCTTTGGCTGAAACTGCCTGAAATCGAGACAATCACTAGATACAAAAAGAGAACACTAGCAAAGTCTGAACTGATATCTCTATCTTTCTGAGACTTTTTAACTTCTTTTTCGTGCATCTACAAAGATGCATACTCCCATGTCTACAAGGCCTCTGGTTTCAAGTGTTCTTGTAGGAGAATGAATGGGGAAAAATGTTATCTCTTGAGTTTGGAAAGAGGAAGGCTTTTAGGTAAAAGAATGAATTCTGCACTTGCCAAGATCTAATTCCACATTTTTCTTTCTCCCTTAGTATCTGGAATCCATACGACCTCTGATGACTGATGCAGAATTCTATCGAATGACAGGTCTTGTCCGTGACTTTGAACGGACCCTTGGACCACAACTGCAGTGGTATCTCACGCTGAAATCTTGGTGGGCACCCAACTATGTGAGTGGGCCTTTTAAGGGGGACAAGCTCTTTGAGAAGAACAGTGTAGTACACTGAGAATATGCATGGGGTGCTGTCTTTTTAATTTCTTCTTTTTTACCCTTCTTCCATCTCTTGCCAGGTAAGTGATTGGTGGGAAGAGTATGTGTATCTCCGTGGGAGGAGCCCCCTGATGGTAAATAGCAACTATTATGGCATGGTGAGTTACTAAAGCTAGAGAAGAATACCAACACTTGAACAGGCCACTTTTTCTTCCAGCATTTCTGACCGAACCTTCTCCCCATGTTTTCATTTCTTCTGCACTCACTTTTCAGGATTTCCTTTATGTCACACCTACTCCAGTCCAATCTGCTCGTGCTGGGAATCTTGTTTATGCCATACTGCTGTACCGACGCAAACTCATCCGGGAGGAAATCAAACCAGTGAGTGAGATCAAAATATAGGGCGAATAGGAAATATGCCTATTAGAGAATGAAAGCTTCCTCTGTCTTAATTAGTTAGTGGGAGTCAGACTGAGAACAAGAAGACTAATACAGGTAGTGTTGAACTTAACAACCACTAGAACTTCTGTTACTAAGCAAGAGGGCTGTTAATGAGTCACACCCAATTTTACAACCTTCTTTTACTGCGGTTTTAAACAAATCATCGTGGTTATTAAGTAGTTGTTATCATCCAATTGTTAAGCAAATTCAGTTTTCCCCACTGCCTGTGCTACTTGGAAGCCAGCTGAGAAGGTCACAAATAGTGATCATATGAACCCAGGGTGCCAGAACCATTGTTAAATACATGCCTGTTGCCAAGCACCTGAATTTGGATCATGTCACCATGGGGACGCTGCAGTGGTCATATATGTGTGAAACCAGTCATAAGCTTGGGAACCACACTATTTTTAGCACTGGCATAACTTTGAATGGTTGCTAAATGGATGGTCATAAGTCAAGGATTTACATGTACTTGCTTTCCTCCTGCAAAGAGGAAAAAAGAGTAAAAGCATGGCAACTTCTTCATGTATTCCAAGCTTGCTCGTTTCACTTCGTAAAGCAGCCTTCCCCAAACTGGGACTCTCACGATGAATTGAACTACAACCCACCCCCACCCCCAAAATCACAATACTTGATAGGTTTTGGAAATTATAGTCTCAAACACCTGCTAGGTTAAAAAAGGCTGCTTTTTCTGAAAGGGATTTTCAATTTTATCTTTTAAAAATACAGGCATGTTTCTCATACCGTTTGATAGTTTTGTCGTTATGGTCAGTTTAGTTTGCTGCTTTCAAAAATGGAAGAACTTATACATTAATGTTAATGGTAAACTAATCATATCATTTGTGTGGCACACATCGCTGAAATTTTTTTGTTTGCCAAGACTAGACAAAGGGGAAGTGGAGATGTAGGAAGAGCCAGAACTGTGGTACAAGCATAGTCTACAAAATCACAACAAATCCAATATTTTCTTCCATGACTCATGTTAAGGAACTTCTGGGGTATGTTGGTGCCCTGGAAAAGAATAGCCATGTTTGCATATTATAATCATCTGATTATAAGACTAAGTTATCTTGGTTATGCACCAAGACAAATTCCTTGTGTGTCCAATCACACATGGCCAATAAAAAATTCTATTCTATTCTATTCTATTAAAACTAAACATACACTGTGGTTTAGTTTCACATGCTAATCAGGCCAATTATTTGCAGAGGATCTCAGTGAAATTTACAGATGAACATCAATTTTACTCCTAGCCTTGCTGATCCAAGGGCTAAAATGATAATACGTGCTTATGCTACTTATG
This sequence comes from Ahaetulla prasina, assembly GCF_028640845.1. NCBI lineage: Eukaryota > Metazoa > Chordata > Lepidosauria > Squamata > Colubridae > Ahaetulla > Ahaetulla prasina. Next base: position 32,847,815 of record NC_080542.1, on the reverse strand, counting down.
TTTTTCTTTAGTTTCAAGACAATTGTATGATGTTCCAGTTCTGATGAGGACGGTTGTTTTTTTTCTAGATCTAAACTGTTTAGCTGTTCCTCCAGAACAAGCAATATATATGAATTTCTCCTACTGTGGGGGCAGGAGCTACTCTGGACTAATATTTCTACAGTTCATTGGAAGTAAAAACAAAACAAAAACATGGGAAACCACAATCAGGAGATCAAATCCTATATTCACAGCATCACAACAGTTTTGAGTTTGTCTTAAGCGCAACTTAGGATTACTTCAGAAACTTCAGAAATACTGAATTGTTCCTTTGAAAGTATGCAGCAAAGAAAAGATCAGAAAACAGGCTTAAAGCAAAGCTAAAGGGGAATGAAAATGGGCCTACCCCAATATCTGTGGGCCGAGTATTATACCAACTTAAATGCACAGGTAGCTTTGCTTTGCTTATTAAATGCAAGATAGCACTGCCAGCTACATTGTAAAGTCCAAGTCATGCTTCTTTTTCTCAGTGATCTTTCTACAAGTTTGTTCATTGGGCTTTTTGCTTGTTACATTTATTTATCCCTTGATTTGAAATGTTTTAGGATCATGGAGCATATTAAAGATAACAACAATAAATCTCTTCCATGTTTGGTTTTCTTTTCCCCATCTAATCTTGGGGTTCCTTGTCACCTGATATCAGAGCATGGTTCCTAATTCCTTCATCCCCCTCTGTTCGGCCCAGTGGCAGCGCCTCTTCAACACCACCAGGTTGCCTGGGGAGGGGCAGGGTAAGTGAACCAGAAGACCCTGAGAAACAATCTCCTTTTCACATCTGGCTATGAGAGACTTGTGCAAGATGAATCTCCTCTATTGGATCTTTGCTGGGTTTTCTGGTCCATATCTTCAGTGTTGCATTCTATGATTTCAGGACTTACCCATAATTCTCTAAATCCTTCTGTCTTAACCATCCTTTGACAACTTGGTGCCTTCTGTGAGTGTTGTGTCAACAACTTTCATCATCTCCAGCATTACAGTGTTATTTGGCTAGGAATGATGGTAGCTATTGCAGTCTACTTCATATTGGGTGGTAGAAGTCATTCTAAGGTACCAAGTTGGCAATCAGTCGCTGCCTTTAAAAAAAAATCTGGTTTCCCTTCTTGCTCTTGTCAACATGGATAACTCACACATATTCATGAATTCAGAAGTGGAGTCACTTTTGGAGCTTGGCCTACCCTTTTCTTGGCAGGACTATTCAAGCTGTTAGGAGAAGTAAAAATTCTCCTTGGGTTCTTTTTTACTTCTTTCAAAGCTTCATGGCAGGCAAATCTTCTTGATTATTCCTTCGGTCTCTCTCTTTCTTTCTTTCTTTTCTTGCTTACCTCTGCTTCTCAGATGCTGATTCAAGGTTGCCTGCCAACGTGCTCAGCTCAGTATGAACGCATGTTTAATACAACCCGTGTGCCTGGTCTGGAGGGAGGTAGGACGCTTCTGCATACCTTGTCCTCCTTTTCCAACAAATACCTGCACACTGTCATGTGGATTGTAGGAATGAATTGACTTTTTTTCCTCTACATGCCTTGTCCTGCAGCCATGTTTTATTTTAAAGCAGGGTGGGGAACCTATGCTTCTCCAGATGTAAAGAATGGGACTTAAAAGGTGAAGGATGGGTCCAAACCTCTCAAAGATCTTTTTGATAAGACTTGTAGAGAACCAGTCCTAGTTAGCATACTTGAGGATGGTTCTTAATAGCTTTTTGGTGTTCAAAACTTGGACATCTGAACTAGGTTTTACTGTTTCCTTAAATTAGGAGTGGGCAATTACGTTAGTACTTGGAAGCAATGATGCAAAGTACTTGGAAGCAATGATGCAAAGTAAAACAGCTTTATGAAGCAAAGTCACTCTAGTATTTTTCTTTTTTTTTCCTTCTAGATTTTCATTATTTATTTGTGGGCTTCTAAGATTTTTAAACTAAGCCTACTTAGTTTAAGTACTTAAATTCAACTATTGTTAGATTTGTGTGTTGTTTAAATCTGACTGTTGCATCAATAGTGAACTGCTCAAAATCTTTTGACAAGGGTAAATACCTGAGCAAGTACATTTGCGTGTGTGGCAAAGTGTGGCAATGCCCAATATGGGGAGGAAAATTACCACCAGTTTCCAGTAACTATGGTTGGAAAGAGGCTCCAAGAATTGGGGGAAAAAATCCCTCTCCCAACAATATTAAAAGATTGAGGGGTTGTGTGCAGGTCTTGGGCACAGGGTTGCAAAGAGAAAAATGGGCATTTGTTTCATCTCATGTCCATTGTGTGCAGCCTCTTTTATTAATCTTTGACTACTGCAGCTTTCCTTAGTTGGTGCACTTTAGAGGTATAAGAATTTCCAGTCACATTTTGCTGGCTGGGAATTTTGGATATCCCAAACCAAGGTTTCATTTTGTGAAAATTTAACAGCAGAGAAAGTGCAAGAGTTTGCTGCAATTGCTTGAATATAAGGTGCTTGACCTGTTATTATTTTTATTAAAATCAGAACTATTGGCCTGGGATGAGAGATAAATTTGAATGATAGTATAGGACATAACCTTTCATGGACTTATGGTTCCCCTTTTTCCTTGGGGAGCACCTGTGGGAGGAGGCAGGTGGCTAGGCTGCCTATACATTGAGTGAGATCCAGTGGAGTTTTTATTTTGTTTATTGTCCTTGCTACCCAGATAAGATCCAACATCTACAAGACAGTGATCACATTGCAGTATACCATGCAGGACGCTTATTTCGGGTATCGTTGTATTACAAGGGGAAGCTGCTGGAGCCCTGTGAATTTCAGGCACAGTTTGAAGCTATCCTTTGTGACCCTACACCCCCTCTGCCTGGGGAGGAGAAATTGCCTTCAATGACTGCAGGTGAAAGGTGAGAGGCTGACCTGTCCTTGATCCAGCCTTTCAGTAAGTTGGACCTACGGCAGCTGACAGATAGGCTGGTTCACCCTATGCTCCTTTTCATTCAATGGCTTGAAGAGAATAAGTTTAGATAGAAATTCAAGTGTGTCCCGGGGAGGTTGGAGTTGTTGTGTGGTGTGGCCTTCAAGGCCTCTACATCCCATTAGTCATCCTGCCTCTCCACTCTGCAGTTAACTATCCTGCTCTACCCTCATCCCATGCTGCCTGTCACTGCCTTGCTTCCCTGTCCCTTCATGCCCTGCTGTGCTCTGCCACTTCTTTATGCTGCTCCTTATTTTACTTCACACTATGTGGATATAGTTATATATTTGAGTGTATTTTTTATCGTCTTTATTTCTTATTTAAGGAGTATTTGCTCATCTGGTTTGTGCTCTCCATCTTAGATGGCCCTGCCCACTTCAGGAGGGCAACTCCCATGCCCCTCAGAAGCCTCTGGGGCCCTCCATTCACTGGGAGACGGTGAACACCCTAGATTAAGACGAGATCATCCTTTTTCATGTTTCCCTCCTTCTGAATAAAATACTAAAGGACAATCACTTGAGAGCCCTTGTTGGTACTATGCAACCCACAGAGCTAAGGTGGCTTGTGCACATCCATAGTTGACTTGGTAGAGTGCAAAAAAGGGAATGACAAAGAGATGATAGAAAAGAGTGAATGAAGCTCTGCTCACTTTGGAATCTCTACCATCTCCACCTACTTTTCCTCATTCTGGAGGAAAAACAAAAACTTGGAAACTTCCAAAACTTGGAAAGAATCCATTGTTCCTTTCTTTAGCCCTGCCGTAAGAACTGATTTTAGGAGTTCAGATAATCCTTTCTTTGCATCCTTTCACTGTTGCTGCTTATGAAGCCAAAAGAGATACAAGTCCATGCAGTGACTTTGAAGGGGGTAAAGGAAGGGATATCCACCGGGTCCTTCTTTAATACGGAACAGGCTATGTTAGAATTAGGGAAATGATCACCCATTCTCACCAAAGTCAGTTGTTACTTCTTTGGATCATAGAGTTTCCATAATAGCCACCTCTCCTAACTCTGAATGGCTTAATGTTTTTTGTAGAGATGCCTGGGCCCGGGCCCGCCAGACCTACTTCGAGTCTGGGATTAACAAGGAGTCCTTGAGCATCATTGAGAAAGCTGCTTTCTTTGTCACTCTTGACACAAGTGAACAAGGCCTGCGAGGGCCCAATCCAGGTCAGGCTTTGGATGTCTATGCAAAATCCTTGCTACACGGACACTGCTGTGACAGGTAGTTATATCCTCTCTGCAACCAACCTGCAAAAATTGTACACCAGAAGTCATAAGGGGTCTTGGGTCACACATTCCTCACATTTCTTGAACAGAGAAATCGTACCAAAATATCACTTCCTTCAATCACTTTTCCCACAAGGCCTGGTTTTGTTTTCCAAATAATTTTCTGCTGGCTACGATACTTTTCACAGAACCCTATAATGTTCCTTGTATGGCAGTAAACATTCCACCAATATCAGTGGTGGAATGAACATTTTGGAGTGCAAGAGATGATATGCACTCATGAGCGTCATGATATGCTCTGTTGCCAGGCCCCTGAAACAAATTGTTTTGTGCCCCAAGATGGAGGCATGCATGTCCATGTGTGTACAGTATCTTTGATTATAAGAAGAATAGGGAGCAGCCTATGGAAAAGAGGATGCCATCTTTTCTCACAGGTGGTTTGACAAATCTTTCAACCTGATTGTTTACCGCAATGGGAAAGCCGGAATCAATGCAGAACACTCATGGGCAGATGCGCCTATTGTTGGACATCTTTGGGAGGTAAAGCTCCAGTTGGGTTCTCCAGCATAGGATTGGTCGGAGGGAGGGGCGAAATGGAGAACGCTTGAATTCTCCAGGGTGTTAGGGAATGGGGTGCTAGCTCAGTACGAAGGAATGCAGCAAGGGAATCAAAGCAGTTGAGTTTTCTCTTGGGTGCTTTTTTTCCACAGTACACACTTGCCACAGATTCATTCCAGCTGGGATATGATGTTGAAGGGAACTGCAAAGGCAAGATGGATCCCAACATCCCTCCACCTCAAAAACTGGAGTGGGAAATATCATCAGAGGTAAGTTCAGGCTCTGGTGAAGACAAAAAGTTTGACACAGTCACATGCACATGCACACACACACACACACACACACACACACACAATGGTATGTCAGCTGGGTTATGATAGAACAGTGTTTATTGATGGAAGTGGCCTCAATTAAGGTATTATAGGAAGAACAGTAGCTGAGGACTCTTCTTAATGTCGGAGTGGCCTTCTTTATTTTGCTGTCTTTCTTCAACAATGGAGACTTTAAGGATTGGAAAAAAAAGAGATAGAAAGAGATTTGAGATATACATGCTGCTTATGCCCAGCCCTTTATTATTAATTTTTGAATTGAATTGAATTGAATTGAATTGGAGCTACTCCACTCTATAGTCACTCTAGGCCTGTGATGGCAAATCTATGGCACACATACCAGAAGCGGCACGCAGAGCCATCTCTCCAGGCACACAAGCCATTGCCTGTTGCTCTTCCGGGTTCCGGCACGCCGGCCAGCTGGTCTTCAAGCACATGGGAATGTCGGAAACTGGAAGATCATCTTCCTGGCACATACATGTATACCGGGCGGCTGCTGTTCCAGGTTCCTGCACATGCATGTGCACCAGCTGGTCTTTGTGCATGCATGTGTGCCAGAAACCAGAAGACCAGGTGCTGAGTGGGCATGCGCGTGCTGGAAACTGGAAGAGCAGCTGCCCAGCATGCACACACACACTGGGCAGCTGCTCTTCCAGTTTCCAGCATGCATGCATCTGCACATGCGCATGCTCCCATTTGGCCACTTGGTGCAAAAAAGGTTCACCGACACTGCTCTAGGCAGCTCACAATACGTGAAACACAATGTACGGGATATAAGCACGTTGCCCATTGCTGATTAATTTAGTTATCCCTTCTGAAGACTAAAGTTAGTAGACTCTTTAGACTGGGGTCTCAAACTTGATTTCATTGAGGGCCGCATAAGGATTGTGCTTGACCTCAGTGGTTGGAATGGGGGTGGTGGCCAGGGTGGGCATGCCCAGCTTGACATCAGTTGTGTTGGGGGTACCTGTGGTGGCCCAAGCACTCTGCTAGAAAAACGGGCTCCGAGTTCCGTTTTTGGCTGCAACAGCCTCCTGCAACCCTCTGCCAGCAAAAACAGAGCTCGGGAGAGCCCTCCCAAGCTCCATTTTTGCTGGCAGAGGCACCACGGGCTAATCCTTCGCTGTTTCCAGGGCGGCCCCATGGGCCAGATGTGGCCCGTGGGTCTTGAGTTTGACACCCCTGCTTTAGACAGAAATGAGCTATTGGAAAGGGAATTAGAAATAAGGCAAAGCTGATTTTCCCATGACATTTGCCCTATGCTTTGCTAATTTCTGTTTCTTATTCTTGACAGTGCCAAGAGGTGATCTTGCAGTCCTTTATTTTGGCCCACGCTTTGGCCAGTGACGTTGATTTTCACGTCTTTACCTTTAAGGACTTTGGCAAAGGCCATATCAAGAAATGCCACACTAGTCCGGATGCTTTCATCCAGCTTGCCCTTCAACTAGCACATTTTCGGGTAAGACACTTGATTAACCGGTTGGGTTAAATGCAATTGGGTGAAGATCATAAATATGTTGCTGATTTCAAAACATTATAATTAGGGAATTATTGGAGAAAATAATTGAAGAAAAAGTCTTTTTTTCTTATAGCAGAATAAGTAGTAACTTTGGTTGCATTTATACAAGAAATGAATTGGAACTATTCTGATTCAGGGTTGTTTGGGGTTCTTGTAATCTGAATTTTGTTAATGGAATACTTTGGGTTCATGCTTCCAGAAGAACATTTCACCTTCTCTGATCCAAGAGGCTATATTTTTGCACCTTCATGGCATTAACATTTTAGTTTGCTTAATTTTTAGGGACAATGCTCAAGTAGAGACCCCTTTCTTGTTAGTCTATATGTCCTCCTCTTGCTGTTCTAGGACATGAACAAGTTCTGTCTCACTTATGAAGCATCTATGACTCGTCTTTTTCGGGAAGGCCGAACAGAAACAGTTCGTTCCTGCACCATTGAATCTTGCAACTTTGTGAAGGCAGTGATAGATCCTACTCAAACTGTGAGTTCTGATATCTAGTAAGAATGATTTTTGGGAAAGTCAGTGAGTTATAATGATTTATAACGCTACATTACAAATGAGAGGGTCAGGTTTGATGCTGCTACAGATAGTCCTCAATTTATGACCATGGGTTCAGCGATTGTTCAATTACAGCCAAAAGAACAAAGATGGAGTGAAGATGAGAGGCAGTCCCTCACATTACTGAGGCCTAGGGTTGGGAGAAATGACTTGGATTCTCTGATAACAAGTGATAAAATCTACTTAATGATGGCAATAGAGATTGCATTATAATCCAATGGCAAAGGGGATTGTAGAGAAAAAAAAGAAAATAATTCATGAGGGAAGAGGAAGAAAGATACCTTTAGGACTGCTCCATTGAGGACAGACCTAAAACCTGATATCTTTGAGGTCCTCTAAATTTAGCATACATCTTTTCTTCGCTCCCTTGCTAAATATCTGTTTCTATCATCACTTCCCCATTCCTTGATCTTTCCTGTGGGAAAAGGAAGGAGGCTGAAGGTGGGAATTCATGTTGACGAAGAATCATGGCAATTGAACAATAAATGAGCTACTGGAATAAATCAAATATGAACAAGACAAGATAACCTGTAATTGATGTAATACTAGACTGAATATTGTAGACCTAATGAGAGGGGAATTATAACTATATGAGGAAACTATGGATAAAGTAAGATTTTAATCCACACTAACTGAGAAATGGCTAAGCTTCAACATAGTGAAAATGAAACTGTTCTCGTAACTTGATATGGCCCAATTACACATTACATCCAGACTCAAGAAGATCTGAAAAAACAACTGTGTAACTAACACTTGAAGCTGGAATGCTACCACCTCCTCCATTACAAAGTACAATATGAGGCATAAAATTGTGGATAAACTAACTACAGTCAACCCTTGAGACAATTACCAAGTTAGTGGAAAAGTACCATCAGATAGTACAGATCATGGAGAATGACAGATCTAAGATCCTTTGGAACTTCCAGATTCAGGTGGACAGGCAGGTATTGATCAATGGATCAAATGGTTCTTCTGTACTATCAATTGTGGTAGTAAACAAGGACAAGAAGACAGCAGCAGGATAGATGTAACAATACATCTATTGTAGTGACAGCAACACTAGGAAGGAGCATGAGAAGCTGAAGTACCATGATGAGGAAATAGGGTGGATGTGGAAAATAAAGACCAAAGTTGTCTTAATAGTGGTAGAAGACCCAAGACTGAGGAAGATTCATACCACCCTTAGGGGAATTTTTATAAATATGCGCACTCATGCATACACACACACATTTATAAATCCACAAAACATTAATTTTTCCATCCTGGTATCAGCAAAAAGTACATAAAAATGTCCCAAAAGGGAAATTTCCCTTTTGAGACATTTTCAAAAGGCAACTGGACTTTCTTGGGGTTTTTTCCCTTCAGAACATTTCATTTCTTAGCTTCTTAGATGAGAACTGAAATGTTTTCAAAGAAACCCCCCCCCCCCCAAAAAAAGTCCAGTTGTCTTTTGAAAAGCACTTTGGAGACAACCATAACTTGAATGACATCCATAAACAAATGTTCTGGCAAATAAAAATGTCTTGTTTTAACTTTGATCAAATAAACCAATTTGATATTCCTTCCTTTTAACAGTCTTAATCAAGTATTGCCACGGGATTTGATTCCTCTTCAATTCTTTTATATCTCATTGTATAGATTTCGTTAAGGCTTTAACAAGTCTCTTTTGTGGATGTTATTGAAATAATTTCCAGGTCATTTTCTTGATTCAACATTTTTATTTCCCTTTTTATTTTTAAAACTTCAGTCATTTTCTTTTGTTTGTCCAGTTGAGTAAAATTTGGCAGCTTTCATTTCTTCATTAACATATTTTAGACATAATCTAATCTTAGAAATAGGTATCATTGATGAAACTGTTGATATTATGGTTATAATTTCTGATTCAATCTTCAAAGACTTCCCTTAATATTTCCAATGTTATAAAATTTTGTATTGTTTGTAAGTTTCAGTATTGACATCAAGTGCAGGCTTTTTTTGTTTTGCTTAAAACCTGTAGTTTCTTCTAGTTCCAGTTTCTAAAATCATTACTTATCTTTTTAATTGCAATATCCAGAACAGCTTATCTACTTATATTTCTCATAGCAAAAGTTTATTTCACTTTTTGCTGTTTATTTAAACAGCAACCCTTATAATTAATTTTTCTTTTGTTTAAAATTGAAGATAAACTCACCAAATGAAGACTTTGCAATCTTGTCATTCTAAAGGCTATAATACATTATGATGGTTGGTAGGCAATTTCTATAAAGTGAATAGAAGTTTACCATATTTTCTCCGAAAGTCTCATTTATATTTTGAAAATTAAATACTTTTTTTTAAACTATATAATAAAACATAATGCAACATAGGTTTAAGAAACACTACTATGTTTCCCCGAAAATAAGACCCTGTCTTATATTTTTTTTGAACCCTGAAATAAATGCTTGGCCTTATTGCCATGCGCTCAAAAGCCTGATTGGGCTTATTATCAGGGGATGCCTTATTTGGGGGGAAACAGAGTATCTTAAAAAGTTGAGAGAAATAAAAAGCTTTTATTTTGGCAATCGGGGCGGGGGGACAATGACAAATAGAACAAGAAAGTACATTCTTGATAGGGAAGCCATTCCAGATATGCAGAACCATCATTGAAAGTTCCTTCTCCCTAATTGCCATCCACTGGACCACCTGATAAGATGAAGAAAAATCTAAAAATTTGGGCAGCAGATATGTGGAGTGTTGGTCCTCCTATCTAAATTTGAAGGAATATTCAAGGGGGTGTAGAATATGAAGATCTACAGTAAAACCAATTAATTTCTCTTTTCAGGATAGTTCAAGGTTACGCCTTTTCCGAGTGGCAGCTGAGAAACACCAGAATCTTTATCGGCAAGCCATGATAGGTGCTGGCATCGATAGGCACCTTTTTTGCCTCTACGTTGTCTCTAAATACCTTGGCCTGGATTCTCCTTTCTTACGTGAGGTAAATTCTGCTGGCATGGTTTATATGAGAATTCCCAAAGACAATTCTTAGAAAGTGAGGCGAAGAATCAGAAAAATAAGTCACTTTTTCCTCCCAGGTTATATCTTGAATCTTGCAGGTTTTTGTCCACGCATTTCTATTTCTGGGGATAGAACTTCCTATGAGTATGGTCAAGGTTGTTTCCCCTTTAAAATAAGTGTTTGTATTTTTGTCACTAAAGGAAGTGAACTCAGCCAGCAGTAGTCCTGAAGGCTTTGTTTTACAGCTCAAGGTCCATTTGAGTCATTGTGAATGCCATGTGTCAGAATATTTTATCTGCTACATTTTTAAAAATGCAAAGCAGCTCTGTTGATTTTTATTCATCTATTCATGATTAATTAACCAAATAAATATAATTATAGCAGTCTATATGGTTGTTTGAGGTTTAAATTTCTATATTACAGTAAAATATAACTATGACATGTCTATTTTTTCTGTAGTCAGAGTGAGGGATTTTAACCGATTTTGCATGTTTTAGTACTGTGTTTCAGTGGTTTTGAAACATGCTAGAGTTGATGATAGTATTTTACTGCAGGTAAATTGCTAATTTCCCTTTAAAAGGGACAATCATCAATTTTGAGATTTCCTAATCCATTTGGATGGATGGCTTGATCTATATATATTTTCTTAAATCCATTAGAATCTGGGAACTATTTTAACTATAAGTATCGAAACATCCTTTTACAGCCTAGAATCTCCAAATCTGACAGGTTCTTCTATATTAATTTAGAACCCGTTATTCTAAATTATTTTAAAATAATACCTTTTAATTATATATTCACAATAAATATGTATGGACTAAAACTGTTCACTTTTGTATAGAGTGTTCATTTTTATAGAGACATTTGGGGCTGAACATGTTTCTAAAGCATGTTTTCTCTAACTTTACATAATTTCTTTGAAACTCTATGCTGCACAAATGAGAATAGAATAGAATAGAATAGAATAGAATAGAATAGAATAGAATAGAATAGAATAGAATTTTTTATTGGCCAAGTGTGATTGGACACACAAGGAATTTGTCTTGGTGCATATGAAAGTCAGCGATAATAGAGCTCCCTCCTTATTCCCTGATTTCTTTCCTCTTTATCAGGTATTATCTGAACCATGGAGACTCTCCACTAGTCAGACTCCCATTCAACAATTAGAGCTATTTGACCTACAGAATAATCCTGACTATGTTTCTTGTGGTGGTGGATTTGGACCGGTAAGCAGTGCCAAGATTCCTGAATTTTCTTCAGGGAAAATGGAACGTGGTTGGTTTAAAGTTGGAGGGGATGCACATGTATGAAACCCAGGTATCCTGGATTCACTAGGAATGCTATTTTGCTATGAAAAATAGTGGGACTTTGGAAGCAAAGGTCCTGCCTCATGTTGCTTTTTCTTTTGTGCCAATGGAAAGGTTGATGATAATGGATATGGAGTATCTTACATCATTGTCGGTGAAGATCTCATCAATTTCCACGTGTCATGCAAATTCTCCGGCCAAGGAACAGTGAGTCTGGCTAATAGTTTTCCTAGCAGGTGATGATGTATTGGGGAATAGGATACTTTGGTGATTTGGGTATGGCATCAATGGTTATATACAGAAGATAATGGTTATGGTCCCATGCCCCTAGCCCTCTGCCAGTTGAGTGCCAATAGAAAATGCAGTTTAGTTTTAGACAAAAGATAGTTTTAAAAACTCTAATGTATATATGCAATCATCTGTCTCAACTATAAATGTTCATCAAGATATGCAATGGCAAATGCCAGATTTATCATGGCCTTTATAGGTTCTGAGCTTGCTTGTTGCTGCCTAGTCACTTACAATTCCCTTGCTGATTTCATGACCTGTTTCTTCCCCAGAATCAATTATTTCACGTTGTTGTTTTCCTATTGTTGCTTGAGTCTTTTAAAAGGCTAAAGCAGGAGTGTCAAACTCATGTCGTCACAGTGCATCACGTGACATATCAGGACTTCTTTTCCCTTCACTAAAATGAGAGGGGGAGATGGCCAGCGCGTGACGCATCCCGCCTGCAGGACAGGAGTTTGACAGTCCTGGGCTAAAGTGATGCATGGTAAATGTCAGAGGCCCCAAGAACAACTCATAATTGCTTCTGAACAGTTTCCTTTATTGTTCCCCACCTACAGAAAGAAATTTTGCCAAACTAAAGCAACTGCTTGCATCATTAAAGATATACTTTGAGAATTGCTGGGGAAGAGCCCTCTTAATTCTCTTTCTCTGGTCAAACTATCTAAACTTTATTATCTCTTGGCCCTCTGGAATGCAGTCCAAACTACATTCCCACACAGGTGTTGAAGTATATAGGTGTTGTTCTTTTCTTATGACAACAAGAAGTTGGAAATAAATGGCTTGGTTCTTTCAGTGCAATGTTACTTTTTGATGAACCATGATTTGTTGAATAAACCAAAGTGGGATGAGTTCATATGAGTTCATATGTTATGCAAAGCATAAGCAAGCAACTAATTGTTTTGGAACCCATACAATTAGGTTGTATAGATATAGATTAGCTGTCTGTTCCCAAAAATTCCCAGTCAGTTTGCCTGGGGAACTCCCTCCTCCCCAGCCACAAAATACGAAGGTGTTTGCCTGTCTTCTAATGCTCATCCCTTATTAAGATGATACAATTTGAATCTTGCTTGGATGTTTTATCTATGTAAGTCTATGGTTTGAAATTTCACTGATATGTGTATTCTATTTTCTTATCTTAATTTCTTTATCTTTCTTCCTCTTTCCTACAGGATGCACACCGTTTTGGGTTTAATATCCGGAAAGCCATGAATGACATCTTGAACCTTTTCCAAACAAACCACACTGCCCATGCCACAGCTGGCAAGTGACTGAATAAATGCCAGCAATATTGTACAGTTAGTTATCAATGACACATGTTGAGTGTGTTTTTTGTTCACTAATCAGCAGGGATTTTTGGAAAGGGGGGGGAGGGGATACCCAGGGGCCAGTCCTGAAGAAGTCTGCAAGTACAGTGGAGTTCATCTTTGGATTTAAAGACCTGGATTCTACTGTATATCAAATACCACAGATCTCTAGGCAAATAAGGGTTCTTATTCACCCTGCCCACATTTCTGTATTTCCTAAAGATCTGATGGGGAAGATTGCTAACCAAGGCTTGTTTGTGGATGAAGAAACATCTGTTGCTGGATTAGAACAGAAAAGTTGGGAGCTTAGCTGATTGAGGTTTCTGCTCCAAACTCCCACGTGGATTTTCTGAAGCTGTGCCTCCTCAGCCATTTGCAACCAGCTGCTAAGAATCTCTTCTTCCTGTGCTCCAGCCACTTCAGACCATTGGTTTGTTGCCTGCCTATTCTGTGCTTCATATATGAAGGACTCAGTCCCTGTGGCTGTGATTATACTATTCCTATAAAGTGCTTCAAATAGGATGATGGATGATATTTTTGAGAACTGAATTCCTCATTCTTACCCTTTAATGTCTGAGGAAATCAGTATGAATTCAATGTAGGGGAAAGGAATCTTAATGTAAGTCAGATCAATTGGTCTATCTCTTAGTATTATAAATGTTAATAAAACTCCAGAGTGGGAGTTCTTGCCAAAAATGTCTGGTTTTGGTCAACTGAAGGGTTGGAAAGTGATAAGGAGCATGTTTAAAAACCCAGAGGTTTTGAAGAGAGGCCTCACTTGCAGAAGTGCTCAATGCTGCCTCTTTTAAATGTCCTTTTAGCAGATAAGCCAGACTTCTCCTCTCCAGGGACTTTAGCAAGTAGTTTTGGCTACCATCCTTTTGCATAATTTCTGCAACTGTGATTTGAAGACCATTTTTTTAAATATAAGGGCTTAACTTATTAGGGAAACTGTTAAAAATGTGGCACGGCCAGACTACAGTTAGGAAAATAGATAGTATTATGATCACTTATTCAGATTTACTGTTTTCATGCAACTTCCAAAAAGCTTTTGCACTTCATTATCTTCTGAGCGTTCATAGCAAGATGTTTTTCAGCTCCTTAATTGCATTGAATGCAAACTTATTAGATTGGGACAGTGCTTGGCATTTGGATGGCATGCTCTTGGGCATACTTGTTTAAGGTGGGTCTTACAACAGCGCTTCTGTTTGTGCATGAGCCTCCAAGGCTGTTCCAGATCCTGCTTCCATTGAGATCAGAGCAATTATTAGATGTTGGAGAAAAGGAAGGCCTACAGAACTCATTAACCCATTGGGGCATCGTGCCAAGCAAATCATAGGTGTAATACTTGTAATCATGACGCTGTAGGTCACCAAGCAAACAAAGTCAGCGGTTTGACCTAAGAGAGCAAAGTACCACAGGGAAAAGCAGCCTGCATTCTCCCAGAACTGTCTCTGCAGGACTCTATTGCCACCTGATGGCTTGCATGCATTGGGTCACAAGGCACGGTCAGACCTGTGACTGTAGCAAGTGATGGGAACAGCAAAGTCATAGAAAAAATACTAAAGGATAGATTTGGATCTAATGGATCAGATCACTTTACTGAGTGGTAATGCTTGAGGCTGAGAGCTATTGGCTCCTGCAGATACGACAGTCCTTATAAGGGAAACATTAGCTCTCCTCCCACCCCTGGTCTTCCGAGTTTAGTACGTAATGTGTAAAAAACAATGGCAACCAATGAGAATCTAAAGCAAGTGATTATGTATATATGTGAAGCCCAGTACTGAAAATTCAAAGGTTATGCTGTGAATTACATACAGACTATGTAGTGTAGGAAGCTCTTTGGAATATAATAGCAATAGCAGATTTATATACCACTTCACAGAGCTTTTACAGCCCTCTCTAAGCAGTTTACAGAGTTAGCATATTGCCCCCAACAATCTGGGCTCATTTTACCAACCTCGGAAGGATGGAAGGCTGAGTCAACCTGGAGCCAGAGAGAACCAAACTGCTGGCAATCGAGAGTCAGCAGGATTAGCCTGCAGTACTGCATTCTAACCACTACCACTATGGTTCAACTACAAGATAGCTTTTTAAAAAAAACTATTCATAGTTTAGTTTAGCTTAGTGCAGGGTTGAGCAAATATTAAGCAGCTGAAAGTTTCACTTTTAATTTATATTTTGGATGGCTTAGGAGAAATCATACACAGAGAAATGGCAAGGGATATCAAATGGGGGTGAGAATTGAGTTTATTTTTAAAATGACTCATACCTTTTAGCTTCACTCCCTGTCCCCAGAACAGCAGATACAGGTAGACTCCAACTGACAACCACAATTGGGACTGGCATCTCCGTCACTAAGTGAGGCAGACATTAAGTGAGGTGCACCTGATTTTACAACCTTTTATGCCCTCAACATCCAGGAAACTGCAACTGTCATAAATACATGCTGGTTGCAAAGAAGCCAATTTTGATCACATAACCACAGGGATATGCAATGATTGTAAGGGTATCATAGTAAATCACTTTTTTTAGCACTGTCATAACTGAATGGTTGCTAAATGAATCTAAGTACCTGTAACATACATATTTCTGACATTTGGCAGTTAATTATAACCAACACAAGTAGCATTCCTAGTACATGTTTATCTCTGAAGAGGGGAAATACTTGGAACCACCATTTTGGTGCCTTTCCATTACTGGTCTTAACTTGTGGGCTATCAAGAGACTCATTATAGCTCAGCTGTATTTGCAATAGCTGATGCTCAGCTTTTTTTATCCTGTAAAATGCTCTGACATAAAACAACAATTTGCTGAAGACGGCTAGCCTAGTTACAAGGCTGCAGAAGGATTTAAAATGGTTAAACAAATAATGCCTGCCCCAGCCAAATGCTAGTGTTCTCTTGACAATTTCAGCTATCTGACACAAGAAGCTGGAAGGGAAAGAAAGAGCAAAACTAAATTTCTCTTCTTATATAATTTTATTTAGAAACTCGTCAGTGATTCTTTTTCCTTTTCTTCCACCCTACTATTTCTCAGACTTCCCCCCTATTTCACCTTACAGAAATATCTGGGAAGAGACAGATCAATTACAAAGGACTTTTAAAATTAGGACATAAGTTGGAAATTATCCTTCATAAAACCACCAAAAGACTAAGATACTATGTCCATGGAATAAATAACTGCAAAAATGATGGATTTCTATATATTCAAAAAATGCATAAATAAAATAGAACAAAACTGACATTCTAAACTTTAAGCTTTGCAATAAAAGTGAAGAGAAAACTGGAGACACACATATACTAATTTGCCTATTAATGAAAAGAAAGACTGTGTTCTGAGCACACGTATCTCAACACCTGAAGCTTGAACAGGCAATATGTTGCAACAGCTATAATTCACTTTTTGTGAATGCCTTTAGATTTATTCAGCTGGACATGGAAAGGTTTTTTCTACTTCCCAAAGTTAGTTCACTGTCCTACACCAACCTCAACGCTATTGTCCTTTCTACAAAATACAAAAAAATATTTATAGGAAAGATGGAAATGAGAAATAGAGCAACATGGAAGTAAACAGGAAGACCACTCAATCAGAAGCTAATGCAAAACTATAGCTGAGCAATTTGCAGCGTTATTCACCTCTGAGTCACATTTGGACTTGGAAAAATATATGGAGGCTACACTTGTCAAAATCAACAGGGCCAGGACAAAACAAAATTTAATGAACACTTATCATTACAATTAATACTGTTGATTATTCCCTGTCAATGTAATGACTTTCATTTTCAGTCATATTAAATTTACCATTCAGTACTAATAGAAGTGCTCAGGAAAGTACATCCAGGATTTTCAGAAGCTGCATTTAACTCTTGGACTATGATCTCTGACTCTGGATTTCCCTGTATTAGCTAAGATGAGAGGAAGAAAAGCTTAGTGACAAAGCTATTGTGCTTTGCCCACTGAAGATCACTGGTTCATTTTTCAAGCTCTCAAAATATTTTTAGTAGTATTTAGAAACACTTCTGAAAGAAATTTTGATGAACTGATGTCCAATTAGAATGGAAATAGGATTCAGGATAAGGCAGCTTTGCAGACTGTACGTCCATAGCCAAGGACCTGCCTCCAGACTTCCCAGTACAAGGCCATCTCGATCTGGCCTGCATCAACTTAGGATCGGAAAAATGCTCCAGAAAGACTGCACTCTGGAAACATTTTATTGGGGGCAGGAGGGTCTGGGGTTAGTCTACTCTGTGCCTCACTGTGTCATCGTCTTCTGCAAACGCTGGCAGCTGGGGCATATGCCTTCTGATTGGGTCCGCTGCTTCAGCTCCTCCAAAATGGGTGCCATCGCATGTTCAAACATCTTTCGCAGCACCTCTGTATTCACAATGCTGTAGCTGTGGGCGGGAATCAAGAAGTGAAAAAGAAAAAAAGAAAAGAAGGGATGCCATTTACATAGTCAATGTAGAAAATATGATAGGTTTAAATCTTGAAAGAGAGAGAAGCAGCCCAGATACAGAGTCAAGGAAACTCCCTCCACGCAATGTCAGAAGAGCGCAATTTGCTGCATTGAAAATAACATAAATATAAGGTATATCTGGAAGTGAGCTTATTTAATATACTGTAAATATGACAAAGCAGCCCTAATCCAATTTAATATTACTTTAGGACAAATTCCCCCTTTTCCAGAACTGATAGAGTGGTCTCAAAATACCGTTAGAAGAAAAGAGAGGACGTAGGCAATACATGTATGAAACATCTAAGCTGGAAAGAGAGTTAAAAAGCATCCATTTTAAAGCCCAACTCTTCTTGATTCTTCTAAATATGCATGCCAATTACATGAGCTTTAGCAACTTGAACTTTTTTTTAAAAAATGAAAACAGATGTTCTTAGGAATCTAAAGCCAATGCCAGAGACTGGATTTTGTAGAAAACTGCATTTTCAGCAGCAGCCAATTAACTCTTTATGTGAGTAGTCAATTCACTTGCTTCTGTAATACTGAACCTTCTCTTCTGTAAACTGGAAAACTGCAATTACTTGCTGGTCTATGAAAGGAAATCTATATTATCAAGTCAATATTTCTAATTTGACATACAGTTCATAGACTAAGCAAAAATTCTGGATAGTCCTTGATAGAAAAATCTTAAAGTTTGTAGCTGTCCTGATACATCATGGCCATCCAGTAAGAGCATTTCTCAACCTTGGCAACTTTAAGCTTTGCAATAAAAGTGAAGAGAAAACTGGAGACACACATATACTAATTTGCCTATTAATGAAAAGAAAGACTGTGTTCTGAGCACACGTATCTCAACACCTGAAGCTTGAACAGGCAATATGTTGCAACAGCTATAATTCACTTTTTGTGAATGCCTTTAGATTTATTCAGCTGGACATGGAAAGGTTTTTTCTACTTCCCAAAGTTAGTTCACTGTCCTACACCAACCTCAACGCTATTGTCCTTTCTACAAAATACAAAAAAATATTTATAGGAAAGATGGAAATGAGAAATAGAGCAACATGGAAGTAAACAGGAAGACCACTCAATCAGAAGCTAATGCAAAACTATAGCTGAGCAATTTGCAGCGTTATTCACCTCTGAGTCACATTTGGACTTGGAAAAATATATGGAGGCTACACTTGTCAAAATCAACAGGGCCAGGACAAAACAAAATTTAATGAACACTTATCATTACAATTAATACTGTTGATTATTCCCTGTCAATGTAATGACTTTCATTTTCAGTCATATTAAATTTACCATTCAGTACTAATAGAAGTGCTCAGGAAAGTACATCCAGGATTTTCAGAAGCTGCATTTAACTCTTGGACTATGATCTCTGACTCTGGATTTCCCTGTATTAGCTAAGATGAGAGGAAGAAAAGCTTAGTGACAAAGCTATTGTGCTTTGCCCACTGAAGATCACTGGTTCATTTTTCAAGCTCTCAAAATATTTTTAGTAGTATTTAGAAACACTTCTGAAAGAAATTTTGATGAACTGATGTCCAATTAGAATGGAAATAGGATTCAGGATAAGGCAGCTTTGCAGACTGTACGTCCATAGCCAAGGACCTGCCTCCAGACTTCCCAGTACAAGGCCATCTCGATCTGGCCTGCATCAACTTAGGATCGGAAAAATGCTCCAGAAAGACTGCACTCTGGAAACATTTTATTGGGGGCAGGAGGGTCTGGGGTTAGTCTACTCTGTGCCTCACTGTGTCATCGTCTTCTGCAAACGCTGGCAGCTGGGGCATATGCCTTCTGATTGGGTCCGCTGCTTCAGCTCCTCCAAAATGGGTGCCATCGCATGTTCAAACATCTTTCGCAGCACCTCTGTATTCACAATGCTGTAGCTGTGGGCGGGAATCAAGAAGTGAAAAAGAAAAAAAGAAAAGAAGGGATGCCATTTACATAGTCAATGTAGAAAATATGATAGGTTTAAATCTTGAAAGAGAGAGAAGCAGCCCAGATACAGAGTCAAGGAAACTCCCTCCACGCAATGTCAGAAGAGCGCAATTTGCTGCATTGAAAATAACATAAATATAAGGTATATCTGGAAGTGAGCTTATTTAATATACTGTAAATATGACAAAGCAGCCCTAATCCAATTTAATATTACTTTAGGACAAATTCCCCCTTTTCCAGAACTGATAGAGTGGTCTCAAAATACCGTTAGAAGAAAAGAGAGGACGTAGGCAATACATGTATGAAACATCTAAGCTGGAAAGAGAGTTAAAAGCATCCATTTTAAAGCCCAACTCTTCTTGATTCTTCTAAATATGCATGCCAATTACATGAGCTTTAGCAACTTGAACTTTTTTTTAAAAAATGAAAACAGATGTTCTTAGGAATCTAAAGCCAATGCCAGAGACTGGATTTTGTAGAAAACTGCATTTTCAGCAGCAGCCAATTAACTCTTTATGTGAGTAGTCAATTCACTTGCTTCTGTAATACTGAACCTTCTCTTCTGTAAACTGGAAAACTGCAATTACTTGCTGGTCTATGAAAGGAAATCTATATTATCAAGTCAATATTTCTAATTTGACATACAGTTCATAGACTAAGCAAAAATTCTGGATAGTCCTTGATAGAAAAATCTTAAAGTTTGTAGCTGTCCTGATACATCATGGCCATCCAGTAAGAGCATTTCTCAACCTTGGCAACTTTAAGCTGGCTGGATTTCAACTCATGCTTGGCTTGAGAATCAGGAATTGGCTCAGGATTCTGAAATTCATACAGCTTAAATTTGCCAAGTTTTGCTTTTTCACCAAACACAAAATGAAAGATTTTGTGTCATTGGACTGTTTGTGGATTTGTTTTGATTAGATGAAACTACTTTGGGAATGTTTTATTCTGTTTTAATGTTGGGGATTTGTTTTCTATTGATGTATATTGCCTGGATCCATGTGCCAACTGGGAAGCTGTTAAATTGATGTAATCAGTCAATCATGCTAAGCCATAATATGCTATGTTTGGTTTTATCTTAGCTTTTGTGGTCCTTAGAAATTACAAACCCTAGGTTTTGCCAAGTCCCATATGCCAAAAACAATGAAGAATGTACTATATATATTTTTGAGTCAAAAAAAGCCAAATAATGCGGGAATTGGAACCCGAGTTCCAGAGGTAAAAGATATTTCTACTTTTTAATAATTTCTTCTGTCTTCAACAATCTCTCTGACACATCCTTGGATAAGAAAGTCATTGGAAGACTTCCTACAGAACACCAGCAAGTTGGGAATTCAACCAGCAATCCAGGCCCAACTATGATTTATAGCTTAATGTGTGAATGTAGCCAATATGAGGAGCCCTCACTTAACAATAGTATCACTCACATTTAGAGTTGTTTGCTCTAAATTTTTCAAGTTTCTTGCTGATTTCTGGCATTTATATCTGGTTACTAGCAAAAAAAAAACACCCAACAATAAAATGGATTCATTTAAGACTATGGTTTAACTTAATTACCATAGCATTTCCTTAAGGACCTCTGCAAAAAAGATAAAATTGGATGCAGTCATGCAATAATCAATTTAACAGCCACCATGACTTGCAACCATAATACCAGGTTAAGTTATGACCATAAGTTGAGGACTACCTGTAATGCTTTTTAATAAATTGTGATTAAACAAAACATTACTTAGAGGCTTTATGACACTGACCTGTGTGAAATCAGGAAAAATCAAACCCAACTTTGCCCTAATCTCCATATTCTTCCTCAGTCTAGCCTTCTGATTCTCATTAACAAGTTGGACGGTATTCTTCAATTCTGACCCAGAAGTTTAACTAGGTACCTGGAACATCTAGCACAATTAGGAGGCCGGTCAGATGCTTCCATATTCTTCAGTGTTGCAAGATGTCGGGATATATCTTCTAGAAGGCCATCCAGGTCTGCCCGAAGCTGAGTGAGAGATACTGAAGTCCGTTTTGCCCTGGCATAAAAGAAAGTAGTTGTAAGTAAAAGGGCAAATTTCCAAATTCATAGCCCTGTAACAATTCAGAGAAATGTAATTTTGCCTGCCACATAGACTGATAGACTTTCTTATCTCTGGATCAGGTCTTAAGATTGGAGCATCCCTTTTTACACAGTCCTCTCACATCATAGGTTGGCAGAAGAATGGTGATTTTCTGGTTTGGAGGCATTTGTGTTCCAGGAGATGCTACAGATTCCCTGTGCCCCCTGTATTTTATTCTCTCTTATCCCATCATTACAATGGGGCATGGGGGAGAGACTCAGTATGGAATTTTATCTAGAATTGTGTATCTTTATTAAAAATATACTAAAGGACTCACCCTCTTTTATTCTGAATCGGAATTTTTGCACCCCCTGGTATTTTTTAAGCAAAGAATTTGGTAGAATTAAACAAAACTTGCTGAAGAAAAAGGCCAAGAGACCATAAGCACATTCATGAAACTTGCTCTTGGAAGATTCATAAACACTAGAAAACCTCACTTTTTAAAAGGAAAAATCATAGTGATCAGGACACGTTCCAGGACAACAAGGCTATTATTAGTAATATACTAATCTTCCCTACTGGATTACAGAGCTACAAATAATTATAACTTTTAATACCAAGTGATGATCATGGAAGTTGTATTCAACTTTTCTAAAATAAAACTCTAGGAGGAAAAAGTTCTACTATAAGAATGTAGGGAGCAAACCCCACCACTAGGAACATTAGCAAAAGTTATCTAATTGAAGCTCTCATTGTATTTTACTCTAGGATACAATAAATAATGGGTTATGTTTACTTCATCTCTAAAATCTGGCCTTTTCTTTGCTGGGAAAAAGTGGGCTCCTTGGAGGGGAGAAAGGGAAGCCTCAGGAGAGGCACATACGTGGTAGAGACTTCATCCAGTTCCTCCCGCAGCATCCTGAGCTCCTGGCCTTGTTCCACCTGTGTCCTTTCCCGCTGGGGAAGAACCCCTTCCAAGCGTACTCCCAGCTGGGCCAACAGTCGCAATGCCTCCTTCTGGGCCAGCTCCAGCATACATTTCCTAGAGTGAAAAGTGATGGAAAGAGACCAGGTTGATGGGTTGGTGCTTCTACCAAAACCAAGGCTCTTCCACTCTCTCTTCACAGTAGCTGATCTCTCCCAGCAGAGCAAGGCAAGTCAAGGTGGAAGCCATGCTTGGTTTTTCAACTATGCCCATCTTATCCCCAAGACCTGCTCACAATTGGCCACTTCCCATTAGATGCCAACCAAACAGCATCACTCTCTTCATAGATGGCTGATATTGAGGGTACCGTTACTATTCTGCCTATTAAGTCCAAAAGTTGTTTGGAGACCCCACTTGCCACCCCTATTCCTGCAACTGCTATGAGGTCTTACCAACGAAAGTCTTCTACTTGAACTTGTTGCTGCAAGTTACGCAGTTTCTCCTAAACAGAGTGGGGGAAGTGACAGGGAAACAGTAACATTTATTTGGTATTGAGTATAATTATTACAACCCTTATAATTCCCAATCAGTCTAGCTGGGTTAGCTGTTGTAATCCAACAGATTTGGAGGAAAATACAGTGCATCCACAAAAGAAGGCAGTTTGGTGTAGTTTTCTTTGGGAGTGATCCCATCCTTTTCAATTTAATAAAAAGGTAAATAAAGGGACAAACAGCTGAAGCAGTTGAGGCATATAAAGAAGGAACGATATTATGCCAGAAACTTAGCAAAAAGACAACACTAAGTTTGCAATATTGTTTTATAACCATTGCACCTTTCATCTAAGAATCTACAGAGAGTAGCAACTTGACTAATTCTGACAGATACGGAGAGTCAAATCTGTAATAACTCAGCCCATCAGGAATTCTTATGACAATAAATAATGATTTATTAAAATTCTACCCCAGCATTTATTCAGAAGCTCCAACTAGCAAATTTAGCTCTGATTCTGGTTTCTGGCAACAATACCCCTGTGAAGTAGCCTGAGCAGTAGAGAGGAAGAGACTGGCAAAATGAGTTTCTACATGTAAGAGTGGGATAAGATTAGAGCAATTTTCCCTTCAGTGCCAACCCAAAGTTTAACAATCCTGGTAAGACAGAATTTAAAAAGAAAATTCTAGAAAAGGTAACAACAAAACACCATCATATTGTTCCAAAAACATTATACTAAAAGGCATCAAGCATGATTGAAGGAGCTTGTTTTTCTCGTGTATAGCTCTTCAAATTTTCCCTAAAAAAATTATCTTATGCTGTAGGCCAGCCTAACAAAGAATAACTTCTTATAGTTGCCTGTGGAACTTAATTGTAAGCTTTCTTTGCGACAATGGCTGCCTTTTGCTAAATGGTCCATATTTTTTAATATCTGAAAAGAATCCCTTGACAAAGAGGAAAAGATTTAAAAGGGATAGATGGAAAGGTGGTAAGTGGCAGAAAGCTGGTCAGATGACCGATCCAGTCCAGTAGTCTGATCTTTGAAAATCTCCACAGAAAATTGCTTTTGTTTCTATTTTGCTACCAAAAGATCTAGGAACTTGAATTGCAGCCTCTGTTCATGCTAGAGGAAACCAGTCTTGGTTCCTTATGTGCGGTCACCCAAGATAATAGATTCTGCTTATAATCTTACTTTCTGACAACTGTTCTCCATCAATCTACTAACTCATAGCAGCTTTGTTACCTTTCCAAATGCTGTGAATTACTTGCACTCTTGATACCACCCCATATTCCTGCAAGTCTCAAATCTTCTCCCTCACCTCCAAGAGGGCTGAATTTTCTTCCAGCACACTGGTCTTAATTTCAGCATCCTCCACAGATTTTGTCACCTTTCGGCAGCTTTCCTATAAGAGATTTTAAGGAACAAGAAAAAAACTTAGAAGCCAAGAAGGAAACAAAAAATGGAATCAGCTAATATGGACTTGCAACCAGTGTTGTGTTTCTTTTTTTAAAAAAGTGAAAATGGAGCTTGTGAGGGTCACGCACAGCCCTCCCAAGCACTGTTTTTGCTGGCAGAGGCACCACAGGCCGGTCCTTCGCTGTTTCCAGGGTGGCCCCACAGGCCAGATCTAAGCACCCCATGGGTCGGATCCGGCCTGCGGGCCTTGAGTTTGACCACTACCTTAACCACTAAACCAATTGGCTTTCACCCTTGATCTAAATGCCTCTTCGGTTACTTCTCTAGTGGGTTCAAAACAATCAACAAAGTTCTTCTTCTTCTTTGTAAGGAAAATTCAGCCAAATGAAACCAGCTGACTCAAATGTCCTTCCATACCTGTGCGGGCTGCTTTGACACAGAAGTACCTCAGCTGCAGGCTGCTGCCTTGTCTTTGGTGTGGATCAGATGGAACAAATGAAAACTCTCTTCCGAACTTCTTAGGAAAGCTCTGCCCCACTCATCTAGCATCTTCATAGCATTGTCCAGGGCTACTAAGTTACATACAGCCATGCTCATTTTTGTTTTTTGGGCACCAAGATGGTTGGGCAATTCTAGAAAATGCTCTGCCTCAGGGATGAAATGCTCCCGATTCGGACCGGATTGGCCGATCTGGTAGCAATGGCGGCGGGTGGTTCAGAGAACCGGTAGCAAAAATCCCTGCCCCCCTGCCCATGCCCACCCAATTGCCTGCTTTCCCATTTGCCACTTCTTTTAAAAAATGCTTTTAAAAGGTTAAAAAAAAGGCTCTGACAATCACAGCTGAGCCGCGCGAGTGTCAGAGCCTTTTTTTAACCTTTTAAAAACATTTTTTTAAACAACCTATTCGGGTGAATAGGTTGTAAAAAATGCTTTTAAAAGTAAAAGTAAACAAAGAGGCTCTGATGATCACAGATGAGCCGTGCGATCGTCAGAGACTTTTTTTTACTTTTAAAAGCATTTTTTACAACCTATTCAACCGAATAGGTTATAAAACAAATGCTTTTAAAAGTAAAAAAAAACATTGTGCGCCACAGCTGATTACCCCCACACACCCTATTCTACTTACCCCATGCCTCATTTTGGCGTGCACTTTGTGCGCAGGCACACCTCGCATTTTGTGTGTGGTGTGCACTGCACATGCACACATGCAGTGTACATGCACAGCCAGCAGATTTCACCACTGAGTTACATGTGCTGTCACACTATTTGAGCAGAGACATGTATATAAAATCCCAAACCAACAAGCCTAAGTGATGGCAATATCACTAAAAACTAAAATAGGAATTGTACATAAGCTGACAAGCAAACTGGCAAATGTTATTCTTGTGGATAATATGCATAGTCTACTTTTAAACCTTTTCCCTCATTCCAACCCTACCTTTTCCCACCAACACTGTATCTTCTGCTTTTTTAATATAATTCTGTTTGATTAAGAGTACTGGAGAACTCAAATGCTTGCACAATATGTTATGTCAATTTAAATGGTTCTAGGCAAAATGCCTAATTATGAATTAATTTTCTTAAGGATCAACATATCTACCCTTGCTTTTCAATTTTAAACTAGATTTTTTGCCAACAATATTATTTTTTAAAAATTAAACAATAGCAATAAACCCAAGGCATGAAGGCAAAATGAAGACAAAGTCCAATCTGATTTTACAACAAGATGGACAGAATTTAGCACCTTCTCCCTCAAATTCACCCAGTAAGTATGCGACTTGTCCATTAACACCACACTTCGATTCTTACTATGCTACAGAGCACCTGACTACGACATCGATCACGCAAATAAGTTAACCACACTTCTAACATGGGCTACCTCTTGCCCATATCCTCTCATCTTCCTGGGTGACCTAAATCTACCTTTTATTAACTGGATAACAAATGAATGTACAACTGAACCAATCCATACTACACTATACAACACTGTTACAGACCTAGGTCTTGAACAACTAGTAAATAACAATACAAGACTCAACAACTGCCTTGACCTCATCTTTTGCAATAACACAAACTTAATTTATGGACTACAAATAAAAGAACCCTTTTCCAACAGTGACCACTGCATGATAGACTTTTGTCTCAATATAAGCCCTCACATAAATCGTCATAATAATAGTACTCCTAACTACAATTTCAAAAAAGCCAGCTATGACCTCATAAACAACAATCTCTCATATCTTGACTGGCAAAATCTATTTTCAACCTGTATAACTGCTGAAGACCACTACAGAATTTTCCTACTAGAAATCAATAGAATCATCAAACAATACGCACCACAAATCACCACCAAAATTAAAAAAAAACAAATTACCCATATCAATAAAGAAACTTCAATCCAAAAAAAAATCCCTCTGGGAAAGAAACAAAAAAGGCCATGTAGCAAACTTCAAAAACCGCTACAGAAATATTTGCAGCCAAATAAAAACTGAATGCACCATTTACCACACAAAGCAAGAAGAAGATCTTCTGCGTACTAATTCTAATCATGCTTTCTATAATTTTGTTTACAATAAACTTAAAGAATCAAGATCCATCCCATCACTAAGAGAATATAACGGCAATGAATATAATGATGAAACAGTTAAAGCAAACCTATTTAACACATTCTTTGGCTCAGTCTTTGTTAACAGTGATGGCTCATATCCGACATTCCCCAATCGTACTAACAAAGATTACAACGACTTAACTCATATAGACTTCACAGAAGATTATGTTGAAAAAGCTCTTCCCAAACTGAAACCATCTTTATCTATTGGACCTGATGGACTATGTGCATACTTCTTAAAAAAACTTTCCACTAATATAGCAGAACCCCTAAGCATAATCTTCGATAAAACTTTCAAGACTGGTTCCCTTCCCAAACTTTGGTCTCTAGCCACAGTCATCCCTATCTTCAAAAAGGAGATCCCAGCCTAGTTGAAAATTACAGACCTATCTCTCTATGCTGCGTCACCTGCAAAGTAATGGAATTTATCATCAACCAATCCATAACCCTCCACCTAGAAACAAACAACCTACTCTCTAATAAACAATTTGGTTTCAGAAAAAATTATCATGTAACTTACAACTTCTCCACTGCAAAAACATATGGACTACTAATCTTGATAAAGGCAAAGCAATAGATGCAATCTACATAGACTTCTGCAAAGCTTTTGACTCAGTAGTACATGATAAACTTCTCCTAAAACTAAAATCCTATGGCATTTCAGGACCCCTTCACAATTGGATAACTGCTTTCCTGTCAAACAGACAACAAGTGGTCAAAATTGGCAATGCTCTATCAAATCCTGTCCCTGTCAAAAGTGGCGTTCCTCAAGATAGCGTTCTTGGACCAACGCTCTTCATACTATACATAAATGATCTCTGTGACCATATCTCAAGTTATTGTGTCCTCTTTGCTGACAATGTCAAACTATTTAACACCACCAACAATAGTAATACCCTTCAAAAAGACCTAGATTTTGTATCCAATTGGTCTAAAACTTGGCAACACCAAATCTCAACCAGCAAATGCTCAGTCTTACATATTGGAAAAAAGAACCCAAACACTAAGTACAAGCTTAATGAACATTATCTTACAGATGACCCCCCACCCTGTCAAAGACCTTGGAGTTATTTATTTATTTATTTTGTCACAACAATATATGTAGGTATCATACAAAAAGATTATATAGTATATAAACACATATATGAGTAAATATAAGGAGGTATAAGCATATATATATATAGGAAGAAGAAAAGAAAAACAATAGGACAGGAATGGTAGGCACGTTTGTGCGCTTATGCACACCCCTTATGGTCCTCTTAGGAATGGGGTGAGGTCAATAGTAGAAAGTTTTTGGTTAAAGCTTTTAGGATTATGAGAAGAGACCACAGAGTCAGGTAAAGTATTCCAAGCACTGATGATTCTGTTACAGAAGTCATATTTTCTGCAATCTAGATTAAAGCGGTTGACATTAAGTTTAAATCTATTAGTTGCTCTAGTATTATTGCAATTAAAGCTGAAGTAGTCTTTGACAGGACAACTACATAGCAAAAAAGGCTCTAAGAGTTGTAAACCTAATTCTGCATAGCTTCTTTTCCAAAAACTCTACACTACTAACCAGAGCATTCAAAACATTTGCCAGACCCATTCTTGAATACAGCTCATCTGTCTGGAACCCATACCACATCTCTGACATTAATACAATTGAACGAGTCAAAAAATATTTTACAAGAAGAGTTCTCTGCTCCTCTGTAAACAACAAAATACCTTATTCCACCAGACTTGAAATCCTGGGATTAGAGAATTTAGAACTCCGCCGACTCCGACAAGACCTGTGTTTAACACACAGAATCATCTATTGCAACGTCTTTCCTGTTAAAGACTTCTTCAGCTTCAATAGCAATAATACAAGAGCAAACAACAGATTCAAACTGTTATGTATTAACAGTTGTGCCTTTAAATATTTGAGCGGGAAATCAGCACGTTGCTGATTGGACGAAGCCTCCAGTAGAACTGTATAAAAGGAGAGGTTTTTCCCCCAGCCTGTTGCTGGGTTCACCATATATTAAAGAGCTGTTGTCACTACCCTGGTCTCCAGCCTCGTTACTTCCCGAACCTAACATTGGCGACGAAGGTGGGATCTCGAGGCTAAGGAGAACCAGAACCGAGCTGAAGCACGCTAGTTCCGAACCCAGCAAACTCAGGGCAGAAACGCGGAAATGGCAAACACGCCACCCGCACCGTACAACCCGGGCAAGGAGAAATGGGGAACATATATGACCCGTTTCGAAAGCTTTCTAGAAGCCAACGAACTACAGGGGATCCCTGATAACCGCAAACGGGCTTACTTCCTAAGCCATTGCGGGCCGAGTGTCGAGATTGCGGAAGCCCTGGCAGAGCCAACGCCCGATACAATCGGTATCGTGGCCGACTCTGCAGACTTTGCTGAAGAACCATTTCGCACCGGCGCCGTCCAAATACGTGCAGCGGTTGAATTCGGAGAACGAGACAGATGGAGGCGAGTCCATCGGTGACTACATGGCCGCGTTGAGAAGGCGTCCAAGGACTGTGGATACCGAGACTTAGGCGAGTGCTACTCGAGCAACTCATCCGAGGGGTCAAGGACATCCGCCTCGGCGGCGACTGCTAGCCAGGAGCAACCTGACACTAGCCACCGCTCTGGACGAGGCCAGAGCACACGAAATGTCTACTAAAGCAGCAGAGACTCTGCAAAGCCTCTTCAATCCAAAGGCGGCGCAAAGCCAGCGCCAGTACACCAGGAGGAGATTCAGTCCGAATCCGAAGGTGAGGCGAGGATGAGGAAGAGGTCTGCCGGACCGAAGCGCGACACTGAGGACCGTGGCGAGTGCGGAAGCTGCGGAGGGCAGCATCAGCGCCAACGCTGCAGGTTTAAAGGCGCAACATGCGGCGGTGTGGGAAGAAAGGACACTTAGCTCAGGTTTGCAGAGCGGCCCAACCTTCCGCCGAAAATTCAAATCGGCCAATCAAAGCGGAACCGGAAAGGCGGCCCGATTGGTTCAAACAAGAAAGCGCGAAGTCTAACCAAACGACTGTCATTATAGGCGCGCCTCAACCAAAGTGGAAAAGAAGATTTTTACAAAGCCCAAGATCGAGGGAGTACGGTGCAGGCTTGAAGTAGACACGGGATCAGCGATCACCATCATGTCCTGGGACACCCTGGCGAAGTCACTGCCGTCCGTCGCGAAGCGCCATTTGCAAGCACAGCGGCTACGAGTGCACGACTACCAGGGGAATCGCATCCCTGTTCGAGGGACCACCTCCGTCCGAGTCGAGTTCGGCCCTCACAAAAAGACCCTGCCCATCACAATCGTCGAAGGAACTCTGCCCAGTCTGTTGGGACTAGACTGGTTTCGTGCCCTGGGCATGGGAGTGACTGGCATCTACAGAAGTGACTGCAATTTGAAAGACATTCTCTTTAACGAGTTCGAAGATGTCTTCAAGGACTGCCTGGGCAAGTACAAGGGGACCCCTATTTCCTTCAACTTAGACCCCCAGGTAGCCCCCATTAGGCTTAAGGCGAGGAGAGTCCTTTGCCCTAAAACCAAAATTGATAAGGAGCTGGACAAGCTCATAAATCAGGGGTTTTGGTGCCAGTCGATCACGCAAAGTGGGAGGCGCCAATCGTCACCCCAATCAAGTCGGACGGGTCAATTAGAATTTGCGCTGACTACAAGGCGGCGCTTAACAAAGCCTTACAGAAAAGCGCGTGCCGGTTCCGTGGTGCAACATTTATTGCACTCCTTGGGGCAAGGGCAAGTCTTTGCAAAGTTAGACTTGGCCCAAGCCTACCAACAACTGCCAGTAGACGCCCGCACAGCGAAGCCCAAACGATTGTGACGCACAGGGGGCATTCAAGTGCACCGATTGCAATTTGGGGTTAGTGTGGCACCAGGGCTGTTCCAAAACCTGATGGAACGACTACTGCAAGGGCTCCCAGGGTAGTTCCTACTTGATGATGTCCTAATTTCAGGGAAAACATGGAGGAATTGGGGAGGCGGTTAAGAAAGGTCTTGAGCATTTTCCGGACAGCGGATTAAAAGTCAAGACAAATAAATGTCAGATAGGGGTCGAATCGGTCGATTTCTTGGGCTACGGATAGACAAGAAAATTCACCCTACTGAGAGCAAGGTTAAGGCAATTAGGAAGGCTCCAGCGCCCAAAAACAAAGCAGAGCTGCAGGCATTCCTGGGATTGGTAAATTTATACGCGGTCTTTTTAAAGAACAAAGCAACCGTTGCGGAACCGCTGCTTAGGCTCTTACGGAAAAATACTGTTTGGTCTTGGGGAAAGTCAGAAAATAGGGCTTTTGAAGCAGTCAAGAACCTGCTCTCAAGTGATAGCCTGCTCATCCAATATCACGACTCACTACCCCTAGTGCTGGTTTGCGATGCGTCACCTTATGGGGTGGGGGCTGTACTCAGCCATAGCCTTCAAACGGCACAGAAGCCCCTATAGCGTTCTACTCTAGAACGATGTCCTCCCCAGAGAGGAACTACAGCCAATTAGACAAAGAAGCATTGGCCATTGTATCAGGGGTCAAAAAATTCCATGAGTATGTCTTTGGGCGGAATTTTGAAATTGTGACTGACCACAGACCGTTATTGGGACTACTGGCTGGCGACCGCCAACACCTGTGGCACTGTCGCCACGTTTGACTCGATGGACTATATTTTAGCCGCTTACTCATACAAGCTGCAGCATCGACCGGGAAAAGAAGTGGGGCATGCAGGCGCTTTGAGCCGATGCCCACTGCCGGGGCGACCGAAGATCCCACTCCGGGACACCCATCCTCCTTATTGACTCGTTGGACTCTGGCCCAGTCACATCAAAGGAAGTGGCTCGGGCATCATACCGGGACATTGTGTTAAGGACTGTACTCGGTTGGGTACAGAGGGTGGCCGCTGCGCCGGGCGAACGGTTCAAAGAATTTGTTAAGAAACGTGATGAGCTCTCGGCTCAAGGGGTGCCTGTTATGGGGTGATCGTGTAATAATTCCTGTTAAGTTAAGGGCAGGTATTGGACCTCCTCCACGAGGGTCACCCAGGCATCGTGAGGATGAAGGGGTTAGCTAGGAGCTATGTATGGTGGCCACTCATGGACGCAGAGATTGCTGAGAGGGTAGGGAAATGCCAAGCTTGCCAAGAGTCCAGACCGCTACCCCCAACAGCCCCAGTCAGAGAATGGGAAAAGCCCCAAGGGCCTTGGTCAAGAATCCACATTGACTTTGCTGGCCCCTTTCACGGCCAAACATTCCTAGTGGTGGTGGACGCATTTTCCAAATGGTTAGAGATCATACTTATGAAGTCCACCACAGCCGAAACAGTAATCACAACCCTGCGCCACCTATTCGCAACTCACGGGTTGCCGGACACTCTGGTGTCCGACAATGGGCCCCAATTCACGGCAGCCCAGTTTGAAGAGTACCTGGCAGAGGAAGGCATCCGACATGCCTCTCTGCACCTTTCCACCCTGTCGAATGGCCTTGCAGAGCGTTCCGTCCGGAGCGCTAAGGAGGCATTGTCCAGGCTCAAGCCAGGTGACTGGCAAACAAAAATAGACTTTTTCCTAGCCGTCCAGCATAGAACCCCAAGCACAGCCACTGGGAAAAGCCCAGCCGAATTGCTAATGGGACGAAAACTCCGGTGCCCACTTGACCGTTTGAACCCCCATTACACACCCGAGCGTTACAAGGGGAGCTAGAAAAAACAAGGGAATTGAGCATAGGCGACCGGGTGTGGGGCCGAAACTATGGGGACGGCCCTAGTTGGCTCGCAGGACAAGTAACAAGAGTAACAGGGCCAAAATCGTATGTGGTAGAGCTACCAGACAACCGAATGTGGCGGCGCCACATAGATCAGTTAAGGAAACGAATAACTGACCAAACCGAACCAACAGAGACAGGTAATGACCAATACCACTTTGAATCCACAGCTGACAATGACCCGGGGGAGGCGCAAGACTTAGCTGAGGTCCCAGAGTTCCAGCGACGCCATCAGGTCCCGCAGGAAACAGCAAGGCAAATCCCAAAATTAATCCAAGGCCGGATGGCCAAGAAAAAGAGTCGGCCAATAATCCAGAGCCCGACGGCCCAGAGAAAGAGCTGGGAGGAGAAAACAGCCCCTCCGACCAGCTCGAAACACCACCCAGAACTGAACCGCGCAGGTCAGAAAGAACTAGGAGACGCCCAGGTTATTTGCGTGACTACGTCGAAAAATAACATGTAAATAAATATGTAAATAAGACCAAGTGTTTTCTGGGAGGGGAGGAGTGTTATGTATTAACAGTTGTGCCTTTAAATATTTGAGCGGGAAATCAGCACGTTGCTGATTGGACGAAGCCTCCAGTAGAACTGTATAAAAGGAGAGGTTTTTCCCCCAGCCTGTTGCTGGGTTCACCATATATTAAAGAGCTGTTGTCACTACCCTGGTCTCCAGCCTCGTTACTTCCCGAACCTAACACAAACTTAATGTCAACTGCTTCAATCTTGATTGCAGAAAATATGACTTCAGTAACAGAGTTGTTAATGCTTGGAATACACTACCTGACTCAGTGGTCTCCTCTCCAACTCCTAAAAGCTTTAACCAAAAACTGTCTACCATTGACCTCACCCCGTCCCTAAGAGGACTATAAGGGGCGTGCATAAGTGCACAAAAGTGCCTACCGTTCCTGTCCTATTGTTTCCTTTCAATATATATTCCTGTATATAATGTTGTGACAAAATAAATAAATAAATAAAAAAAAGTCAGAACAAAGCATTCTTGCATTGGCAGCCTTAAAAAAATTCATTCTACATTCCTGACTATTAAAGCAGAAGCAGACATGGTCAATGTGGAAATGTAACTGTTCAGCTATTCAGTCTATTAAAAAAAAAAAACCACCACAAAAAAACAGACCTGCAGATTCTGAAGATGGTGGTTGACCTTAGATGTCCTTTCCTTGAGACTGGTAATGGAGTCCTTGGCTCGCAAAAGGCCACTATTGCTCACTTCCTGTTGGGAAAGAATATAAGAAGATCAAGCAAATCATCATCAACTTATTCCTGACTTCACACTTTCGAATAATTTATTTCAGTCTCAGTGTCAACTGGAAGGTTTTCTTAGGGACCTACGAAATTCATTACTGAAAGTGACAGAAGAAATTAGTGGCATATTTTTGGGACACAAGAGCCATAAAGTAGAAACTTCCTTGTTGCAATGTAAAGAAAGAAATCTTTGGAATGATATACAGTAAATGCAACAAAATATTAAAATGTTATATTTATGTAGTTATTTATCAAGCATATCTAAATTATATTAAAATAACCAAAATATCTTTACAATCCCCAAGGCATGTCACAACTTTTGAGCACCCCTAATGTTTGGAATTGAAAGTGGAAAAATTTGACAGACCCTAAAAGGCCATGTGCAGAAAATAAACGAGGAATGAAGAATTACACAAACAGTGGGATGAATGTGGTTTTTTTCCTTGTCTATTATTAGAAAAATACTAACTCAGGACAAGTTAATTATCTAGGAAAGCAGCAACAAGTATATAGAATTGTGACTCATTGCCTCACCTGCTGGTTGGAAGTATCATCTTCATCTTCTGACCAAGCTGGCTTGATGGGAAATAGAGGATCCCGTCTTTCGCCTCCTGCTCCCCCTGGTAAGCCTCCGTCATCTGTGGATTCATTCTCCGTGGTGGAATCATCACGTTCCCCATCAGTTAGATTCAGAAGAGAAACATTAGTGCAAGCAGAAGAACGCTTCAAATTCAGATTGGGACTTTCACTAGTAAAATGGGGCTCGACTCTGGGTGGGAAAAAGGATACACGTTATCCTTAGATTCAGCTGTTGACTATTTTTTTTCTTACATAATATATTGCAGAGAGATTGAAGTATTACTTTAATATAACAACAAGCCTTATGATGCCTCAATGGCTAATATATTATTTGATAATATTCTTTTGAAAACTAAGAGCAACCCATGGCTGGTATTAGTTTTATTCTACTAAGCTTTCATGCGCAAATAAATATTGATATATGAAAATATCAAATCAATATGAAATCATAGCTCAGCTCTCCCAAATATGATGTTTTTATGTGTGTGTTGGTCTTCAACATTCTCAATTTAAGGGATTACTGTATTGAAATCCTGGAATATTGCTCTGAAAATTTTGAGAATTAAATTGCAACACATTGATAGGGTATCTAGTCTTATTTATTCCATCACTTATATCCTTCCCCCAAGTCAACACTCTATTTATCCAATAAAATCAAACAGAACAGGGGGAGGGAGGGCAAACTGTTCCAAAAGACAGGGTAACTCTCAAAAAGGCTCTTATGCCCATCATTTCTTGAAGTGGGAGAGAAACTCTTTCCAAATAGGATGCACTGTATCTATTTGAAGAAGATGGTTCATAAAGCAGCACAAAGGCCTCATAGATCAAAAGCAGCATTTTCTACAAAAAAATGTTAATCAATGCAGAACCACAGGACAATGCTATTCTATTGAAATGGATTGAACTCCCAGCCAATGAGCACCAACTAGTTTTAGGACATTTTAAAAGGCAGCCCTTTTAATTATTCCTATATTGGAATAATCAATGTTATAACTATGATTATTGCCAAGATCTCCCATCCCACAAGAAATGCAAAGGCAACATTGTGCAAAGTCTTCTCTGGTAAAGAGAAAAAAAAATCCACTTGTTAATCAAATAGCAGGATCTCCATTTTCACACTAGCTTCATCAAGGAATGTGGTCCTTTCTAAACCCAACACAGGAGCTCCATTGTTTCTGAAGAAGCAGTAACACCCTCTTGCTTTGATTCAATTTCACCTTGTTTCATTCCATTCCATTCAATCCCTCACTTTTCGCACACTGGGAGAAAATGCATTACCTGTTCAGTTCAAAGCTAGATATCGGAAAGATATTGTTGTACTCCAAACCAAGAAATGGCCTTTCCTAGTGGTTACTTTTAAATAGGATAGAGGAAGTAATAAAGTCCTGAGGCACTGCGTATAAAAATGCCCAAGGGTTTTGTTTCTTCCCTTGGCATTACCAACAAGAATCACTCACTTATGAAACAATGATCACTGCAATTAATGCCACCCATCCACCTATTTACATACAAACAAACCTATCTCACAGATAGTCTGGAAAAAAATCTAAATGGTTTTTCACAATGCCTGGCCAGAGCTTTCAGCAATAACCACTGTGGTAGTATCTTATTTAGATCATATGAGATTCATTATCCACTTAAGCCCAGTGTTAGACTACAAATATTCATTATTCTTGCCAGCTTTATGCAGACTATAAGTTCTGGGAGTTGTAGTACCAACAAAGCTGGGATCTCATGGCAGCAGCTCTTCATGAATTTAAGGAGAAAAAGGAGGTGTTGCATAATGTCTTCCAAGAGGCCTTTCCAGATACCTGGAACTGAGCCTGAAACCATCTATAAGCAAAGAGAAATACTACTCTGCATCCCCCTTTCCTGTAGGTTTTTACTTGCTACAACTATTGCACCGAATTTCACTTCTACCCTTTCTCTTCCCAGGTCACTCACCCATGGAAAGAGACGGCTTTCTTTTTTTTGGGAAAGCCCTTGATGCTAGTAGTTTTTCCAAGCTGATCCTTGCTGCTCTGGGCCCGACTTTCAATACCTGTTGGTGTGTCTCCGGCCTCATTTATTTCCTTGGATTGCCAGATGGTCTTTACCACAATGTTGGCCATTATAGATTGGGAGTCAATATCTGGTATGAGCACAGATTTTCTTGCCTGTACCACACCAGGAAACATCTACTATCTACAAGCCAACTGGCTCTCCAGGTAGGGCAAGGATCTTCTAGTTGCTCTCATGACCTCACAATGGTTGCCATGGGGCTGCCAATTATATGACCCCATTCTTCCATCAACAATTTGCACCATCAACATTCTATGGCAATAGTAGAGCCTTCAATGTAATGCTGACATTGAAGTAATTCCATTGATTGAACTGAACAAATATGCTGTACAATGAACTGCTCTTTTATACCTTGTCCAGGAAGGCAATGTCTAGATTCAACTGCTACACTAGACTATACAAATCATAGTTAAGCAATCAGTCATATTTACACCACACAAAGTGAGGTTCACCCAGCACAATGAAACTAAACCAAAAATACATTATGACTTAGCTATAAGTAGACTCAAATATATATAAAATTTCAAACCAGTGTATTTAAATGAAATTGTCTTTTTTATGCTTTACAAATAATCTGTCTATATGACTTTTGCATTGTTTGCTACTTCATAACTCTTCCACAAGCCTCAAGGATATAGCATCTATAGAAACCTACAAAGATAAAGTATTCATTTTCTGCATAGTTTATATTTGGAAATTTGGGGAAAACTTTAAGGTCATATATAATTTCATTACTTACAGCTAGAATTCAATTAAAATTATAATCTCCTCCTCCTCCTTCTCTTTTTTTTATTTTTTGCATCCAGCTGATGTCAGCATGAGTCTTCAAAGAAGGGTGGTAT
Organism: Ahaetulla prasina; assembly: GCF_028640845.1. Classification (NCBI taxonomy): domain Eukaryota; kingdom Metazoa; phylum Chordata; class Lepidosauria; order Squamata; family Colubridae; genus Ahaetulla; species Ahaetulla prasina. Next base: position 32,810,423 of record NC_080542.1, on the reverse strand, counting down.
AAAAATCTGAAAATAAATAAATAAATAAATAAATAAATAAATAAATAAAAAAACTTAAAAGTCACAGCAGAGATTCTAAGTAAGGCTAAAAATGAAATAACATTATTCGATGCTATCAAAAGGTATTACCCAAAACATACTTTGAAAGATCTAGTTATTTGTTAAGCAAAACACATAACTTGCAAACAATCCAAAGCATTTTGCTGATTGATCTGGCAATGGGATGGATCAAATGCAATGCTAAACCAAAGGCTAGTATTGTCTACAGTAAATCAAAGAAAACATTTGTAATTTTTTTCTTTCTTTTTAATCAACATGAGGTGTCAACTAACCACAACCATTGAGTTGATATGCTATGTTTAATTATTATTTACTGAATCAACCAAAACTGAATGATTCACATTCCACAATATACTTGGATCTGTTTTATCAAGTTGCTCTTTCTCAGCTTAACATATTGGACATGATCGTTGTGTTGGATATAACATGAGAAAACAGCTCCATAGATGTCAACTTGAATTTCCAAAGAAAAATCAGGATATGAATGCAATATCTATATTCATTAGTTAGTTTCCACATAAGACTAAACCATACACCAATGTTGGTTTTATCCAAGCAAATAAAAACCTTTCTATACCTTAACATAATATGAAGACCAAGCCATTATATGTTAAACAAGCTTTAAAGTTTTCAATTAGAATTATGCAAAATTAGATTGCTTCATTTTTTGAAGCTGCATTCAAGGAACTTAAAACTATGTAGGGATATGAATGTATTTATTATTATTATTATTATTATTATTATTATTATTATTATTATTATTATTATTATTATTATTATTATTATTATTATTATTATTTAAATTTTTATACCGCCCTTCTCCCGAAGGACTCAGGGCGGTTCACAGCCAGGTAAAAAATACACAATAATACAATATAAATACGATTAAGATACAATTAAAAAACTTATTAAATTGGCCAAGATTAAAAATTTAGGATAAAAACCCATTAAAAACCCATAAATTTAAAACTAACCCAGTCCAGCGCAGATGAATAAGTAAGTTTTGAGCTCGCGACGAAAGGTTCGGAGGTCCGGAAGTTGACGGAGTCCTGGGGGGAGTTCGTTCCAGAGGGCGGGAGCCCCCACAGAGAAGGCCCTTCCCCTGGGCATCGCCAGACGACAGTGTCGCGCCGACGGCACCCTGAGGAGTCCCTCTCTGTGAGAGCGCACGGGTTGGTGAGAGGTATTCGGTAGCAGCAGGCGGTCCCGTAAATAGCCCGGCCCTATGCCATGGAGCGCTTTGAAGACGTTCACCAACACCTTGAAGCGCACCCGGAAGGCCACAGGTAGCCAGCGCAGCCTGCGCAGGATAGGTGTCACACGGGAGCCACGAGGGGCTCCCTCTATCACCCGCGCAGCTGCATTCTGGACTAACTGAAGCCTCCGGATGCCCTCAAAGGGAGCCCCATGTAGAGAGCATTGCAGTAATCCAGACGAGACGTCACAAGGGCGTGAGTGACTGTGCACAAGCTGGCTAGAAATTCTGGGAGTTGAAGTTCACAAGCTTTAAAGTTACTAAGGTTGGAGACCTGTTTTAGATAAAAGAGCTAAATTTAAAACTTCCTTAACTTTAAATTGCTGTCTAAAAAAAAAAAACTCCTTAAAAAAACCCCAATTAACTATTTTTTAAAGCTCCCCCCCCATTTACTTACCCAATTGGAGGCAGGCAGATTGAGTTGCTCACCGAGGAGATGGATTGCAGACAGGCAGATTCAGTTGTTGGCTGATGCAACTGATTGCAGCAGTGGGAGCAAAGTAAGGATTAGTGAACCCAAAAGAAGCAGGAATTAGGTAAGTGAGGACGAGGCGATTGGGTGGGCATGGGTGGGGGCTGTTGTAAGAGGTTGCAAAAAAATGATTTTAAAAGGCTGTGATGATCAGGCAACTCAGCTGGGATCACCAGAGGAAAAAAAGAGTTTAAAAGGCTCCTCTGATGATCCCAGCTGAAGTTGCCTAATCACCAGAACCTCTTAAAAGGATTGTTTTTACAACCTCTTCGACTGAAGAGCTTGTAGAAAACATGTTTTTTAAAGGTTCTGGCGATCAGGCAACTCAGCTGGGAATGCCAGAGGAGCCTTTTAAAAGCTTTTTTTTACAGCCTCTTCAGTCAAAGAGGTTGTTAAAAAAAAAAAAACTTTTAAAGGGTTCTGATAATCCCAGCTCAGCCACACAATCATCAAAGGCTTTTTTTTAACTTTTAAAAGCATTTTTTTGGCTGAAGAAAAAATGCTCTTAAAAGTAAAAAAAAAAAAAAAAGCTCTAATGATGGCACGGCTCAGCAGGGGCAGGGGGCGGGGCCAGGGATTTTTGCTACCAGTTCTCCAAACCACCAGCCACCATCGGTATCGGATCGGGCAATCCGGTCCGAACTGGGAGCATTTCACCCCTGGATCACATGACCCTGGGACACTGCAACTGCCATAAATATGAGTCAATTGCCAAGTGTCTGAGTTTTAATTGTGTGACTGTGGAGATGTTGCAATAGTCATAAGTGTGAAAAATGGTCATAAATCACTTTTTTCAGCGCCGTTGTAATTTTGAATGGTCACTAAATGAACTGTTGTAAGCCGAGGACTACCTGTATATGTATACTTTTTTGTTCTCATGGAACAATAGTCAAATAGGTCCATTCCTAAGCCAATGAATTCTGCCCTTAAAGGAGACAGGAGGAACTGGAAACAGCATTGCCAAATGCCCAAACATTCTGCAGACCAATAAGACTTTAAAAATAACCCCAAAGCACTCTCTCAACTGACCTCAACTGATTTCCTTCAACTGACCTCTACCCTCTAATTCTGGGCAGGCGTGGGAATTGCATGCATGTCAACAGAATTGCACGTGTGCCAACAGAAGGGTAAACTGAGGTGGGAGCTGGGGTTCTCCTTGGCAGTCGGTGGCTGCTTTGTGGCTATGCATAGGAGTGGGGTAGTGGTGGGCAGGTCAGGGTAAACAGTGGTGGCACCAAACCTGTCCAAAAAGAGGAGGCGATGAGAGGAAAAGTCTAGGGATGAAAGCTTTGGCATATGGATGCCAGGAATTTTCAGGAAAAGTTGAGTAATCCAAATATGAAGAGGAGGGATGTTGGAGGTTGCAAGGGTGACAAAAAACCCCTCCTCTATTTTTGCAAAAGGTCCTTGGGAGAGGAGGTGGAAAGTGGAGAAAGAGTAAGAAGAATCTGGATTTGGAGAATGAGAGGCTGATGATCAAGCAAGATGGGAAAAGGCCAGTAAACCGACTCAGCGTGCTGACATCATCTATGCCCCTGGGATACATTTTGCAATTATTATTCATCAGTTTGCTATATCATCCCATATCTAAAGCCCTTCAAAAGTACCCAAAATAGCCCCAGAGTAAAAGCTAGTCCCGGAAAGCTAAAAATTCCTCACAACATTTCTCCAAAACGAGCCCACATGTGGGAAGACTGCCCATCCAGCAACCCTGAATTTCTCTCACTAATTAAGGGGGGGGGGCAGGCAGGCTACTATACTTGGTAGTCTAGTTCAGCCCAGGAAGGCAGAGGAGGCCCTTGTGCCAGACGGGGCTTGCCCGGGTCTCATGGCGGCTGCTTTAGCCACAATGAAACACAGCAAGGGAGCTGTTGGGGAGGGGGCAGAGGAATCAAGGCCAGAGGAGAAGCACCCCTTTTCCTTCTTGTCTGTTCTGAAGCACAATGTGGTACTGAGCAGCAGTGGAGGGAGAGAGAAAGGAGCCTGTGCTGGTTGGAGGACTTGGCCTAGGAACAGTCCCAAGTATGCAGGAGGTTGCTGCTGAGGGGTGTCTGTTTCCAGGTTGTGGAGTAGACATAAACCTGCTCCTTTGCCTCTCTAAGGAGGTCCAGCTCTTGGGCTGAATCCCTTGCCTCCCACCCACCCAAAACAACAAACAAAAATGCCTCCCCTGGTTTGTTCTACTTGTTGATTGTAAGCTCCTTGGGGCTGAGAAGAATTGCTGCAAAACTGGGTTTCCTAAAGTGGACCACTAGACTCCTAAACAACTTTAAAAATGTGCTAATAAAATCAAAAGTCAACCAAAAGAGCAACATGCAAACAAAAGCAAATAAAACACCCCCAGGAGCAAAACAAATTAAAGTTTCATTTGTGTGTATTGTTTAACGGACTGCTAAATTGGCAAAATGGGCTGCTAAATTGGCCACGCCCACCCAGTCACCTGGCCATCTAGCCATGCCCACTCAGTCACATGACCACCTAGCCATGCCCACCCAGCTGGTCCAGGCCCCCCAACAGTCTGAGGACCATGAATTGGCTCCCTGTTTAAAAAGTTTGAGGACCCCTGAGCTATATCAATGCAATTCCTTTGATGTCAGCATTACAGCCTTGGATTAATTTTCTTTCCATTGAATGCTATATTGACAACATAGAATGTTGGTGATATAAACTGTTGATAGAAAAATGGGGTCACATGATTGTCCGCCCCATGGCAACTATTATGAGGTCATAGCAGCAGCTAGGAAATCCATGCCCCACTTGGAGAGCAGACTGGATTATAACTGATAGAGGTTCCCAGGTGCAGACAAGAAAATTTGTGCTCATATCAGGTATTGACCCACAACCCAGTAATGGCCAACATGGTGAAGACCATCTGGCAATTCAAAGAAATAAATGAGGCTGGAGACACACCAACAGGAATTGAGAGTCAGGCTCAGGGCAGCAAGGAGGAGTTTGGAAAGTCTACTAGTATCCCCCAAAAGAAGAAAACTATCCCTTTCCATGGGTGAGTGACCTGGGAAGGGAGTGTGAAAGTGGAGTTCAGTGTATTCGTTGCAGCATGTGAGAACATACAGGGAGGGGGTGTGAGTATGCCCAGTAGCACATCTGTTTGCCTACAAATGTTTTCAGATTCGGTCTAGTCATCTTCAGTCGAAAAGACCAAAGCAGATGATGCAAAAAAATGATTTTCTCCTCTGGATTATGAAGAGCTGCTGCCCTCAGATCCCAGCTTTGTTGGACTGTAGCTTCCAGAATTTGCAGCCTGCATGGTCAAGCTGACTGAGAGTAATGAAAGTTTGTACTCCAACATCAGGCTAAGCAGATAACGAATCTCATCTGATCTAGGGCAGGTTCAGTGGTGGGATTCAAGTAATTTAACAACCGGTTCTCTGCCCTAATGATTTCTTCCAACAACCAGTTTGCCAAATTGCTCAGAAAGTTAACAACTGGTTCTCCTGAAGTGGTGCAAACTGGCTGAATCCCACCACTGGGCAGGTTCCGTAACAGTAGTTATTGCTGACAATAACTGGGTAGGTGTTGTGAGAATTCATTTAGCCGGGGGGTGGGGGAGTATTTGGCACCAGCACTAATTTGATTCTACCAAATCAAATTGGTTTCCAACGATAGGCAACTCAAAAGCCAGTCAGCCCTTCTGCCCAACATTGTGCTGATTCAATCTCAGGAGATCCTGTCCTAATTTTCCTTAATTTTCTTAATTTTCCTTAATTAATTAATTAATTTTCCTGTTCTAATGTTCCCTTTGAGATCACACTTTAGTTTATTTTTTCTAGCAAAGCCTATGAATCATTGCTCCTTTAAAAAAAACCTCATTTCTGATTCTTGTCCAAGCAAGAGGGGGAACCCTCTTCCAATTCTTTTCTTCATTTTCTGGTCCCAATTATAGTGCTGGAGAAAAATCCAGGTTTTATATATACATGGCTGTTAATTACTGCTTTCTTAAGTGAGACATTTGTTCACTCAACTAGATAAAAAATAGCACCTTAAGTTGGGTGTCACTGAGATCTCAGAAATTCTGGCTTTGTATGTGCTTGATTTATTTTTCTCCCAGTGACTTTTTGTAAATGTAGCTTTTTCTATAGATTTTGACTCCCTATGGGTAGAATCCAGCAGAGTGGCTGGATCTTAAGATTTGGGCTTGGTTTGATCTTGTGAACTCTGAGGCAGCAGACAGGACGTTAATTTTGCTACCAGCAGCTCAAATTTCTTGTCCAATTAAACTTCTCAATAATGTTCTGTACCACTGACCATGATATTTTTCTAAATTATCTAAGAGATGGGTGGGTGGGTGGGTGGATGGATGGCAATATTTTGCAATGGTTCCATTCTTTAGTTATATTTGTAATGTCAAGAGAAGTGATACCATAAGTCACTTGAATGTGTAGTGCCCCAGGACTTGATTTTCTTTCTTTTACTGTTTATTATTTAAATGAAACCACTGGGATAGGTCATTTGTTGGTTTGGACTTTGGAGGGAGAGTTCAACAGTATTTACTTGCATAATGACACCAAACTTTATAGCCTAAACATAGCAAGAAATGCAGAGGAGATCCTCACGCAGGGTGTGAAAAGTGAGAGATTGAATGGGATAGCAAGAAACTAGGTTAAACTGAATCACAGCAAGCATAAGTTATTGCTTTTTCAGAAACAATTGGTCTTATTTTGTGCCCCAGTATTGGCTTTTATCCTAGCTCTATTCCTTAATAGAACTAGGATAAAAATAGGGATCTTTCTGTATGATTAGCAGGTGGATTCTCTTACCAGGAACACCTTTCCCAAGTGTTGCCTAGTGTTTCTCTTGTGTCCTTTGTGACTGGAAGACATTGACAGTAGACACTCTTATCTTCATTACCTCAGCATTGTTTATTTTAATATATTATGTGTGGGCTGCATTTGAAGATTACTCAAAACTCGAGTTGGTGCCCAAAGTGTTAAGTTTGGGCAATGAAGAGGCAGGAGACGATACAAGTGACAACAGCTCTTTAGTTTATTGTGACCCAGCGAAAACCAACAGGCAAAATACCCTCTTTAAATACTATTTTGGCTGAGGCATCAGCCAATCAGCAACGTGCTTGTTCCCGCCCAAACTTCCCTCCTAAAGTCCAAATACATAACACTCTTCCCCTCCCAGAACGCATTGTACCACTTTTTTTTGCATAGAATTTGCATGTTATTTTTCCACGTAGTCACGCAGGTAGAGAGGGCGTCTCCTAACTCTTTCTGACCTGCGCAATTCATTCCCTGGGAGAGAGTCGAGCTGGTTGGAGGGACTGTTTGTTCCTCCCAGCTCCTCCTCTGGGCCCTCCAGCCCTGGCTTATTTGCAGAGTCGTCCCTGCAGTCTTCTGGAGGAGCTGGTTGGCGTCGCTGGACTTCTTCAAACTCAGATAAGTCCTCCGATCACCGCAGGTTTGAGTTAGCTGTTGGTTCAAATATTGGGTAGTCAGGGTCTGTGTTTGGTTTCTGGTTTGTTTTGTACTCTTTTTCGTAATTGATCTATGTGGCGCCTCCATACTCGGCCATCCCCCATGTCCACTATATATGATTTTGGTCCTGTTAATCCTGTGATTGTTCCTTTAAGCCACGCTGGACCTTCACCATAGTTATGTGCCCACACTAAATCACCTGTTGTCATTTCTCTGGTTTTTTCCTGGATACCTTGGTACCCGTCAGGGGAGTATGTTGGGTTTAACAGATCTAAGGGACACCTGAGTTTCCTACCCATCAATAGTTCTGACGGGCTGCAGCCTGTGGTCACACAGGGGGTTCTATGTTGTACCACTAGGAAGGTATTGATTTTGGCTTGCCAATCACTGGGGGTTATTCTAGATAGCGCTTCCTTGGCACTGCGAACGAATCGTTCTGCAAGTCCGTTCGTCGCCGGGTGGAAAGGCGCCGAGAGGACATGTCGGATGCCCTCTTCTGCTAAGTATCCCTCAAATTGGGTAGCCGTGAATTGCGGGCCGTTGTCGGACACTAGGGTGTCGGGCAACCCGTGTGTTACAAAAAGGTGCCGTAATGCTGTAATTACGGCTTCTGCTGTCGTGGATTTCATGAGCAGAATTTCTAGCCACTTTGAAAATGCGTCTACCACGATTAAAAAGGTCTGCCCATGGAATGGCCCGGCAAAATCTATGTGGATTCTGGACCAAGGACCCTGGGGTTTCTCCCACTCTCTTATGGGGGCTGTTGGGGGTAGTGGCCTTGACTCTTGGCAGGCTTGGCATTTTCCTACCCTGTCGCTAATGTCCTTGTCCATTTGTGGCCACCACACATAACTCCTCGCCAGGCTTTTCATCCTCACAATCCCCGGGTGACCCACATGTAACAGTTCCAAAACATTTTCTCGCAATTTCTCTGCAATAACCACTCTATCCCCCCATAACAGACACCCCCCTTGAACCGACAGTTCCGAACGTTTTTTTGTAAAGTCTTTGAACCGATCCCCCGGTGCGTCGGGCCATCCCCTCTGCACCCAACCAATTACAGTCCTTATGACAACGTCTCTGTACGATGCCCTAGTTACTTCCTTAGATGTGACTGGGCCAGAGTCTAGAGAGTCGATTAGTAAGACGGGTATCCCTGGGGTCGGGTCCTCGATCGTCTCTGGTAAGGGGCATCTACTCAAAGCGTCTGCGTGTCCTAAGTCCTTGCCAGGGCGGTGGGACAATTTGTACGAGTATGCCGCCAGGAAAATAGTCCAACGGGTCAGTCTGGGTGATAGCGCAACCGGTGTTGGACGGTCCCCCACCAGGAGTCCCAATAATGGTCTGTGGTCCGTTACTATTTCGAATTGTCGCCCAAATAGGTATTCGTGGAATTTTTTAACTCCCGAAACTATGGCCAGGGCCTCCCTGTCTAGTTGGCTGTAGTTTCTTTCTGCTGCTGACATCGTGCAGGAAAAATATGCTATGGGGGCTTCCGATCCATTCGGTAACCTATGGCTGAGGACAGCCCCTACCCCGTAGGGCGATGCATCACAAACTAATACTAGTGGTAACGTCCCATTGTATTGGATTAGTAGGCTATCGCTGGACAAGAGGTTCTTAACGCCCTCGAATGCCCTAGCCTCAGCCTTGCCCCACGTTCAAACAGCTTTTTTTGCTAGCAATTTATGAAGCGTTTCGGCTACTGCTGCCTTATTTTGCAAAAAGACCACATAAAAATTTACAAGCCCTAAAAATGCCTGTAACTCAGTCTTATTTTTTGGACCCGGAGCCTTTTTAATGGCTCGCACTTTGCTCTCTGTGGGGTGGATGCCTTCTCTGTCTATTTGATACCCTAAGAATTCTACGGATTCGACTCCTATCTGGCATTTGTTAAGTTTGACCTTAAGTCCTGCAGACCTGAAAATGCCCAGGACCTTCCGTAGTTTGACCCCTAACTCAACTAAGTTCTCTGCTGACATTAGTATGTCGTCAAAATATGGCACGACCCCCGGTATTCCCTGTAGCAGACGTTCCACTAAGTTTTGGAATAACCCTGGGGCTACGCTGACTCCAAACTGGAGTCGAGTGCATTTAAAGGCGCCTCGATATGTTACAATCGTCTGCGCCTCGGCTGTGCCATTGTCTACGGGTAGTTGTTGGTAGGCTTGAGCCAAATCGAGTTTGGCGAAAACCTGTCCTTGTCCCAATGAGTGTAACAGATGTTGCACTACGGGAACGGGGTATGCACTCTTTTGCAATGCTTTGTTAAGCGTTGCCTTGTAATCAGTGCAAATCCGGACTGATCCGTCCAGTTTGACTGGGGTCACAATTGGTGTCTCCCATTTGGCATGGTCGACGGGGACTAGTATGCCCTGGTTTACTAGTTTGTCTAACTCCCGGTCAATCTTGGGCTTAAGGGCGAAGGGGACCCGCCTAGCCTTTAACCTAATATGGGCCACCTGGGGATCCAAATTAAACGAAATAGGGGTCCCCACGTACTTGCCCAGGCAGTCCTGGAAGACATCCTCGAACTCTTTCAGCAGTTCATCCTTCAGGTTGATTCCACTGCTGTGAACTTCCATCCCCAGGACTCTGAACCAGTCCAGGCCTAGCAAGCTGGGTAGGTTTCCATCTACGATGGTGATCGGTAGAGTTTTCTTAAAATTCCCGTATCTCACTCTGACGGACGTGACTCCTCGAACAGGGATTCGGTTTCCCTGATAGTCTTGCACTCTCAGCCTTTGGGTTTGCAGCTGGTGTTTCGCGACATCTGGCAGGTCCCTCGCGACGGTGTCCCAGGACATGATTGTGATTGACGAGCCGGTGTCCACCTCCATTTTACACGGCACTCCTTCGATGTGTGTCCTTGTGAATATCTTCTTTTCTAGTCGCGTTGATGCGTGGCCCACTCGTACAGTGGTTTGGTTCAATTCCGCGCCTCTTTTGAATGGGCCAATCCCTGGCCGTTTCGTTGGTCCAGCGCCCTGCTGATTTGCCGGTTTGAATTTTGGGCGGGACGGTTGTGGGGCTCGACAGGCCTGAGCGATGTGCCCTTTCTTTTCGCATCGCTGGCAAATTGCGTCCTTGAATCTGCAATTTTGACGTTGGTGTTGGCCTCCGCAGCTCACGCACTCGTCCCGGTCGCCTCTCTCTGACCTCCCGGTATGGAAGACCTCTTCTTCTTCCTCGCCCTCGGATTCGGCCTTGACGTCCTCGCTGTGGACTGGCGTTGTTTTCGCGCCGGTGTTCGGTGTGATCGGCTTTTGTAGGGTCTCCGCCGCTTTGGTGGACATCTCGTGTGCCCTTGCCTCGTCCAGGGCTAGGGCTAGGGTTAGGTTGCTTTTGGACAGCAACCGCCTCTGTAAACGAATGTCCCGGACCCCACAAATGAGTTGTTCTAGTAAAGAGTCCTCCAAGTCTCTGTACTCACAGTGGTTCGCGGCTTTCCTCAATGCAGCCATGTACACGCTTATCGATTCGCTCTCTCACTGAACTCTCTGCCTCAACTCGAAACGCTGAACAAACTTCGACGGTACCGGAGCATAGTGTGCTCGTAGTGTCGTTTGCAATGTTTGCCATGGCACCGACTGTACCGGTGTTGGCTCCGACAGCGATTCGGCGGTATTGAAAACCTCTGGTCCACAGTGGCTCAGGAAGTAAGCACGCTTCCGATTATCCGAGACTCCTTGCAGTTCATTTGCTTCGAGGAAACACTCAAAACGAGCCATGTACGACCCCCATTTCTCCTTGGCTGGGTCGAATGGCACTGGCGGTGTATAGCTGGACATTGCTATGTATCCACTCTCGATACTGGCTGGGTTTGCAAATCCGTTACTCCTTCAGCTCTTTTCCTGGTCTCATTGCTTCAAAATCCCACCTTCCTCGCCAATGTTAAGTTTGGGCAATGAAGAGGCAGGAGACGATACAAGTGACAACAGCTCTTTAGTTTATTGTGACCCAGCGAAAACCAACAGGCAAAACCCCCTCTTTAAATACTATTTTGGCTGAGGCATCAGCCAATCAGCAACATGCTTGTTCCCGCCCAAACTTCCCTCCTAAAGTCCAAATACATAACACAAAGGCTACGAGTTGAGATCACTTTCAGCAGGGTGGCATTGGGCTGTGAACTATGTATTGGTTAACAATAAATTTCCCTGTATAAAATTCTTATTTTAATCTATAAAACCTTCCCCCTGTTGGGCTATATATGCTCCTTTATGAACCATCTTCTTCACATAGATATTGTGGGTCCTATCTGGGAAGAGCATCTTTGGACTCCCTCCCCCACTTCAAAAAGTGATGGGGATGGGAGCCTTTTTGATAGTTTCCCTATCTCTTTGGAATAATCTGTTGTTTAAATTTATTGGTAGAGGGATATGATAGTATGCGAATCACCCAAAATGTGTTAACCTGGCTGCAGTATAAATGATGCAATACATAAGTAAAACCGGGTGCTCTAACAATACATTGGATTTCAATTCTCAAAATTTCCAGGATGATATTCCAGAATATTAGTAATCCCATAAACTGAGGATGCTAACAATAAATACACACTTAGAAAGCATCATGTTTGGGAGAGCTGGACTAGAATTTTTCCATTATTTTAATATCTTCATGTATTGACATCTGTTTGTTCATGAAGGGAGTTAGAAAGCATAGCATAGCATAGCATAGCATAGCATAAAATAGAATTTTTTTTTATTGGCCAAGTGTGATTGGACACACAAGGAATTTGTCTTGGTGCATATGCTCTCAGTGTACATAAAAGAAAAGATACCTTCATCAAGGTATAACATTTACAACACAAATGATGGTCATAGGGTACAATTTTTTTTTTATTTACATTTATATCCCGCCCTTCTCCGAAGACTCAGGGCGGCTTACAGTGTATAAGGCAATTTAATTTAATTTAACACTTAATGATACAGCACCTAATGATAATCATAGGGTACAAATAAGCAATCAGGAACAATCAATATCAATATAAATTATAAGGATTACCAGCAACAAAGTTACAGTCATACAGTCATAAATGGAAAGAGATTGGTGATGGGAACGATGAGAAGATTAATAGTAGTGCAGATTTAGTAAATAGTTTGATAGGGTTGAGGGAATTATTTGTTTAGCAGAGTGATGGCCTTCGGGAAAAAACTGTTCTTGTGTCTAGTTGTTCTGGTGTGCAGTGCTCTATAGCGTCATTTTGAGGGTAGGAGTTGAAACAATTTATGTCCTGGATGTGAGGGATCTGTAAATATTTTCACGGCCCTCTTCTTGATTCGTGCAGTATACAGGTCCTCAATGGAAGGCAGGTTGGTAGCAATTATTTTTTCTGCAGTTCTAATTATCCTCTGAAGTCTGTGACTTTCTTGTTGGGTTACAGAACCAAACCAGAGAGTTAGAGAGGTGCAAATGACAGACTAATAATTCCACTGTAGAAAAATGATAAAATTGTTACCAGCCAAGGGTTGTTTTTGGTTCCCAAAAACTTAGGTTGCCAAGAAATACGTTAGCCATTGAGGCATCACAAGGCTCTTTGCTGTAGTAAATTATCAAAACTACCTCTCTGCAATATATTATGTGAAAAAAAGTCCATTACTATTATCTAAGGATAATATCTGTACTTTTTCCCAACCCAGAGTTGAGCCGCATATTACCAGTGAAAGCCCCAATCTGAATTTGAAGCGTTCTTCTGCTTGTACTAATGTTTCTCTCCTGAATCTAACTGATGGGGAACGGGATGATTCCACCAGTGAGAATGAATCCACAGATGATGAAGGCCTGCCATGGGGAGCAGGAGATGAAAGACGGGATCCTCTGCTTCCCATCAAGACAGCTTGGTCAGAAGATGAAGATAATACTTCTAGCCAACAGGTGAAGAAATGAGTCAGAAGCCCACATACCTGTGGCTGCTTTACTAGATAATTAATTATCTTGCCCTGAATTAGTATTGCTCTAATAATAAACAAGTAAAAATGGTTCTTTTCCCTTCCCCCCCAAAGATAACTAATTTATGGCTCAAAGATAGCTAATTTATGGATAATAAAGTGATTATCTCAATAGCTACTGTATGCTATGGTAGTTATTTAAGTGCATAAACTAGTCTCTTTAATGTTACAGTAAATTAACGGTTCTCTTGCAAATTTCCCCAAAAATAATTTGTACTCTTCATGTACTTGGCGTCTGTGTATCTTTTAAGTGTATATTCCACTTGAAGATGTGACTTCTCATCTTTCTCTAGTGAACAGAAAGTATCTGTTCTGTTGGAATATCTAGTGTTGTCTGTGTCCGTTACTTTAGATTTATCACATTGTCACTCCCATTCTCCATATCCAGAGGAAAAGTAAGCTACTATTGAAATACAGCAGCCAAACTTTAAGTCAAACACAGAATCCATTATGGTATTTCTCTAACTTCATGGATGCTTCTATAAGGCATGCTGGATATCTGCCTGAGGTAGCACCTGATTCAAGAGCCAAAGAATTGTAGTATACATGGAGGCTGTACTGTTTAGCTCCATGGTGGACTTCCTGTAAGGTCCCAGAAAATAATTCCATTGTGGGCTTCCTATAATACTCACAAAATAATTCCAATGTCTTTTTGATGGGCCTAGCATTTATTTTGGGCAAACAACCTAGATGCTCACCTGAGTTTGTTTTTCTTTAAATTTATTATTAACTTCATGTGCTCCCCAATCCAGACCTTCATCCATAAGGGTCATTTTGCATCTGGTGCAATTAAACTGAGAAGATAGTCAGAAATATTTATACATATATTCCCCAAATTTATCACTAGTAAAGAAAAGAGAAATGGGAGAATTTTCAGCTTCCTCTATACCACAACTTCTTAAAAGACTTTTATAGAAAAGGAGATGCACCATATTGAATGCAAATCCATGTTAGCTAATTCCAGTTGCTTAATGCTTGGCTATCTGAGTTTCTTTCCCCCTCTGAAATTTCTTGAAGGAAAGCTGCCAAAAGGTGACAAAATCTGTGGAGGATGCTGAAATTAAGACCAGCATGCTGGAAGAAAACTCAGCCCTCTTTGAGGTGAGAGAGATGATACTCATTTTTGTCCCTAAATGTCTCTATTAAGCCTTTCCCCTTTTTTTATCTTTGTCAAGAAATTCTCTTTCCAATAAAAAAACAAAAACATGAACTTTTTACCAAAAGGGAGCCGTTGTCTACTAGGGATTAAGGAGATTATAATTCAGGTCCAAGATCAACCATCAAAGCTCTCTCTCTCAGCCTTACTTACTGCACAAGATGATAGTTTGAAAATTTAGAAAAGGGAGCTGCATGCAAGAGAAATAAGCAACCTCAACCATGATTTCTTGTGATATAGTGTTTTTTTAAACAGCAATATGAAAATAGTTTGTGGTCATCTTTTTTGAGATTTTGCTTTTAAAGTCCCACCAGCATTGTGTAGGGGTTAACTTTTGATTGGCACTGAAGAGACATTGGCTCTAGTCCTGCCCTCACCTATAGGCACACATATGGTTGGTTTCTTCTAACCATATCCCTTTGAGGAGGCTGGGCTAAGAGAGGGAGGGAGTGGGGGTCTTTGGACCAGTCCCTCCCTCACTTAGGCCAGTCCCCTGAAAGGAATAGCACTGGAAAGGGTCTAGGACTTTTCACCTCAAACTTTTGGTGCTGCCTGTTTCTCCACCAGGGTTTCGCCTCCATATTATTATGCCTCGGCACTTTGGGCCATGGCCCCTCTGTCCCAGTAGAGTGGGGCCTGCAGTTCAAAGGGAGGCTCTGTTACTCCCAAAGCCCTCAAACCCCTGCACTGATTGGCTGGCTTCAAATTGTCCTGTGCTCCCAAAAGCCTGACGTAAACTGTACTGTGATGAATGGGCTGGGGCAAAGGGACTGGGACAGAGGTGCCGTGGCCCAAAATGCTGAGGCATAATAACACAGAGGCGAAACCCTGGTGGAGAAACAGGCACCGCCAAGAGTTCAAGGTGAAAAGTCCCATTCTGCACTGGAAGGAACCAGAAGAGTTAGAAATAAGCTTGCCAGCTAGAGTTTCTCATTCAAAGTTGGGGTGGAAATCTAATTAATCTCCAGAGTTATTTATGGTCATATCATTTCCTGGTGGGTTATCTGAGTATTATATAGATAAGTGTCAAGACAGACACATATAATTAGTTGCTGACCTCTGTAGACTCCTAAATAAAAGGGGGAGGGGGAAAGGGTAGTGCAAATTCTCCATCTTGCCCATCCACAGATTTCTGGTAGAAGAATTGTCCCTTTTTTTAAATGCTCTAAGTGATCCTACAGTTTGTCCCTTTTATTTACCCTCTTATTAAATTCAAAAGGTTTGAAATTATTTGGATTTCATCACCAACACTCACAAAGAAAGCAACACAAGACTGTATCCTTCTAAGGATTTGCTGAGCTGCGTTTTCTAAAGGTTCACTTTGAGGTGAAGGATATATTTCACATGAACAATATGTTCCTCCTCTTGCTTTAGCCCACTTGTGTACCACATCTGCAGCCAAGCCAAGCCAAGCCAAGGTGACCAATTGTTCCAGCAGCACATTGGGCAGGAAAGAAAGGAAATGAAGAAACAAATCAGCTTGTTAAATAAGATAGTTGGAATCACATAACTGGAATCCTGGCCCAGTTTTAAGCTTGTTGCAATGCACATAACAAATGGACAGGATTTAATCGAGTGATCACAACCGCCATGTTGATTTCTTTGACTCCTGCCCCACAAGATGCCCCCAACGGAAATTAAAGTAAATGAGATACACACACATACACATACTACGAGCAAGGATAACTTTGTTCTATGTTAGCCTTTCCCAGGCTGGCATTCTCCAGATGTATTGGACTACCACAACTGGAGTGCCTAGCTAACCCAGCTATATGGTTGGTAATGAAGAGCATTGTGATCTATAACAGCTGGAGGATGCCAGGTTGGAGAAAGGTATTTTGTTGCCTCTGTTGCTCCCTGTTACTCTCTTTGTGGACTTGAACTCTCAAACATTTTACGGTATCAGCATGCTAATGGGAAAAGAGAGCAGCACATAAATATACTCAATAATACCCCCAATTAATCTTATTCCGTCTCTGTCACTTCCTCCACTGTGTTTAGGAGAAACTGCGTAACTTACAGCAACAGGTTCAAGTAGAAGACTTTCGTTGGTAAGACCTCATGGCAACTGGTGGACCAGGGGATGGCGAGTGGGGTCTCCAAGCAACTTTTGTACTTGATAAGTAGCATGATGGCAACATCCCCAAGGTTGCCCATCTTTGGGGAGAGGGAACTCCAGTAGTGCACTGCTGCTTCCTTGGTACCTCTCTGAGGAGGGAATGGGAGGGGAGGAACCTTGATTTTGATGGAGGCAACAAGATATCCTCCAACTGGTCTCTTTCTATCACATCTCACTCTAGGAAATGCATGCTGGAGTTGGCCCAGAAGGAGGTGTTGCAGCTATTGGCCCAGCTGGGAGTACACTTGGAGGGAGTGCTTCCCCAGAATGAAAGGACACAAGTGGAACAAGGCCAAGCACTCAGGATGCTGAGGGAAGAACTGGATGAAGTCTCTGCCACGTATGTGTGTCTCTTGAACAGAGGCTCCGTTTTCTTGAAATTAGACTGCCATTTCTCTCCTCCAATCTCCAGTTGTCTTAGGTCCTTCTGAGTTTTGGCCTCTTATTTCCTGTGAAAGAAGTACCAAATTTAAAAGATAATGGAGGCAAGAACAATTCACTGTTTACTGTTCCCTAGAGCTAAGATGGAGAGACAAACTTGCATCTTTTTGAGCCGTTACAGGGCTTTGAATTTGGAATTTGTGGATATTGGATATTTTTACTTATTGCCATTGTCATTTTCCATCCTTCTCATACCAGGGCAAAGCGGGCATCAATATCTCTGACTCAGCTCCGTGTAGACCTGGATGGGCTCTGGCAAGTGAATCCACTCCTGGAAGATGTATCCCAATATCTTGGAACACTCAAGAACACAGAAACACTTAATTGGTCTCCTCCTACTTGTGCTAGATGTTCCAGGTACCTAGTTCAAACCTTAGGGTCAGAATTGAAGAATATAGGCCAACTTGATAATGAAAATCAAAAGGCTACGGTAGATTAAGAAAGGATGTGTAGATTTGATTTCCTTGATTTCATGGAGGCCAATGTCCTAAAGCCTCTAAATAATGATTTTCTTAATCACAATTTATTAAACAATGCATAGTCCTTGATTTACTATTTAACTAATTGAGCCTGGAATTATCGTCATATGTCATGTCGGTTGTTAAACAGGTCACCATCTGACCGCACCTGATTTTACAACAATTTTTGTGGAGGCTATTACGCAAACACCACAATTCTTAAGCAAACACCACAGGGGTTGTTAAGTGGACCAATTTTACTCAATGGGCATTTTTACCAGAACCCAGAAGTAAATGCCAGAAATCCATTAAAAAACTCCTAAAAAAATCATGGTCCCACAACTGTGGAACCCTGCAAGCATCCATAAGTATGAATGATGTGGTCATTAATGAGGACTATCTGCATTGGCTACCTTTTCGCATGTTAAGCCATAAATCAAAAGTAGGCCTGGATTATGCTTGAATTTCTAGTCTGCTGGTGGACTACAGGAAATCTGCTTATCCAAGAAGGAGAGTTATGAAGTTATGGAGAGCTTTTCTGCTGCTGCTTCTGTCAGAGGAAATTGTTAATAAATATAATTGTATTTCTTCCTCTGGCCTCAGACTCCCATTCCAAACTTATTTCCTGTTTTTGACTAAAAAACATAGAAATTTGGCATTCTGCAAATGTCTGTGACATTTTGTGATGTTTTGGGCATGGCAAATGGGGTGCTAGATTTAGTAATCCCCAAGGGCCAGAAAAACTGTGATAAAACCAAATTTACCATATTATGGCTTAGCATGATTGATTGACTGATTAAATCAATTTAATAGCTGTCCAGTTGACCTATGAACCAGAGCAGTGTACACCAATAAAAAAACAAGGATTAAAATCCTCAGTATTAAAATACAATAAAATATATTCCCAAAATAACTTTATCAATTAAAACCAATCCAGAAACCTCTGTACCCAGTGTCTGAGGAAAAGCCGGATCTCAAGCCTTTGAGAGATATTGTCAAGGCCATTTGCATCTTGGGAAGACCGCTGTAAAAGGTGTTGTGGTCTGCCAGCAGCCTGCGGAGCTGGCAGCAAAGTTGGACAGTGAGGAAGTTGGGGAGGAAGCCTCGGACAAGGGCTCTGCATCGGAGGCAGAGAGGGGGCCAGGGCCATCTGGAAGTTATGTGCTGTCTCTGGAGCCTCCAGAGTTGAACATCAGCAGAGGAACAAGGGGACCTGTTCCCAGTGCGTGCATGTACAGAGCTGCCAGAATGCAAGAACAGTTAAGACAAAAGGGACAACTAGGGAGTAGGGCTTGGAGATGATTGGCCCCTCCCATAAGAGATAAAGGAGAAGCAAAGGCACATAAGCCTTTGCAGGAAGCAATTTTGTTTGTTCTGGTTAGTTTAAATTCTGAAGCTCCATTTTGACTCTGTGCTCCTTGTGGCCTTGCAAAGCTAATTGCCAATTAGGTCTTTGCAGCATGACAAGAGAGATAAAGGCAGGAGGTTATCAGTCTTATCCCGAAGGACTGCCAGATTTCTGTCAGACTTCAGTCAGACTCTTTACAAACTATTTGTGACTCATTATGGGCTGTGAATGAACATAATTCACAGCCATTGAAATAAAAAGAGGGTTTTTGGGACTAATCGTGTGCTTTTTGCTGTCTCAGGAAGCCTAGGTCAGAACAAGAGGGCAGGCAGTGAAAAAGTAGTCCTGGGTGCAGCTTAAGTGAGGGGTCTCTGAACATGTTTACTTTTGTGATAGTTTATATTGTAGTGATTCTTTATATTCTTGAGAACATCTGTTTCCATTTCTTTGAAAAAGGTCAAGTTGCTAAAGCTCATGATAATGGCATGTATATTTAGAAGAATCAAGAGGAGCTGGATTTTAAATGGCTTTTTAAAATTCTCTTTAAGCTTAGAATGTTCATACCTTCTCCTCTCTTCTCGCGTGTCACTCCCCCCCCCCCCCCGGTTTTTCCTGCTAACAGTATTTTTAAAGCCTCTTTCAATTGACTCTTTTATTTCACTTCCTGGTTCATTTCCTACCCACAGCTACAGCATTGCAAATACAGAGGTGCTGCAAAAGATGTTTGAGCATGCAACAGCACCAATTTTGGAGGAGCTGAAGCAGCGGGCCCAATCAGAAGTCGTATGCCCCAGCTGCCAGCATTTGTAGAAGACTACGATACAGTGAGGCACAGAGTAGACTAAGCCCACACTTTCCTGCCCCCAATAAAAATATTTCAGAGTGCAGCCTTTCTGGAGTATTCTTTTGACCCTGTAGGCCAGATCAAGATCTGGGAGATGTGGAGCAGATTCACCTTCATTATGGATGTACAAGCTGCCAAGCTGCCTACCCTGAATCTTGTTCCCATTCTAATATGACATCAGTTTCTGGCAGAAGTCAATTTCAAATATTTTAGTTTAACAGATTGGAGGTGATTGTCAGTGTGCAAAGGACATTTGCTTTCTCACCGTTGGTTTCTTTCTTGCTATGTTCACAGCAGTTCAAAAGTCTTGAATGCGTTTTCTTGAGCTCCTTTTTTAGTGAATCTTCTCCCTTTTGGCTAGCCATCATATCGCTCCCACACACCCAGGATGATCTATATTTCATTCCAGTTCCTCACAAGTTTAGGACCATCCATTCTCTGTTGTTCTGAAAGGCTCCATAAGGAAATGCAACCAAAGCTCAGTGTTTTTGGAATGCTACAAAAATTACAGGTATTATCAGGATCTCTTTCTTCATCAAATGCAGTGGGAGAGGACAATAGGAACGGCATGAGCATAATGTATGTGCAGGCTTTTTAATAGAGGAAGAAAAAGGGCCTTATTTGCCAAAAATGCATTCAAAGCAGTCAATTATCCTGAATTATAAATTAAAATTGTGATGAAGATGTAAAACAGATTAATAATAATCTGTTGCTTCTATGCCTTTTACTAAGGAGAAAACTGCTAATCAGCAAGAAGTTCAGGCAACTATTCTCCAGCACAGGAAGCTGGCATATTCCAGTATTATCTTGACAGAATAGAATAGAATAGAATAGAATAGAATAGAATAGAATAGAATAGAATAGAATAGAATAGAATAGAATAGAATAGAATAGAATAGAATAGAATAGAATAGAATTTTTATTGGCCAAGTGTGATTGGACACACAAAGAATTTGTCTTGGTGCATATGCTCTCAATGTACATAAAAGAAAAGATACGATCATCAAGAATCATAAGGTACAATACTTAATGATAATCATAGGGTACAAATAAGCAATCAGGAAACAATATTAATATAAATCATAAGAATACAAGCAACAAAGTTACAGTTATATAGTCATAAGGTTGACTCAGCCTTCCATCCTTTATAAGGTAGGTAAAATGAGGACCCAGATTGTTGGGGGGGCAATAAGTTGACTTTGTAAATATACAAATAGAATGAGACTATTGCCTTACACACTGTAAGCCGCCCTGAGTCTTTGGAGAAGGGCGGGATATAAATGTAAACAAAACAAAAAAAGTGGGAGGAGATGGGTGATGGGAATGATGAAAAGATTAAGAGTAGCGCAGACTTAGTAAATAGTTTGACAGTGTTGAGAGAATTATTTGTTTAGCAGAGTGATGGCGTTTGGGGGAAAAAACTGTTCTTGTGTCTAGTTGTTCTGGTGTGCAGTGCTCTATAGCATCATTTTGAGGGTAGGAGTTGAAACAGTTTATGCCCAGGATGCGAGGAGTCTGTAAATATTTTCACAGCCCTCTTTTTGACTCGTGCAGTATACAGGTCCTCAATGGAAGGCAGGTTGGTAGCACTTGCTTTTTATGCAGTTCTAATTATCCTCTGAAGTCTGTGTCTGTCTTGTTGGGTTGCAGAACCAAACCAGACACTTATAGAGCTGCAGGTGACAAATTCAATGACTTTATTGAGCATGTTTGTTACTTGGGGGAGGGTAAAAAAAAAGGAGACCCCAGCTTAGTCGAAAATTACAGACTGATCTCCCTTTGCTGCGTCACCTGCAAAGTCATGGAATCTATCATCAACCAATCCATTACCTCACACTTAGAAACTAACAACCTACTCTCCAACAAACAATTTGGTTTCAGGAAAAAGTTATCATGTAACTTACAACTTCTCCACTGCAAAAACATATGGACTTCAAATCTAGATCAAGGCAAATCAATAGATGCAATCTACATAGACTTCTGCAAAGCTTTTGACTCAGTAGTACACGATAAACTTCTCCTTAAACTAACATCCTATGGCATCTCAGGACCCCTCCACAAATGGATATCTGCTTTTCTGTCTAACAGACAACAAGTGGTCAAAATTGGCAATGCTTTATCAAATCCTGTTCCTGTCAAGAGTGGCGTTCCTCAAGGCAGCGTCCTTGGACCAACACTCTTTATTCTATACATTAATGATCTTTGTGACCATATCTCAAGTAATTGTGTTCTCTTTGCTGACGATGTCAAACTATTTAACACCACAGACAACACTTCTATCATTCAAAATGACCTTGACCATCTAACCGCTTGGTCTAAAATTGGCAGCTCAAATTTCAACCAGCAAATGCTCAGTCTTACATATAGGAAAAAGAACCTAAAACTAAGTACATACTAGATGGACATTACCTTATAGACGACCCCATCCGTTAAAGACCTTGGAGTTTTCATGTCAAATGATCTAAGTGCCAAAGCCCACTGCAACTACATAGCAAAAAAGCTCTAAGAGTTGTAAACCTAATTTTATGCAGCTTCTTTTCCAAAAACACCACACTACTAACCAGAGCATATAAAACATTTGCTAGACCAATTCTAGAATACAGCTCACCTGTTTGGAACCCTCACCACATCTCTGACATCAATACAATTGAACGTGTCCAGAAATATTTTACAAGAAGAGTTCTCCAGTCCTCTGAAAACAACAAAATACCTTATCCCACCAGACTTGAAATCCTAGGCTTAGAAAACTTGGAACTCCGTCGCCTTCAACAAGACCTAAGTTTAACTCACAGAATCATCTATTGTAATGTCCTTCCTGTCAAAGACTACTTCAGCTTTAATTGCAATAATACAAGGGCAACCAATAGATTTAAATGTAATGTAAACCGCTTTAATCTAGATTGCAGAAAATATGACTTCTGCAACAGAATCATCAGTGCTTGGAATACTTTATCTGACTCTGTGGTCTCTTCCCATAATCTTAAAAGCTTTAACCAAAAACTTTCTACTATTGACCTCACCCCATTCCTAAGAGGACCATAAGGGGCGTGCATAAGCGCACAAACGTGCCTACCGTTCCTGTCCTATTGTTTTTCTTTTCTCCTTCCTATATATGTTTATATGTGTATATATTATATAATCTTTTTGTATGATGTTGTGACAAAATAAATAAAAAAAAAATAAAAAAAATAACACTACAGCAGCTGTAGAAGCTTGACTGAGAGCCAAGGGGCCGGCACAAAGCAATAGGTGTAGTCCTGGAGGTCTGTGGAGGCTGAAAAGACAATTTGAAAGGAGAGCATACAAGCAGGGCAGCCCAGAGAGCCGGTCAGAATCTTCACATCTGATCTATCAAAACAATCATATTTTCTAGGAGGAGGAAATGGAGGAAGCTATCAGTCAGGAAGAGAAGCTTCTATTAAAGGCAAAAGCTTATGGGAGAAACTCCAGATAATCCTCCTCCACATCCTATAGGCAACTATCCATGCTCTCAATCTACTGCTCTGCTCTCAAGTGGATACTAATTCCAAAGGAGGCAAGCTCATAACTCTGTAGAAGGAAATGATTAAGACTCCATAACTGCTTTTATGGGGGTATTTCTTGGAACACTGACACTTCCTTCTTTTGTCCCTCCACCATTCAATGACAGGAGGACAAAGCCATTTATCACATCCATGATTAAGGTGCTGTCCTCTCTGACATCCACCCAAGTTACTCCTCATTGCCCTCTTTTGCGTATCTAAGCTCAATTTCTGTATCAGACAATCCACGCCCAACAAACAATAGAATGTACAATGGGAAAAAAGAACAGTCATTGTACTTTCTTTGGAGAATTAAGATGTTGCAGCTTCATGCACAGACTTAGTCCCAATGAATTCCAAGACCATTACAGTTTTCCAACAAACACAAACTTGTACCACAAATGTTTAAAAAAATGCTGAAACAAAACATGGTGATGCTATAATACTAAACAAAGGAAAGGATTCTTGGTTCTCGTTCCTCACTCAACCTGCTGAGCCTGGATATTGCCAGGAAGACATATGTCTTGAAGTTATTGGGATTCTTCCGGCAAGTAGTTGTGACCACACCTGTATTGTAAGGGTGTGTAGGGGGAAAAAGATGGAGCACTGAGACCATTTTTATAAGAGCTGCAACTCTAATGGCAACATCACATTAATTATAAATCCCAATAAAGCACAATTGCAGTGTTCATATTATAGGGTATGCTGAAATCAATAAAGAATGCCAAAACATGAAGAAGTGGTTCACCAAAAGCTGAGTCCCCACAACCTACTGAATGCCAGCTAGGTTACTTTTGGGCAGTCAGTCTCAACTCAACCCATCTCACAGGATTGTTGTGGGGGAAATAGAAGGTGGAAGGTGTGTTTAACTTGACTTGCTAGAGATGCTCATTTGTTACATTTCAGTCAGCAAGCCTCACTTCCAGCAAAATAGGAAATTGGCTACCTTCACATTACAGTTCTTAGCATATACCATTTCCACAAGCAAATATTTTCTTCTACAAAACTGCTTTTACCCATATTGGAATAGTGCTTAATGACTGCTCTGTTTAGTGATCGTTTGAAATCACCACAGCACTAAAAAAAATAATTTTATAACTTGTTCTCACACTTTTTGCAGCATCACTGCAGACATGTGATTGTGATTTAGGCACTTGGCAAACTGGGCATTTATGATAGTCACCCACAGTCAAGCTTTCAGCATTTGTACATTTTATAGCCAACTTCCCAAAAGCAGAATCAATGGAATAAAATCCAGCAATAGCAGGTAGTGGTCATGTGATGTTTTGCTTAATGACCACAGGTGAATCACTTTACTACTATGGCAGTAGTGATGCCATTAATCTAGTGACATGATTGTTCACTTAATGTCTTTATTGCTTAGTGAAGAATGAGAATTTCTTCCTAATGGAAAGTTTAGATTCAATCTTTGATATTACCAGTACCATATAGTTACTGCTTTAATAGTAAACTAGCTGAATACCCATGCTTCGCTACAAAACTATGTGATGTGGCTTGACACTTAAAGCTTGAAAATTAATAAATAGTTAAAAAAGGTGCTGTGTTATTTCGTTAGAGATGGTAAACTAAGTTTCTGTTACAGATTAAGACATTATCTGGGGCATGCATAAGAGCGCCAGCGTACCTACCATTCCTGTCCTAATATTCCCTTTAGTTGTATTCATTTTGTGTGTTTATTTATGCTTATATATATTGTTAATATGTGTTTGACAAAATAAATAAATAAATAAATTATTGTAAGTCTAACAACAATAAAATAGATGGGTTTAAGCCCTTTAATACCACCAGCAACCGTGGCTTTTTTGTCTATAATAAGTTGTATAGCATAGACTTTCAATTTGTCCCTCAAATGAATTGTTCAGGACCTCCCTGTAAACAACATTCCTGGTTTTGCTCTCTGGCTGGAGGATGACCAGGCTGTCAGGTGGACTGACTCTGGAGCACGCCACATACAACTGGCCATGGGAGAAACAGTCACTCTTCAGATGCACACCAGCTCTTTCAAAGTCTGTCCCTGTGCCTTATTGATAGTGATGGCGTAGCACACCTTAATGGGAAATTGTAGACATTTGAACTCGAAGTAGTAGTCTGATGGTATCAGAGGAATTGAAGTGGGGTATGAAAATGGTTTCTGATTTGACGCCTGGGAAAATTGTGGCTTCAATTACGTGTTTATACAGAGTCTTCACCTGACGCCTGGTGCCATTGCAGAGTTTTGGAGGGGTTAGATTGCGTAACAGCATGATTGGAACTCTAAACCTTAAGACAGAGGACATGAAGTGATAATCCTGGTGAGTTGAGTGTGCGCAAGAACTACACAAGTTAATGTACAGCATCCTCAACCTCAATTACTGAATCCATAGATTCATACTTCATATGCTCAGTGGGCAGCTTCTCCAGCAGAAAGTTGTTGGTGCTGTTGGTGCTGTTGGCTGAATCATTTGTTGGAGTGAGAATAGCTCTTTCCCTCAGCCATGAAGCAAAATCCACTCCAGCCTGATGAATGTTGGGATATATTCTGTCAGCCAAGCTGATCAGATCTCTCACAACATCAAAAGGTTACTTGGAATAGTTATTCTTCCTCCTCGTCCAAAAGCTTGCCATCATCAGTATCAAGTAATAAGTTAGAAAACTCTTCTGCCCTCAAATCACATTGAAGGTGGACACGCGTGTTAATAACTGGTGTTACAGTAGAAGGAATAGATTTGTCTGAACTCGGGAGGTCAATGTAAGAAGTGATTTGGGGCTAGGACACAATGCAGGAGAAATTCGGTTCACAATCCATTGGCTCAGTGGTGGTCAGTGATTAAAACTCATAAGGGAATATCTCTCCGGCCGCCTTGCATTCAAAAGCAGTTCCATAGGTGGAAGGCAAGGTAGCCACATTTAGTACTGTAAGGAGCTCCTGAGTGAACATCTGCCAGTTTGAACTGGCAACAGAATGTGAGGCAACTGGCAGTGGGACAGAGCTCCTTTCAGGTGGGGAGGGGGAGTAGAACGTCTAACTCCTTAGCCTCAGAGCGTGTGAATATAACACTGTATATAAAATATTGATGATCTGATGGTCATTTCAAAAAACCCTTCCTTAGTGAGCACCTAGAAGCCAAGAGGAATATACGTGTCAAATTTCAAATTTGTAGGCTTTACAGTTCTGGAGATTTTGTGATGAGTGAGTGGTATTTGGCTTTTATACAGTATATATTGATAATACTTCACATTTCCAATATATATGCAGCACTTACCAAGGATCAGGCAGCTGATAATGGAGAAAATACTTGTTGCTTAGGGTATTAAAGAACCTCTTGTAGTCTTCCCCAATTTGAGCAATTGAGACCCTGCAGGTATTGCTGAACCACAATTCCCAGAAGCTTCCATTGAGAGACACTTGGTGTTGTACTACCTCCAGATATTACAGAACATTGCTAAAACCTGCCCTAACATAGGCCTTTTGGGTATATCTGGGCTATAATTAAGCACTGTAGGACAAACAGGGCATACCTTTATTACAAAGGTATGGTCTTCCAAGTCTTGTTGCACTATAGATTTCAGCAGGCCTACCCAGTATGGTAATGGTGAGGAATGCTGGGAGTTGTAGTTAGGAACAATTGCATTTCCCCCAATCCTGCTTCAATGAGGCAAATGGCATGTTAAGGATCTGTTTGTTCTTAGCAGATTAAACTAAGGCTGGCTTGATGCCCAAAAGTGATAAGAATATGCTAGTCAATTAATTTTGATTTCCTCTCTGGAGCACAAGTTTGCAGATGCTCTTCCTGTGGCACTTTTATTAGCTTCCCCATTATTTTCCTCCAAAGCATGGGGGAGTATATATTTTTTCCCCTTCTCTTCAACTTCCAACACGCTTGGTTACTGCTTTGTGAGTGAATAATAATACTTCTTATCTCATCTCCAATGTATATGCAGCAATTGTGTCTTGTTAAGGCATAGCATGCTGCATGAACCCAGCTATTTGACTGTATATTCCTGCAGCTACCATGGTGCATACTGTATAGTTAGAACTTCAGACTAGGTTTAATTGTACCCAGATTGATTTTGTGCCAATTATTCTCTCTTCTTCAATCTGAAAGGTTTGTCTTGGGGATTAGATTAGCAGAATAACATGCTGCATTGGACGATAAATAATACAGTCTATATATAATATATCGTTCAGAATCAGAATCTTCCAGATAAATGAATTACAGATTTGTAATTACCCTTTTCTTTTCACTGAAATCTATCAGTACATTATAGTCATTTACTTTTCACATTGATTTTTCCTCTTTTTCCACTTTCTTCTTTGCACCTTTTTATTCACATTATTTTTCTTTTTAAAAACCTGTTTATTAAAAGAATTTACATATATAATAAAGAAATAATAATAAATGTGATGTGAAAAAGCAAGAAAGAAAAGAAAAAATAAGACACCAAAAATGAGATGAAAAACAAAACAAAAAAGAACAGAAAACATGCAAAAATAAAGTAGTACTCTCTCTTTTAATTCTTTTATGTAATTGGTTGTATATTACATACACGTACTAAAGAGATTTGCAGGATTTCATAAATAATTTCTAAGTATTTTTACTGCAATAGAGAATGTATTCTTCCCATCAAATTGTCATGTTTGAATAAGAAGAGAAGAATAAGATTTGCAGAGAGAAACTACATAAATCAGGAATTAAAATTGCCAGATACTTTCGTATAGATATATAGAGATGGATGTTTGCATCCAAACCTATTCTGATAAGATAGAAAAATGTGGGTTAGACAGCATCACCATCAGATGGATCAATAACTGGCTGACCAACCACACTCAACATGTAGTCTCAATGGAACTGCATCTACATGGAAGGAAGTATGCAGAGAGATACCCCAAGGTTCTGTTTTAGGGCCAGTATCCTTCAACATCTTCATCAATTCTTTGGATGAGGGGATATATGGCAAACTGATCAGATTTGCAGACAATACCAAGCTGGTAAGAATAGCCAACACTCCAGAAGATAGACTGAAGATTAAGATAGAAAAAGGTCTTGACAGACTTGAACATTGGGCGCTATCTAACAAAATGAAATTCAATAGTGAAAAAAGTAAGGTTCTACATTTAGGCAAGAAAAACTAAATGCATAGGTATAGTATAGGTCTGTGATGGAGAACTTATGGCACGCATGCCACAGGTAGCATGCAAAGCCCTCTCTGCGGGCACACCAGCCATCATGACAGCCCAGCTCCTGCCGGCCAGCTGGTCTTTGGGTCTCTGCTGTGCATGTGTGGTGGGGCTGGATGTATGCAGGGGATGCATGCGCGGGGGTAGGGTGCATGCACAGGGGGGTGCAGGTTGGTGCAGGAGGTTTTCCAGGCCCAAAACAGGGCACGGGAGGGCATGCACACATATGCGGAGCCTTGCGCGGGGGGGGCGCTCGCGTTGCATTTTGGGGGTTTGGGCACGCACACATGCATTTGTGTATGCATGCTTGCGCTTTGGGCACTCGGCACCAAAAAGGTTAACCATCACTGGTATAGGTGATATAATCTGTACTATATCTAAGCATGTAGGTGGTTCAATAGTAGTAACTGCAAGAAGGATCTTGAAGTCCTAGTGGATAATCACTTAAATATGAACCAGCAGTGTGCTGCAGCTGCCAAAAAAAGCCAACACAGTTCTAGGCTGCATAAATAGAGGGATAGAATCAAAATCACACGAAGTGTTAATACCACTTTATAATGCCTTGGTAAGACCACACTTGGAATACTGCATCCAGTTTTGGTTGCCACAATGAAAAAAAGATGTTGAGACTCTAGAAAGAATGTAGAGAAGAGCAACAAAGGTGGTTAGGTGATTGGAGGTTAAAACATATAAAGAATAGTTGCTGGGATTGGGTATGTCTAGTTTAATGAAAAGGACTAGGGATGATATGATACAATAGTTCTCCAATATCTCATGGGTTGCCACAAAGAAGAGGGAGTCAGACTATTCACCAAAGTACCTGAGGGCAGGACAAGAAGGAATGGATGGAAAATAATCAAGGAGAGAAGCAACTCCTAGAACTAAGGAGAAATATCCTGACAGAACAATTAATCAGTGGAACAAATTGCCTCCAGAAGTTGTGAATGTTTCAACACTGGAAGTTTTTAAAGAGAGATTGGACAACCATTTGTCTGAAATGGTATAGGGTTTCCTGCCTTAGCAGAGGGTTGGACTAGAAGACCTCCAAGCTCCCTTCCAATTCTGTTATTCTATTCTATTCTAACATCTAAAGTAGATTCAAACACAGTGGGACAAATACATTGTATTATATGGAAATTTGAAGATTGAATTAACATACATGTATCAGGTCAGTTTGCTCCTTTGTTTTCAAGAACAGACGTGTCTATTTCAGGTAAGAGGATTGTGTCTGAAGTAGTCTATAGTAATTGGGCTCACTGGCCTTTTCTTCTTTGGAGCTCTTATTCCCACCTTAGGCTAGACCTTTGGCATGAACAGCAGAACTATGCATTCCAAGCTGCCACTTCTCTGATTTAATGGCCTGACCTTAGTGACACATCTACGTTTGTTAAATCCTGCAGATCAAAGCTGAAGTACTTCTGTCTGATTTTATGGAGGAGGATGGAGGAGGAACAGCTACTCTCCAAAACAACGTGAATTGCACTGCAAAAGATGCAGATCTATGGAAATTGACAAGTCAATTTTACAATCAAGGAGTTGCACCTAGTGGGCTAGAAGAAAAGGGCATTTGGGAGAAATAACTTGAGTTTTATTTCATGGGAATTTACTTTATAGTGCTATACAGAGTACTGACACAATCAACTCCTGAACTGAGAAAAATAGGAAACTCCCGATTCAATAAGAGGGTATACAATAACTGGGATTCCATCTGCTTAATAATAGCAGCTGAGAGTTCTGGAATTGTTGTTCGTGCAAAGTAGTCACATGGTCAGTCTTATGCTATTTTCTAGTGTGTTGTGGGCTCTGCATTGCTTTTCAATAGATTTCTATGTATAAAATTCTGATTTTGATTTATAAAGCCTTCCACAATTCTGGATATGCTATTTTATGAACCATCTTTTTCAAGTAGATCTGTGCATCCTTTCAGGGAGGGGCTTTTTCGGATTCCCTCCCATTACAAGAAGACTTAGGAGTTGACTCTCCAGAGGTGGTCACCGATGGCTTTGATCAGCATTTAGCATCCCCTAAAAAGTGGTTCTGCTCAAGTATTCCAGCGGGCCATGAATCCGAGTGAGTGTGCTTCTTGCTCACACTTGCCACCTTCCTTGCCACCTTCTTGTGGTTCAACCATCTTCTGTGCTTCCAGATGAGGCAAACAATGAGAGTAGCAGACATTATGAGAAAACTCTCCCAGTATGCATCTGAATGAGGCTTCTTTGAAAGCAAAGGCCATCCTCTCTTGTGATTGTATGTTTTCAATGGAAAGGGTGAGGGAAGATTGGGGCAGAATATTGGGCTTCTCCCCAACCTCCATGGAGCCCTTGGGCAAGTTCTACTCTTAAGACTACAATAAGGAAATGAATAAGCAGCACTGATGGAATGGCAGATGGCAATTAAGGGTCCTTGTTGTTCTCCAAGCTTGTTTTCTTACAGACATTTCATTACCCAAACTAGGTAACATCATCAGTTCTAGTAAGGAATGGGCTTTGCTCTCAGTTTAAGTTCTAATGGCCTGCCCTGTCAGTGTTAGTGGATATGGCCTTGGAGGTTCTTTGGTTGGACTGTTTACTGTTGACTTGTTTGGCAGTTCCTTGTTTGGGGTATTGTTTACTTGGTTGTTGGTCTGATGTTAATCTTAGAGTTCATCTTTGCTCATAGATTAGTACATCTATCCCTCTGCATTATGAAAGAAAGTAGTCCATTACTATTTCTAACAATCAATACATGTACTTTTCTTAACCAAGAGTTCTTCTGCTTGTACTGTTTTCCTGAATCTGATGAGGAAGGAGATGTTTTCACGACAGAGAATGATTCCACAGATGTTAGGGGTCTGCCTTGGGGAATAGGAATGAAAGATGGGATGTCCTCTTTCTCATCAAGCCAGCTTGGTCCAGAGATGAAGACACTACCAGCCAGCTGGTGAGGAATGAGTTGCAACTACACTTAACTGTCTGTTAGTGCTTTGCCAACATTCACAATGTTGTGAAATATAAAGCAAAAAGTTGAGGCCTTTTATATTTTTTATATTATTTTTGTACTTGAACTGTGCTGAAAAGTCATCACTTTTTTTCCTCTCTCTTTGCCCTTTTAATTTTCTTTAATTCTTTCTTCTGAATTTTTCTTGTGCAATGAAACTTAATAAAATTAAGATTAAAATATAATCATCTCACTCTGAATTAGCACTTTTCTAATAACAGCCAATTAAAAAAACACTCCCTTCATTCAAAAATTCTATCACGAAAAGAATCTTGTGGCACTTTAAATAATAACTTAACTGGGCCACTAACTACTTACAGTATATTTGTTATTAAGGTACATACAACTCTTGAGTTTTTATAATTGCAATAGACTAATAGGTTCTCCTTCTGAAAATTCCCTCTCCCCCAAAAAAAGATTTATACTTGATGGGTTTGGGTATGTATACTGTTTCCCCGAAAATA
Source organism: Ahaetulla prasina (assembly GCF_028640845.1). Classification (NCBI taxonomy): domain Eukaryota; kingdom Metazoa; phylum Chordata; class Lepidosauria; order Squamata; family Colubridae; genus Ahaetulla; species Ahaetulla prasina. Next base: position 32,778,741 of record NC_080542.1, on the reverse strand, counting down.
AGACATAATAAGCCCAATCAGGCTTTTGAACGCATGCGCTAAAATAAGCCTCCCCCCGAAAATAAGCCCTCCCTGAAAATATTTAAATGGTAAGCTGGAAATCAGGTAAGACGGCGTCTTGCTCCACGCACTCCAAAATAATAAGACCTCCCCGAAAATAAGGCCAAGCGCTTATTTCGGGATTCAAAAAAATATAAGACAGGGCCTTATTTTCGGGGAAACACGGCATGTCTTTTCAATCCAAATTATTATTGTTAAATTTATTTGCTGCCTATCCCACCATGTCTACTCTATATATCACTTTTGAAAAGAAAGGCTAAGCATTTATTTGGAAAAGCAACTTGGATGCTCATCATAGTTTGTTTTTCTTTTAATTTATCGCTAAATAAATCATGTTCTCCCCAATTCTGACCTTCCTCAATAAGAGGGATTTGCATCTGGTAAAATCAAATTGAGAAGGCAACCAGAAATATTTATAAAGGTATTTGTCATTCTTCTGTATAATCTGAAAGTTAATGGGGTTACTTTGGTAATTTTGCTGTAAAGGGAAAGAAGCTCATTGAATGAGGAAGTTGAATTTCCATCCCTCCCATTTTAACTTGTTCTTGTTATTTATTTATTTATTTATTTATTTATTTATTTATTTATTTATTTATTTATTTATTTAATTAATTAATTATTGGCCTCCCATCTTACCACATACAACTCTGGGCAGCTTACAATCACGAAAGATAAATATAAATATGCAAAAGACATTAATAAGTTAAAATAACTAAACGCTATGATCCAATTAAAGATGGGGAGGGCAGAGGCAGGTTGGGGAGGAGGTGGGATCTGTTGCTCAACCTTCAACCACCTCAACTGCGATGTTCCCCCACTGGAACCCTAAGCTAGCTGGCAAAGGAGGGTCTTTGGGCTCTGGCGGAAGATCAGGAGGATTGGGGGAGAAAATGCTCCAAAAGCCAGGTACAACAGCAGAAACAGCCTTTTCCTGGACTCCATCCACTGGACTAATCAGGGTGACAGGGCTTGCAACAGGACTCCTGCTGGCATAGCCCACAGTATCATATACGGGTGTTCTTTCATTTGTGCTTCTTTTGTTTCAAATCTCAATAATACTCTGTACATTTATGCATGTTCATCATTTGCACAGTTTTTTTTCCAAACTTTGGCTTGAAACCTGAAGAACTTTTTTTACTTTAATTTTTTGTAATAATTGTACATCAGAAAACTATTAACATATATAGCCTATCTCCAGCTCTTCTCTTGATTTTATTTTACATTCTCTCTGAAAAAATTCTAGTCTCAGAATAAGTTAACCATTTTATCTTTTGTAGAGTGCTTCATGTGCTGAAAGCTATAAAGGTATTTTCAGACACAACTTAGAATTATATTTGGTCCATGTTCTCAATATAACTTCTAACAACATGCTTTTTAAACTCTACATTAACCTAAGTTTTGTCATAGCATAAGTATCAACACTCCCCAAATTTCAAATGATTTAACATAAAAAGCTTTCTGTTTCTCAGTAACACCCATTCTTTCATCCAAACCAAACGATCAGATAAAAAGTGTAATCTCAAATTAGGTATACTCAATCTTAATCTTTTTCTTGAATCGTTCTATATTAAGTTTTGGTGTTTTTTGTCAAACTAATTTAGGTAAATTTTAATATTTTTCTAACTATGGAGAAATCATTCATTTTAATCCCCCATCAAACATTTTTGTTAAAAAACAGTATTAATTGCATAAGTCATTTGTAAAAAAAAAACTTCCATTATCCTCATTTGGGATATACATTCCAAATACTAGTCTTAATCCTATTAGTTGAGCTTTCACTTCAATGTATCTACCATGTTCTTCAGTCAATACATATACTGTTTTAGTTGAGGATTAACACACAAAACAATTTTTTAAGGGGTTGACGAAATAAATTCTTCACCCAGATTTTTATTAATTAAATATTGTTTTATATTTTTCTTTCTAATATGAATTTCTTGCAAACTAATAATATTTTGTTTCAGGTTTTTTTTAAATAAAGAAAAAAGTTGCTTTGGGAGAGTATTTGCTGCAGTTATATTCCACATTAGACATTTGTAATCTATGGTCAAGCCAAGAATGTAGACAAGTCAATACCTATGGCACTCAATTCAGTATCATCTCTTTAAAAATCCTTTTGCATTTGCTGTAGTGATTGTGGTGAAATCTGCCTTGAAATCTCCAGATTCCTGTTCATCCATGCCATCTGCCCATCTGATTCCAGATGATGCGCAGAAGTGGATCTGGACCCCATGACTTTTGAAAAGTTTTTATCAGAACTTGGTAGTAAATTGTGCACTACAGACTGACACCAATTGGTCAGATAAATCATGTAAACAGAAGATAGGTTGTGAAAATTGCTGAGTTGTGTCTTTGATTGGGGGAAGTCCTGAGCAGAGTATGAAATGAGCCATTTTTGTTAAACGGGTCCACCATCAGCAAAAGGCCCCTTTCCCCCTTGTTAAATGTTATAAAGTCTAATGATACAGTGGCCCAACAATATATTGGGATGGGCGATGGCACCAAAAGTCTTCATTACTTGTCTAGTGTGCGTTTTGTTCTATGACAGGTTGAGCAGGTTGCATCATCCCGATTCATGGTGATCAAAAATCCCATAATTAAATTGTCTTGAAGAGTCCAACTGGCCTGCAGCAAGTATGCACTGACCACCAGAACTTAAGAACATCTACATACATGCTGTCAATTCTGGGGGTCAGTGCATACCTACACAGAGTATCAGCCTCTATGATATATCTCCATGTTTCAACAGCTTGAATATTTGCAGCTTCTACTAGTACTACTACATAGTCATATCTGAAGGAGGACTGATTCTGATGCAAAAGCAGTCTTTAAAGCTCCAAAAATACGTTATGCATCTTCATTCTAAATTAATGTTTTCCTCAGCAATGGGCAGGGCCAGTGAAATCTACAAAATGATATATATATATATATTCAATAGTAATTGACAAAGCCAAACAAATGGTCTTGGCAGGACATGTGATAGCTAGATGTCCCTGGAGCCCACAGTACAAATACAACCCTCTCCGTACCTTTGAGCCTTTCCTGTTTCAGTCGGTTGATAGTGAGCTACCCTGACTTGTGTGGTTTCTGCTGAAGATGTAAGTTCAGAGATAGGCATCGATCTGCAGGGAGACCGTACGCTTGACAATATGTTGTTGGCATAAGATCTAATATTCCATTATTGTAAACACCCATCAATGACTATAACCATGTTGCTTGTATCGTTACGATTTATATTGTTTTGTTTCCTAGTATGATTTGACTGCTTATTAGTAACTTATGACTATCACTAAGTGCTTTATCTTATGATTCTTGATGAATGCATTTTTTAAATTTCTTTTAATGTACACTGAGAGCATATGCACCAAAAGTCTTCATTACTTGTCTAGTGTGCGTTTTGTTCTATGACAGGTTGAGCAGGTTGCATCATCCCGATTCATGGTGATCAAAAATCCCATAATTAAATTGTCTTGAAGAGTCCAACTGGCCTGCAGCAAGTATGCACTGACCACCAGAACTTAAGAACATCTACATACATGCTGTCAATTCTGGGGGTCAGTGCATACCTACACAGAGTATCAGCCTCTATGATATATCTCCATGTTTCAACAGCTTGAATATTTGCAGCTTCTACTAGTACTACTACATAGTCATATCTGAAGGAGGACTGATTCTGATGCAAAAGCAGTCTTTAAAGCTCCAAAAATACGTTATGCATCTTCATTCTAAATTAATGTTTTCCTCAGCAATGGGCAGGGCCAGTGAAATCTACAAAATGATATATATATATATATTCAATAGTAATTGACAAAGCCAAACAAATGGTCTTGGCAGGACATGTGATAGCTAGATGTCCCTGGAGCCCACAGTACAAATACAACCCTCTCCGTACCTTTGAGCCTTTCCTGTTTCAGTCGGTTGATAGTGAGCTACCCTGACTTGTGTGGTTTCTGCTGAAGATGTAAGTTCAGAGATAGGCATCGATCTGCAGGGAGACCGTACGCTTGACAATATGTTGTTGGCATAAGATCTAATATTCCATTATTGTAAACACCCATCAATGACTATAACCATGTTGCTTGTATCGTTACGATTTATATTGTTTTGTTTCCTAGTATGATTTGACTGCTTATTAGTAACTTATGACTATCACTAAGTGCTTTATCTTATGATTCTTGATGAATGCATTTTTTAAATTTCTTTTAATGTACACTGAGAGCATATGCACCAAAGTCAAATTCCTTGTGTATCCAATCACACTTGGCGAATAAAGAATTCTATATGAAGACATAGCTGTATTAATTCTTTCAAAAGATCAGAACATTCAGTTTTAGCTATATCATCTAAAGTTTCATTTATCAAATCTTCTTTAAATTGATATATGCAGTATTATTCTATGTCAAATTCTTAGAAATTAACTTAAATGTACTTACATATTCAGCCACTGTGTGGCACCCTTGTTTAAGTTCCCAAATGTGGTGACTCCTGCTTTGAGTTTTTATGGGACCTATATACATAGCCCCAAGCTGAGGAATGAATTTGGCACAGTTGTCCAGCAGAGGTTCAGTAATGGGGTCCCAAAAACAAACAAACAAACAAACAAACACCACATTTTGAGCTCCCATATCCAAAAATCTGAAACTTGCATACGGAATATGTTGCATCACACAGAATTCACTATTTTTGGAATACTTTTTCCTTCAATGTCTTTAGATTTATTGTCCAGGAGCAAAGCTTGATGTTTAGCTAACATTTTTTTCACTTTGTTTTACTGTCCTATACCAACCTTAGTGCTATTATCCTCCCCATAAAGTATGGGAACAGTTATTCAGAGGAGAAGAAGAGCAACATAGAAGTGCACAGGAAAACCACTCATTGAGGACTTGGTACAAAAACTGTAGTTGAGTGATATGTAGCTCTAATCAGATCATCTGAATCATATTTGGACTTGGAAAAACAACAGGAGGCTGCAGTCTCCAAAATCAATAGGACCAGAAAAAAACAAATTTTAATTTACATTTATCATTACAATTAATATTGTTGATTGTTCCCTGTCAATGTAATGACTTTCACTTTCAGTCACACTGAATCTATCATTCAGCACTAACAGAAGTGCTCAGGAAAGCACATGCAGGATTTTCATTTAACTTTTGGGCTGTGGACTGAATTCCCTGTATGAGTCAAGACAAGAGGAAGAAAAGCTTAGGGGCAAAGTTACGGTGCTTTGCCCTCTGAAGATCCTAAATTTAATCTCCAGTATTTAAAAATATTTTTCTGCCAGAAATTTTGGTGAACAGATATCTGATTAGAATGAGAATAGGATTCAGGGTCTGGTCTGCATCAACTTAGGATCGGAAAAATGCTCCAGAAAGACTGCACTCTGGAAACATTTTATTGGGGGCAGGAGGGTCTAGGGTTAGTCTACTCTGTGCCTCACTGTGTCATCGTCTTCTGCAAACGCTGGCAGCTGGGGCATATGCCTTCTGATTGGGCCCGCTGCTTCAGCTCCTCCAAAATGGGTGCCATCGCATGTTCAAACATCTTTCGCAGCACCTCTGTATTCACAATGCTGTAGCTGTGGGCGGGAACCAAGAGGTGAAAAAGAAAAGAAGAAAATGTTGCGCTAACTGAGGAAAATTTTGGTAAAACAAATTAGAGATCAAGGTCAAATGCATATTAAAAGGTTATACAATGTATTGATGGAAATAGATTCAGAAACAGAATTAGTTAAGGATTGTATGATTAAAATGGGCACAAAATATTCAACAACCTATAATGATGGAAACGTGGGAGAAAATTTGGATTAGGAATGTTAAATTTACTCAAGCACAAAATTTAAGAGAAAATTTATACAAAATGTTTTATAGATGGCATTTAGACCCTAAAAAACTGGCATGTATGTATCCGAATATACAACCTAAATATTGGAGATGTGATTGTGATGATGCTACCTATTATCATATATGGTGGACTTGTAAAAAAGTCAAACCATTTTGGATTAAAATATGGTGGATTATGCAGAATATCTTGAAAAAGAAGATAAAGTTTACTCCACAACTGTTTTTATTAGGTATAATTACGGATTGTACAGTAATAGAGACTAAATTAATATTGAACTTAATATCAGCAGTGAGACTTTTGGTGGCGCAACATTGGAAGAAAGAAGAATTGCCTACAATTGAAGAATGGACACTTAAAGTTTCAAATTTAGCAGAAATGGCAAAAATTTCTGCGTACCTGAAAGATTATTCACAAGAACGATATATAGTAGAATGGAGAAAATGGATTGATTATATTCAAAATAAGTATCAGACTAAAAAGTATCAAATAGCTTATGAGTGATTGTAGGAAATGTATTATATTTGGGTATTTGTTTAAAAGGGGAAAAGGGAGTTAAGGGATCAATGGGGGAGAAGAGATTATAGGTTATGGTTTTTGTAGTATTCTAGCGTATGCTTGTTAGATGTTATACCCTGTATTTTGCTCTGGGAAGACTCTTGGGGGGGGGAAGGGGGAAAGGGAGATAATTGTTAAAAAAAATTATTATAAAACTTTTTCAATAAAAAAAAAAAAGAACTGGCAGAGTGGTCTCAAAATACTGTTAGAAGAAAAGAGAGGAGGTTGGCAATACATGTATTAAACATCTAAGCTGGAAAGAGAGTTTTAAAAAGCATCCATTTTAAAGCCCAACTCTTCTTGATTCTTCTAAATATGGATGCCAATTACATGAGCTTTAGCAATTTAATTTTTTTTAAATAAATGAAAACAGATGTTCTTAGGAATCTAAAGCCAATGCCAGAGACTGGATTTTGTAGAAAACTGCATTTTCAGCAGCAGCCAATTAACCGTTTATGTAAGTAGTCAATTCACTTGCTTCTGTAATACTGAACCTTCTCTTCTGTGAACTGAAAAACTACAAATATCTGCTGGTCAATGAAAGGAAATCTATAACATCAAGTCAGTATTTCTAGGTGACATACCATTTATAGGTTGCTTAAGCAAAAATTTTGGATAGTCCTTGAAAGAAAAATCTTAGTTTATAGTTGTTCTGATATATCAGGCCCATCTAGTAAGAAAGTATTTTTCAATCTTGGCAACACTAAGCTACGTGGATTTCAACTCATGCTCAGGAATTGTGAACTGGCTCAGGAACTTTGGGAGTTGATGTTCATACAGCTTAGTTATCAAGACCTGGCTTTCCCCCGCCAAATACTGGGTGGGAGATTTTTGTGTCATTTGACTGCTTGTAGATTGGTTTTGGTTGGATGAAGTTACTTTGGGAATTTTAATGTTGGGAGTTTATTACACATTGCTTTCTGTTGGTGCACACTACCCTGTGTCAACTGGGAAGCTATTAAATTGACTTAATCAGTCAATTCATCATGCTAAGTCATAATATGGTATGTTTGGTTTTATCTTAGGTTTTGTGGCACATGGGGATTATAAACCAGAGATTATACCAAGGCCAGCATCCAACTGCCATGCCAAAAACATCCCAAAATGTACTGTCACACTGTAAAGACAGAATACCAAATTTCTATGGTATAGTTTTTGAGTCAAAAAGGGAAAGTAAGTCTAGAAATAGAAGCCAGAGTTTCATAGGTGAAATACATTTTTTCTCTTAACAATTTCAGACATAGGAGGAAATCTCTCTGGTATAGCATACCTCTTCTGAGATAAGCAAGTCACTGGAAGACCTGTTGCAACCACTATTAGGCTGGGAAGTCAAGCAACAGTACAAGTCCACCTGTGGTTTATGGCTTACAATAGTAAGACACAGACTATCTGTAATGCTTTGTTTAATAAACTGCAATTAAGGAAATCATTGCTTAGTGGTTTTATGACACTGCCCTGAATGAAATGAAGGAAACCAAACCTAACTACATCCTTCCTTAGTCTAATCTTCTGATTCTCATTATCAGGTTGATCTGTATTCTTCAATTCTGACCCAGAGGTTTAACTAGGTACCTGGAACATCTAGCACAATTAGGAGGCCGGTCGGATGCTTCCATATTCTTCAGTGTTGCAAGATGTCGGGATATGTCTTCCAGAAGTCCATCCAGGTCTGCCCGGACTTGAGTGAGAGATATTGATGCCCGCTTTGCCCTGGCATAAACGAAAGGGAAAACAGCAGCTGTAAGTGAAACAGCAAATTTCCACAATTTCCAAATTCACAGCCCTATAACAGCTCAGAGAGATATATATTTTGCCTGCCTCATAGAACAGTAGGCTTTCTTATCTGTGGAGCATGTCTTGAAATTGGAGCAATCTCATTTTACACAGTCCAATTAGGTTGACTGAAGAATGGTGACTTCGTGGTTTGGGATATTTGTGTTCCAGGAGAAGCTGCACACTCCCTGTTCCTCTGTATTTTATTTTTTCTTACTCTTCATTACAATGGGGGAAGTGGGGGAGCTAGATGAGGGATTTCATCTGCAACTGGAGACTTGTCAAAATTATGCTGGAGGACTCCCACGTACCCTGTTTATTCTGAATCTGATGTTTGAATTTTTCTACCATCTGATATTTTTGAAGCAAAGAGAGATAGAATTAAATGTACACTGTTACAGAAAAAAAGACCTGCTGAGAAAAAAGGCAGAGGCAAGGGATCATTGGCAGATTAATGAAGCTTGCCCTTGGAAGTTCCACAAACATTAGAAAGCTTCACTTTTTAAAAGAAAAAAAATACAGTAATCAGTTACAGGGCAACCAGGCACTAACTAATAATATACTAATATTCCCTACAAAGGTGTAGGCTATAATACTGCATCAATACAAAATGAGGATCATGGAACTTGTAGTCAACTTTTCTAAACTACACTTCTATGAGGGAAAAATTCTAGTATAAATATGTAGGGAGTAAACCCCATCACTACAAAGACGTGCTATCATTGCTAATAATAGACCTCTGGTTGAAGATTAACTCTAAGGAACAGTAATCAATGGTTTGTTATTGACTCCATCATCTCTTAAATCTGGTCCTTCTTTCACTAGGAACAAGAGGCCAAAACTCAAAAGGACCCAAGAGAACTGGAGATTGGAGGAGAGAAATGGCTGTCTAGCTTCAAGGGAGCCTCTTTGCTCAAAAAAGGCACATACGCAGCAGAGACTTCATCCAGTTCTTCCCTCAGCGTCCCAAGCTCCTGGCCTTGTTCCACTTGTACCCTTTCCCTCTGGGGAAGCATTCCCTCCAAGCATAGCCCCAGCTGGGCCAATAGCCGCAACACCTCCTTCTGGGCCAACTCCAGCATGCATTTCCTAGAGCGAGATGTGATAGAAAGAGACCGGTTGGAGGATATCTTGTTGCCTCCATCAAAATCAAGGCTCCTCCCCTCCCATTCCCTCCTCAGAGAGGTACCAAGGGAGCAGCAGTGCACTACTGGAGTTCCCTCTCCCCAAAGATGGGCAACCTTGGGGATGTTGCCATCATGCTACTTATCAAGTACAAAAGTTGCTTGGAGACCCCACTCGCCATCCCCTGGTCCACCAGTTGCCATGAGGTCTTACCAACGAAAGTCTTCTACTTGAACCTGTTGCTGTAAGTTACGCAGTTTCTCCTAAACACAGTGGAGGAAGTGACAGAGACGGAATAAGATTAATTGGGGGGTATTATTGAGTATATTTATGTGCTACTCTCTTTTCCCATTAGCATGCTGATACCGTAAAATGTTTGAGAGTTCAAGTCCACAAAGAAAGTAACAGGGAGCAACAGAGACAACAAAATACCTTTCTTCAACCTGGCATCCTCCAGCTGTTATAGATCACAATGCTCTTCATTACCAACCATATAGCTGGGTTAGCTAGGCACTCCAGTTGTGGTAGTCCAATACATCTGGAGAATGCCAGCCTGGGAAAGGCTAACATAGAACAAAGTTATCCTTGCTGGTAGTATGTGTATGTGTGCATATCTCAATTACTTTAATTTCCGTTGGGGGCATCTTGTGGGGCAGGAGTCAAAGAAATCAACATGGCGGTTGTGATCACTCGATTAAATCCTGTCCATTTGTTATGTGCATTGCAACAAGCTTAAAACTGGGCCAGGATTCCAGTTATGTGATTCCAACTATCTTATTTAACAAGCTGATTTGTTTCTTCATTTCCTTTCTTTCCTGCCCAATGGTCTGCTGGAACAATTGGTCACCTTGGCTTGGTTTGGCTTGGCTGCAGATGTGGTACACAAGTGGGCTAAAGCAAGAGGAGGAACATATTGTTCATGTGAAATATATCCTTCACCTCAAAGTGAACCTTTAGAAAACACAGCTCAGCAAATCCTCAGAAGGATACAGTCTTGTGTTGCTTTCTTTGTGAATGTTGGTGATGAAATCCAAATAATTCCAAAACGTTTGAATTTAATAAGAGGGTAAATAAAAGGGACAAACTGCAGGATCACTTAGAGCATTTAAAAAAAGGGACAATTCTTCTACCAGAAATCTGTGGATGGGCAAGATGGAGAATTTGCACTACCCTTTCCCCCTCTCCCTTTTATTTAGGAGTCTACAGAGGTCAGCAACTAATTGTATGTGTCTGTCTTGACACTTATCTATATAATACTTAGATAACCCACCAGGAAATGATATGACCATAAATAACTCTGGAGATTAATTAGATTTCCACCCCAACTTTGAATGGGAAACTCTAGCTGCAAGCTTATTTCTAACTCTTCTGGTTCCTTCCAGTGCTATTCCTTTCAGGGGACTGGTCCAAAGACCCCCCCCCCCCCGCCTCAGCCCAGCCTCCTCAGAGGGATATGGTTGGAAGAAACCAACCGTATGTGCATCTATAGGTGAGGGCAGGACTAGAGCCAGTGTCTCTTCAGGGCCAGTCCAAAGTTGTGTCCAAAGTACACAACGCTGGTGAGACTTTAAAAGTAAAATCTCAGAAAAGGTAACCACAAACCATTTCCATATTGCTGTTTAAAAAAAAGTATACAAGAAATCGAGCATGGTTGAGGGTGCTTATTTCTCTTGCAGCTTCCTTTTCTAAATTTTCCAACTATCATCTTGTGCATAGGTGAGCCTGGGACAGCTTTGATGGTTGATAGCGAACCTGAATTATAATCTCCTTAATTTCTAGTAAAGATGGTTTTCTCCTGCTAAAAGGTTCATGCTTTGTGGTTCTTGTTTTTTTAATTTGAAAGAGAGTCCCTTGATAAAAATGTAAAAAAGGGAAAGGCAAAAATGGGCATCTTTTTTCTCTCACCTGCAAGTGGGCTGAATTTTCTTCCAGCACGCTGGTCTTAATTTCAGCATCCTCCACAGATTTTGTCACCTTTCGGCAGCTTTCCTTCAAGGAATTTCAGGGGAAGGAAAAAAACTCAGGTGGCAAAAGCAAGCAAAGCAGGCAACAAGCAAGCAAAAGGAATGAGCTAATATGGATTTCCATTCAATGCTGTGCATCTCCTTTTCTATAAAAGTTTTTTCAATAAATTGGGGCAAGGAGGAAATTGAAAATTCTCCCATTTCTTTCTCCTCTTTTTAATGATAAATCTGATCACTTGAACATCTATTAAAGGACGAATTTCATTACGGCATTGGAAACAAACACAGCATCTCAGTAACTCTCTCCCACATCCAAATCTCCACTCCCAGGGATTTTTTTTTAAAGGAAAACTATTTTAATATTTGCAATTGTCCCTGTCATTTCACTGAATACATAATAAAAGCAAAAACAAACCTTTAATTCTGCTTTGGTAATTCTAAAGCAAGCACTGTACCTGCTGCCTAGTGTTCCCTGAGCTACCTGGCACCATTTGCCCATTTTCTACATACCGTTTTCTTCTAGAGAAAAAATGAACTTGGCAAGGAGGTCTACTTCAACCATCTGCAAGGCTGATCTTAATTGTCTTACAATGGAGCAATGCCCTCTTACAAAGAATATCATATTATAATCAAACTTGCATTGATCCAGGTTACCTTGTCCAGTTAGAACAAGCCCATTCTACTCGTACTGGCACGAGGGCCTACTTCAGAACTCATCAGTCAAAGAACTCTGACTATCGGGATCAGAAAAAGAGTCTTCTCTGCTGCAGCACCCATCCTTTGGAATATCTTATTGTCTGGGGTAGGGGTGTCAAACTCAGTTTCATTGAGAGCCACATCAGGTTGTTTTTGATCTCAGTGGGGCCAGGGGGGGGCATGGCCAACTCAATGTCACTCATGTGGGGGGCACCTGTGGTGGCTCAGTGCTAAGGAAGGCTTCCCTGAGACCCTCCCTCACTCTCATTATAATCTCCTTCCTTCCTTCTTTTTCCTTCCCTCTTCATTCTTTCTTCTTCCTTCCCCTTTCCTTATTTTTCCTTCCTTGCTCTCTTCCTATCTTCTCTCTTTTTATTTTTCTTTCCTCTTTCCCTTTCTCCTTTCCTGTTCCTTCTTGCATGCTCAAATGCAAAAGGGCAAACATTTCTCCTTTTGTTTGTTTTTTTTACTTTGTTCTGCTAGCCCTCTGCCAGTGAAAATGGAGCCCCGGGGGGAGGGCACAGGTGGCCTCCCCAGGCCCCTTTTTCAGCTGCAACTGCCTTCTGCAGCCCTTTATCAGCAAAAACGGGAGCCGCTTTTGCTGGCAGAGGGCTAAAGGAGGCCACCATGGCCAAAAATAGGGTCCATCATGACCGAAAACAGAGCTCCATTTTCACTAGCAGAGACACCACGGGCTGGTCCTTTGCTGTTTCCAGGGCAGTCCCACGGGCCAGATCTAACACCCTGTAGGCCATATCTGGCCTGCAGATCTTGAGTTTGACACCCCTGGTCTAGGGCAAGATTTATCCCCAGCTTCCAATCCTTTCATAAGAGCTTGAAGACCTGGTCTGCCAGTTGGCTTTGAGGCCAAATGAGGGGAATTCCACACTGGAGGTGGTTTGCTGAATTGATGGCAGACTCCTCCTTCCCTCCCCCTTGCCCTCTGCTCTCCACCCACCCATCTTTTTAGTTATATTGATAACCCTGTATTCTCTTGTGCTCCTTTTTCATTGTTTATTGTAAGAGTTCTATTATTTTACTTCTGTCCTGTTTACATTCTTTTCATTTTTATTACTGTAAGCTGCCTAGAGTAGCCCCACAGCAGATAGGCAGCAAATAAATTTAACAATATATAAATAAATAAAATAATCATTGCATGTAGATGCAATAGTTCTATGACAATGCCTATAGTGTAGGCTGTCAGAACCAGGATGGGGAGAAATAGACTCATACTGAACCCAATATGATGTTAATTCAAAAGTCAAGGAATCTTCCTTGACCTACGGCTCCTGTTGGAAGAACCAGGAAGATTTTTGCCTTGAGAAAAAAAGTGCCTGCAAATTGGTTTGGAACAATTCTATTTGGTTTGTGGATAATTGTGTTAAACCCTATATATGAATTATTGTATTTGCTTATAATGTATTAATTGTATGCTTACTCAAATGGATTAAGCAGTAGACAACCTAGAGAGTGTGATCTCACAATGCTCCAGGTTGGTCTCTGAAAGCCTGACAGATTTTACACAGAAAGCCAGATCACTGTTAGAATTCTTTCTCATTCTGCCTAAACAAGCAGCTGTGTGCTTGACCAAAGTTTGGAGCAGGGTCTGGAAGTAGTTGGATAAATGCAAGCCCGTAGCTTATACATCCAAAGCTGAATTGTTGACAGAACTTGCTCCCACACTGCTTGGACATCAGCAGCCAGCTTTTCCAAGCAGAGCTCAAAAAGTAAAGCCAACCAAATGAGGCAAAATTAAATCTGATTTCACAGGATGGACAGAATTTAGCCTCTCCTCCCTCAAATTGGCCAAGTGAGTCAGACTGAAGCATTCTTGCCTTGGTAGCCTTGGGAAAGAGACTAATTCTATTCTATATTCCTGAGTATAAAAGCAGAACGAGAATGGTGAACCTGAGAGTCTAAAACTTCAGTTATGTAGTAGCTTATACAAATAATCTACAGCCTCCAGACCTGCAGGTTGTGAAGATGGTGGGTGACCTTGGATGTCTTCTCTTTGAGGCTGGTGATAGAATCCTTGGCTCGTAAGAGGCCACTATTACTCACTTCCTGCTGGGAGAGAATATGAGAGGGAACTGATCAAGCAAACCATAACCCACTTACTTCTGACTAATACACACTTCCAGACATTTATTTCACTTTCAAATGTTTTAAATGGAGAGGGGCAGCTGTCAGGTATAAACCACCACACCCACACATCTAGACTTCAAACTATTTTATTGTTCTATGTCTATTTCACAAGAATTTTCCCAAACTGGCAGCTTTGTATGGGAAAGACAAGATAAGGCTCAAAGCATGAAGGGGTGAGTGGGTGAATGTTAGACCTTGCCTCTTGTGTTTATATAATGCATCCAAGCTAATTCCCTGCTTGAGCCCTTCTCCCAATTGGGACAGTTGCTTACAAATATCATCTGAAAAACATTCTCTATAGCAGTGGTTCTCAACCTTTATAGTGCTGCGACCCCTTTAATACAATTCCCCACGATGTGGCGACCCCAACCATAAAATTATTTTCGTTCATAGGCCTAAGTAACTGTACTTTTGCTAATGTTATAAAATTATTTATAATATAAATAATTGTGGCTTACTTCTGCTGTTTAGCAGAAATTTCCTGAAAGCGACCACAGGCTTGCCCTGATGTGCTTCAGGAAGACCGCTGATTGATTTCATCGCGGTGATAGGCAGCGATCTCAGCGCACCTCAGCAGCCGCAGAAGGGGGAAAAAAGTGGCAAACTGTTTTTTTTTAATTTATCGCGCCTGAAGCCATATTGGCTAGCGATCTGAACTGCTTGCGATTGCCTTGAGGGCGGAGGCATTAAAGCGGAGACTCCTCCTTGCGCCTGAAGCCAGATTAGGCTAGCGATTGGGAGTGATTGCAGCTGGCTTGAGAGGAAGACATCAAAGCAAAGATTTATCTCTTTTTTAATTCATCACGCCTGAAGCCGAATTCGGCTAGCGATTTGAAGAGCTTGCAGCTGGCTTGTGGAGTCAACCATTGGAGCGCGATTCTTCAACTTGCAAGTATTCTTCCCATATTTCTGATGGTCTTAGGTGACCCCTGGCAAATCGTCATTCGACCCCCAATGGGGTCGTGACCCACAGGTTGAGAACCGCTGCTCTATAGAGATGGGTCTTGTTAGGGATCTAAAAGTTCATTACTGATAGTTAGAATCTTTCAATGGTACAACAGCCAATAAAATAGAAATTAAGCTTGTATATACAATATACTTTTCATACCTGGGGGGAGGGTGTCAAGGCAAAGAGGACAAATAAATATTCGGAACAATATAAAAGGCCATGCTTGGGTGTAGAAAGTAAATGAAGAAAAAGGAATGGCATAAACAGATCAATATAGAAGTAGGACTGCAGAAGAATAAAATCTTCAAGAAAAGCCCTTTTCAGGAAAAATATACAAATACATTGTTAAATTCAGGATTGGTAAGAACATGAAGTTAACAACAAATTAAAAGAAAAATTAAGATAAAAAAATTGCTTGCCCAAACAAATGCTAATCCCAACATAAAGAAATAGGAATTATTTTCTAGAATGCTGTAGGAGGCCCACAAATTGAATTATTCTCTAAAAATACAGTGTTATGATCCTCTGGCTCTTGAATCAATTGCAACCAGTCATCCAAGACTTCCTCAGGAAACATTCCTGAATTTGCAAAAGCATCAGTAAGGGATTCTTTGTTTGGCTTAAACCTTGGTTGCTATATATTAATACCAGTTTAATTTTCTTCTGAATATGGAAGCTTGAAGAGGGAATAGCAGATATAGACAAAGCTAGAAGTTCCGATAGGATTGACCTTTCTGTTCACTAAGGAAAGATGAGAGAATTGGAAGTAACATCTTATGGCATAAAAGTAGCTCTACAGACCTAATCAGGTTATTATTTAAAGTGTCATAGATTCTTTTTCGGGAGAGTGGGGAATAAATATTTTTTGTATATTATTAGAACAATGCTTCAGGGATGGATGCTTAATTGACAAAGCAGCACCAGGTATGTGTGACAGTGACTCATTGCCTCACCTGCTGGTTGGAAGTATCATCTTCATCTTCTGACCAAGCTGGCTTGATGGGAAATAGAAGATCCCGCCTTTCGCCCCCTGCTCCCCCTGGTGGACCACCATCATCTGTGGATTCATTCTCCGTGGTGGAATCATCACGTTCCCCATCAGTTAGATTCAGAAGAGAAACATTAGTGCAAGCAGAAGAACGCTTCAAATTCAGATTGAGACTTTCACTGGTAAAATGGGGCTCAACTCTGGTTTGGGAAAAAATATATTCATTATCCTTAGATATAGTACCAGACTACTTTATTTCTTACATAATATATTGAAGAGAGATAGCACTTAAAACTTTTATACTGCTTCACAGTGCTTTATAGCCCTGTCTAAGCAGTTTACAAAGTCAGCATATTGCCCCCAACAATTTGGATCCTCATTTTACCCACCTCAGAAAGATGGAAGGCTTAAGCCTGCTGAGATTTGAACTGCCAAATTTCAGGCAGCCAGCAGTCAGCAGAAGTAGCCTGTAGTACTGCACACTAACCAATACACCACCATAGCTCAGATGGGTACAACAAAGGACTTTCTGATGCTTTGATCCTAATATATTCTTTGGTAAACTAAGATTTTGGGATTACTGTAGAGAAATCCCACAAAATTATACTGAAAATTCTGAGAATTGAAGTCCAACATGTTGGTAGGCATCTGGTCTTACTTCGTTATTGCATCATTTATGTTCCTCCCCCAAGTCTAACAAAATTTTGGTGACTCACATAAAATCCTATCCATCTCTCCAATAAATTGCAATAGCAGAACAGGGAGCAGTCTGTTCCAGGAGATAGACAGAGCAATAGTAAAAAATGTTCCCATTCCCAAACTTCTTGAAGTGGGAGAGAATCCAAAGAAATAGCACAGCACCTATTTGAAGAAGGTCAGTCATAAAGTAGCACAGTCCAAATCATGGAAGATTTTAGCCTTCAGCATTTTATACAAGGAAATTTGTTAATTAATGCAGAGACCATAGCATAATCCTGCCTGCTGAAGTAGATCTCAGCTCACAGCCTGTGAGTACCAACTATAGTCCCTCTATAGTAGAGTCCAACTATAGTTTTAGGTCATCTTCAAAGGTAGTATGATATTCCAACAGATTGGAATAAATAGGTAATGAGAATAAGAGGGACTATTGCCAATGTCTTTCACTCCCATTCTATGTTCAAGTGTCCCAAGGTCTCAGTTTTCTTCTCTTGACATTACCAAATATAACCAACCACTCAGTTATGAAAGAATGGAACCACTACAGAATAAGACCACCCACCCATCCACTTGCATGCATACACACCCATCTCTTAGATAGTCCAGAAGACTATCATGATCAGTGGTACAAAACTTTACTGAGGAGTCTAAACGAACAAGGACATGGGCCATGTATCCCACAAGAGCAACTGAAACAGTTTCTGTACCACAGCCAGATCTGAGAAAACTGGAACGAAAAGAGATCAAATTATCCACTTTATTTAGGATTGTCTGCAATTGACACCCTACTATTTTCTTCAAGATCTTCCTGGAAAAAAATAAAGTCTGGAGACCTGGCAGAAGATATCCAACATAAGCAGATCATGAGCCATCTTCTTCAGACTATGAGGATGCTACTTCCTCCCTTAAGGAACCATTAACGTCCTCTCAAATATGACCACAAATACATGCATACAGAGGAGCTAGTTGAACATGAATTCAAGTTACCAATGGCAAAATTAATGTCACTGAGAACCCTGTCTGCTATCTCAAAGTTCACAAGATCACAAGAACAAAGATCAAAAGATCAATCCCCAAAAGACCTTTTTAGATGCTGTCCCTGCCACTGTGTTGGATTCTGCCCATAAAAAGTCTAAGTTAGTTCAAAGTCTTTAGAAAAAGCTACATCTATAAAAAGTCATCGGAAGAAATAAATCAAACAAATACAAAGCCAGGATTCTTGAAATCTCAGTGACAACCATATTAAGGTGCAATTTCTTATCTAGTTGAACACACACATCTTATTTAAGACAGCAATATTAAGAACAATGTACATAGGAACCCTGGATATTTCTCCAGCACTAAATTTGGAACCAGAAGATGAAGAAGAGAACAGGAAGGATTTGTCCCATTTGCTTAGGCTGGAATCAGAAATAAGCTTTTAAAAAAGCACAGGGATAGAGCAAAGACTTGTATATTTTTCCCCAAAAGTAAACTGAGAGTGTGAATTCATGGGTTTAAACCTGCAATGTATGCAGAAGAAGGGCTGACTGACTTTTGAAATCTGAGCAATGGCTCAGCAAGTCAGTTAGAATCCCAAACCAGACCCAAGCTAGAAACAAGCCAATGCTGGTATTAGATGCTACCTCCAGGCCTAAGTTAAGCTCTCCTAAGCCTGGGTTAATATCAATAACCACTATTGCTGTACCTGCTTTAGATCAGATGAGATCACTGCCTACTTAGCCTAGTGTTGGACTATAAACATTCATTATTCTCAGCCAGTTTGACTATACAGGCTAAAAATGGGAGTTATAGCCAACAAAAGCTGGGATCTGAGGGCAGCAATTTTCCGTGATCTGAAGGAGAAAGCTTGTGTGTGTGTGTGTGTGTGTGTGTTTGCACATCTTCTACTACCATGCCATGGACTGAATCTGAAACCTTCTGAACACAAAGCAGATGTGCTATGTATATCCTGTTTCCTATATGGTCTCACATGCTACAGTTATTTATTTCCACCTCCACCCCTTTACCTTCCCAGGTGACCCACCCATGGAAAGAGACGGCTTTCTTCTTTTTGGGGAAACCTTTGATGATAGTAGGCTTTCCCAGCTGATCCTTGGTGCCCTGAGCCCGACTCTCAATCCCTATTGGCGTGTCTCCAGCCTCATTTATTTCTTTGGACTGCCAGATGGTCTTCACTACAATGTTGGCCATTATAGGCTGGGTTGATATCTAATATGAGCACAAATTTTCTTGCCTGCACCACACCAGGAAACATCTATTACCTACAAGCCAACTGACTCTCTAGGCAGGGCAGGAATCTTCCAGCTGCTTTTATGACCTCACAATTGCCATGGAGTTGGCAATCACAATCTTCCATCCACAATTATTCCACCAACAATTAGCACAGTCTTCAATGAAAAGAAAAGTAATTCAAATAATTATTTCCTAATTTGAAAGAATTGTATGGATTGAGCTGAAGAAATATATTGAACTGCTAATTGCCTTTTTCTTTTTACACTTTGCCCAGGTTAAATTCAACCACTAGTTAGCTATGGTTTGTTAGATTTCTACAAATCACAGTTAAACAATCAACCAGATTTACATATCACACACAAACTTATGCATCAAAGTTCACCATGTAATAATTCAAAACCAAATAAACTATATCACCAGTATGATTTAGATACGTAAACTCAAACATTATACAAAATTTCAAACCAATGTATTTAAATGGAAACAATTATATTATTGTGTTCCTTAATATTTTCTATCTCTTCCATATCTTTCAAAAGTATAACATCTGAACAAGACTACAAAGATACTGTATCATTTGCTTTATGTTTTCTATATCAACTTGAAACTTTGTTTCCAGTCCTCTGGCTAGTAACTCACAAGTAATCACAAAGAGAATTTAGGAAGTAAATTTTAAGAGCCTGCGTGCAACTGGAATTCAATAAAAAGTTATAAGCTGCATCCAATTGATTGTCAGCATTTGCCAGTACTGTAAACCATATTGGACTTAAAAGTCACAGCAGAGATTCCAGATTGGGCTGAAGATGTAATGATATTATTGGATGTTACCAAAAGATAATATCCAAAGCATTCTTTGAAAAATTTATTTATGAAGTGAAACACATAACTCATGAACTATTGAAGACACCTGACTGATTGCTCAGACAGTGGGCTGGTTCAAATGCAACAGAATTAAAGACTAGTGCAGGTAGTCCTCGAGTTACAACCACAATTAAGTCAAAATTTCTGTTGTTAAGAGAGACATTTGTTAAGTGAGTTGTTTCATTTTACAACCTTTCTTGATAGTTGTTAAGTGAAACACAGTTTTTAAGTTAATAACACAGTTGTTAAGGGAATCTCACTTCTCCATTGACTTTGTCAGGTGGTCACAAAAAGTGATCTCATAACCCTGGGGCACTGAAACCATCATATATATGAGTCAGTGACCAAGCATCTGAATTTTGATCACGTGACCATGGGGCTGCTCCAATGGTCATAAATGTGAAAGATGGTTATAAGTCAATTTTTCCAGTAGTTTGAACGGTCACTAAATGAACTGTTGTAAGTCGAGGACTACCTGTATTGCTCTCCAGTAAATCAAAGAAAAAAAGTGTATTTCTTTTGATCAATTTGAAGTGTTGACTAACCACAATAGTTGAGTTGATGTTATGCTTAACCACCTGAATATACCCAACTGAATGGGTTCACATTCCACAATCAACTGCCCTGATATTCCTTCTCAATTCAACCTATTTAAGATTGTTGCATTGGCCATAAAATGAGGAGACAGCTCCAGATATGCTAATTTAAACTCCCAAAGAAAAGGCAGGATATGAATGCAATAAATATATTCATTGGCTAGTTTCCACATAACACCAAACCATAATCTGATCATTTGGCTTAATACATGAAAATCCACCTATACCTTAGCCATATCATGCCATTATGATATGTCAAACAAAGCTTTAACATTTCCCCTTAGTGTTATGCGGTAATCAAGCTGTTTCCGTTTTCGATGCATATGTTTGTGTGTAATATTCAGATAACTTAAAAGGATCTATGTAGCAAATAAGCTAAGCCACAGGTTTCCATGTGCCACCATAAAAATAATACTCGCACCTTCAGTTTCCTTAGTTCCTACACTTGTACTCCCATGGAAAGTCAGGAAAAATGATTTATTAAAAGTATTAAAGGAAAAACATTTCTCCAACAAGAAAAAAAAATTGAATGGGAAAGGAAGCAGAAATGTAAACGGTGGAGAATATATAACGTTGTGACCCACACCCTAAAAAACCGGAATATACCTGTGGTTTTAGTCCTAATGAAGTAAAAGTTACATTTGATTCTTTGCTAAAGTAAATTTTGCCCTTAAAGGAGAAAGGGGTAAAAATGCACTGAGGAACTGGAAGACAGAAATAACTGTCTACACCGGGCTGCCTTTGGTCGTTGTGCCGCCTTCTCCAGAAGCCAATTGGCTGAAACATTTATTTATTTATTTATTTATTTATTTATTTGTCATAACAATATATACAAGCGTTACATAAAAGGTTATAAATATATGAACGTATATATGAGGAGAAATGAGGTACTAAAAACGTGTATATACATAGGGAAAGAAACAGTAGGACAGGAACGGTAGGCACGTTTGTGCTCTTATGCACGCCCCTTTAGAGTCCTCTTAGGAAAGTGGTGAGGTCAACCGTGGACAGTTTTTGAGTGAAACCTTTGGGGTTATGAGAAGAAACCACAGAGTCAGGTAATGCATTCCAAGTATATACAATTCTGTTACAGAAATCGTGTTTTCTGCAATCTAAACTGGAACGGTTGACATTGAGTTTGAATCTGTTTGTAGCTCTTGTGATATTGTTATTGAAACTAAAAAAGTCATTGACAGGAAGGACATTACAACGGATGATTTTATATGCTAAACCCAGATCCAGTCGAAGGCGATGAAGTTCCAAGTTTTCTAGACCCAAGATATCAAGTCTATGATGACATGATGACGATCCCCGCCGCTCTTTTCTAAGGAAAGCAGCTCGGTTTCCAGGCCTCTCTCCTCCGCAGCCTTTCTTTTGCCGCCTTTCCACCGCCAGCCTTTTCGGCCAATAAACCAGGGACTTGAGCTCGGAGGACATGGACTTCTCGCCCAATAACAGCTTCCCAGAACTCTTCCCCGCCCAGCAGCGAGCCGAGATTCAGCTTGCCGATTTCGCAAGAAGCATCACTCAAACCGAAGAGGAAATGGGCGGGGCAGCCTTTGACTGACATTTCTTAAAACCTATCAAGATATTCAAACCGAAGGGGCACAGGGGAAGGCCGGCTTAGGTGGGCTTCTTGTGAACCAACGTCCAATGGAAAATGCAGAGCTGTGGAGGGGACTTATCTGACATTAAGATTCACCGGATCCAATAGGGAGAAGAGCAGGCGGGATTTAAACCTACTGACCAATCCCTTAGAAGTCTGGATCGTTTCTGTCAATAGAAAGCACCGCGGGTTTGAAAAGCGGCGCCTCTGCCCAATAGAGAGCGAAAACGTTTCGTGACTGATGGAACGAGGGGCCAATCGGATATGTTTGGGTCGGTTCGGTGCAGCTGGGCCAGGTTCGGGCGCGGAACGGAGCATCGCCGTGGTCCCGATCCTCTATCGTCACCATGCCGGCCGTTTCCAAGGGAGACGGGATGCGGGGCCTGGCCGTATTTATCTCCGATATCCGAAACTGTAAGTGACTGCGGTTAGGGAGCAGACAGGCGGCCAGAGGGGGGGTCCTTCAGAACCGAATGAATGTTGTAATGCTCGGGGAGGGAGGGAGGGGGGCATTGGACCTTGGGGATAATTCGGGCGGGTGGAAGCGGCCCGTGATTGTGCTCTGCGGCGGCGGCAGAGTTAAGGGTGGTGATGGGTTTAGTGCGGGGAGAGGGGGGGGGGCTCAGTCTACTGAAGGCAAGAGACTTGAACCTCGGGGGAAAGACTGCTGGCTGCCCGATCGTCTGTTCAGTGGGGCTTCGGAACAGAGAAAGCAGGTAGGCTGGGAGGAGGCCACCTAATGTCAAGGTAAGGGCGAGGCTGCCAGTCACCAGGCATGCCCGCCGTTCGGATAGGCAGAGGCCTGTCAGTCATCGGAGGAAGATACAAGTTGGGTAAAGATGGCACGGGCAGCGGGGATCCTGGTTAACTGAAGGTGTGTGAACGTGGATGTCGTTCAGTCTGAGATTTGTATCTGCTGTGGCTATTTTGCTTCATCCGGATTTTTAAAAATTATGTAACTAAAGAGGGCGGTGGGGAAAGAAGTGGAAAAGTTGCTTAGAGGGGTAGAAATTGGGGATTGTGGCAATTATAGGGCGACCGAAATGGTGGAGAATAAGAAAGGGGTTCTGAGATTTGTTTAGGGATAAGGTTCCATCCCTCTTACTTCCTGCTGCCCCCGTATATAAATATATCCAAAGATATTGCCTGGAGGGAGACAGCTGTCATATGACGGATGGATAAATACAGTATGCTTCCTAACTGCAATAGGCTAGGGATTGCTTTTGTAAATTTGGGGGAAGATTGTATGTATCGAGGAGTCTGTGTGTGATGACTTAAAAAAAAGAGCTGCTGGACCTTTGCAGAAGGCCTTAAACGTAGGCTCACTATATTTGATACAAAACTTGAAATTACTTTTCTGTACAGTATTTCTTGTTGCTAGTCATCTGGATTTTTGCAGCCTAAAATATAAGCCTTATTGTAGGGATGTTGCTGCAAAATAAGAGGTTGCTATTTAGAATCTCCATAAGGGTAAGAAAGATTGAGGAATTCAGATTGTCTTATGGAAAACAAGTGAAACAGGGGAAGGCTTCTAATCACTATAAATTGTCAGCTTTTCTAATATCAATTTGAAACTGGAGAAGTTTTAGTTGTCATTGAAGTCAAATGGGTGAGCCTGATGGAGCATGGTTAAAGCATATATTTGTAGCTTCCTTCAGTAATGCTGAAAAAAAGTAACCAATTACTGGCTTTGATAGCATGTATTCAGGCCCTTATTTTTCAGATATGTTTCCTTAGTCATGAAAAAAGCTGTAATGATCAAGAGACCAAGGATATTTTATTTTATAAAAAGGATATTGTATTTTAAAATGTAGAGATTTTAAGTCAGATCTATTTTTTTTTGTTTAGGTTTTGGTATGGTTGTTTCATTGTGGCTGAATACTAATATTATATTTGTTTGATTCA
This sequence comes from Ahaetulla prasina, assembly GCF_028640845.1. NCBI lineage: Eukaryota > Metazoa > Chordata > Lepidosauria > Squamata > Colubridae > Ahaetulla > Ahaetulla prasina. The sequence continues at coordinate 32,754,746 of NC_080542.1, read as the reverse complement.
ATCTTTTTTCTCCTAGTTTCTTCTCAGGAATCCTAATCTTTGCCCGGACCCTTCCTTTTTTCAGCAAATAAAAATGCATTTTGCAATGTTACTTTTTGCAAGAGTAATACATGCAGTAAGCCTAAGTAGCAGTTGCTAGAGCAGTTTTCTGTAGAGCGGAATCGATAGAGCTTACACAATCTTTTTAAAGTTCTGGCTGGCTGATTTTCCTCTAGTCTAAACCATCCCTGCAGTTCAATGGAAAAGTCTAGATATAAGCATGATCACTATTCTGGAAAACATATTAAAAGCTGATTTGATCAGGTAGTTGTGATTATGTTGCAACAACTTCTGTATGCTGAAATTTCAGGGGAAAGTCATTCTGTAGCCATGTGAATTGGCTTAGCACCAGCAGACCATATAAGCCAATTTGCTTGGAGGCAGAAGCTTTCCATGTGTTGGATTCTTGGCCCTAGTGCCACAGCAGCTAGCCTTTAACATCTCTGAAAATATTACCAGGAGAGACTCCATGGTGGTGGTAATGCTCATTCTTTGCATGCAGAATATTTTATGCCATGGAATTATTTGAATGCTTCAACTAAAACAGGATTAAGCATTCTAATGGTCTTCAGATTTCAGGTGATAATTCCCATTACTCCCAGCCAGGAATTATGGGAGTTGTTGTGCAAAAAATTTTGAGGTTGCTCACAGGAGTAATTAAAAGTGGTAAGATCTTTTATCTGAAGAAAAAAAAAACATTATAGAGCAACGGTCCTTTATGATATGTCTTAGTAAAGTTTCTTCTGTTTTTATGGAAGTAGAAAATTCAACATGCCAGTTTTTAAATTGCTTCATATAGTTATGCTTTCTTGCACATTATTTATATCTGGTTAGAGATGCCAGAAAAATTTAGGAAAGGATTGTGACGCACTTCCAGAAACGTATTGTCCTAAAACAGCCAACTTGGAAAGGAAGGTTCTGTGGCTTTAACAGCTGTGAGGAAGACAGTAGTTGCAACTTGTCATGCATAGACAACAAAAGCTGCGGCTATCAACATTTCTTTGTAAAAGCAATCATTAAAAATGAAGAAGCCATGTCCCTCTTGTCCAATGCCCATCCTACGTTTCAGAAAATACCCGTACTCTGTTTATAAATAGTGTAGATTGGTGAATGAACAGGACCTGATGTTTTTTGTTGTTGTGTAATCAATAGAAGTCAGGCATATATTTCCCAAGGCCTCAGGGTCCACATTTTAGTTATGGGAGATCTTTGAATCACTAAACGAGCAGAAATGGGTGCTGGAACTTGTGGGAGTAGAGAGAAATTTCAACAGAGAACAGATCAGATTGATTTTAGCAATAGTAAATGAAGCAATAAGAAGCCAAGGAAGCATTGAGGAATATGTGGAATACGTTCAAAAAGTTAGACAAAAGGCTGCATCTTATATTAAACACATTTTTTGGGTGGAGGGAGATGTAAGAGGCCTTCTAACAAAATTGTATGAGATCTGATAGCCACATAGTTAACTAATGTCAAATTTCAGACTGGGCTTAGGACTTTCTGATGTGCAAGAAAGCATAGCTATGGTGAAATCCAGATCCTTTAAAGCTTCTGTGAACTTCCCATTGGATGGGCAGGACGTGATAAATACAGTAAACACAAGTTTTCAGATCTGATGGCCACTGATTCCTGTGGCATGGATTGTTTTAGATATGCATTCATACATTCTTTGATCTTCTTGTAAAGTAGAATCTGTTTCTAGATTTTATTGAATTCTAACTCAGATAAGCCAGACCATAAGCTAATGGACAAGGATTATGGGAATTGTAATCCAACATGCTCTGGAAAAGGGATTTCCCCACTTCTGAATATAGTTGCATCTCCCCAGAGAGATGAACAAAGAGCTCTTACATTGCCTGTTCTTAAGGAACTGCAATTCTTAAGCAAAGGAAAGTTGGCAGGCCTCAGATTTCCTCAACAGGGTGCTATAGGACAAAAGAAGATACCCCTATGAGTGTGATTTTTGTTTGAACATCCAAGGAAGGAAGGAAGGAAGGAAGGAAGGAAAAAGTTTGAGGAAACACAGCTTTCTCTTTTTAGAGGCCGATTTCCCTGCCTCAAGACAGGGAATAGAAGTAGTAGTGCTTTTATTTGCTTTTGGCAGGTCGAAGAAGGAAGCATGTGTTTTGGGTTCTAATGCCTTCTTTGGTCATCTTCCTTTTATCTTTGGAATATGCATGCCAGGAAATAAACAAAGAAATATGATAGCTTTGAAAGGATCGCTTCCATGGTATGATGTAAATAATAGCACCTACTCTGTGGTAACTCCAATTGCATTGTCAGTTATCCTGAAACCCAAGATGAGGGCTTGATGAACTAACATGGAAATAAACTGCAGGGTAATACATGCATGTATCTCATTATTGTCCTTTGTATGAGTGGCTAATTCATTGTTAAATTATGATTTAAAGAAAGTTTATTTCTGGTTGGAATTAGCATTTTAGGACACAATTCTGTGGTTGGAAACCCAAGGATGCAAATGAGGTGTGGTTTTTTTTTTGCTTTCATTGAGAGAAGAATGAATGGGTTAAATATACTAATATGTTGTTTCACACTTAGATGTGGATGGATCTACTTTAATTATGTTTCTTAAATTATTATTTATCTCTTCTGAAGGAATTTGAGACATCTCAAATCAAATAATATTCCCTCTCATTTGCATCTTTCCCTTATTTTAGCACAACTTTTCCCACTATTAAACAGATCGTGCTGTACCTGTTGGTTGCATGGTGTTAAATAAAGGAACCTAATAGAAGAAATGGAAGGGAAGATACAGCAATTCTAATTTAGCAGAAAAGATATTGCTAGACTATTTAAAGCAAAGGGCTCAAAGCCCTTTACTTCCATTGCAGAATTTAGCAATTTAATTTTCTTCTACATTCAGTTAAATAAAATCCAAAGGATGTTATACTATATTATTGATGAATGAAATTGTTACCAGTCTCTATTGGCACCTGGGTTTATTAATATTGTACTTTTTAAATTAAAACAAAGGTACAGTTGTGGCCTCCTACAGTCAATTTCTATGAATCAAGCAGCTAACTTTTTCTTTCTATAACATCATCTTTATTTCTACTTAGTGTTTTAAATACTAGACAAAGAATCACTTTTCCCCTCATGTTCCACAGCCACTATGCTTCATGTACAGAGCAGCTCCATCCTAGGAGCATTTACACATGCAAATCTATTTATTTATTTCAGTCCTCATCCTGCTGAGCTAACTTAATTGTGGAACACCTTCTGCCTGTTGGGGCTAGATATAGATCTGTTTTCTCTGTCTTATGTAGCAATGTTGCAATGGTTTTTGCAACCATCTGAGAATGGGTGCATTATCCATTGCTCTGTTGGACTGATGTCTGGGGCTTATCACCTCAGAAAATACCAAGAGACTCTAAGATATAGAAAATCCACAACTGGGGGGAAATGATTTTAATTGCAAAACAGCCCCTGGGCCTAAGGTATGTGCACACTGAGACTTTTCTCTGAATTTTATTATTTATTTATTATCCTTTTGTGCCTCTATAACATAATTTTTCTACAGCAGCTTACCACACTCTACAAATTATTATGAAAACAAATAAAATGATGAAAAATGTACAACATAAAAACAAAATAGTATGGGCATCAGATAAAGACTACTTAAGAAAGTGCTGCAGTATAACATTTCAGATATGACTCACATATATGAAAAAGAATTAAAATATCTTTGCCTTGGGCCAGAAGGATAGTAGGTACCAGGCTTCACTTACTGGGGAGCCATCCATAGCCTGGAACAACTATTGGGATTCACTGGAATCACTGCAGTGGGCATCTGCTAATTGCAGATCAGCATAGCACTGGAGCAGGGCTTTTGAGCATGATATTACTAGATGAGTTGGAATATATGGAAAGAATAGAATAGAATAGAATAGAATAGAATAGAATAGAATAGAATAGAATAGAATAGAATAGAATAGAATTGTATTGGCCAAGTGTGATTGGACGCACAAGGAATTTGTCTCGGTGCATATGCTCTCAGTGTACATAAAAGAAAAGATACGTTCATCAAGGTACAACATTTACAACACAATTGATGGTCAATATATCAATATAAATCATAAGGATTGCCAGCAACAAGTTATAGTCATACAGTCATAAGTGGAAAGAGATTGGTGATGGGAACTATGAGACGATTAATAGTAGTGCAGATTCAGTAAATAGTTTGACAGTGTTGATGGAATTATTTGTTTAGCAGAGTGATGGCCTTCGGGAAAAAACTGTACTTGTGTCTAAGTGTTCTGATGTGCAGTGCTCTATAGCGTCGTTTTGAGGGTAAGAATTGAAACAGTTTATGTCCAGGATGCGAGGGGTCTGTAAATATTTTCACGGCCCTCTTCTTGATTCGTGCAGTATACAAGTCCTCAATGGAAGGCAGGTTGGTAGCAATTATTTTTTCTGCAGTTCTAATTATCCTCTGAAGTCTGTGTTTTTCTTGTTGGGTTGCAGAACCGAACCAGACAGTTATAGAGGTGCAAATGACAGACTCAATAATTCCTCTGTAGAACTGAATCAGCAGCTCCTTGGGCAGTTTGAGCTTATTGAGTTGGCGTAGAAAGAACATTCTTTGTTGTCCTTTTTTAATGATGTTTTTGATGTTAGCTGTCCATTTGAGATCTTGCGATATGATAGAACCTAGAAATTTGAAGGTTTCTACTGTTGATACTGTGTGTTGTCTAGTATTGTGAGAGGTGGAAGTATGGAAGGGTTTCTCCTAAAGTCTACCACCATTTCTACGGTTTTGAGTGTGTTCAGTTCCAGATTGTTTTGGTTGCACCACAAGGCTAGTCGTTTGACCTCTCGTCTATATGTGGATTCGTCATTGTCTCGAATGAGACCAATCACTGTTGTGTCATCTGCGAACGTCAGTAGCTTAACTGAAGTAGAGATTCCTTCACACAGTCACAAACATCTGTAAATGTTTGTGTGAATACACACTAGCCCCAGAAGTAAATTATACCATTCCTTTCACCTAAATACCTTTTCATTAGCTATTGCTGAGCAGTGGCTTGAGAAGAATGTATTTATGATTGAAGAAAAACAGTACAATAATGCAGACTGCCTTCTCCTGTTCTGATCAAAAATCTGACCCTGTAGCTCCTGGGTTTTAGTATACAGGAGCCATCTCCGAGATGGTATTTCCAGATATGTGGGAAGTGTGTCTGGCTACGAATTCTGGAATTATAGACCAACTCATTTAGAGGAGAATAGGCTGGGGAAGATTTTGTTTTTTCATGCTTTTTTATTCATATGTGGCAATTTGTCATTATCTGTTTGCATTCACAGATATATATCTGACCCCTTTCTTCATCATATTTATTTTAGTTGTCTCATGCAATCAGCACTATGCAGATACCCAGATGGTTGTGTATGGAGGTTGGGTATTATCCATGATTTATTCCTTGCTTCTCATTTCCAGGTAAGAGTAAAGAGGCTGAAATTAAACGAATTAACAAGGAGTTGGCCAATATCCGATCCAAATTTAAGGGTGAGTTCTTGCAGTGTATTTTTCTCCTTCTCCCCTTCTTTATTTTGATATTTTGCAGTATAATCCAGTTTTTTCTCACCACATATCCCTGCAGCAGTTCTGTCATTGACTCAGTCCAGTTTACTTACTGTCTCCTGTTTTTGTTCTCTCTCTCCCTTGACAACCAGGCTCCTCTCTAGCATGTTTCAGGCTGGTTTTAGGATTATTATCTATCTTCTATTATACATGTCACTGATGCTTCGTAGAAAGCAACTGTGTGTAGCATGTCTGTGGGACTCAAGGTTGAAATGCTGAAAAGCTAACCTGTTCCAGCTGGAACAATGAAATAAAGTCAAAAATATCTGATTTTAGATGGTATTGACTGTAATAAAACACAATGATGTCAAAATGGTGACACACATTTTATAGTATCTTGCACATACTATGATTATTTGTGTCATACATCTGACAAAAGTAGCTTGCGAATTTTTTGTAATCACATCATTATCATTGGTTTGCCTGTGGATGCCTGTAATTGTGAGTCCTCAATTTGAACTAGGAATTCCTTGTCTCTTCTCTGTCCAGGAGTTGCTTGTGTCAGTACCCTACATAACACTATAAAATAAATTCCTATCTAATGAAACTTAAGAGTTATTTCTCCCAGAAGCCATTTCCATTTAGTCCATTAGATGCAACTCTGTCCCTCCTTGATCTCAATATTAATTTCCATAGATCTGAGACCTTTGCAGCACAATTCATATTGTTATGGAGAGGAACAACTCCTCCTCCTCCATTTCCTTATTCATCATTCCATATAAAATAAGGCATATGCTCCAGCTTTGATTAGCAGGATTTAACAAGTGTCATTTTGTTATCTCTAAGGTCAAGACTTTAAATCAGGGAACTGGCTTCTTGGAATGCACACTTCAGCTGCTCATGCCAAAGGTCTAGCTCTAGCTAAAGGCAAGAATAAGAGTTCCAAAGGAGAAAGGAGCAACAAGTTCAATTACTTTAGGCAAAATCATCTTATCCAAAGCAGACAGCTGTGCTCTTGAAAACTAGCCCAACACAAAGAGCACGAATTGATTGGACATACATACATACATACATACGCTAATTCAGTCTTCACATTTCCAAATAACACAATGTCTTTATCCCTCTGTTTGAATCTACTTGACAGGTTTGGATCCAAACATCCATATCCATAGATGCTCACAAAAAAAATAAAAGATTTTAATTCCTGGTTTATGTAGTCCCTCTTTGCAAATCATCTTGTTCTCCCAAACTGATCATAACTGTGTTGTCATTATTCTTTTAAAAAACAGAAAATTTAATAACATATATGGAATGGTTATACCTAATTATAGCAACATTGCCTAGAATGTATAAAGGCTTTCCAAATGTATGTTAGAAATATGAACAACATGAAGGAACATTCTGTTGTGGTTGGCTGGCATATAAAAAGCTAAAATTTTGGATTCAAATACACATGTTGATACATAGAATTTTAAAGATTAATATTTAGTAGAAGACAGAACTTTGATTTTTAGGACCAATGAATGCATACTTAAAAAAACCTTCCTGAGAATCTATTTCAATATGGAACATTGCTGCCAGATTATTATATGCATAAATATGAAAAGATTCAACATTTCCCACTGTGGAAGACTGGTTGCTAAAATTCACAAAACTTGCTGAGATAACTAAGCTAACTTTTTTAATTAGAGAAAGATTGTTATAATATTGACATACATCAATGACTAGAAATCTTTTATCAACTCTGAATAAAAAAGAAAATGATTTTGTGACTTACAGTTGTGATGATTAAAAAGAACAAGTTGTAGGAAGAAGGGAATTATAATGTAATCTAGAGAAAGATGTTCAATTAAAATTGTATCAATAAGTGCCAGAAATCTGCCAGAAATCAGAAACCATGTTGTATTTTTTTCATATTTCTCTTCTGTTCTTTTATTTTTCTTTTTTTTCTATCTCTTTTTGGTCTCTGCTTTTTCTTTCTTTTCCTTTGTTTTTCCACATTTACTATAGTTTTTTCTCTCTATTTCTTGTTATATATCAAAATTATTTTCATAAGCATTATTAAAAAAGAAAAGTAATAGTGAATGAAAGGGTACAAAGAAATAAAGAGAAACAAAAGGGAAAGAAAAAGGTTATAAAGAAGCATCTTCTGATCTTGTTAACAGCAATTACTTCAGGCATGGAAAGCCAAGAACAACATGTGTAAAAGATCAAAGTGGGTTTTTTATTATTATTTATTATTTTTATTATTATATGCTTAGGCAAAATCTTGTCAAACAAAAGCATAGTTAAATGCCAAAAAGAAATTAGGGGGATCCTGCATCACATTGATTCAAGGTTAATAATTCCCTTTACTCCCCCATCTCTTAATTCAACGTCAGATTCTACCACAGTCACAGGTACATTTATATTTTATCCTCTCTTTTTCTAAGGCTATGATATAACCTACTTCTTTACATAATCTACCCCTTCTAAATCATCAAACTCATAAATTATAAGATCATTTTTTTTCTTTTTTCAGTAAAAAGTTTATGAGGGGTTTCCAATCTCTTATCAGACAAGTTAACTTTTGCCATTTGTGCTAATTCTGTCATCTTCACCAGCCATTTCCCCATTGTGGATATAATTCACTATGTGTCTTTAAATTCAACATTTTCTGGCTTTTTTACAAGTCCATCAGGCAGAATAAATTAACGCTTCATATTTTCGACATTTTCAACACAGGTTTGAAGTACTTTCTTACATTTGGATATTTTTCTGGAGTCTAGAACCAATGCTACATCATAAAAATTACCTTTTAAATCATAACATAGTATAAATCTCAATCCTTTCAGCCACATATTTTCCTATTGTTTCATTGGTATATTATATCCAAAGTTCTTCACCCATTTAGCATCTAAATCATTTCTAAGAAAGAACATCTAGCTGTCATTTTCTTGGTTGCTTTTGATCCCCAACGCTTCCAATTTTATGTTATGTTTGTGTTATGAATGCCAATCTTTCCTGAATTTGTGCATACATTCAGGAAAACTGTCAAAATTGCAAGAAAAAAAGTATTATTAGACAGTCATAACAAAACACAACAATGATTTCTTGGCCCAAAGTTCAAATTAAAGTACATTCATTTTTTTCTACTGTAAATCTTTCAGTCACTGTTGGAGGTTGAGAGTGAAAAATCCAGTTGCTGTCCAAAATTGGTCTGTAGATTGCAGCAGAAGTGTGTTTTATAATATTTTCAAATAGTATTATTTTCTCATTGGTGTGTACCCATATGAATGCATTCACAGATAGAAGCAAGCACATTTTTTTTCATCAGAATGTAAGTGAATGGAGAAAAAGAGAACTCTTTGTTCTTCTCTGCTTCATTGATCAGAATAGCTGAGAATTGATGGGAAGTGTTAATCAAGGCCTTTGCTGTTCCCCAATGTGACTTCTGTGGTAAACAGAATTTCTAAATCCATTGGCGGCTTCAATTATGCCACTGAGGTATCTGAACTAGAGCTTTCCCTATCTTTGCACTCCAATCTAAAGGTGGAGAATCAAAATAGCATATTATGTGGCTTACACCAGTCTCCTTCAAACTGGGTCTCCCAAAGAGTAATAGAGAAAAATAATCTATCAGGAAATTTGGCCACATAAAAAGGAAAACAGGAAGATATTACCTGTGACCTTGACTCCTGCTGACAAAATGGCTTTCTGAGTGCTTGTAATAGAAGGTTGAGGTGCTGTTGTAGCTGTCCTTTTCCCCTCCAAGTTGCCTTGCAGATGCCTCTCTCCTTCCAGCAGGGCAAGTGACCTTCCTGCCCCACTCCCCACCTGTCACTCTCCCCTCTCAGGAGATAAAGCCTTGGATGGTTACAGCAAGAAGAAATATGTCTGTAAGCTGCTTTTCATCTTCCTGTTGGGCCATGACATCGACTTTGGGCACATGGAGGCAGTCAACTTGCTCAGCTCCAACAAATATACAGAAAAACAAATTGTGAGTAAGCCCAACAGTAGCGGGATCTTTAAAAACAAATCCTGGATTTTAATTGCTCATTATTTTGATTTTCCATGTGAAAAGTAAATTACACTAGTGTTCCTGATAGATTTCAGTGGAGAGAAAAGGCTATTAACAAATCTGTATTTCGAAGATTGCGATTCTGAATTATATATTATATCTAGATTATCCTGTTCACCCTCCAATATTGTTATGTTCAGATTTATTTAATCGCCACAACAAACCTTTCAGGTTGAAGAAGAAAGGATAATTGGCACAAGATCAGCCTGGGTTCTACTAAAACTAGTCTGATCTTCTAACTATACACCGTGCTAGTTCCAGGAATGTAGTCAAATGGCTGAGTTCATGCAGGATGCTATGCTTTAAATTAAAGTAAACAAAACATACTTGCTGCATGTACATAAGAATCCATATCATGAATAAGAATCCATATCATGAATAAGAATCCATATCATGAATTAATGTGATGGCTTAATTTACATGTATTATGGCAGTGCCTTCATCCTGCAAGTTACTGAATGCAAAAAACCAAGTTAAAGCATTCAGATCCACAACTCCTTCTAGCCTCACTTTTATGGATTGTTGCCATCCAGAATCAATGTTCCCACTTTGATTGTTATTTTATGTGAACTAGGCCTCAGTGGAGATTTGAGTATTTCATTCTTCCCCTTTTTCAAATAGTGTCACAAGATGCATTTTTTTCTTTTTGAGTTAAGAGCCATTCTGATAAGATGAGAAGTATTATTATTCCCTAATAAAGCAGTAGGTGAGCTTGTTGAAAGTTGAAAAAAAATGAAAAAAAATACCCCCCATGCTTTGGAGGGAAATAGTCAGGCAGTTAATGAAAGTGCCAAAGGAAGGGCTTCTGCAAACTTCTGTTCCAGAGAGGAAATCAAAATTAATTGACTATCACGCTGTTATCACTTTTGGACATTTGGCCAACCTTACAACAGCCCTTGTGTGCTGAATAACAAAGTGATCCTTTGCATGCTGTTTGCCTCATTGAAGCAGGATTGCAGGAGAGGCAATTGTTCCTAACTACAGTTCTCAGCATTCCTGACCACAGCTATGCTGGCTAGGCCTGCTGAAATTTGTAGTGCCTCAAGACTTGGAGGACCATTGATTTTCTATCCCTGTAATAAAGGTACGCCTCTGGTTGCCCTACAATGCTTAATTTATCCTTTGTTCTTTCTGTGCCTTTTGTATTATTCCTCTAGGGCTACCTGTTCATTTCAGTGTTGGTAAACTCCAATAGTGAGCTGATCCGTCTCATCAACAATGCTATCAAGAATGACCTGGCAAGTCGCAATCCCACCTTCATGTGCCTAGCCCTACATTGCATTGCCAATGTTGGCAGCCGTGAGATGGCTGAGGCCTTTGCTTCCGAGATCCCCCGAATCCTGGTGGCTGGGTAAGATAGAGTCAATACAGGAAGGGCTGACTATATGGAGTAAGATGGGTAATTTTCATTATGGCATTTAGATATATCAGAAGATAATTTGTAACACAAGAAATTATGTTACTCACCAGCATGGCATTATTTACACCATTCTGATCCCACCCTAGATCCTCCAGTTTCATTGAAGCTAAAATCCCTAGAATTTCCACTGAAAAAGAATGGTACAATTCCAAGAATTGTAACCTTGGATATACCCAAAAGGCCTGGGTTTGGGCAGATTTTAGCAATGTTCTGTAATATCTGAGGTAGGACAACAGCAAGTATCTCTCAATGGAACTTTTGGGAATTGTGGTTTGGCAATATCTGAAGGGTCTCATTTGCTAATACTTCAAATTGGGTAAGACTACAAGAAGATCTCCAATACCTCAAGCAACAAGTATTTTCTCTATTATCAGCTGCCTAATCCTTTTATCTGGTAATGTCAAAGATTGAGCCTAAAACTTCCCATTAGCAACACATAATAATTCCTCTAATAAAATATCAACTATCTAAATAATTTGTTTGTCTTTATTACACCTCAGTGATACCATGGACAGTGTGAAGCAGAGTGCTGCTCTCTGCCTCTTGCGCCTCTACAAAACTTCACCCGATTTGGTGCCCATGGGAGAGTGGACATCACGTGTGGTGCATCTTCTGAATGACCAGCACATGGTATGTGGTCCCTTTCGAGTTCCATTGTTTGGATATGAAATCATTTGTCACCCTCACAATAATTTGCATATCGTGCATCCTCCCGATTTATTATCATACAGTAGAGTCCCCTCAACATTCAGTTCTTATTCTCTTAAATCCAGGTATCAAGCTATTAAAAGAGGTGTATTCATACCATATATGTGAAACTAAATGCAACCAATGAAGTTTAATGTTAATCTTATTCCTAGTTTTGTGATTTATTGTATTCCAAATATCAAGTTTATTTATTTAATGTACAGTATGGCAAACCATACATTATGGTTACAAAAATGATTTAATTTAATAAGATTAAATTAATAAGAATGTAATAAGCTTGTTACAGTTCTTACAGAAGTGGTCTCAGTTTTCCGCCTTTCTCCCTTCACCTCCTCACAATACAGGGTGTGGTAACAGCTGCTGTCAGCCTCATTGCTTGCCTCTGCAAAAAAAATCCTGATGACTTCAAGACATGTGTGTCTCTGGCAGTATCCAGGCTCAGCAGGGTGAGTGAAGAAAAGAGAGACAAGAATCCATTTTTTTGCTTAGTATTATTGCACTGCCATGTTTTGTTTCAGCGTTTTTTTTAATGTTTGTGGTAGACCCAAAGGTATTTTTCCAAAAGACAACTGGACTTTCTTGTTTTTTTCCTTGAAAACATTTCACTTATCATCCAAGAAACTTCTTCAGTTCTAACTTGATGGTGGGGCATGGATGGATTTATATTCTTTGCAGTTATCTGGTCATTAGCACTCTACAGGTCAGTTGTTAGCTCTCTGAAAGTTGTTGAAATCCACTTGGGGTTTTATCTGTGTCCTCAGAGGCACCTGATTCAAAGTGCAAATGGGTTTGGAATTTCTTGGGACTACTGAAAGGAATGGAAACAGGAGATAGGTGGTGCCGTATCCCTTTCCCTCTGTTTAGAAAGGGCTTTCCATAGATGGTCTCTTTGACACCTCTTTCAAACCAATGGTCCTCTCTGTCTGGAATTTTGCTGTCTTCAAAAGAATGGACTTTGTATTTCAGATGTAGATGGATTGACATATTCTATTCTGATGGGTTTGTTCTCCTGTATTGTGACATATATTTGTGAAATGATTGTTTTATTTCCCTAATGTGCAGGTCAACATGTCTCACTGGACTGCACTGCATATGCCACGATGTTCAGTTTGTGTCTGGGTATTTTATACTTGGGGTGAACAAGCTTCTTCCTTAGTGTATTCTTGGTTTAAAGTGTGCACGTATGTTATATTGGTTAAAAATCCTTCTGAGCTTTTCAGATATTCCTGCAACATATGGAATAACAACATTGCTCTGTTTGATGTTCTCTTCTTTGTCTGTTATATAGAAGCTCCTACTGGATCTTTTAGTAGCTTTGGTGAAAGCCCACTTGGAATAGCTCCAAGTTCCGAGGGTTTCCTTGATGTATTTTTGTTATTTTTCTTTTCCCTTTTTGATGGTAGGCAAACCTTCAGCCTGATGGTGTAGGGTTCTACTCACTCCCAGTTTGTACTCCAGTGGGTGGTGAGAATCAAAATGTAAATATTGACCTGTGTGTATGCGTTTTCTGTAAACTTCCATGTTAAGATTTCAGTCTTCCTTAATATGTACTGCACAGTCCAGGAAGGCCAGACTATATTCCTTAATATCTTTCCATATGAACTTAATGTTCCAGTCCAGAATGTTGTTGTATTTTGTGAAGGCTTTCACTTTCTATGTTTCAATCTTAACCCAAGTATCATCCACATACCTATACCAGTGAACGGGTAGAATTCCTATAAAGGAGTTTAGGGCTTTGGTTTCTACTTCTTTCATGTAGAGATTGGTCACAGTGTGGGTGACCAATGATGTTCTGATTCAGGTGACTCGGAGGATACAGATAAACTTTCAAGTGGCATCAAAAATTCTCAGAGTTAACAGCTGAGCCTCAGAGTGCCAGCAACCAGATGACTGCACAAAAATATAAGTCCTTCCTTTCTCTACCATTCAGTTAGAACTGAAGAAGCTTGGATGCGAAGCAAAACATTTTCAAGGAAAAAAAACAAGAAAGTCTAGTTGCCTTTTGGAAAAGCACTTTTAGGACAACCATGATCTATTTGACCGAGAATCTCCAAAGACATTTATGATAGAATCTGTGTTTGTGGGAAAACCATAATGGTCTTGAAATCCATTGTGATTAATTAACAATTCTTTATTTGGTCATAGTTCAGCAGGAGAATACAGAAATCACAGTTAACTAAAATAAGATACAAAAGAAAGGAAATGAATATTACATAAATATTCTAGAATGTCTAAAATATTAAGGGGCTTAGAAGCAAATCTATAGTGTCAGGTGGAGATTACTGAATAGTATTTGACTGTAGACAGATGGAGTCAGATTGATGTAATAAGAGCATTTTAAAATAAATCAGAATGACAGGATATTTAATAAAAGGTGGAAACAACAACACTTGGTATGCTCCTCTGTGACTAATTAAGAAATCTGGGCATGAAGCTGCAACATCTTAATTCTCCAAAGAAAGTACATGACTGTTCTTTTTTCCCATTGTGCATTCTATTATTTGTTGGGCATGGATTCTCTGATACAGAAATTGAGCTTAGATACGCAAAAGAGGGCAATGAGGAGTAACTTGGGTAGATGTCAGAGAGGACAGCATCCTAGTCATGGATGTGATAAATGGCTTTGTCCTCCTGTCATTGAATGGTGGAGGGACAAAAGAAGGAAGTGTCAGTGTTCCAAGAAATACCCCCATAGAAAGCAGATATGGAGTCTTAATCATTTCCTTCTACAGAGCTATGAGCTTGCCTCCTTTGGAATAAGTATCCACTTGAGAGCACAGATTGAGAACATGGACAGTTGCCTATAGGATGTGGAGGATGATTTTCTGAAGTTTCTTCCATAAACTTTTGCCTTTAATGGAAGCTTCTTTTCCTGGCTGATAACTTCCTCCATTCGCTCCTGCTCTTTTATTAAGATTCCAAATGGTTCACATGCTGCAGTATATGCAATATTTATTTGGACAAATACAATATAATGATAGAGCAATAATGCATATTGGTAGATTTAGTTTGCTGTTCTCCAACTTCTTCCTAACATATCTAAGAACACAGTTCTTTGTCCTTTTGCTGAGTGACATGGTTGTCTTCTTTTCTGACCATAATAGTAGCTTGGGAAGTTGGGGCATTAAATTGGGAGTAGAAGGGCCATTTATCGTCCTACAGTTTTCCCCTGAGTCTTGTGATATCGCTAATTTTACTCAAGGAGTTGCAAAACATGAACTTTTGTGATAATGGAAGTGTAATTATTGGGGAATATGATTGTTTTGATAGACCAGATGTGGAGATTCTGACTGGCTCTCTGGGCTGCCCTACTTGTATGCTCTCCTTTCAGATTGTCTCTTCAGCCTCCACAGACCTCCAGGACTACACCTATTACTTTGTGCCGGCCCCTTGGCTCTCAGTCAAGCTCCTGCGGCTGCTGCAGTGTTACCCTCCCCCAGGTATCAAACATGTTCAATAAAGTCAAAGATAGTACTGGAATATGCCAGCTTCCTGTGCTGGAGAATAGTTGCCTGAACTTCTTGCTGATTTGCAGTTTTCTCCTTAGTAAAAGGCATAGAAGCAACAGATTATTATTAATCTGTTTTACATCTTCATCACAATTTTAATTTATAATTCAGGATAATTGACTGGTTTGAATGCATTTTTGGCAAATAGATGGGATATGAATTTAATAAATAAAAGTTAGCTTTTCTTCATTACTTTTTTCCTAGGCCTAAGGAAGGCCCCTTTTCCTCCTCTATTAAAAAGTCTGCACATACATTATGCTCATACCGTTCCTATTGTCCTCTCCCACTGCATTTGATGAAGAAAGAGATCCTGATAATACTTGTAATTTTTGTAGCATTCCAAAAACACTGAGCTTTGGTTGCATTTCCTTAAGGAGCCTTTCAAAACAACAGAGAATGGATGGTCCTAAACTTGTGAGAAACTGGAATGAAATATAGATCATCAGGGGGTGAGGGAGACTGATGAATGACTTACAGGGACTAGGATTCCTACTTATTAAGCTAACTGGCTTCCTTCCAAAGTTGCTACTCTTTGACTCCATACTTTGTTTTCTCTGCAGAAGATGCAGCAGTGAAAGGACGACTGGTGGAATGCTTGGAGACTATCCTCAACAAGGCTCAGGAACCCCCCAAGTCCAAGAAAGTCCAGCACTCCAATGCCAAGAATGCTATCCTTTTTGAAGCCATCAGTCTCATCATCCACTATGACAGGCAAGCATCTAACTTTGTTTTGGGTGGGGTTTTTTTTTTGTTTTTTTTACTAAAAGCCTATTAGATTAGAGCTGGGAAATGTATTCTCTTTCAAGGTCATCTACATTGGCAATGATAAACTCTTTTGGAGGTGTGCTCGCAACCATGCATCTCCAGAGCTGCATTCATACTCTGTTCTCCATAATACTCTGCTTCTCCTCAAAAATGCTCATCTTGTTGCACAGCTAACTTTTTAAAACCCTCCACTGATACTATTGAAACATTGATACTATTGGAGACTTTTTGAAAACTAAGTTGGGATGGTGGGGTGAGGATATGTGTCTTTGCAACATTTGAGAAGAGGAGAGTTAGCCAAAAGAATTGTCCTAAATGCTCCTCAACTCAGAAGATCTTTTTTATAAAAATAATTTGATTTCAATTTTATTACAAGGAAGCAGATTAAAAGGTCTGATCAATTTGAGTTTTCCCAATTTGTGGAGAAGGAACAAGATCTGTCTTAGACATCAGTAGGCTAAGCAGAAACAATATAGTCTCTTTGGCCCACAGACCCAAAATTCTTCAGTATTGCTTTGATTGATCAAAATCTCTGGGGAGAAAATGTTGTGTGGCTTTCAGGATTTTCTATTAAGTGTTAGCAGAGCCAGAGAAACAAACAGAATCATGAAAATCAAATGAAAAGAAGAAAGAGTTTTTATAGAATGAGATGGATAGCTGGAACACTGGAAAAGTTGAGAGACTCGTAGTCAGGCTGAGCTATGTACAGAGTACTCCCTGCTGCTCCTACTCTGGAATTAACCCTCACTTCTTGTTCTGCAGTGAACCTAACCTGCTGGTTCGTGCATGCAATCAACTAGGCCAGTTCCTGCAGCATCGAGAGACCAACCTTAGATACCTAGCCTTGGAGAGCATGTGTACCCTAGCCAGCTCTGAATTCTCACATGAAGCTGTCAAGACCCACATTGAAACAGTCATCAATGCTCTAAAGGTCAGACTCTGAAATGGCAAATGCAGGAAAAAGTGACTTTTATGGGGAGTGAGGGTGTAAGACTGAGTGAGAGTGACTTTCCCAAATTTCTCAATTCTGTTTCCAGGTAGTGAGGGAGAATGCAAGCTCAGTCACGTAGCCATTTTCCAAAGAAAGATCCTCTCTGTTAACAAGTGTAATTTCTGTTAACATTTGTAGTATATGTCACAATCTTAGACCCTCATCCCCAGTTGAGGGGAGGCAAGATTAAAAGAGGTTGCCTCTCCTTGCTCATTTTATTAAATCACATCTTTTTTCGCCCTTCATTTTCTAATTTCTCCATTTTTATTCATATTCATTCCCTTTCATTCCTTTTTTTTAAAACTATTTCAATTTTTATTCTTCGAATATTTTCGGGGTTGTCTTTCCTCCATTTCCTTTTCACAGCAATATTTTATTCTTCTTACACTCCTTTCCCTCCCTCCTTTCTTCGTACCTACTTTCTTCTTCTCTCCTCTCCTACTCCTTCTCTACTTCCCTTTCCCTTCTCCTCCTCCACCCTACTTCCTCCCTGTCTAACCTTTTCTCCTACACTTATTTCTCTTCCCTTACCTCCTCTCCTCTTTCCTTTCTTCTTTCTCTCTCCCTCTTTCTCCCTTCCATCTCTCTCCTTCTTCTTATCTCTCTCCATTGCTGTATCTATTTTCAATATCTCTAACGTCCAGACATCCGCAATTCTCTCATTTATTACACATATTTTTCAAACCTCCTCTTCTGTATTTTAAACCTTAACATTGTCTTCATCTTATTCCATTTATATTACAGTCAATTAGTACAACTTTCCACCTCTTATTTTCTTAACATTTCTATTCAAAATTCAATATTTATTATTTTCTTCCAACAATGTACATCATTTACTAACATTTCAATTTTATTCCCTTTTACATCTTAAATTTCAATCATCTTGATTTATAAACCGTGCCATTCCAAATTTCCTCTGCTGGATTTTCCATTCTTTTATAAATTTAAAATTTATTTCTTAATCATCAACTTTAATTTTTTCTCATTCCATGCATTGTCCAACACAAAAAAAGAAAAAAGAAAAAAAGGAAGCAAATGTATCACTATTTTAATTTCTTTTCTTTTATTAATTTTTCTCCTACTTCTAACCATTTTCAGATCCCATCTCTTAATATTTTTCTCCCTGTCTTCCCTTCTTTCATTTTCTTCTTTCTCCCTTTCTTGTTTCCACTTTTCTCTGACTTTTACTCTTTTGATGTCCCCCCCTCAATTTTTCTGTATTTCTTCCTCTTCTCTAACTGCTAATCCCAGTGTAATCATCTGTTTTTTTATTGTTTTTTTTTATTTTTTTTATTTTCCTTCTCAATCTTTTCTTTTTTGCTCCTCCCCCTTTTAAAGTTTCTTTCCCTCTCTCCATTTTTATTTTTTTACTATCAGTCCCAATATGATCATCTATATTATCCTCACTGATTTCTTTTCCAGCATTATATCTCGTAATTTCCTCATCTTCTCTTT
Source organism: Ahaetulla prasina (assembly GCF_028640845.1). Lineage (NCBI taxonomy): Eukaryota > Metazoa > Chordata > Lepidosauria > Squamata > Colubridae > Ahaetulla > Ahaetulla prasina. The sequence continues at coordinate 32,736,260 of NC_080542.1, read as the reverse complement.
TTTTTATTTTTAAACCATAAATCTGCTTGTTTGTTTCCATTAATAGACTCTCAGACCATCAAAAGCATCTCCCATAATTCCTCCCAATTCTCCATATTTTCAATACAAGGAGAAAGACTTTTAAAATTTTTTTATCATAATTTGTATATAGTCTAAATTCCAATTTATTACTTTAACTTAACCCAAATTCAAGTCCATATATCTCTTTTCTTCTTTGTTTCTGGAAGAGTCGAATTCCAATATTTTTTAAAACTGTTTCAGTTTAAGTCTTTATCGGTTCAACTCCCCCTTTTTCTTTTACAATCTCACGACAGCTGTTAAAACAATGCTTCCTCCTGATTTTCCCCCTTGGTCTGAATGATGTGATACTTTCTTTCCTCCAGCAGATATCTCTTTCCAATTCACAAATGCTTCAGCAACAAAATGTCCCTTGTTAATCTACAAAGTTTATTTCCTGTCTTAGTTCTTTTGTTAGCAAACGATGTTTTCTTCAATTTTCTGTTCCTTTTAGTATTTAATCTCTTCCAAAGCCAAATTAAAATTCAGATGGAAAGTCCTTTTTGGGGGCTTTAATTACAAAGTTCCATTTTACTTTTATTTTCTTCTATTTATACTTCCACATGCCAGTTTAGCCGCTGATTTCAAATTGAAGACTTCTTTTAAGCTTTAATAAGTTTTCTTCTTAACCTATGTGTTGGCAAATCACTTTTCCGGTAAGAATACTCTAGTCAATCGTCTCTCCTGCTCCAATCTTTTTGTGTGGCCACCCCAGCTTGTGACAGCTCTAATGGCTGTCTTCCCATGCCACAGAGTCAGAGGTTAATGTTGGTGCTCCAAGGAATTTGCCGCTTCCCTGCCCACGCCAATCCATGCCTCCCTTCTTCGCTGTCTCTGCAAGACAGCTATGGTCCATGAAGGACCCCCATAACGGCTGGGATATCAGCGTTCCTCCGGAGCCCCTGGGAATTGCCATCCCGCAGCGATGTTGGCCACGCCGCCCCTTATCTAATATTAGGAAAGGAATAAAAAATTATGATAAAATAGGAATATTAGGAAAGGAATAAAAAATTATGGAAAAAAATATTTTGGCAAAAATTGTAACTAAGAAAAATATATTTGAAGATTTTGAATTGTATAAGATAAGAGAATGTCAATACTCTGTTCATGAATTGTGTCAGTGTGGAGGGGGGAGGAATTTAAAAGCCAATAAAAACTTGTATTTAAAAAAAAGAGGTTGCCTCTCCATCCTAAAATTACAGGAAGGAACAAACTGTGAATCATGTGTTGCATAAGGTACCCCAGCCTCCAAATTTGGGGGCAGAATTTTCAGTCATTCAATTTTTAGCTTTTTTCTCAGCAAATAATAGGTAAAACTGCATCTGTTCTTTAATACCCTTCCAAGCCATCTCAGCCCTACTTTCAAGAATGGGCTGAAAATTCTCATGTACTTCCAGTTATCTTGTTGTATCAAAAGGAAATGAGCTCTCTGGCCCTTACAAACAAAAATATATATGTACATGAAAATATGTGCTCCAAAGCTTGCCCACTTCTGCTGTAGAGCATTGGGAAGAAACCTAGGAAAGAACTCAATTGAAGTCAGAAGGAAATAGTCAAGATTATGTAGCATTTACAGTCATTTTATCAAATACTTTAGATTTAGGAACCTAAAGTTTGTATTTTTCATTTTGATCTATTTGATTATTTTGGGAAGCAGCTTTCTAGCATTATCATTGTCACTTTAATTACCATACTTCAATATACATTGATGAAATGTCAAAAGCCTGGCAAAGATCCAAGAATAAATTTACTGTTTTTAGGCTTTAGTATCCTGCTAGTTTTTTACATCTTTCTAGTTTGAAAAGAAGTTAGACAAATCCTGAAAATATTGGCAATGGGTGCAGTCTTTTAAAAAATTGACATGTATGTGGAGTTAAATCTTATATATATTTATTTGTCACTTGTTTATTACATGTTCATATTGCTGCTGTAATCTACAGGGATTCCTAGAAGTTAACAAATAGTTTATATATAATGAAAATTAAAATGGCCACAGTTGCTAAACTAAAACAGATTATAAATTACTTCCAATTAACTGGAGATAGTGTTCTCTAGTTAATCTTCAAATGACTTTGAAGAATTCAATTTTAACCAACTTTGGCAAAATTACCAAGCTGCTCTAACTTCTCAAGTAAGACTGTCTCATTGCTCATTGGAGTCCAGAGTCATTAGTGTAAAAAACTTTTTGAAAAAAGCGGGGGGGATACCAGCCCCCGATCCCCTCACAGGAGAACTACCAGTAGCTTTTTCTGGGAAGAATGTATCAAAAGTGTTGATTCCAATAAGAGAAACAGTCCTGCAAGTACTTGGCTGACAAGACATGTAGAGCTTCATTGAGTATAAATGGTCCTTTGATTTCACCTAGTAACATAACTGGAAATCAGCTTGCACAAGTAGTAGAAGAAACAAAATCCTAACAGAAAAAAAATAAGTCTATAGTGAGTGCCGCTGGCTGTGTCCTACAACTATTACTTGAATCTTTCTGACCAAAATTACTTCCTTACTGAAAATGTTGTTTCATATACAGAATGTACAGTATCTAAATTTTAGCAACCATATTACTGCATTGCTGTAACTTCTGTTCCTTTGGATGTATTTTGGGAATTCTTATTAGCTTAATGATCAGAGAGTAATGGACCACAAAACTGAGATAAAAAGAGAAAAGAAGAAAGGGGAAATCCCATTGAAAGGGCAAATATAACATCCTTTTAATTGTTCCTTGTATATCTAATCTTTTGTGTTGGTCTCCTTAATACATTTTGCAACTTGTATCTGTTTAAGCTAAATTGGAGGTGTGATTGGCTCTTAATTAATGCTGAAGGTAAAAGGTTTTGTCTCTGTTTAACTGCCCATCTCGTTTTACAGACGGAACGGGATGTGAGCGTTCGCCAGCGAGCTGCCGACCTCCTCTATGCCATGTGTGACCGTACAAATGCCAAGCAAATAGTCTCGGAGATGCTTAGCTATCTGGAAACAGCAGATTACTCAATTCGTGAAGAGATTGTGAGTATCGGTTGCCAACTCATTTGGAAGAGGAACCTGTGTTTTTTCATCTCAGTAGATTGCAGAGAAACATAATGAATGCCTGCCTCAACATGAAAACTGGTCTGGAGAGGGCAGACCAGTTGGGAGTTGGCAGCCACATTTTCTTTTCTTTTCTGTCAGGTGCTGAAGGTGGCCATCTTAGCTGAGAAATACGCCGTAGACTATAGTTGGTATGTGGATACCATCCTCAATCTGATCCGCATTGCTGGTGACTATGTGAGTGAGGAGGTGTGGTACCGTGTCATCCAGATTGTCATTAACCGGGATGATGTGCAAGGATATGCAGCTAAGACAGTCTTTGAGGTGGGTGGTCTTCACTTGTGACACTGACTATCCCTTCTTCTACAAGATGCTACAAAATGTCTACAAAATGCTAAGTATTTATTGATGCAAGGGAATGAAATTAAGTGTTATGAAGTTGGTTATGGCTGATTGTGAGGGCAATATTATGAACTTGGACGGTATAACTATTGAGCTTCATACACACATAGTTTTGCAGTATATTTGATGCTGAATATATCAGATTCCGGAATGTCAGGAGTTGTCAGTCAATCTAAAAGAGCCTGAAAAAAATTGAATCTGTTTAAGGCTTTGAAAGGAGCTCAAAAAATATCCAACCTGCCCTTCGTTTTAAGAGCAATGATGTCATAATAAACAAAAATAGGAGCTTATTCTCAAGTTGCATCTACTTAACTGCCCACCATGCACCGTATTTGCTTTATTTTTTCTAGGCTCTTCAGGCACCTGCTTGTCATGAGAACATGGTGAAAGTTGGAGGCTACATCCTTGGGGAATTTGGGAATCTCATTGCTGGGGATCCCCGTTCCAGGTAGATAATATGAGAGGAAATGGCTTGACCTGGGTAGAGTGGAGTGAGGTGCGATAGAACAGCTTCTATGAGGGGTGTGGGGGAAAGCAGATACTAGGATTGTATTGAGACTGTAGCAATCAGAATTCCCAACCAGCCTGACTAAAGAAAATTGTAAAAAGTTGCAGCCCCAGCACATCTGAAGGGCGACATCATTCTCCTGTCTTACTGATTATGGGGCATTTAAGGAGTTGTTCTTTAATGTTGTGAGGGAAGCCTGTGAGAATGTTTCCTTCACATTTCCTCACCTGTAGATCTCAGGGGCTCTGACTCGTGTTGTCTCCTGTTCTCTTTTCTCCACCAGCCCTTTGGTTCAATTCAACCTTCTCCACTCCAAATTCCACCTCTGCAGTGTTTCCACTCGGGCCCTACTTCTCTCTACCTACATCAAATTCATAAATCTCTTCCCTGAAACAAAGGGCACCATCCAGGAAGTGCTGCGCTCAGACAGCCAGATCCGCAATGCCGATGTGGAACTGCAGCAACGTGCCGTTGAATACCTCAAGCTCAGTTCTATTGCCAGCACCGATGTCCTGGTGAGGGAAGAACTGAGAGGGGGGCACTGATAGCCCTATCTCTCAGTGAAAATAGATTCTTACTTTTTCCTTATTAAAACGTTGCAGCCGTAAACTGAGAAAAGTTGACTCAGAGAGCATTGGAAGAGAAAATACGAAACTTCTCTTTTTGGTGGAATGGATCAAAGTTTCACATTTTTGTACTTGGTCCAAAGCCAGTTTTTATCCTTTTATCTGAAAGTGGAGTCGGCTAGGATGGTACTTCAGTTGAATACTAGCCTTTGAGGAGTGTACTACAGTGATGTCTCCAGATGAAACGGAACTAAAAGTTCTAGCTTATTTGTTTCCTTTAAGGAGGAGAGTTGGGACTGAAATGTGTTGCCTAGAACCAATACATATTATCCCAGAAAAACATAATGCAACTATTTGCAATGTTTGTGGGTTTAAAAAGTGCAAAATCACCCTGCTGGGGGGGAGGGGTTCCCTAAAAGACATATGGAGAACCTGCAATAACTTTCAAGTCACTTATTCTGCATTAGAGAAGTTCCAGGCAGGTGACTTGCCAAGAGCAAACATCATAGAGAAAGTGGATGGCTGCACAGGGCCAATAGAATAAAGCAGATAGTCCACATGCAGTAGGTGGTCACATTGTCTTTAGGATTTTTTTACTTTGCAGAACTCTGAGTTCCAATCTTTTTCCATAACTACAAGGTTTATTGACAGGGCATGTTGGTACCTGTTTCCAATTTTCATCCTTACTGCTTTAGGCTACAGTACTGGAGGAGATGCCACCATTCCCTGAACGTGAATCTTCCATTTTGGCAAAACTGAAGAAAAAAAAGGGTCCCGGGGCTGGCAGCGAGTTAGAAGACGGCAAAAAGGATCCGAATTCTGAAATCAATGGAGGCATGGAGCCCTCAGCCAGCACTGCTGTGAGTGCAAGGGAAAAGGAGAAGGCTGGAAATGGAGAGTGGGGGTCTTGGAAGGTTTCCTAGAAAGAAAAGGATGCTGTATGTGAAGTCTGTGGGAAAGGGAAGAAAAAATAGAAAAGACAGGAAATAACAATTAAAAATTCTAATCTCGTACAACCCTGTCAGATTATAAAGCAGCAGGATTTTTCATCCTCTAATCATTTCCTTCAATGACACCAACATTTTGGTAGGTACGTTATGAAATGTTAGTAGATTTCCTTTGTAATATGTAATTCATTGTATCACCAATAACAGCATTCTCCTCTACTCCTGGTCTTGGTCTTGGCCTAAAACTAAATTCATATCTCAGAGAGCAGACAGCAAACAGATGTGTTATCTGAGACTTAATTTCAACTCCAGTTTGCACTTTTATTCTTTTTTTACTGTTTCCCCTTGCCTTTCATGTCAACTAAGCATGAAACTTTCGCAAACAGTTTAACAGGCTCGTCAAATCTCAGAGGAAAGAGCTGTAATGAAACTGATATATATGAAGCCCAACTTCCAGGAATACTTTAACTGCATATATTTTATCTTGACACAGCACAGAAATAAAGAACTCAAGTCCTGATCTTTATTTCTATTCCTAAGGTAGAGAGAAATAATTGAGTTCCGTTTCTAAGTTAGGATCATGAAAACCAAAAAAACTTTTTGCCCATTTTCTTTCTCTTGCAGTCAACGCCGTCCCCATCTGCTGACTTGTTAGGTCTCCGAGCCACACCAGCGACTGCATCTGGTGCACCTGCCAGCACTGGCAACCTTCTAGTGGATGTTTTCTCTGATAGCCCATCTACTACAACTGGCCTGGCCTCTGGTGCAGAAGAGAATTTCCTAAGGTAATATGGTAACTCAGGTCCAGGCTGTCTTTGCTCCAGCCTTCCTAAGAAAAGGGATTGATGCACTGGATCAGTCTAAGCATGTCTTGTAGTCAAGGGAGTGCTAGCTTTTTCTAGACAACTGCTGGGAGCTCATATAGGATACAAGAGTGATTGCTCTGTTAAGAATGCAGATTCTGATCTATAGCTCTCATGGAGGTTTGTGAGGAGTGAGTCATAGTAGCTGAGTGCCTTATTCCATGGAGAAAGTTCCAGCTCAAAGGGTAGATCATCATCTGCCACCTAATGTGAGTAGCAGTTGATAGGAGGACTTCTTGTGCTCGAGAGCCTCATCCAAGAGTAAGAGGGACAAAGTAAGTAGATATACAAGTGCCTATGTTTGTAATAAGAAGATGACCATGTTATATATGCATCTTTGAATAGAATAGGCAAGATTGATCTACAGGTGTTTGTTTCCAAGTAGCTTGGGAGTTTTGGGCTTCCTTTCTCTAGATGGGCAATTAGCACGCCAGTTCTCAAGGCCTTGTCTTGCTCTCTCTTTGTCTTGGGTGTGAGAGTCTCTCTCTTTCTCTCTCTGTCTGTCTGTTGCCTTTTTGGAATGGTTTCCTCTCTCTTTCTCTCTCTCCCTTTCACACCTCTTGCCTTGGATGAAACAGTGACTTGGAGGCAACTCCTGAGAATCCTGCATCCCTATTGGTGGAGGCTGACCTGCCTGCAGAGTAAGGGGTTGAATCTCTCTCTCCCTCTTCCTCTCTTTCTCCCTCTCTCTCTCTCTCTCTATCCCTCTTTCTTTCTCTTTCTGTATGCTATTACAATCTTCCCATCACTATTTGCATTTCATTGGATTTCGCTAAGAGAAGGATCACAGATGTTAGTGTGATAACATTGTGAATTCTCAAAAAGTGAAAAGAATGGCAAAGTCACAATGTAACATGTGATGTATAGAGAGTCTACACAAGAGCTTCTAAACGTGTCCTCTGTAACTTTGTCCCATTTCTGCTCCCTTCGGTGGTCACCCATATGCTTAGAACTACCTCCCAGAATACCTGCTCCATTGCTTGCTTTTTTCCAAATTCTGTATCAGAATCCATTTTTTTAATGAAACATTGGGAACATCTTTCTATTCCCCATGTTCAGCTGGAAATAGCCAAACATAAGCATGCGCTACTCATAATTTTAGCATTTTGCTTGTTTACCCCACTGCAATTTCTTGATTTTTATGATTTCCAAGATAAAATCTAGACACTAAGACTGCAGGGGCAAAAATCTGTCCATCTGGACATTAGAAACTACTATGTACTAATAAAGTAATAGTTTCCACAGAAGAGAGATGAGTGGAGTGAGAAATACACTTTTTCTAGAAAGGGCATTCTCGGTGTGTTGCTAGATTAGGAGGAGACAGTCTGGCATCCAATACCCAAGTCAACCACAGTTGCCAAAAATCACCAGCAGATTTCTTCTTAGTTGAGGTGGGGAAAAAATGAACATTTTACATAATAGTACTCTTAAAATAATTTTGACATTGTTATAGTAACAAAAGCACAACAACCTGAAATTCCTAACAAAACTGTAAAATAAAAAAGAGGCCATAGGCTTGCCTATTTTATGTGACACCTATGCGTTTACTAAGTCTTTCCCTGCCTCCCAACTCATTAAGAACAATCCATACCTATTAGAAACATGCTATAGCCTGTAGAGTTGCAATCTACAACCTTTCCATCATTTGATCTAATCCTGATCCCTAACTGTTTCAAGCTCCTTCTCTGCTTCATATGATCAGGAACTTCAGAAATCAGAACATGAAAACTAGAAAGTCATACATCTTTGAGTGGAAACAAGTCAGTCATTGGTTGCTTCAATGTGGCGTAGGCAGGATAGGGACTTGAAAAGGAGGAATCCTCTTTCAAGGGACTTGAGTAAGACAGTAATTCAGAATTGGGTTTCTTAGGGTTGAGAATAAATTGTTGTATTTTAAGATGTCAGGACATCCAGATTGCACACCGACTGGATTTCTAGATGAGAATCCATTTGAATCAATACCTTAATTAGGTTGGTTCAGAAATATAGAATATGTACTAGAAAAAGTCTTAGCTCCCACGAATTTTAGACTTCTTTTCTTTCATTGGTTTTTAAATGTGAGGAATGTGAATTTATTAGTGAAAATATAAAAACATAATATATAAAAGTTAGCTTGGCTCTCATCCTCTACAGAGTTTCTGTGCTCAGGAGTTCAGATGTTGTGGGATTACAGCTTCCATCATCTCCCTAAAATCTGGTCTGGGCTGATGCAAGTAAGAATCAAACAATATCTGAAAAGCTAAGATTTGGAATCTCTCCTTTATAGTATTTTTCAGGAATATTCCAGTTCTCCTTCTGCCTTGGTACCTGCTCTATGGCATGTTCTCTCTATGTTTAGATGTGTGTGGTTTGATTCCCTTCTCTTTTTCTTTTTCTGATACTAACATGGTGCTGTACCAGGTGACTCATCTTTTCTGCTCTTTTTCTTCCCTGCCTCTGTCAACTGCTGGCCCCTTTGCTATGCCCCTTCACCACCACCAGCTCAGGGGCTGCTGCTTCTGTCTCTGAGGACTCTGCTTTGCCTATTGCTGAGGCTGATGAACTGCTTCACAAGTAAGATCCTGGGGTAGGACTGCGGCTCCTGAATGCTAGGATTTGGGGCACGGGACTGGACTTAGTGCCACTCCCCTTTGACATATGTGTGGGATGGCTTCCTCCAGTCTGAAACACTGAAACCTCAGTCAACATTATTCACTGTCGCATAATTTCACCTCCAGGAAGTACTCTCCAGATGGGATGATTGGGAATTGGCCATCCCAACATACTAGATAAATGTTAATGTATGAGCTTGAGGAGTTAACAGGTTGAGCTCTATACCTTAGTGGGAGGAAGGGATGAGTGGCTTTGTATCAGAAATGGTAAATGTGGGGAAAGTGGCTTGCATTTCCAGTAGAAATGACATGCACGTTTACAAATAATGGGTAGTGTTTGCTTACTTCTAACAAAATCTTCATGAACTATCACAGGTTTGTGTGTAAGAACAATGGGGTGCTCTTTGAGAACCAGCTGCTGCAAATTGGGGTGAAGTCAGAATTCCGGCAGAACTTAGGTAAGTGTTTGTAGTAGGTTGAATACAATAGGCAAGTTGGGATTTGTTCAAGACTGGACAGATCTGACACATCCTGTGTCCTTATATGAGGGCAACCTTTTTTTAAAAAATGAATACATTGTAGACAAGAAGTGGTCTTTTTTGAGTTGAAGACTGGAAGACATGTTGTAGGGTTAGGTGGATGTTAGGTTACATATACTTGTCTCACTCTAACATTTCTGTGAAGAGCCAATATGAGGTGTACAGGTTTGTGATACCCAGTTTCTTTTCCCCACTCACCCATGAAACTCAAAAATAAGATATTCTGTATTCGCTAAGTTGTCTGTTCTAGGATAGTGCTGTAAATTCAGATAGATAAGATAGATAGATAGATAGATAGATAGATAGATAGATAGATAGATAGATAGATAGATAGATAGATAGATAGACAGACACACAGACACACAGACACACAGACACATACACAGACAGATACACAGACAAACAGATAGACAGACAGACAATATATATGGCTGCCCATACTACTATATATGTGATTCTGGTAGACATATTAAACTAAGTTCAACCATTAAAATCAATTAAACCAATTCAAACTACAGTTAAAAACTACAATAGAAAGATAAGAGATAGTGCAATCTAAACTTTTACACAATGCAACCATTTAATGGACTTCACACTTCCATTGGATCCCCAAGCCCAATGACACATCCAAGTTTTGAGAGTATTCTGGAAGGCCAGCAGAGTTAGGGCCTTTCTCGCCTCAGGAGAAATACTGTTCCAAAGGGCAGAAAAGGCTCTCCATTGAGTCCTGCTAAATGAATCTTCTTGGCCAATGGGACTCAAAGCATACCCCTTCTGAGAGACCTGATGGGATGTGTAGATTAATTGGAGAGGCAGTCCCCCTATATTGCTAAGAACCCCAATACTTTCCTATTATAAAAAGGTAGAATGGCTCATTGCAAGGTCTAGCTGGATCTCTAGTGTCTTTCTATAACTTCTCCCATGACCGACACCATATGTTGCCACGTCATCCTTCATTCCCCGGAAATGTGGCTGCTTGTCGTGGCACCCATGTCATGTTTCGCCACCACACCAGCCACATGTCCGGTGACCTCACCACCCTCGTGCAACCCATAACCCGGTGCCCACTCCACTGTAACAAAGCACTAGGTAGGTGCTTCCCACGCTCCAGTCCCCTCCTGCTTCATGTGTCAAGTGGAGCTAGGCTTGACACCCCATCTTGTTTAAAAAATTGTTTTAAATCAACTTTACTGTATGATTCCTTACCAGATATTTCACTTATAGTTCACTAAAGATAGGAAGGTTTTCTACTCTGCATGTGATACCCATTATCTGCACAAACACACTTAGTCAAAAAAGGGTTAATACTGAATTAATGCATTTTTTTGGATTTGTGCAATATATTGAATAGATTGATTCATATAACTCTCAAAGCCACAAGTAGAAAAACTGAATTAAGCCTAATAGCATTTTAAGGTTTTTGTGTCTTAATGGTTTGTGTGAATCCATAGTCTCTAACAGTTGGAAAAAGAAAAGAAAACGTTGCCTAAATTTAATAATCTTAAGCAAGAAAGAGAAAGTGAGGAAAGGAACTGATAAATAGAAATGACAGTATACAACATGAAGATAGGTGGGGGTAAAAGGCAGAGCCCTAATTTGGATGGATTGTGAGGACGATGTATTCTTTCCAGTCTAACACCAGCCAATATGCCTGAATTCACAAGTTATATAAATTGTAACAGTTTGTTTGATTTATTTAAATTAAATTAGGCCATTTTAATTTATAAATTACAGTTAATCACTGAACTGAGTAACCTTTGATGGCACCACAGAAATATACTTTAATAATGGTTAAAAACTCCAAATAATTAGGTTTTTTTGGTGAAATGTTTAATAATCCCTCAAAATCACACTATTGTTTTACATTTCCTTTGGTTTGGGGATTCGCCAATTGATATCAAAGACATTGCAGTACCAACTCTAGACTTGTACACTGTCTGAATTTAGGCACTTGTAATTAAATAAACTATGGCGCAATCCAAGAAAGTATGGGCCACAGCCATCCCATAGTATATTTCCACCCTTCTAGGCCGAATGTATCTTTTCTATGGGAACAAAACATCCGTCCAGTTCCAGAGTTTCACCCCAACAGTCAGTTATCCTGGTGACCTGCAGAACCATATCCTTTTATGTATGATGCTAGTAGAAAAAGAAGAGTTTGTTTGGGGTGGCTTTCAAGCCCTCGGGTATCGTATTCTGTTTGTGCACTGCTCAGAAGCAGTGGTAACCTTTTCCTTAGCCCAGTTCACAGCTCAACATTCAGACGAAAACAGTGGAGCCACTGGTGGAGGGAGGAGCTCAAGTTCAACAGGTCCTGAACATTGAATGCCTGAGTGATTTCACGGAGGCCCCCCTTATCAACATCAAATTCCGGTATTGCTGCTTGACATCTCAGCCTAATCTTCAATTCTAAAGAAGAAAAAGTTTCTATATCTGAGCAATCAAAGGCATTTCAAAGTGGTTGCAGTCGGAGCCTGCATATCCACCTTTGTGTTTGCACAGAGAACACTAAAGAATCAGAATATGAAAAGCTGGAGAGGCTGGGATTCTAACCTTCAGAATTATGGGCAAAACCAAAACCAAACAAGTAGTACTTCTAATAATCACTAATTTGCATTTTAATTTCTGTCTTGACATGTGTTTGCTTTGCTTCATCCCTGTCTCCCACATTTCCATGAGCTGCATTTTGTAAAATCCCATCAGCCACAAATTTATCATCTTATTGTATTTCTGCTAATTATTCAAAATATGCTTGGACTGGTCAATATTCTAGGAAGCTCCCAACAGAAAACAGCCCCCAAAACCTGCTTCCACTTTTGATAGTCAGGGGCCTCTAATCCTAGGAAATGGATATGATCAGTAGTTAACAATAACCTCATTCTTCTTGCCTTTATCCCCCTTTTAAAGTTTCAATAATGTTATTAAATAATGCAGACTCATGGGTCTGTTTGTCCTTATTTCTCATTTCTGATAGCTATGGTGGGACGTTGCAGAATCTCACTCTCAAATTGCCTATCACTGTCAACAAGTTTTTCCAGGCAACAGAGATGCAGTCACAAGACTTCTTCCAGCGCTGGAAACAACTTAGCTTGTAAGTTTGCACAATATGAAATATCTGGAAATGAGGATCACAAATGATAGTTTGTATATAGGTAGTCCTTGAATTATGACCATAATGGAGTTAAGATCTTGCTTAACAAACCTTGTTCTTCCTGATGTGGCAGTTAATTGAAAGTGTGGGTTAAATGGTGTGGTTTTTTGGGTGCGCTTCAAGATTTTGGTTACCACCTTTAAAGCGCTCCATGGCTTAGGACCCGGGTACTTACGAGACCGCCTGCTGTTACCCTTTGCCTCCCACCGACCCATACGCTCTCACAGAGAGGGTCTCCTCAGGGTGCCGTCCGCCAAACAGTGTCGGCTGGCAGCCCCCAGGAGTAGGGCCTTCTCTGTGGGGGCGGCGACGCTCTGGAACGAACTTCCCCCTGGCCTACGTCAAGTGCCTGATCTTCGGACCCTCCGTTGTGAGCTTAAAACACATTTATTCCTTCAAGCGGGACTGGCATAATAGTGTGGAATTTTAATTTCGGGGTTTTGTTGATATTTAAAAATTTTAAATTTAAATCTTAATTATCAGCCTTTATAATTCTGCTATGTTTTAACTGTGGTTTTAATTGTATATATTTTGTGTTTTTACTTCTGGCTGTACACCGCCCTGAGTCCTTTGGGAGAAGGGCGGTATAAAAATTTAATAAATAATAATAATAATAATAACAATAACAATAACAATAATAATAATAAAGTGGAGCAAGAGGTGCTTTGTAAGTTAATGAGGCCTAGTGGAGGCCCAAGCCTGCCTGTCCTGGCCTCCCAAGGCCTCCCCCATCCCGAGATACCTAGTGCTCCGTTTCTCACCCTTGAAATTCCCACAATCCTGCTTTGTCTCCCCCCCTCGGTCCCCACAGACCTTTTTTCCCCTAGTCAGGTCCCCACAGGGCTTCCCCCACTCCCAGCACTGGAAAGTCTGCAGCGCTGTGCAAACCATATTAGGTCAGGCAGCCAGATGGCATGAGTCCAGAAGCAACCGCCATTTCTTGAGCAACTAGAATTCAATGCAGTCATTTAGAAAATGGAGGCCACTTCTGAAATTGCGCTATGCAGCTATTCATATTGCAGTGCTCCAGAAAGCTCCTGAAATTTTCAAAAGGCAAGTGTGTGATGGGTGACAGGTGCTAGGGGGGCAGCCCTAGCCCTACTGGGACTGGGGTGGGAGGAGGCCTGTGGGGATCTGGACCTGGAGATAGGTGGGGGGAAGTGTTGCAGCACCCTTGTAGTCAGTTGTAAAGGCAAATGATTGCAGGAGAGCTGCAACAGCTGTAATCTCAGAATGGGTTCATAAGTAGCTTTTGGAGGATCCACCATAACTTTAAAAGGTCACTAAGCAACCCATCATTAAGCAAGGACTTAATGTGAGAGAAAAAGGGACACGAGGTGGGTTTGTTTTTCCAAGGGGTGGAGATATTTCAAATTCTTCAGCCGAATAATCTGTGAATAAGAATACACATGAACTTGGCAAAGTCCTGCCTTTTTTTAATTTTATCTTTGCCTTTTAAAATTGTAAATGGTTCAACCATTACCATATATGACTGAGGCGCTGAAAGCATGTAACAAGATAGATGACTAGAAAAATAGGACCTGAATTACTGATCTGATCCTTTTCTGCAGGCCACAGCAGGAAGCTCAGAAAATCTTCAAGGCAAACCACCCCATGGATTCAGAAGTGACAAAAGCAAAAGTAAGTTGTTTTGAATGCTATGAAAGACTTGCAAGCTTTTATTTATTCCAGGGCAATTAATTCAGTTATTTTAATTTCAGATCAGGATATGTCTATAGTACTAATATGCTCAAATGAGTGAAGATTAAAGCTTTGGAAATCATGCTTGTCCAGGGCAATTATGGAACACATTTTCTTCAATTGTTTAGTATTAGTTTGGGAATATTAATGTATTATATTTAGGACTGTTGATTTTTCCATTGATCACCACATTTTTTTTCTTACGAAAATTGGCATAACATCAAGCTAGAAGAGGCAGCCATTGTATAAATGTCTGTGTTGCAGAATTCTGAAACAGTTTTGCAGGTATATCTTTCTCCCATTATCAGCTTTCTAAGGTGGGTGTAATTTGCAGTGATACCCTCTATTGCAATTGTATAGTTCCAATTAAGTTCCAGTCTATTCCTCCAACAGCTGTTAGGTTTTGGCAGTGCACTCCTGGAGAAAGTGGATCCAAACCCTGATAACTATGTAGGAGCTGGAATCATCCAGACAAAAGCACTGCAGGTTGGATGCTTGCTGCGACTGGAACCCAATGCTCAGGCACAGGTGAGAGCTCCTGAGACCTCTGGAACTGAAGGCATACAAGTTGGCACTGAAATAAAAGCATAAAAATTGGGAAACTGAGACTTCTGGGAGTTCTAAGGAACTGATGGGAAATATAGATAAAACTGAAGAAAAGGTGTAGCTGAAAGTTTACCAAACCACCAAACTAATGTGGACAACTGAAGGGACATAATGTTTAAGCTCTTCTCTTTTAACCAACTTTCCTTTCTCCTTCCTACAGATGTACCGGCTGACCCTTCGTACCAGTAAGGAGTCTGTTTCAAAGCACCTTTGTGAGCTGCTTTCCCAGCAGTTCTGAGGCATCTGCCACACCATAGGAAGGGGAGGCCATTCCTGCACACTAAATGCCTCTGTACATCTCATCCCAACACTCTCCAAACCAGGGGCCTCCAGAAAGACTGTACTGCTCCCTGCCTGTTGTTGTGATAACCTCTGTGTTCTCATTGCCTAGCCCGGGCCAGCATCAAGAGGGATAAGTGAGGGGGGAGCAAAAGTATGGACCCTTGGTTGGACAAAATCAAATTGGGTTAGGGGAGGGATGATGGGTATTGGTGCAGGGCATTCTTTCAGTAGTAATCATCCCCTTGGGCAAAAGGGCAATTTTTGGAAGAAAGCTAGCTTTTGTCCCATGCTGTAAACTGGTCCATCTCATTTTGGGATGAGGCTGAAATCTGTGGTCTTAATTCTTCACCCATTACCACTACTTTTATATGATTTAAGCTGGCATTTTATTTTTGTTTACAGTATGTATCTTTAGTTTCTCACCCATGGACTTTCTCCTTTCTGCTGTGGAAAGGGATAGCTTCTCTGGCTCCCCTTGAGCCGGCTGGGGAGAAGGAATAGGATTGTGTGGGTCTATGGGGAGGAGGGGATATTCTTGTAGGCAGTCGTTTTGTGTTTCTTTGCCTTGTGTGTTTTCCCCATGGATGGGGATGTAAATTCTCCTTTTCCTTTGCTATGATCATTCCAGTGTTACAGTTACGTGTATTTGTGGGAACGTAATTTTGACAGCATCCTGCCTCTTTCTTCAGCTCTAGAAAGAAACTACATGAAGATGATAGGAAAAGAGACAATTTCTTTCCTCTTCTGCCTCCCCTCGCCATCTTTTCAATTCCCAGGAAGAAGTGCCTCAAGCAGGTACAAGAGTTTGGGAGATGGACTCCGGAATGCTGCCCTCCGTGCATTTTGGAAAAGAGAGGGGGAAGGGTTCAGATCATGCTAGTTTGGGGGTGTCCCAGCTTCCCATGCTGGCCCGGGCTCCATGTTACTCTGCTGTGTAGGTGTTAACTAGCGCATCTTAGTTTATCTGGGTTTTGAATGCCTGTATCTATCTCCATGTGACTCTAATAAAACCGTGAGATTGGGGGAGAGCCAGAATCAAGCCAGGCTGGGTCACCCCCACACCGCTGACTGATTTGTTGCATACTGCTCTTTATATGTGGACAGGGTAGAAATGGATGGAGAACAGTCCCATACCATACAGTGTGCCTGGCCTTAGCATTTGCAATAGGATGTTCAGCTAAGTTGTATGGAACTAGTTACGTGTAAGCTTGAGCCTCGCCAGGATTGCTTTCTCCATGTAGTGGAAAGCATGGAAGCTCTCTCTTCCTTTATGCAAAGATAGGCAAATAAGTATGCAGAAAAGAATAATGTCTTCTTCATTTGATGGGGTCCTCATTTATAAACCACTTGTTTAGTGACCATTGAAACTTACAATGACACTGAGAAAGGGGCATTCATGACTGATCTTTAATTTACAATGTCCTGCAGTCATGCTTTTGCCATTTGCAACATTTTTTGCCAGCTTTCTACAAGCAAAGTCAATGGGGAAGCCAGCAGATGGTGATCACATAACACCCTCACTTCATGACGGCATGAACTTTACTTAACAATGACAACTAGAGTTGCCGGAATTTTTGTTACTAAGCAGTGCAATCATGATGTCATTCTTTACAATTGTTATTGCCTACAAATGTACTCTAGTCCCAATTAATATCGTGACGACTACTGGTAGCAGTGGAGGAAGGCATCTGAAAGGGCTTTTCCCAATCCCACCAGTAGATACAGTTTTAAAAAGTGTGACAATAAAGAAAGTGGAAGACACTCCAATCACTCCAGTTATGTTCCTCATAAGTGTAGAAAGCACAGTCTTTGCAAAATTCTACTTTCTTGTTGCTTTGCCCTTCAAGATTTCCAAAAGCTAAGCCCAACATAAACAGTGTATTTCTCATGACCAAAGTCTTTGGAGAAAAAAAAATAGCTATTTCTTACTATGATGACTTTCTTCCCCCCGCCCCACTCCCACCCCTATGCACTTCAATGTCCAAGATTGAAGCACATGAGAGTCTCTCCTCTGCATCTGGCCTCCTGGCATGGTTGGTTGAACTCCCTCAAAATTCATGAAAATATTTTAAGATATATAGATCAAAATGGCCCTATTCAGTATACTTTTTATTACACAGTAAAAAAAAAAAACCTTGTATATGATCAAGGCTCTTTGCATGTTCTAATGAAACAATGACAGAAGCAAATGCAGAGTGTATAAACAGCTGGCTATAAATAAGGGTAGTATCAATTTCTGTAAACATAACTCTTTTCCCTCTCCTGAACTGATTCATACACAGAATTGCCCTCTATTTATAGGTGAATGCATGAGAGGTAGTTCATGCAGTGGTTAGAATGCAGTGTTGCAGGCTAATTCTGCTGACTGCCAGCAGTTCGATCCTGATCTGTTCAAGGTTGACTCAGCCTTCCATCCTTCCAAGGTTGGTAAAATGAGAACCCAGATTGTTGGAGGCAATATGCTAATTCTGTGAACCGCTTAGAGAGGGCTATAAAACACTATGAAGCGGTATATAAACCTGCTATTGCTACTACTAAGCTGAAATGTATTTAAAAGGAAAATTTAGTTCAGTAGTTCTGTCACGGTGCAGCTTCCACACTTATTTATTTACATCTCACCTTTATTATTATTATTATTATTATTATTATAAATAATGCAAGATGTGAACGTATATATTTCTTTCTCTTTTTCTCACAACAACCCTGCGAGGTGGGTTAGATTGAGAGAGCATAACTGGCTCAAGGCCACCCAGCTAGCTTTCATGCCTAAGACAGGACTAGAATTTGCAATCTCCTGGTTTCTAGCCTGGCGCCTTAACCACTAGATCAAACTGGCTCTCAAGATTAATTGCTGTATTCACACAATTACATCATGGTTAGGGCTAAGTCTGGCCCAAGCACCTTTCTTAGTTTATAATGTATAGTAAGTTATAGGAGACAAAAATTATGTTAGTGCATAATGTTCATTAAATTATGGGATACAAAATTCTTACCAATATTAAACACATGGAGAATAGAGACCAAAGACTAGTCATCACCTACAGCTATATTAGCTGTATTGCCTCCTACTTACATAAGAGGGTAGAATTGAATTGCATTGAATTATTCACTTTCTCCTGTTTCTGAAAATATTTCCATAAATTCAAAATCCTTCTCTGCAGCCTAAATCATCAGTTGCCACAGAGAAAATTTCATTACAACATTTGAATGAAAATATGTCATTCTAACCATACTGAGGGGCTCTAGCTCGCCAGTCCAAATTTCATCGAGTTCAACAAGGTAAGTCAAACAGCAGAATCTTCAGCTGTGAGAGCCTGTAGCGTGCAAGTTGCTAAGGATCGTAAAGCAAAGGTAGGTACATCTGACTTCAAGATTAAGAAGAGCTGGTGCTGCCTCCCATGGATAACATAGGCTTTGTGGGTAGTATAGACCATATAACAGTGCTGAGGACAGTGGGAAAAACCAGCATGAAAGTCCTCCTGCAGAGGGACTGGAGAAAAGAAATATTTATGTATTTATTTAATTATATCCTGCCTATATTACTTTTACAAATAATTCAAGATAATGAATATCCAACGTATTTTCCTCCTCCTGTTTTCCCCAAAGTATCCTGTGAGTCTTTTTATTATGTTCTATACGAACCGCTCAGGTTTGGTATAAATGCCCCAAAGCAATGCAACAAAAAGATCAACTCTGGGATGTACTACTAGATACTAAAGAATGCTATTTACTCTAAAAAACTATTTCAAACTTTCAACTATTTTACTTTTATTAAAGAATATACATGGCCACCAAATTTGTTATATGCAATACAAGCACAAATTGGAAAATATCTTGGTGCCTATTGATTCTTTTAGTCACACGGGAATTCTTCCATTTTTATTAATAGTCAGATGTTTAAAAGCTCACATGGGACTTTCATTTTTTATAAATAATTAGATGTTTAAAAGCTCAGTGTGCAAATATTTTCTCAACAAAAAGTTGGGAACATACCTGTGTATTCTTCTTGCTTCTCACAAGGAAAATATAAGGAAGTAACTAAAGCATAGAAAGAACGGAGGGCACAAAGCCGAATCTTCATGGACATTTCAGATCCTATAAGAAGGAGATCAGGATGAGATTTTAATAGGCTACCCTTTCATATCCCATAAATAGTCAGCATTTTATGATTTTCATAATTAGTAAAATAGAAGGGGTTCCTAATTTGTCCTCTCCTAGTATAAGAATGCATGAGCTATACCTTCAGTTGAAGCCCCATGAGGATGCACCGTAAAAAGGCTTTTCCTTTGGTCTTGATTAATTAGCAGTAACCTGTAAAAGATGAGCCATGGCTTGTATCTGGGGAAATAATGGTAAAAGTACTGCCTCTGAATTCCACAAGTACTGTCTCCTTTAAAAAGAGGACAGAAAGTGGTTGAACAAGCAGAGTCCACATGCTAAATGAAATCAATTTCTCGGATGACCCAGAAATTTGAAACTCACCCCAGGATACCAGGAGAAAGGACAATGCCAGGTTTTAAGCATCTGGCAGGGTCTCTGGCAGTTGCCTTCAGCAGATCCAGCAGTGGTTGCCAAAATTGATTAACTAGCTGTGGAAAGAAAGAGAAGTTTCCAACAGACATTTGGCCCCAACTTCAAAGATCAACAGGCGTCTTGCTATTTATATATCCCTTCGGCAACTCTAACACACTGAAATCATACCACCAAAAGTCAACAGCAAATGAGTGAGAGCAAAAGCCACCAAGAAATAAACTGCTCCCATTCCCATCCTTAAAATCTCTATAGTCAAATAAAAGTATTATCACAGCTCCACACCCAGGAATTTGGGGTTCTGCATTATGGCCAGTAATCTGAAATAGCTGCACACTACTGACTTCAAGCATGCCTCCTTCATTAAATCCATCATGTAAATCAGCAATGGCCGACAAATAAAGCAGTAAATTTAACCAACAGATGGACCAGTTCCAAGTGTACTTTAAGAAGGGTGATAAACTGCTCTTCTACATAAAGAGATCAGATACATTTGAAATACAGCACACTCACCTCATCAGTCAGGCATTGTAAGGAGGGATTAGGCCCACAGAGCAATACTACTTCCATATCAGGCACAAGCTGAAAGGTCAGGAAACGGTGCGGAACCTACTGGAACAAAGGGACAGGGAAAAATTAGAAATACGTACTTACATATCCTCACTTCCTCCTCAGATCTTTAACCTGCTCACCGTGGGACTGCCTTGAGGAAGGTAAACGGGCAGATCGCGGGAAGTATGTGGAGGAAGGGAACGTACAAGCCACATCAATAGCATGGCCTCTGGGGCTGCAAGTTGCCACCACTGTTCAGTTGCACATAAGATATGACTGCCCACAAGCAGGCAACCAAACCGGGATTCTGCTGCAGAGGCAAAGGCTTCTAGGCATTCCTGGAGCAGGAAAGAACAAGACAGCACTAAGATTTGTTTCTAATTCTCCAAATCACCCTTATCTCTCAATTTGTAACTTTCATTATTATGAGATGTAAAACAGATGATAAGATGCAACAAATAACTTTATAGTGGGCACTATCAACACTTCCTTTACTTCCACGTAAATCTTTTTGGGATTGAACAGCTACTGTACAAATCCACAAAAGTAGTTGCTTTGGCAAGGAAGCAACAACAGATGTAAAATTAGATGGTCTCACCTGCAGAATTGCTCTGGAGGGCATCACAGCACATTCCACACACTGAGTCAGATCAGCACAGCTATTGCCCGGGTCCAGGAAACTGTCAATCAGTTTATAACATGACTAGAGAATTGTGCAAGAAATAATTAAATTGCAATGGATTAAAATATTCCAAACATTTAGTTTATTAGGCAGTGAACAGTAATAATTACCACTAATTCACTTCTATTGCTAGAATTTCTGATGTAATACAGGCCTGCAGAAGACATAACTGCTGCAAGCTAAAGGTGGTTCCAAGGGCAAACAGTAGGCATAAAATGTTCCTCTATATTTTATATATTTTATATTTTCTATACTTTATATAAAAACATCAGAAAGTCTCTCTCAACTGACCAGAGTCTTTTATGGAGGGGTGGGCGGGGGGGGGCAGGAAACATTTCCTAAAAATGAATCTTTTGTTATCTCCCAAGTAAAAGTTCCTCTGCAGCCCACATCTTGCCTTCCATTTTCATATGATATACACCTACTCCTCTCTCCACATTTCTAGCGACAGTTAGGGCAGACATTACCTTTAGATCCTTTTTGAGACGTTCAATGTTGCGAACGTTTGTTAGTTCCTCCAAACCCAGTACTAGTACCTGTATTAAAATACATCAAGCCATTTTGATACAGAAACAAGCCCTTGGGAAATTGGGTGTCTTTAGAAGGGAGAAGAAGAGCATAGGAAATGTATTTTCATACTTACCCTAAATATTACAAACTTTTCCTGTAAAAATAGACTATCTGATCTTTTATAAAAAGATCTCTAGGTACATCACCATTTATTTCCCCATGATAAGAAAAATCTGGCTTGTATAGGCTCATAGTATTTTTAACCATGTATACAGTATATATGAACATATAAAATAACTGTTTTATTTGAAATTATTTATTTGCCCAACAGACTAGGTCAGTGATGGTGAACCTTTTAGACAAACTGCGCGTGTGTGCATGTCCAAACTGAAAGGTGTGTGTATGCACAGACATGTGAGCACAGGTGCGGACGTGTGTGCATGTGTGGACATGCATGTATGTGCAGCCAAAGAGAAGCTGGCCGGCAAGAGGTGGGGAAGCCCAATACCAGCATCATGACAAGAGGTAAGATCTTTTTCTTTCATGAGCTTCTGTTTCGTTGTTTGCAGGGAAACAGAAACTCATGAAAGAAACACCATGGAAGAGGCTCCAGTGACGTCACCCTCCTGCTGGGTGCTCAAACAGAGCACTCCGTGTTAGAAGATTGTAAAAGTCAGTGAAACAGAAAATAAATCACTGTTCACTGAGCTTAGCATAATCTCTGGGTGAAAGAGGTTATCAGAATTGTGGAAGAGTGGCAGGTCTGACAGGGGGTTTGCTCTCAAGAGCGAATTTTCCTGGATTTATGACCCCACCGAATTCCACTCCTTCCAACTTCAGCACGCCCCTGTTTTTATCAGGGAAAAGGAGAGGAATGTCGCTTCTGCTCCAGAGGACTTATTAAATTGATTGATATTCCAAGCAGACGGGAATTTCACAAGCGTTCAATCTTTGATGCAGAATCAGCACGGCAAGTACCGACTCCCTTTTTGAAATTTGAAACCTTTCTTTGTCTTTGATTAATTGACTTTTAAAATGGCGTCTAAAAGTGAAAGTAAAAATTTTTTAGTACGATGAAGCAGCGTTACTTGTGGATTGTTACAAACGGAGTTTTTTTTATACTGAAAGGAGGGAAGGAGAGTTATTAAGTTTGAATTCCTGATTCTTTTGAAGACAGAATGGCAGCTAAACCTTTAAAGCCTTCTGGAAGAAGGGGATCTGAACCAAGTCTTGAGGAAATATTGAAAGAACAATTAAAACTTTCTGAAGATAGGCAAAAAGAGATGATGGAGAATTTTAATGCAAAAATAAGAGAAGATATTCTTATGGCAGTTCAAGGACTGAGTAAAAAAATTGAAGGATTGGAAGTGGAAATGCAACAGATCTCTCAGTCAAATAAGTATTTAGAAGATGAAATGAAAGGTGTTCAGAAAAAAGTGGATCAAAATGAAGATCAGGTTGTGATATTACAATATAAACTTATGGAAGGAGCTCTTAGAATTCGTGGTATGCGAGAAGAGCGTGGAGAAGACTTAAGAAAAATTATATCAGAAGCATTGGCTGAATTTATTGAAGCGGACCCCCAAGAGGTAGCTTACCAAATTGATAAAATATATAGAGTTAATTCTTGGATTGCAAGACAGAGAAAGCTTCCTCGGGACATTGTGGTTTATTTTGTGAAAAGGACTATGAGAAATCAAATTCTGCAAGTTTCATATCAGACAACTTTAAAAATTGGAGAACAGGAGTTGAAGGTGTTGAAAGAGATTCCTTCAAAGATGTTAAGAGACAGGAAGCAATTTGCTTTTTTTACACAAGAACTTAAAAAACATCAGATTCAATTCAGATGGGAGGTGCCAGTTGGACTGACACTATTCTATCAAGGAAGGAGATATAGAATTGACACGGTTTTAAAGGCAAAGGATTTTCTTTCTACAGTTTTGAAAGTCGAAATAGAAGTGATAGAAAACTTCAAGAGACTCAAGAAGGCGTGGTGACCCAAGAGCCTTTATTGCTGCCAGTATTAGAGGAACCACAAGAGCAAAGGGTGACAAGAGGAGCCCTTAAGCGTAAAGAAGAGCAACAGTCTCAAAGTAAAAGTCAGGATCCCATTATGGAAGCTGTGGGAGGAGCTAGACGGAAGATACCGGAGGAGGAGCTTCGTTGTCTGCTTCAAAGCTTCAGGAGGCCAGTAATGGCAAATAGAATCTTGTCATGGAATGTTAATGGCTTGAATTCAGCTCAGAAAAGAAGGAAAATATTTCACTACTTGAAACAATTTAAAAATGATGTGATTTGTTTGCAAGAGACACATATAAAATTATCAGACCAAAAATATTTAATTAATTCAAAATTGGG
This sequence comes from Ahaetulla prasina, assembly GCF_028640845.1. Lineage (NCBI taxonomy): Eukaryota > Metazoa > Chordata > Lepidosauria > Squamata > Colubridae > Ahaetulla > Ahaetulla prasina. Next base: position 32,712,391 of record NC_080542.1, on the reverse strand, counting down.
TAACCATTTTGTTGCATCAGCTTTGGAAAAGAAGCATGGAATTGTTGTATATATCAGGAAGGATATACCAGCTAAGCTAATTGAGGCAGATATTCAAGGAAGATTTATTGCTATTGAACTGGTGATAGATGCAAAAGACTTTGTTGATAGGTATTTATGCACCTAATCAGCAACAAGAAAAGTTTTACAAAATGTTACATGAGAGGTTGACCCTCTGGGATTATAGTTCGTTTATTTTATTAGGAGACTGGAATGGAGTAATTGATACAAGAAGGATAAGAGAACCTCCTCCAAGAAGATACCTATACATGCAAAATTACCAAAATCCTTTTTGAAATGATGGAAGACTTTGAGTTTAGAGATATATGGAGGTTACGGAATCCAGATGAGAGAGATTTTACTTTTTTCTGATAGGCATCAATCTTTTCACGCATTGATTTTATTTTAATTTCTAATGACTTGCTTTCTAGGGTGAAGAAAACGAAGATATTTCGAGGTGTTTAACTGACCATAGCCCAGTATGGATGGAATTATTACAAGGGAAAAAGGTGGTAGAACATGGAGGTTGAATGAAAATCTGTTTAGATATGAGGATAATGTAACTTATTGTAAGAAACAGTTAAAAGAATTTTTGATTTTAATATGTACAAAGGGACACCTATAGGAACTGTGTGGGAAGCGAGCAAAGCGTTTATTAGAGGATATTGATTTATTTGGACAACAGGCAAAGGAATAATAAACAAAGGCAGCGTAGATATTTGGAAGAAGAAATTCAAAGGAAGCAACAGTTATTAATTCAAAACCCACAAGATCATAAACTTAAAGAGGCTATAAAAATATTACAGAGTCAATTTAATATGTTAATGGCAGACCAGGTGGCAACGAATATACAATATGCTAAACATAATACCTTTTGTAATGCAAATAAACCTGGGAGATGGTTGGCATATAATTTAAGGAAGAAACAGAAAGCACGTGTCATACAAAAAATAGAATATAAAGGTAAAGAGATATACCAACAGGATAAAATTAAAAGGCATTCTCAGAATTTTATACTGCACTATATGCAAAAGACAAAATATTGGATAGGGACATTTATGATTATTTGAAAGATTATAAGGTGAATATTCTAACATTAGAACAGAGGAGGAGCTGAACGGCCGATAGCTACTGGAGAAATAGTGGAGGCAATTAAACAATTAAAATGGGAAAACCCTGGTACAGATGGTCTTACAGCAACTTATTATAAAAAACACAGGATGAAATATTAGGCCCACTTAAAGAATTATTTAATCAGATACAATTAGGAGTGGAATACCCCGTCATGGAAAACATCTTTTATTTCACTGATACCGAAGAGGAGCAAGACTGCTCTAAACCTGGTAACTATAGGCCGATTTCACTTTTAAATAATGATTATAAGATTTTGTAAAAATAATAGCAAATAGATTAATGTTAGTTTTACAACAAAGAATTCATACTGATCAATCTGGTTTTATAAAAGGGAGGCAGATGAGGAATAATGTTAGACAGATTATTAATATATTGGAATATTTGGAAAAGAAGAATACTTCAGCGGCACTTATTTTTTTGGATGCAGAGAAAGCCTTTGATCGATTGCATTGTGATTTTTATTTAAATTAATAGAAAATGCAATTTGGAGACTGTTTTATTAGAATAATTAAAGCGATTTATGGAGAGCAAACAGCACAGATTATAGTAAATGGTAGTTTGACAGAAGTTATTAAGATTGCGAAAGGAACAAGACAGGGATGTCCCTTATCACCATTATTGTTTGTTTTGACTCTGGAACCATTATTAGATAAAATACGAGAATTAATGAAAATAGAGGAATTAAGATTAGACAATATGAGTACAAAGTTAGAGCTTTTGCAGATGATGTAGTGGTTACGTTAATGAATCCTATAAATTCAAGTAGATTTTGTTGGAAGTAATTGGTAAATATGGAAAGGTACCAGGATTTAAAATAAATCAGAATAAAACAAAAGTGATAATTAAAAGTATGTCTATACAACAGAAGCAAAAACTAGAGGAAATGACAGGATGTGAGGTAGTAAAAAAGGTTAAATATTTAGGGTCTATATTAGCTCATCGAACAAGAAACTTTATAAGAATAATTATGACTTGCTATGGCAAAAGTTCAGAATGATGTGAGTGGCTGGAAGAAATTGCAGTTATCCCTATTGGGAAGGATTGCGGCTATTAAAATGAATGTGTTACCTAGATTTTGTTTCTGTTCCAGATGATACCTATAATTAAAAAGGATAAAAATTTGGAAGATTGGCAGAGTGGGATTAATAAATTTATATGGCAGGGTAAAAGGCGAGGTTAAAATGAAAATAATACAGGATTCACGGGAAAGAGGTGGTTTAAGAATGCCTAACTTTAAACTATATTATGAAGCAGTAACCCTTTCAGTAATAAGTGACTGGTTTAACTTAACAGAGGAAAGAATTTTGAATATAGAAGGTTATGACTTGTTATATGGATGGCATGCGTACTTATTTTATGGAAAAAAGTGGATAGGGCTTTTAAGAATCATGTGTTGAGAAGTGCTCTTTATGGTCTGGAATAAATATTCCTATAAATTAGATTACAAGATTCCTATATGGGCGAGCCCTAGACATGCAATAGAGAATATAAATATAGAACAGAAACAGGAAATGATTACATATAAAGAACTTTTGTATGCTGAAGGAGGTAGATTGCAATTAAAATCATTACAGGTATTAAAATGAAGAAGGAGGAATTATACTTGGTTTCAATATGGGCAAATAAGTGCTAGATGGAAAGAAGATCAAAAATTGGTATAATGCAAAGGAGGAAAATTTAATAAAGCAAATTAGAAATCAGACCCAGGAGCATATAAAGAGATTGTATAATGTGTTGCTTGAAATAGATTCGGAAAAGGATTTGGTAAAGGATTGTATGATAAAATGGGCACAGAATATTCAGGAACCAATAATGTTGGAAACATGGGAGAAAATTTGGGTTAGAAATGTTAAGGTTACACAAGCACAGAATTTAAGGAAAATTTTTATAAGATGTTTTATAGATGGCATTTAGATCCCAAAAATTATCATGTATGTATCCTAATATCCAAGCGAAATGTTGGAGGTGTGATTGTGATGATGCTACATATTTTCATATTTGGTGGACTTGCAAGAAAATTAAGGTCTTTTGGATAAGAATTTGGTGGATTATTCAAAATGTACTGAAGAAGAAGATAAAGTTCCTGCCACAATTTTTCCTTTTGGGAATTATAATGGATTGTACAGGGATTGAGACTAAATTGATTTTGAACTTAATAACAGCAGCAAGACTGTTGATTGGACAATACTGGAAGAAAGAAGAGATACCTACAATAGAAGAATGGATATTGAAAGTTATTAATTTGGCTGAGATGGCTAAAATCTCAGCTTTTAAAAGACAATACGCAGGAAAGATATTTAATTGAATGGAAAAATGGATTGATTATCTACAAAACAGATATCAGATTAAGAAATATCAGATTGCCTTTGAATAATTAGAAAGTTATTTTATGTAATGGGGAGGGGGTTGGGAGACGAAAAGCTTTGGATGTGGTTATTTGGATTGGACTTTACCTTGTGATTGACCCGGGAAGCCGGGGGGGTGGGGGAGGGAGGGGGGTGTTTTGGTTTTTTTTGGGAGGGAGGGGGAAAAAAAGGGGGGAAAATGTTTTTGTTTTTTTAAAACTCTTTCAATAAAAAAAAAAAAAAAAAAAAAGAAACACCATGGAGATCTGACCTGGGGTGATGGTGCGCATGGCAGCAGAGAGGGCTCTGCATGCCACCTCTAGCACGTGTGCCATAGGTTCACCATCACAGGACTAGGTGTATCTCCCAATTTCCTTTACAGAGGTCATTTTTGATCACTCACCATGGCATTGAAAACATTGTCAAGAAGCCTTCCAAGACCGAAGTCACTGGCATCTTCTTCTGAGGATAAGACAATGAGGGTGATACTGAGAACAACCAAAGAGAAATTGAAGATAGTGTCTGAGGCAAAATATTTACAGCAGATAAGACAGAAAAATATATTTTCCATATTTTACAAGTTTTCAAATTATGTAGAAAAAATCCAATATTTCACCAAAGCTTATTGGAACTTGAAAATCATTAAGAATAGATAAGATAGCTGCAAGAGATTGATAATTTCTAGGAATACCCTCAACTCAGCTGGAATGTCCACAGTCAGTAGAAACTGCTTTGTGAATACAGAAGTAGAGAAGAGAGTTTTGTTAGAAACTTTCTTATATTTCTCTCTTCTCCCTGAACTGTGTTTATAATAACTCTGTAAATAGGAACTTGTACCTGAAGTTGTTTTTTTCTTCCTTCATTCCAATCTTTTCCCATTTTTATACTGTGTATTTAAGAGCTCTGGAAATCTAGAAACATATTTAGTTGAAAAGCTGAATAAAAACTACTGATGTGGCCCAATTTGCTACGTTAATCTGAAATAGTTAGAATTTCTCCACATATAAAATACATTTTGAAGATTAATAGAACTGGAGAATGAAATAAGGTACTCTTGTTTTCAGCTCTTTTCCATTTTAGCCATTCTAGTTAAGAACAGATAACAGAAGTCTACAAGAAAGGCAGCATAAATGGCAAGAATAAAGAACAAATTTCTTAACTCTAGCCTTTTCTAACTCTTCCTCCTAAACTGAAATAATTGCACTTTGGTGAAAAAAATTGCAAAATGAACCTTCCTGAACCTAAGCAAGCATGAGGAATGAAAGAAAACTTTTCTCTAGACTGTCTTACCATGCAATATAAGTTATAACAACATCAATATATGTTAGAATGCCTGCTTCAATAAGAAGGCCCAATATTGTATCATGAACGAATGGGATATCCAAATAAAATAAAACTAAATTGTGGGTATTTGTATATCGATGTTTTGATTTTACATTATTCAAGACAGAGGTAGTTATATAATAGACAATATTCCAGAAAATAAATATTGAGTACCATTAGGATCATGTATTATTATTCCACATAATTCAGTAGGTATTAACAGCCTACTGAACAGCCAATGGGAAATCAGCAAATATTACAAAACAGTATGATACAGGCATATTTAATTCCATATCACACATTTTTTTTGCTTCAAGAACTTGAACTGGCATGGAGAGAGCTAGAACACTCCATATTAAGAGAAATTCAGGAAACCAGAATCAGAAGGACCAGGGGCAATTAAAAATAGTTGATTTGCATTGGATAAAGATAGCCTCCTGATTATTAGCAGAAGATTCTCGATATCAGTGTTGCAATTACTGAAGCACTGGAGTTTTCAATATTCTAAAATTATTGATGCTAAAGACTTAATTTATAAAACCTGAAAGATCTTTTAATTCTTGTAAAAATTAGCCTATATGCATTAATGCCTACTGAAGAAACAGACCACCAGCTAGCAAATGGCAACTTGGGGGCTTACATATTCCTGATTCTGCATACCTATTATGAAACACTTTCCACATCACATGAGTATTCTCTGTACGGGCTGCTATCAGCTGGACATCTAAATTGGAACCAAACATATGAACCCCATTCAGGGAGCCAATTACAGAAAAGGGTAACTGGGAAAGAAGAGATAAACATTAGTGTAATATTCATATAAGAACATATGAAGATAAAATAGACAGCCAGACAATTGAATTATCTATTTAAACTGAAAACAGTTTTCCAGCTGAAAACTGGTTGTCCTCACTTAACATATAACCTTTTAGCAAAATGGATTAAGGCAGAGCACTTCCAAACCAGATATATCATTTTTCCCACCCTCATAACAACCTGGTGACTAGCATTTTTAATGCTTTTATCATGCTAAAATTTAAAAACTTTATTTTAAAAAATCAAAGGAAGTGTTTTAGCACTGTACTATGACTATTCCCAGCTAAACTACACAACTGCTTAGACTGTTGGACTAACAAGTCAATCATTATTTCCTTCCGACATGCAGCATTTTGGCAAGCATATATTTTCAATAGAAGAGAATACACGTAGCTCAGAGTTGAACTATGGAAGTCCTTGTTGCTCTTTGAGTTTGGTAGTTTGATTGCCAATGCCATTATCCAACTAGGTAACGTCATCAGTGTGAGTACGGGGTTTACCCTGTTTATTTACAGTAACTTGCTCCGCCAATGTTGGTGAGGGTATGTTTTTTTTTCCTTGATTAGGATATTGTTTTCTGCTGTTTGTCTGATGTTGAGCCCTGTAAGTGTTGGCCGCTGAAGAACAGGCAGCAAACTCCAAATTCATTACTACTGATGATACTTAGTTAGGCAACTGTAAGCAAACAACCCTGCTCAAAAGGCACAGAGACTCCACAAAACAAGTATTTCTTAAAACAAAGTGATTCGCTATCAACTGGAATGAAAAGCAGGATGGCCATCTCTCACCTGCTGCTTTGAAGACCCTCCTCTGCTCCTACAGTATAAGGGCACTCCACTACTGGCCGTCAGGCACAACAAGGTCACGGAGTTCTCTGCCTCCTCCCACATTTTGAGCCTGGCAACCTTTTTCCACACTGGACTGGCAGCGGGAGTAACGCTACCGAACGCAAGACTCCGCTGTTTCTATTCCCTTTGCCTAATATCCCCCCCAATTCCACTCTCAGGACTCATTGCCGCCATATTGAATAATCCACGATATGCCGGGATGTAAGCAGAAGCGACGCTATGGTAACAAGTGCAATCATACATGATTGGTTCTTTTTTTTCTTTGCCCACCCCCACCGGTCTGTGATTCGTTCTCTCTTCACGGGGAGGAAAGGGGTGAATAAAAGAATTCTTAATTATCAAGAGAGAATGAAAAATAAATCGATGACTGTTTCCTGCGCGCATGCGTACCGAAGCGGACCCGAAGGGAAACGTTTCCTGTGGCTTTAAAACAAGAGAACTCTAGAAGTCGGATGTCTGTTTCTGGTACGGAGACGGGAGAGTGCAAATGGGAGGGGGAGAGGCGTTTATTGAAGTGTTGACGGGAGGGTGAGAGAAAATCCGAGTGCGAGGCACAAATAATCTTCCTGCTTCTCCTCCATCGTCTGCTTTCAGCAAAGCCAAAACAACACCCTTCCCATTTCTCCTTCGTGGCTTTGGTTTTAATAAATTAATCTGAAAGTAAAACCAGAGCAAACAAAGCCTAAAAGCTGTCGCGGAAGCAATATTTGATTTTCAGTTTCTTCATTTACGGGATTCATTGTAACAAGATGCTAGTGACAGCTAATAATCTGGTTAATTTTTTAAAAGGAGGTAGAACCATGAGCGGCCTTTCTAACAACTAAAGGGCGTGGCAATTAGCTAGTGGCTATCAGAATAGAAGGGGAGGACAGAACGAGGTGGTTGGATGGAGTCACTGAAGCAGTAGGCATGAGTTTAAATGGACTCCAGAGGATGGTAGAGGACAGGAAGGCCTGGAGGAACGTTGTCCACGGGGTCGCGATGGGTTGGACACAACTTCGCAACTAACAACAACAACATCAGAATAGTTCTTGGTGGGAGTAATAAAGGTGAAGAATAGGAAGGAGTTGCCTTCATCCTTATAGGAGTTTTCCTATAAGTATTTGTTAACTGCTCTGGGAATTAAATGTTGGTCTAAATAAACTTTGCCCAGAACCTCTGCGGAGTGAGGAATACTGGAACTGATTTGTTGGGGTTCTGGCTGTGGAAATTAGACAGCGTTAGGTATAGAGAATGAGGTTTTGCAGATCTTGCTGAAGTATAATTCTCACTCATGCCTCATAATCTTAGGCTTAGAAGGCTAGTTCTGCTGTGAGTTTTAGTAAAGCAACATTTAGAGATAAAGGAATCTTTATTTTGAACTACTGGGGGATGTACTGCCCACTGTACTCCTTTTTGTCTCTTCTTCCCTATGCTTTCATTCCACTTTTCATTTGTTAGTCTCCTACATTTCTTGTTCTTTCACTTGTCTAATGTAAATAGTTTTCTTATACAGAAATAGTTCAGTTACCGGTATATTGTACATCATTTAATACTCTTTTAATACTGAATAAATACTAAGAAATCATTTATTTCAACTGGCTTTTGTCTTTAATATTTTGTTTTACTACTCTTCTATGTTCTCACCTCATGGTAGCTGAAGGAAATGGTGGTACCAATGCTGGACATGCCTGTTCAACCTATCGGGATGGTTGCTGATGTTGTGTTTGTTATTGAAGGCACTGCCAATCTTGGACCTTACTTTGAATCTTTGCGCAAGCATTATCTTCTCCCTGCAATTGAGTGAGTATTCACAGTCTCAGGATATCATTTTGCTTCCCTTGATTTGTCAGTGGAGGCTGTAGGTAGAAAACAATGCTAGTAAAATGTGATTGGCTGTTACTGGATTTTGTATATACAATTTGTATTCTGACCCTAATAAGCCTCTGTATCATGATTTGTAGAAACTCTTCTGAAGAGATATATATGATGCATTTCTGTGTTGGAGTATGTTGGAACAAAGTTGGTAGTAAAATAGAGGACCTATTTTTTTTTCCTTGTTGAAGAAAAGAACTTCAAGCATGTAGAAAGAATAAACTTCTAGATTCCAAATGGTGGAGTCTCAGGGAAGAAGAAGATAAATTGAGAATAAAATGAGCATTCCAGATTAAATTAAGAAACCCAAACTGATGTTAGATTCACAGCATTTAAATTAAATAAAACAATATGTGCAGTGTCAAAGTAGTCACTACCATTAGCCAAAGAGAGGGAGTCTTCTCATGTAGCAGGTACGGAGCTTTCCAGCTGTATGCCATGCAAACTGTTCTAAGCCTGTAGCCTAATCTGGGCCAACTATCTTGTTACAGTGTCAAAGTTTCTCCAATCAACTCCTTCTGGAAAAACTGGGAAGGTGTAATATTACTTTATATGCCTCAGATAAGAAAACATCTTCAGGTAGCACTAAGTGTTTTTACAATTTATTCTTAGCTCTATCAAACTGGCAGATGATAAAATGTATTAAATAACTGAGCCAGAATACCTTTTATGCACTTCAATGATTTCAATGTACCTGAACAAGATAATAGCAAAAAATCAGGTATTGGGTTTTGTTTATAAAGCCCTGAATGATATAGAGCCAGATTATTGAGGGATTGCCTAGCTCCCTTAAGATCTGTTCAGGGGTGCGCTCTGGGTTGTTTCAGTTAAGCAATGACTTCTCAGGATTCCATGAAAGTGCCTTTTATGTAGCAGTGCCTGCCCCTGAAATAGAGATTTATTCCCTTGAGATCCAAATGGTCCCCACTAACTGTTTAGAAGAGGTGTGAATATCTGGATCATCATTCACCCAGATCTTTGGTGAGGGAAAGTAAGACCATATGCTTGTGATGTCTCTCTTGGAGGCTGCTCCAGAGAGGATGAGTTTATTCCGGGCACATCGGGAACTGGGTTAATTAATGACTCTGAACTACCGGCCAAAAGAGATTTATGGAGGGCTTCGGCTGGGGACAGTTTACAGGTCAGTGAAGAGCGGGAGGAGGAGTGCCTTCCGTGTTGGATCCAGCACAGAGAAAAAAGCAAAGGAGATCTGACAAATTATTCGGGAGAAGGCTCCACCCATCTTGATGGACTGCATCGGAAAACTATTTCTACTGCAGGCAGAGGGAGGCGTTGCTAGGAATAACATGTTTGGTTTATAGCTGTGTATTTGTTTGTGCTTCATGCTTGTGCCTTGAAGACTCTGAACTTCTTTTGTCAAGTGAGCTGTCATGGATGTACTTTCAGTTTTGTTTGATGGCTCTAAGTTTATTTGGTGGACTTGTCAGAACAACTTTCTACTGTTTTATGGACTATTGGCCATTGCCTTGTGAACTAATCTTGGTCTGCTTGTGGCTGGAGTTATTTGGGACAGTTCTGAGGCTGGGTGAAGGGAACTGCTGGGTAACATTAATAAACTCTTTAAAACACACGTGTATGTGAGTAAGTGGGGCAGCACAATGCTTCATCTTGCTTGCTTCCTTTTATTTTTATGGTTTATTGATTTTTTTTTTATTTTTGTGATCTGCCCAGAATCATTGAGAGTTGACCAGTATACAATTAGTATAGGTCAGTGATGGCAAATGTTTTGGGCTTGTCATGTCAAAAATTCAGAAAATGTTTTCCTTGACTCTGCTGACATGTTAATCCCCATCAACCACCCTATAGCAAAAAAGGCTTTTCCACACCTTCTGTCCAGAAACTCTGCTCTTCTCCAGATTCTACACTCCAGAGCCTCTGAAAATTGCACGAGAGGCCCCTGCTCTTGCAGGGCCTATGGAGTCATAGAAAAACCACATGAGAATGCTTGCACAATTTTCAATTGCCTAAGAGACCAAGAATAAAGTCCTCTTGTGTGACTTCCAGAGAGTCCAGAGGCCTGGCATGTCACCAAACATTGCATGGCATGTCATCAGTGATAGGCATTTTATCAGTTTGTCATCACTGCTACAGTTACATGAAAATGTGAAATCACAGCTGCCAGTTCTTTAGCTGGTATTGACTTTCATACACATCAAGTTCTCAAAAATCTAGGTTGTAATGTAATGGCATATATATGTGTGCAGATCCAAACAAGCCTTTTGTAGTTGACAGATGGAAATTTTGTGAATATGCAGATTTTCTGTGTGCTGCCCAAAATTTTTGGTAAGGTACATATTGTGCCAATAACCACTGAGACAACCACAGTCATTCTTATGCCATAATCTTTCAATTGCAATTTTCAGAACTTGGTATTTTTGATCTTTAGTTCTTTTTCTTCTACCATTGCCTGCTATTGCCACATTGATTATGGCAATACTTTCTTCTTTCTAATTACAGTTAAATTGACATCATGAGCCAAGAGTTTATCAGTTGTATTTAGAAATAACAATTTAACCTTTTAATTTTCTATTACGTTTTTAACTCTATGTTCCCACCAATTTCTCATTACTGACAGATGGTAGTTTTTACAAATGGTCTAGTGAATCATTTTCACTACTGTGCCATGTTGTTTATAATCAGTTTGTGCAATCTTCTTGAAGAAGTTGAATATGACCTACCATTTCTTTTGCCTCTTCACACAATGTGCAGTTTGAATCATTTGACAAGTTTTCAATTCTGGCTTTGATTGCATTAATGCTTATAACTTGCTCTTAAGCAGCCAGAATCAAGCCTTCTGTTTCTTTTTTTAATTTCCAGTTGTAAGCCATTGCCAAGTTCATCTGTTTTCCCCTCGCTCTTTTGTAGAAAGAGACCATGTAGTGTTTTCCCTTGCCAACATTCTGTACTTTTTCATTACATAATTTTGTTATTCATATTTTGTTTCCTGCACATTCAGTAAGTTCAATTTTAATATGTATCAATGCCTGTTCTTGATTGGCTTTTCTAATAGAATAGAATAGAATTTATTGGTCAAGTGTGATTGGACACACAAGGAATTTGTTTTGGTGCATATGCTCTCAGTGTACATAAAAGAAAAAAAATACCTTCATCAAAGGTACAACATTTACAACACAAATGATGGTCATAGGTTGCAATTTAACTCTTAATGATAGCAACAAGAAGTTACAGTCATAAGTGGAAAGAGATTGGTGATGAAAACGATGAGAAGATTAATAGTAGTGCAGATTTAGTAAATAGTTTGACAGTGTTGAGGGAATTATTTGTTTAGCAGAGTGATGGCCTTTGGGAAAAAACTGTTCTTGTGTCTAGTTGTTCTGGTGTGCAATGCTCTATAGCGTCGTTTTGATGGTAGGAGTTGAAACAGTTTCTGTCCAGGATGTGAGGGATCTGTAAATATTTTCTTCTTCAATAGTTTGCTTGACTCCAAGTAAACCTGTGCCTTCATTTCCATACATTAATTCTAGCAATGTATTGTATCACAGGTTTAGTCCAGGTATTAATGGCTTTGTTGATGTTTCCACAATTCAATTTTGTTTTTAGCAATTTTCTTGCCCTGGATATATTATTTACTAAACTTACTTTTAAGTGCCCCATACTTGATATTATCTAATTATATAATGTCCAGAAATCTATTGGCTCCTGGTAATTTAATCATTTGGTATTTCTATTCCATTACTGTTTGGGCTTTTACCATGATTTATTATCATCATTGAATTATCACTTTGTCAAGGATTATCACTATTATCACTCTGTCAAGGACCTGGAAGTACTCATTTCTAAAGATCTAAGTGCCAGAGCCTACTGTAACAACATTGCCAAAGAGGCACTAAGAGTTGTTAACCTAATCTTGCATAGCTTCTTCTCTGGTAATATTGTACTACTAACTAGAGCATAAGAAACATTTGCTAGACCAATCCTTGAATACAGCTCATCTGTCTGGAACCCGCACTGCATATCGGAGATAAATACAATCGAGAGAGTCCAGAGTTATTTCACAAGAAGAGTTCTCCACTCCTCTGCTCACAATAAAATACCTTATGCCACCAGACTTCAAATTTTGGGCTTAGACAACTTAGAACTACGCAGACTTCAATCTGACCTAAGCATAGTACATAAAATTATCTACCATAATGTCCTACCTGTCAATGACTATTTCAGCTTCAACCACAACAATACACGAGCAAGTAATAGATACAAACTCAAGGTAAACCACACCAAACTTGAATGCAAAAAATATGACTTCAGTAAAGAGTGATCAATGCCTGGAATCCACTACCTGACTCTGTAGTTTCTTCCCCAAACCCCCAAAACTTTAAGCTTAAACTGTCTACTGTTGACCTCACCCCATTCCTAAGAGGTCTGTAAGGGGCGTGCATAAGTGCATCTATGTGCCTCCTATCCCTGTCCTAACATTCCATTTTTTATTTACTCTTTTCATGTATCCAAATTATGTTTATACATTTACCTGTCATACGTGATTGACAAAATAAATAAATAAATAAAATTTCTGGTGCAGTATTTATTTAGGATAACTTTTCTCTCCTTTTGTTTTCTAAGGATTTCTTCTTTTCATTTTCAGGTACTTTAATGGTGGTCCTCCAGCTGAAACAGACTTTGGAGGAGATGTGAGTGTGAAAATATTTTTGAGATTTTAAATTGAATAAATAGGGAGCTGGGAAGTACTGTTGGAAAGCCTAGCAGAAGATCAGGCTTGAAAAGCTTTTTCCAATTCTATGAGACAGGAAAATGTATTTCCCAGAAAAATAAATAGGGGGAAAGAAAGGTCTCAGAATTGCCAGTGCCGTTTTGGCATACAGTAGACCTGTGCAACAATGCATTCATTCTCCAAAAAGTATATGAGAATTGAAACATAGTAACTATATCTTGCCAAAAGATTCTATATCTGTATTTCTGCACATTCTAATGCCGTCTTTTGAAAGCAATGTAAATAATAAGTCATGACATTCATAAAGCAGGTCACCACGTGATAGGACCTGTTTTTATAACCATTTTTGCAGTGTTTGTTAAGTGAATGCCATAGCTGAAAAGTGAATCCACAATTGTAAAGTAAACCCATTATTCGCTATGGGCCATTTTTGCAGAAAATCGGAAGCAAATGCCAGGTTTTGGTAAAAATATTATAAAACCTGATTACATGATCACAGGACCCTACAAACAGAAGGAAAATAATTTATTTCCTGTTATGGAGGAGGTGCTGACGAGAGAAAAATATTCTTTGTCTGGATATGGGAAATTCATTGAGAGTGTTCATTTTTTTAATGATGGAGATGAAGTTGCTTTGTGTTTTTTTGGAAAGTTTCTGACTAAAAACAGTGTAGGATTTGGAAGTTTTCTGAGGTGCTGAGATGATTCAGATCTTGACCTAGAAATATTTGCAAGAATTCTCTTATATTTTTCATATATGTCTGTTGCAAAAGGAGATCAAAGATAGAAAGGGAATTTTTCAATATATATTACATCTTTGAATAAAATACTGATAATTTGTCACTAAATAAACAGTGAAGTCATTTTGAATACAGTAATTCCCCCTTGTATAATTGAATAGGAAGGAATACTAAAATCATAATTCTTAGATTATCAGAATTATAAGATCCAGAATATATTGAACTGCATCCTTACAAATTTACACCATATTCTTGTGATTTGCATGTTGATGCCAAACAATTGCCAGCCTAGACTGGAACTTCTGTTTATGTGAAAATGGCATATTATATAAATAGAAAATGGTATAGTCTTCTTGGTTATAGGAAGAACAGCCAAATGTGTAGTCTTGCCATACTTGCTAATGTCATCGTTGCTTTAAATTTCTGTTTCAATCATAACCAACTTTCTCTTTTATGAAGACAAAATATCAGTACCCAGTCTGGGTGAAATTTGAGTCTTGCACATCTAAAGAGCAGCAGATTATATGTATACTGTAAAAGAAGCCAAAATCCTTAATTAGTAATAGAGTTTAAACTAGGAAGAGATCATGTTCATGTTCATGTGAATCAGGTTTTTGAAAATATCTCTGCCCAGAAGCCACTCTCTATCCAACCTCTATTTTCCAACCTATCCTACAGTATGGTGGTACCCAATATAGTCTGGTGGTGTTTAATACAGTAGACTGCGCTCCTGAATCATACGTACAGTGCCATGCGCCAACGAGCAGTGCGTATGAGTTTGTCACATGGCTGGACAGTATTCAGTGAGTATAAGACTGTGTTAATGCTGTTTCTTCTTTAGAATACATTTGTCTGGGTGTAAATTTTTAAATGTGGCATCTTACTGAGATGAGAAAAATAATCTTGGTTTGCTAGTAGAACAAACATTTAGTCAGTGCTGTGCCATAAAATTATTTTCTTCTACTTGTGACATATTTTAGCCTATAATCTGTGATAGGTAATATCTTTGGCTAGATAACTAAGCAGGATGAATTTAGAAATTCATGTAGGTGTCTCAGTCTAGGAAGAAATGGAAAGGAAGATTTTAAAAAAACACCTAAAGTCAAATCATAGCAATTGGATCAGAAACGAAGACTCCTGGGTTCCCATAAAATATGTGTGTTATAAGGCAAGTGGTAAAATTTACCATTGTACCATCAATGAAGACTAGAACATCTAAGTGGTGCCGCCAGGATTTTTGAAATTTAGATCTCATAATTACCAGCCATGGAAGTTCAGTTCATTTTGGAGATTCAAAGGATGTAACTGTGGGGTCGTTTGATGCTGGAATTCAAACATAATAAGTATTATATAATTTTTAAGTTTAAATTCAGATATCTCAGGTTAAAAGATTTTAGTTGCAGACCCAGGGGAAAAATGGTGTCTGAGGCCTTTGCAGCTTATTGATTTGAAATAAATTGAAGTAAGCTAGATGGCTCAAGAAAGCTAAGGCACAAGACTGGAAATTGAGAGACCATGAATTCTAGCTCCATTTTAGACTCAAAGCCAACTAGGTGCCCTTGGATCAGCCAGTCTTGCTCAGGCCTAGGAAGAAGGCAATGGCAAACCACCTCTGAAAAATCTTGTCAAGAAAACTCCAGGGACTAGTCCAAACAGCTACCAGGACTCAAAACTGATTCAAGCAGATGCACAGACACAAAACTGGATCAAATGTTGAATCAAATATAGCAGCTTTGTTTATGCCAGAATTCTGTCCAGAGCATAAAAATAGTTTTGTTCAGATTATTGTAATTCGGTTTACATACATGAAAGAAGAATTAAACTCGTGGACTCACACCTGAAAAACAAACCAAGATATAAAATCATTCATCATGGTTTCCTGATTTGGATGTAACTATACTACTGGTTTTAGATAGCTTTTTGGTTGGTTGGTTTGTTCATCACACTAAGGACTGAGCTAAATTGAATAAGGCTTTGGTCTTCAGCACCAATTTTTGTATCCTTTTTGTCTTCTAGGTTTGTGGGTGGTGGTGGTGAGAGCTGCAGCCTCATCTCAGAAGGTCTCAGTACTGCCCTACAACTCTTTGATGACTTCAAGAAGATGAGAGAGCAAATGTAAGGGATCATGAGGGAAGGGGAGGTGGATGGTGATGGAACAAAGGGCAGAAAGTGTACAAGTACATTCAGTGAATGTGCTTGAGAGCACCCGTCTGTTTTTAATATTAGCACAAATGGTCATGACTCATGTAGGGATTGATTTTGTGGCTGTGTTTTTTTTATGCATCTGGAACTGTTTACACTACCAAGAATTAGATTAAATAAAATGATTTTTGTTTGTTTTTGTTTTTATTGTATCTTTTAGATACATTTACTTCAGTAAATCATGCACTGTCCAGAAAGGAGAGATTATAGCATAAGAATTGTGCTTCTGCCTATGCTGTAATTTTCCTCATGCAAATTTGTTTTCTTTTAAAGTAATGCTACATGCTTTCCATTTCTTCGAAGGGCTTATAGCAGGGGTGTCCAAACTTGGTCCCTTTAAGACTTTTGGACTTCAACTCCCAGAGTTCCTCAGCCAGCTTTGCTGGCTGAGGGACTCTGGGAGTTGAAGTCCAAAAGTCTTAAAGGGACCAAGTTTGGACACCCCTGGCTTATAGTTTCAAGGGTTGATCCATGAAAATAGGAGCCCTAATATTTGTAATATTTGATCTGTTTACAATTTTAGGGCAGTGAAGAAATGAAAGTAGATTGATAAAACAGTTGACACAGCTCTTGAAACAATTGCGATACAGGAAATCTGGGATCCAGTATATTAGCACTTAAAAGAAAAATTAAAGCAGCTTATTCAACTACCAGTTTCATCAGAGACATGTGGAAAGGAACATTAAATTTTTCACACCACTTTATTGTTTAAATGCCCCCCTGTTAAAACTGCTGTGAGCTACAAAGCAGGAAAATCCAAAGAATGTGGACATGAAAACCACCCAGTATGCAGATAAATTCCATTTCATCCACAATCACATTAAAGAAATAATATGCTTTGTTTATTAAATCCCTCACTCAGGTGGGGTATTTCTTCAGACAAGATAGTCCCATCCACAAACATTAAAATAGAGGGCAAATTTGTAACAGTGTTGCCCATGTAGCTTACTTCCTGCAGGTAATCCTAGATTTACAACCGTTTGTTTTGAAATTTACAGTGATTCTGAAAAAAGTGACTTTTAATTGGTCCTTGCACTTATGACTGTTATGACTCCTCATTATCATGTGATCAAAATTGGCAATTAGCATGTAATTACGACAGTTGCAGCTTTCTGGTCATGTGATCCCATTTGCAGTCTTTCCAGCTGGCTTCTGATAAGCGAAGTTAACAGGGGAAGCCAAATTTATTTAATGATTGCATGATTCACTTGACAATTGCAGTGATTTGTTTAGCAATCATGCCAGTATCAGGCATGACTCACTTAATAACTGCCTTGCTTAGCAAAGAAAATTCCAGTCCTGATTGTGTTTGTAAGTGAAGAAGTACTTATAATAATGCACCGTGTACTGAACGTGGAATTCCCCAATTTTCATTCATTATGTCCTTTTTTGTGCTCTCTCCCAAACAGAGGCCCCACACATAAAGTCTGCATCCTTATCTGCAACTCGCCTCCCTATCTGCTTCCAGCTGTGGAGAGTACCACATATTCAGGCTATACAACAGAAAATCTGGTTCAAAAGATTGGTGAGGTGAGTAGAAAATGTTCGGTAGCCATTGCTCATTTCATTTGGGTAAGATATGTTAATGCTACCAACTATTCCTCTATCTTAGTGCTCCCCAACCTTTTGGGCACCAGGGACTGGTTCCATGGAGAGAGGCTTTTCCATGGTGTGTGTGTGGGGGGGTGTTCATGTGCTGCCTGCATCCCACAGATGGGGCCTTCCTTGTTTGTGCAGACTGGTTTCTGGAATGTTGGGGACCTCTGCTCCATCTGAGTCTTCTCAAATATCGATACATTGTGGCCTAGAGGGAAACAGAGATTTCAGCCAGATATAAGAAGAGCTTTTTTATGTTGTGTTATCCTGGAATGCCATGTGGTTGGTGGCAAAGAGTGGCCAAAGCCTAATGTAACCAGAGATCTCAATCCTCTGACACCTCCTTTCTCTTTCAAGCCTCAGGGTGAGAAAATGACATATATTCTCTTAGCAGATGTCTGAACTGATCTCCTACAGGGGATTGCCTATCTCTGGTGGCGTCAGTAGCTCTCCTTTTGTCTCTTAATAAGGAATCTAGTATTCCCAGGGAGGAAAGTAAATGAATTGTTGATAAAATATATATCCTCAATTGGGAGCATACTCTCAATAATGATACAAATCAACTTTGTACAGCATACTTTTAATAATGATACAAATCAACAGGTTTCATTTTATCTCTTCTTTTGTTATGAAAACTTTTTATTTATAAATTTGATTCTCGCATTTCCCAGTGTGAACATTTCCTTAAACAAGAAGTATTTTATGATTTTCACCATATTTATGCTTTGTTGCTAAAGCCAAGTCTAGTTCCTCTCCTATAGTCCCAAGTTAAATATTATCACATCAGATGACAATAAATCTTCTATAACTAATACAACCTCCAACGTTGTTAGGAAGATGCTTAAAATTTACTTTGCAATTAAAAATGGCAAACACCCTAATGAGAAGACATTTAAAATAACATTGTAAAATGTTGTGAAATAGCTAAGACTAAGGAGGAAGACTAAAGGAAGAAAATGGGAAAGAGTAGACTGTTAGATGTTTTTTTTCAGTTTGCCAAAACTGGGCATACTCCAGGTTGTGGGTTCCAATTTCATAGTTGTCATCCATGGCCTTGGTGCTTGGGTGTGAGACACTGTGAGGATTGGGCACAGGAGGACAAGGAGTTCAACAAATGGGAGAAACAGCACAATGTAGAGTGTGGGCCATTGAAAAGAAACATTTCCCCTTAACTGGTTTGCTACAGTTATCGGAAACTTATTTCTTTCAAGATTATGTTTTTACCCTAACTAGATGGCTATTCAAAATGTTTATAAGTCTTGCTTCTTGAGTTTGCCAGCCTTATGGCATTGGGAATTTTGAAATTTATTTCAAAAATCTGGAGGCTATCCAGGTTGGGGAAGCAGCAGATTTTTGTACTGTACATGTAGTTTGTCTTTCTACCAATGTTGCTTTCAAGATGGTAATCTACAATCTGGGAATTAAGCAGATCACTATTGTCTTAGCTTTAACAAAGATGGTACAACAATGTCTTTACACATTGTCTGCAGTTGTGAGTCACTTTGCAACATGCTAGAAGACTACTGGTAAGTAGAAGTAATGCCCACAGTTTAGGAATGAGAGTCTGCATAAGTCTCCACCTCGAAACTAAATAGGGAAGAAATATACTGTATGGTTCTTCTCTTTCTTTATCTACTCTGTTTTTCTTCCCCAGCGGGGAATTCACTTTTCTATTATCTCCCCACGGAAACTGCCAGCTTTGCGCATTCTCTTTGAGAAATCTGTGACAGGGAGCATGTTGGAGAATCAGTTGAAAGACTACAGCCAGGACCCCCGGCACATGATCCTTATCCGTGGTATGGTACTTCCAGGTAAGAGCTGGTCTTGGAAATGTGGATAAGGCTAAAATAGATCATACTGGATTGTTACAAGTTTAACTTAGAGAAGAATGAAAAGAGTAATACAAGGTAATTAGTATCCTACGAAGGGCAAGGAAGAGAGGAGAGACAGCAGTGAGATTTTATATTGGTCCTAGACTTGCCTGACTCTCTCCCTGTTACAACTGGAAATTAACTACAGGCTCATTAGGTTTATGTTGTAATCATCTGATTAGATTTCTAGGGAGATTCTCAGTCATCCAGGCCATGGTTGTCCCAAAGATGACTTTTTCAAAAGGCAACTGGACTTTGTTTTTCCTAGAAGATATTTCACTACTCATTCAAGAAGCTTCTTGGATGAGAAGCAAAATGTCTTCAAGGAAAAACAAAAACAAGGTTGCCTTTTGAAAAAACTAGCATTGGGACATCTGGTTAGATTAAGACTTATTGTATTTAGATTGGGATTATTAAAATCAATGGGACTTACAAATCACAGCTAATATAACTCCAATTTATTTAATTGTACCTGCTGTTTCTGCTCCTTGAAATTGTGGGGTGGGGTGGACATATGGGGAGTGCTCTTTGTCATCATCCATGCTGCTTTTTTCCACAGCAAGCATTTCAATTTTCTGCCCTGTCTCCATGGTAGCCCAAATTTGCTTTCCAAATGGATCATGTCTTAAAAATCAAGAACTGGGCTTGTTTAGGGGGTTTTTTGGGTGGGTGGGTGGGGAGGAGAGAGAGAGTTTTTTTGTAACTCAAGGGGGAAAAGAATCATGACAAATCATTTTAGATTGGGTGCCCCATGAATCTCCTGTTTTTCCTTTTATCAGAAGTCCAGATTACCAGCTTTTATGGTAACCTGTTTCACTATGCAAAATTCTAAGCAAGAGATCCTGGAAAATAGAGGAATAGCTATTTTTAGAAGTTGAATTTCAGTGCATTTTTGTTTCTGATTTTTCTTTACTAGGAGAAGCAGAAGCAAATTTAAATAGCAGTCTGATCAGGCTATGAAAACATGCTTGAATTTAACAAGCCATCAAATCCAGATATCATAGTAAAACTATCCATGGCCATCCAACCAGGAGAAGTAGGAGCTATAGTACTTATTCACCTCTAGCACTTCCATTTAATGCATTCACATACCTATTTTTCCAATATAAAAAATTGGAATGCAGCATTTTACAAATGATGTATTAAATTGTAAAAGCATTACAAGTAATACTGACCAAGGCTGGCTTCAGTTTCAGCTAATTGGGTGCATCCTATATCCTCATTTTCTTCATTTTAAATTATTTTTAAGTTTAGTGTGCTAGTACGTTTCTATTGGCTACAGTGATTGCATTGGAATAGGTAATTTGTTGGTGCCAAGAGTGAGCCATAGCATTGGGGGGGGGGGCGGTTTGCAGGACATCTTACAGTACAACTAGAACTTGCTTATTTTATTTTATTTATATAAATATTGATATAGCAAATTCATTTGAGTGAGGGATTTTATCACAACAGCGAGAGCCAAAATATGAAAATAGTTCCCATGTATTACCAACCCATGTAAAAACAATGATCTATGATCAAATTATTTTTTTAAAAAGTATTCTGTAACTTCTGTTATTTGTTTCTAGGTTTGTTTGTCATATTTAAGAACCACTTATTTCCCTCACCAAGGAAATGGGTGGTGTTCAATAAAATATTAAAAGCATTTTAAGAATTGATTAAAAGGAGGGGGAGCTTTTATGGCACCAGCCAGCCTCTTGGCTGCACGCTTGTCTGTGCACACCAAGCGAGGGTGCAAAGCCACATTTTTGCATCTTTAAGGAAGGCCCAGAGAAGGCAGCTCACCTCATCTTCAGAGGGGGCAGTGTTCCACAGGGCAGGGGCAACAGCAAAGAAGGCTTTTCTCTTGGATCCCACTAGTTGGAATTCTTTGGCTGCTACATACCTTCCCTGCCTGACTTGGTGGGCAAGCTGATGTAATGGGATGAAGACAATTCCCATATGCCAAACATTTAATGAAATAAAATAATAAAGGATGCATGCTGTGGGTCCCATCAGCCCGATTATTCCAGCTGGTGGGGTCCAGGAGGAGGGCCTCCTCTGCTGTTGCTCCTGCCCTCTGGAACATCTTGTCCCCGATGCGAGGTCGGCCCCAACACTCCTATCTTTTTGTAAGGGCCTAAAGATATGGCTGGGGCAGTTGGCTTGGGGCCTCGGTGGCGGATCAGCACAATGGAGGTGGTTCGTTGAGTAATAACAAATCTCATTTTTCCCCTGCTTCACTCCCACCCTCCCCATGTGTCTTTGATTTTAATGTTCAATTTTAACTTTTTATGTTTTAGCTTAGATGTAACTGTAAGCCACCCAGTTACCCTATGGTAAGATGAGCAGCCAATAAGTTTTATAAATGAATGAATGGATGATGAATGAATGAATAAATAAATGACAGCATAACAGAGTTGGAAGGGACCTTGGCGGTCTTCTATTCCAACCCCCTGCTCCAGATTAAACAGTCAGTAGGTTTCCTGGCAGGGTAGGCTTCCTGAACCATAGGGATGAAATGTTCCATAATTTGAGGGAGCATGATGGAAATAAGGTTTGTGGATTTTTCACGCCCTTCACATGCTTGCATTTGTGTATGTATATGAACAAGATGTAATTGGCAGGAGGGAATGTGTCCCCTTGTGATGATGAATAATACCTCTTGCAAATCTTGTATATTATTTATTGTATATACTTAATGTCAACCTCTCTTCTCTGCATGCAGTAGGAGGAGCAGGAGCAACCAATAACAACCTGCAGCCCAAACAACCTGTATCCCAGCCTCCTACAGTTCCTCCTCCACTCCCTCCAGCACAACCTCAGATTATGCCACAAGTTTCTCAGCCGTATCAGGTACATCCTTTGCCCTCAAGTAACAAATAGATTGGGACATTTCCTTTCACAAATCTCCTGATTACGTCTTTCTGGTTTAGGTTACACAACCTCCTACTCTTACTGCAGCCCAGGCAGCTGCTCAATCTGCTGTGGAAGCCGCCAAGAACCAAAAGACCGGTCTAGGCACCCGCTGTGAGTCCCTGTGTGTCTTCCAGGATTGGGGCGGAAAGCAGTGCTTCAAAGTTTAGGCTTGGAGATGGGAAGGATATTAGAACAGAGGACAAAAAAGTATCAGAAGTGGTGATGATGATGGATGATGGGTTATATGTCCATGCTTTTTCTTTCTTTCTTCTGAACAGTCCCTTCATTGAATACCATGCAACCAGCTTTCAGTCAAACTCCTACGCAGACCCTTCCAACAGGCTCTGTTCCAGCTCTGACTCAAAAGCTCCCTGCCTCATCTCAGTCTAGTCTGGTCTCCACAGTAACCACAGGCTCTGCCCTGCTGGTTCAGCCACCTGTGCAAGCCTCCCCACAATCTGGTGCATCAGCCATGGTACATGTCAGCCCTGATATTTTTGGCAGTGGGAGACAGACACTCACACAAATCTTACCATTTTTGTTCTTCAGGATGTGACTGGCTTGCAAACTGACTTGTCTCTTCTTCCTCTACCCAGACTAGTGGTGTGCCTCCCAACAGTATGAATGTGACTCAGCCGGCACAGGCACAAATTGGAGCACCCCAGCAATCTATCCCAAACAAAGTGATGGCATGGAGTGGGGTGCTGGAATGGCAGGAGGTGAGAGCTGAATTATGGAAGAGAAAGAAGAAAGATTCATAGGAGCTCCTTACCCTGATGCATTTTGACCTTGTATCCCATCCTCTTTTCCTAGAAGCCGAAGCCAACTTCTGTGGATTCCAATACTAAGCTCACACGTTCCCTGCCTTGCCAGGTGTATGTCAATCAAGGAGAGAACTTGTGAGTGCCTCTGGATCATTTAACAGAAAAAAGACACATTGTTGATTATTTGAGAGCAGGGAGATGGAATCAAAACTGGTGTCCTGATACTGGTATAAACAAGCTGAATTTGGGAGGATTTATGATGAAAGAAGACTGATAAATATATCAGAGGTGCAATGAGTAGGAACAGTCAATTCTAATACATTGCCACCCTGTGTTTATTTGGGTAGTTTTCTTTCAGACACAAACTATCTTTCTAATTTATAAGGTCTTTTATGAATACAGAGACTGAATGGAACTAACAAAGGGAGTGGAATTAACTTTCAAAAGTTGGGAATTGCTGGAGCAAGTTCTGCTCCCCCACTCTTGAAGAAAAAAAACCTAGAAGTCTTACAACTAATCTGGAAGACAATTTTTTGGTGATTATAACTGAACCCTCCTCCTCTAAAGACCCTGTCGATTATGTCTCAGATTAAAGCATGGTGGGATGCTGATTTCCCACCCAGGAATCTTTAGCTCAGTGTTTTAAACCAGGCTTTAAGTCCCATGCTGGTTGGGGAATTTTGGGAGCTGACATCAACTCATCTTGAAGTTGCTACGATTGAGTTAGACTTAAATACTATATGGTGAATACATAGTGTACATGCTACCTGCTATTGTATTTCCTACTTTGGTTTTCAATTGCTTCCTAATGTGTGAAAATTATTACTTTTAACTGTACATAGTTTTGAATGTTTTATTAGGCGGTGATTTAAGTAGATGAAACAAGTTAAATACGTAACAAAATGTTGCAGCATTCAATGTCATCAGTGTTTCAGTCAGTCATGTCCTTCTCCGTAATACTCTGTCCAATTTCCTCATTTACTTAAGTCGCTTCTCACTAAGACACAGTTATCATTCCTTATCTCTTAAGCACATTCAGTCCTCTGAGCTACCTGTCCTCTATAGGGAACAAAGGTTTTTTTCGTTCATCTGCAGACTAAGATGCTTTTTATGTGATACTATTTTGGAAATACTACTCCTGATCCTGCTTCTACTCTTATATTCTCCCAAGAAGTAGTCCTTAGAATGTTTTTTTAAAAAATCTATCTTCCATAAATATTTGTTGATAAACTAACCAATAAAAGTGAAGCATGCAACAACTGTAAAAAGCAATATGTTAATACAATATCTAGAATACATTAACATTTGGAGAATTGTATTTTATATGTAGTTTATATGTGTTAGATGATAACAATGATTTTAAGCAGAGATGGGATGAGAAATGCAAAGCTGACTCTCCTCTCTTTGCTTTGTTGTAGGAAGGCTGAACAGTGGCCCCAGAAGCTCATTATGCAATTAATTCCCCAACAGCTCTTGGTAAGTGAAATGTATGTGATTTCTGAAGGCAAAGTGTGAACTAACACTATTAGAGTTTGCAGCAATCCATCCAGCACACAAGTAAAGAATTCAGCAGGATTCATTTATAAAAAACTTCTTTATATACAGTAATATAAAGCATGATGCATGTATACAATACCCATGCAGCAGAAGCCAGAACCAGAAGCCAGAACACAGAAGCTATGTAATACAGAGGCTATATTGTAAGGACAAAGTAACTCTTATATACAAATCAGTCAGGTTAAGCCACACCCAGGCTCTGAGCCATCTGGCTCACCAAACAGTCCCCATTGGCTGATCTGTTACCATGTCTATTCCAATTCATGGACTCTCATACACTGACAAACACTTCACAGGCATGGGCAACGTTTTGCAAAATGAATGGCACCCCTATATAGCTAAAATCTTTTAAGTGCTGCCCAGGTGGCACTGGTTAGAACTTCGATCTGTATATGCTCTTCTACAGGGATCAGTGCGGAGACAAGGGGTAAATTGGTGTTTCTCAACCTTAGCAACTTTAAGAGATGCAGACTTCAACTCCCAGAATTTCCTGGTCGGCTATGCTAATGGGAATTCTGGGAGTTGAAACCTGCATATTTTAAAGTTGCCAAGGTTGAGAAACATTGGTCTAAATTCACCCTCTTCCTGTCTCACTTAATCTGCCTTGCCCGGTTTGCTGGATGAAGTTAAAATCTTACCCTCCTCCCACCAGTCTTTTCCTTCATTATTAAGAACAGCAAAGAAACATTGATATTAAACTCAGCTTTGCAGATGACCAGAGGGGCATTTGAATAAAGAGGCCAGTCCTTAAGATTTATGGAAATTCAGGGGTTGAAATATTGAGGCTGGGTCTGGCAAATCTGATTTATGCCCTTTATTGGGCTTGCTATTCTTATTGCTATAGTGATCTTAGTTGTAACTATGGGTATGGGAACAGCCTTGCCATGCTGAACAATTTTTAGAAGGATTAAACAGTGAAAGATGGTCAGCTTCTACGGGCGTGACAAAGGCCAGACTACGGGTAGGCAGGCTTTTCTTCTGGAAGTCTTATGTACTGTGAAGGAAAAAAGGTTTCATTGTTAAGTTGATGGAGGTGTCTGAAACTTCTTCCTTACCTATTTTGAAATCTCTTGTATTATTATATATAAGTTGTTCTTATATTTTTATAGTAAGTCTATAGAATTAATATAGTTTGTCCTTCAGCTTTGCTTTTAGCATCACTGGATCTCAGAAATTTGTCTTAATTGAAATTATTGACAAATTAGCATGGCTTGGAGCATACACAGATTTGATTCCACCTGAATTAATCCATTTCTTCTTCACAGACAACTCTGGGTCACCTGTTCCGCAATTCTCGCATGGTGCAGTTCCATTTCACCAATAAGGACTTGGAATCCCTCAAAGGACTGTATCGCATCATGGGCAATGGATTTGTAAGATTCTACAATTGCCAAAATGTAGACATGGTTAAAAGAGATTCAACTAAGTTAAAGAAGTAGATGCTTCCAGTTGAGGCTTGGTCATGATGGAGAAATTAAGGCAGTCTGTTTTCTTTCCTGTTTGGAAAGCTGCCTGATGAGTAAACTGATACAATAGTCAAAGTATCAAGATATGTATAACTATATATACTGGTACTCCAGTACATAAAATTTCTAATATTACTGACACTTTTTATGGTAGCCATAGAAAGTGATTTTATTGGAAAATGTCTAACATGTTGGTGGAGTTACTTGCCTGGGATGTTATAAATCCCAGAATCAATTAACTTGCTCAGGATAGTATAAATCCTGGAATTGTAAGTGGTAAATCATGATCTTACTGACATATCAGTGAGGCTTCTTATTCTCTTAAGATTGCTAGAAGAGATCCTTTGATGGCAGTGTTGAAGAAGTGGGATGATTAGTGAGGATCTTCTCAGTTTGGGTAACATTATTATAGAGGTCCCTGATTTTGGAGATGCATTAGTAGTTCAGTTTTATAAATTGCATTAATATACCTATTTATCTGTGTTCTTCCGTTTTTCCTGATGCATTTAGTTGGGCCAATGTAGTTTTTTTATTTCTTCCTGACTTTTATATCTTTTTCTGATATTAAATGACTTTGTGATCTCTGAGAGAAGAGCAATACATCATACACATGTAAATAACAATAAAAGATTTTATCTTGGAAGGACATTTCTCAGAATCCCCCGCCCTTTAGCCAATGCACTTTTCTTGTCACATGAGCAGGCTGGCTGTGTCCACTTCCCTCACACAACACCTTGTGAGGTGCGAGTGCTGATGCTGCTCTACTCTTCCAAGAAAAAAATCTTCATGGGGCTCATTCCTTATGACCAGAGTGGTTTTGTCAATGGGATCCGCCAAGTCATCACTAACCATAAACAAGTTCAGCAGCAAAAGGTCAGTAACTGATTCTCTTGCTCTTATTTTTCCCCCCTCAGCTGTTTGTTCAAACGTTTCAGCAGACCGAATCTATGGGATTCTAGAGCTACCTCAGATGTGTTCCCTAAGAGAAATACTAGTTTTGTCTCCAAAATTATAGGCTTCCTTGTACTTTTAGTTAATATATTTTGTGTTTATAATCTGTTAGTAAACTGGAAGATAAGACCTATTGATATTCAGCCATTCTATATCAAATTTCTACCTTGGAATTATATGTTATGAAAAAAACAGAAGGGAAATTTTATAACTGAAAATTACTTCTGAGTGTGTTGAAAAATTACTACAGATAAATAGTTTCAAGTTTTGTTTAATACATTTCTTACAGTATTTTTTGCTTGATATGATGCTTATGCTTTCTAAGCATATAGCACCTTTAGCTTTAATTCCTGAACCAACATTTTTGTATTTGTACAAAATGTATTTTGTACAAATGTATGGGAGTACATTCAAAATATTTTGGACTCCGAAACATTTAACACTGGCATTGTGTAATACAAAGTAATGTCTATAGGGCTACAGTTAATTCTGGAAGGCTGTAATTTATTTCTTCTTCATCTCTCTTTGTAGCAGATGGGAAGTTCTCAACCCATGGGGTCCACACCCAACACCCAGCCCTTCCTGACAAAGCAGCCTGGCAGTTTGCCAGTAACTCCAGGAGTCCAACAGCAGGTAAGGCATTAGGCAGTATAGATTTTGCCCTAACTGTCTTTGGACAGCAGTCACACAAGACAGAAGAGAGTTATCTATCTTTTGACAGCATGTCCGGGCTTAGAACTTCATTACCTGTCTCCTTGCCTCACTGGCCACTCCTTGTTGGATTTGCCCCTCCCTTTATCTTTTTACAGATGGGTGGGCAACAAGTGAGCCCTGGTATGCCTCAGGTGGGAATCATGGAAGAACGGCAACAGAGTTTGGTGAGTCCCTTGTGGAGGTGGAAGCTGCTGTATTTTTTCGAAGTAGATTCATCCCATCTTTGAATTATTATTTTCTTGCAGCTCCATTTATTTGGTCCCATAAGATGGTGCTCTGGATGGAAAAAGGATGGAGGCTAAGCAAATTTATCTCTGGGTTAATTCAGCAGGCTCATTTCATAACTGAGTGGTACACTAGCTAAGACCTTGGGATCTTGTACATAGCCTTCCATACCCTGCCATATATTGCCAACAAACTAAATTTAAGATGATAAGTGGGAAGGATATTGTTTACAAAAAATGTCATTTAACTATTAAACAAATTTAATGTATTTTTTCATTACTCTGTAATTAGCAAGATGGCCTTCAGCATGACATATACTACATCGTCTTAAAAGAAAACAGTATTTTGGTTGGAGTCGCCAAATGCTAGCCTGGCTTTTCATATACAAGCCCTCGTTCTTTTTTTTTAGTCTATTGATGAAGAACACAAAATGTTCCTATTATGGTTCGTTTTCTTCCAAATATTATTTTGGCTTGAAAGGACATTCCCTTATTTAACTGGCCTTCAGGTAAGGTCTCTTCGTATCTTTATATTATTTGGTCACTGCAGAAATCCTTCAGATGCACTCCACATAGTGAGATCAGCAAATCCCTGTCAAAAAGTCACATTCTTTTTGGCACTGCTTCCATGTTTATTGGTGGTTACCTGCAATGGGAAATATATCAATTACTGTGTGCATTCTTGCAAGCAACGAAATATTTCTTCTCGTTTTCATAGTTGCAGCTCCGAGTGCAGCAACCTCAGCCAGCTGCCCCACCTACCAACCAACCTCCTCAACCACAGGGTCCACCCCAGGCTGGGCCACAGGCCACCCAAGGAGGGGCTATGCTTAGACCCCAAAACCCAGGAGCCAATCCTCAACTCCGAAGCCTTCTTCTGAGCCAACAACCGGTGAGTATTATCTTTTGCTCTCTGCAAGCCACCCACCCATTCTTTCCCACTTTTTAAAACTGAAGAAGTTTGCTGAAATGTTAGAGCAGTCCAGCACCACAGCTCCTTTGCTTCTAAGAGCAAGGAGAAGTGGCTGCATTGCTTAGCCTAGCTTAGCTTAACTGGCACTTGTAATAGTCTGAAAAGAATGCTATGCTTCCCCCTCTTCTGTATACAGCCTCAAGCTGGAGTCCCTCAATCCCAGCAACCCCTTCACCACTTACAGCAAGGGTCTTCAGGAATGTTACCACACCAGTCCATGGGGCAGACTCTTGGACATCAGCCTCCTGGGCAGCAACAGCTCCAGCTTCCTGGACAACCTCTCATGCACCAAGCTCCCGGGCAGCAGTGGCCAGCCCAGATGGCACCACGGCCACAATTGCAAGGTATGGGCGGGCTTGGTCTGAGTTGACAAAAAACAAAAACTGCTACTCCCATCCCAGAAACAGCTGCAAGCTGCTGAGAGTTGGGATAGGATTTTTGCTTTTGGAGAAAGGAGCTATTTCTTTCAAGGCACATTAATTTGCAGAGGTGGGGGAGATAGGTTTGAGAGGAGCATATGTCACTATCTAATTGAGCAGGTTATTATCTATAGAACATGGGCAACAGATGTGAAATACAGTAATGTATAGTGAGGTAAGAGCTGTGACATGCTATTTCCTGATGTTCTGGCTATTTTAAGAGGGATTCATTGACTAATGGGAACAATATATTTGCTATTTCTGGGGATAGAAGAGAAATAAGGGCACAAATCTTTTATTAGGCTTCCCTTCTGGGTCAAGCATTTGTTCAGAATGCCCCAGTGGATATAAAATTAAGCAGAGCACTATAGCTAATCCTGTAACCAGCGATTCTTCACCGCTGTTCTAAAGCCTCTTGGTGTTGTCCCTTCTCTCCCAGGTCAAATGCTAATGAATGCTGGTCCCCGGGGGCCTGTTTCTCAACCAGGCCTGCAGCAGGTTCCTGCCCCCAGCATCATGGAGGATGACATCCTCAGAGACCTTATCTGAGGACGCAGGAGGATATTCCTCCAATATCACCCAGTGCTGAAATCATCTCTGTAAACTGGGAAGATGCTTCTTTTCCAGAGAATATTCTTTTTTTCTCATTTGTAATTTTTTTTTTGTTCCTCTCTGTTAAGAAATATTGCACACTTTCATTGAAGTTGGTCTTTCCTGAGATTAATTCTGTTTCTCACTCCTTTTCCTGCAATTTTAGGAATGTCACCCAGTTCTGCTGTGTTTTAGGTTACACTAAGAGTTCAGGCCAACTTCCCAGGTTCCCCGGTGGGTTTTCAATTAATTTTGGTATGGAGAGATAATTGAATAAAAGGAGAGAGAAATAAAAGTAATCCTATTGTGAGGTATGCTGTAAAGTTCTGATCCAAGATCCCATATCTCTCAAAGAGCGATATTAGATCTAATCTAATAATTAGATCTAATGATCTAAAGCAGGGGTCTCAAACTGATGGCCCACAGGCCGGATCCATCATGCACAGGCCACGCCCACCACAGCTCCACCAAGAAAAAAATGTCACGATATGTCACGTGATGGCATCATGATATGGCAAGTTTGACGCCCATGATCTAAAGTATTTCAAATGACAAAGACTTTAAAATAATTAAAGATTTTTTTAATTGGTGTACACCTCCCATTCTTAGCAGTCAGGAGTTCAAACCCTGATTGGAACCCTAGTTCAAATATCTCATTGCTTCCTTCCTTACAAATCCCTACAGCAACCCTTCTTCTGGTTTACAACTGCCCAAATTATAGCAGCCCACATACATTGTATTCAAATTCAGGAGTGGTGCAGTGGCCTAGAGGTGGAGCTCTCGCCTCACAATCAAGAGGCTGTGAGTTCGATTCTAGATAGAGGCATATATTTCTTTCTCTGGGCACAGTGAGAATATATCTGCTGAATAAAACTCCACATTGGTGACAGGAAGGGCATCCAGCCATTAAAACACCCTGCTAACTCCATTCAATTGCCCAGACTCCACCCCGCAAGGGATTATAGGGATGATACATTGTATTCAAATTAGCTTTCCAAATGCATAACAGTTTGGCTTTGCTTTCTAAAACACAGGCTTTCTTAGGGCAGAAGTAAAAATCTAAGACCAGGATGCTACATTTCGTTTTAGAGTGTACACTGTTTTCAGAAGCAGAGATAGTGTAAAATTATAATCTGGGTGGGTTCTTGTAATATATGGTCCTGTTATAAGACAGAAAAGTAGATAGAGTAAGCATGCAAGGACTGGAATGAAGGATGTCAATAAAACACTTCTACAAGTATATATGCACTATTGTTGGCCAGCATGGCATTTATTAATCACCCTTTTTTATTAGGCAAGGCGATTTTGGTTGCTACAGAAGTCAGGCCCAGTGCCCTGAACAGTACAGTCACTGAAATCCATATCACATAGGTCACAGTGACAACTGAGAGCTACAGGGTAGGTGAAAGACGGATCAACATCTGGGGGACAGCCTTGCAGAAGTGCAGTCTCATATTGTATTTCTTTGTAAAAGCAGACCTTTTGGTTGAAGGAGGGGAAGATAGGTTTCCACAGCAGATCCTGTAAAAGACATAGAGAGATTGGCTAGACACGATAGGCTTTTTTTCCTACTCTTTCATGGGGCAGCATCCAAAAATGTCACAGGTGCCACCCTTTTGCCTAGTGTTGGCCTAATTCCTCTTACCTGCCTATTTGAGTGCGTATGGCTTGCTACTACTCCAAACATGCTGTTACCAGCAACCTCCAGAAGTTCCTTCTCAATGCTATTGAAGCTGGGGAATTGGTGGGACATTTGCTGCCTTTGCGGTGAGTAGTAGGAAGATGTAATGACAAACTGGGCAGCAAAGTGTCAGATAAAAGCAAATGATGAAGAACTAAGGCTTTCCAAGTGACATCTTCTGTCTGGGAAACTAAGGCTGCATAAAGCCTCTTGATAGGAAAAAGTTGCCTGTTCTTCCAGGATGGAAAGCAAAGCCTGCTAGACTGTAATATGTAACTAAAAATGCATTGTTCAGGGGTATCTGTATTTTTCTCCCCCAGTAGTAACCAAGCAAGTGAAGAGCAGTACCTCCTTGGGTCAAGTAACTGGCCCTATTTTATAAAGGTTATAATGTCCTTAATGTTAAGGCCCCAAATGGTTAGGAGACTGAGGAGTGGATAGCTGCAAAACAAGCTCCTCTCAGCCCCCTTTCTGGGCTAATGCTTAGGTACACTCCATGCAGGATTCATGCGCCCATCAATTGCAGGCAACTGTCAGAGCATCCCCAACAAGACATTTTGTCAAATTAACCACAAATTAACTCACAGTTCCAATAAACATAACCTATATCTACAATATTTTAGAATTCTCTCCAAAAGTCATCAAGAGGAGAAAACCGTTGGCTGTAAACCAAGGCCAATTTCCCTTTCCTGGCAGCTTTATCTTATCTGTCCATTATGCCTATGACTGCAGGAAACAAACAGTAGCAGCCCCCATTTAGGGAAATTTTGTGTAGTTATGACTGAATGTATTTTTTTTTCCCCCAAGTCATTGCATTGCCTTGAGTCTTAAAAGGGTTCTGGGATAGAGGGTAGCTTTCTCATTTAGGCGCCTTCTAGGCACATTAGCTCAAACCAGGCATTATGGCCATCTGTGCTAGCTTAGGACAAGGAATGTTGTCCTAACACTTCTCAAGGGTGTTTAGCTGATGATTCCTCCCTCACCTTGTTCTTACAGTAACCACTACAGATGGTAGTGGTGATGGCCATGCAGACAGGGCAGTCATCCTTCTCAGCTGAAATGGTAACATTGATAGGGCGGCAGGCTTGGTTGCTGCTGGCCATGCCGCTTTGGTGAATGGCACCGTGAGTGGCAGCCAGGAACAGGAATGTTGCGAGCAACAGATTCTTCACCTGGATGTAAAAGGGGAAGAAATGAGAAAGATTTCATAGCTTTGGCATGAGTTTCAGAACATAGTTTAGAACATCTGAGGAATGTTGTGCAAATGGGACTGATATTGTTGAGCAGCATGCACATTTAATAAATTATTATAGCTTCAGTAGGTAGTCTTTTGATCTACTGGATCTGTCTTTTATTACTATTGTTTAAGAGTCACAGTCATAAGAGGCAAACATAAATAAAAAATAATATCTGAGCACATTCTGAGCCCAGGAGTTTGTTGTCAGCACAAATATTGAACTGCACAGATTACAAGCTTTTTACATACAAATTCATTCACAGTTCCTCCTAAATTTAGCATTTAATTTAGATACGCAAATATTTGTACTGATTTCTCTTTAACTATTCATAGTAACTATTTCCAGGTTTCCGATCACTGCCCATTGCTCAAATCTCTGCCAACATATCGTGATCTGTTTTACCACAGTCACTGGTATACCTAAAAAACACACTTGGATGCTAAATTGATTTTTTAAAATACTACCAAAATTATTTAATAAATGAACAATGGTGCCAGAATTGTATTTCTATACATATACCAAGGAGAGGGGGGGAAAAGGGGGGGTAGCTGCAGCTACTGTTTATGAGGGAATCGGGTGCCCTTCCTGAACTAGTCCTTCCGTTATCTATTATTTAATTTTCAATACCACATAATTGAATTAGTGGTAATATACATGAATCTAAATACTTAACATAAAATATACTTTTTTCCGGAAAGATAAGATATGGAAACCTTTGAAAAAGATCTGTTTTGTTAATAGTCTCAAGCAGGTATTTCCTCAAAAAGTTCATATACCCAATCCATGCTTGCTAAGTAGTGCCTAGTGAAGTGCCACAGAATATATTTTTTGACCAAAACATGTAGAGCAACCTTTTCCCAATGTTGATTGTGTTTATCACAGCTTCAGAATTCCTAACCTGCATGGCTATTTTAGATGTTTCCAGCTCATCCTGAGGGCAGTCAGTTGGAGAGAGCAAACAAAAACTTGTTAGATGTGAGAGTTGGAAAGAATTGTTCAATCTCATTCTGCTAGTGAAGACATATATTTAAAGTATCCCAAACAATGCCTAGACTGATCAAAGTGAACCCACCAACTCTTCATGTAGGTAGTCCCTAATCACTGAGAAACCTCTATTAGCCGACAATTAACTTCTTTTCAATGTCCTATTACGCCAAAGCAACATACCTTGATCCGCAACCTCAGTAGATCATATTAATGTGCAAGAACTATCCTTGATCCAGCTATCTGCCTTCTCAGTTGTACATACCTGCATTAACTTCATAGCGTCTCCAGAGCTGTCCTCCAATTGTAGTGTAACTGCCTCTCTCTTGCATTTTTATAGGGCTTTCCCTCCTCCCATCATACGGCTGAGAAAAAAACTCAAGGGCAAAACTCTAATTTATAACCAGGATGCAAAAACAACAAAGGATTTTAACATCATAGTGACAGCATTGTGTGGGGGAACAGCATGTCTCTCTGGAAATATTGGTTAAGTATTGGCTCCTAGATTAAGGAGCCAGTACTTAACCAATTTCATTTCAATCGGTATTTCAAATCTGTCTATTAATTATCTTTATTTAATTAGAAAGTTGTCCAGCCTGCTAGACTTTCTTACTCATCCTATTTACTTCTCCACTTTTGTAACAATACTGTGAAGTTGTTACAAAGATATAGCTAAAAGAGACTGAGCCAAGCTCACATTCATAACTGCGGATGGAGAAAACTAAGCTTCCCAATCTGCTATGGGCAGCAACCTGGATACTATATTACAGTAGGGTTACCAGATTTGAGCTGCAAAAATCCAGATGATCACCAATTAGGGGAAAGGACTTTCCTGTGCTTTTTTGCTGCTAGCTAGTGATGATTTATAGTTGGATCACAGTGGCTTTTCTAACTAGGATTTATATTTGGCAAGTTTCTTCATTTGATACTGTGAAAGTTAGATGGAACCCAAGTTTTATGAGCAGGAATTGGGTTCAAGGATGGTTAGAACATGAGGATCAGAATATATGTTGTAATAATAAAAGTCAATAAGTTTCAATAATAAGGTAGAGTGAGGAATGCACTGGGAACCCTGAATCCTTTGTTAGTGGAAAGATGAAATGTGAAAATAATAATGATGATGATGATGATTATGATATGGCAAAGGCAAGCAAAGGCAGTACCAATAGTAATAGGCGCCTTGGGAGCAATCCCAAAACAACTGGAGCACCACTTGAACACTATAGGCATTGACAAATCTGCCATCAGTCAACTGCAGAAGGTGGCTTTACTTGGGACAGCTGTCATCCTGTGATGATATCTGTAACACGGTCAAACATCCAGATTTGCCTATCCCAGGTGCTTCATAAGGACTTAATAGGTAGATAGAAATGACAAACCTAATCTAAACATCTAGCTGACTGTGCAATGATCAATAATGATAATAAATGATAATGATAACAACAGTAGTAGTAGTCGTAGTCGTAGTAGTCGTAGTAGTATTTCATGGTTGGAAATTTTGCATTCTGTTCTTTGAATGACCATGCTAGGTGAAGGTATAAGAGTATATTGTTCATGCTGGTGAGGAAAAGGTGATTGACACTAGTTCTTGACTCCATCTGCTCTTGATGTAATAAATGCTTAGGTTACAGTTAGGACAGAAATGAAGAAATTAAACACAGCAGACCATTTTTACTGAGTTTGGTGAATTAAAGCATCATGACATTTAATTCCTTCTGCACTTTGAGGTCTGGTTTGAGTCCATGATCAATGATGTGACATCACTGAATGGAACAAGGCAGGCAGTTTTTCTGAGTTTGGTAATTAAAGCATCATTTTGGCCTTTAAATTTCTTTCCCATGAAAAGAAAAATAAATTCATATCTGCCCATAGTACATAGGATGAGGGGTCTAAATTGGTTTCTGAAGAACTAGATGGGGCCCATGGTTTGCTGCTCCCACACCCATGGTAGTTGCCTTCTCCTAAGCCCTTTTTGGCAATAGCCTCAGAACCATGCAATATTTTCCATCAGCCATGGCTTTTTGCGTCTTCTCCAAGGCTGCTACTCTGGACCTCACCAGATGTTGCTAGGTAAGAAATCTCTTTCTGCCTTAGTTGCTTTCCACCTGGATTGCGGAAATATGGTGTCCTTGATGTCAAAGTGAACTTCAAGGATCCAGTGGGATTGGCGTCAAGGCTAGCTTAAAGCTGCAGGGGAACTGAGGGACACCAGATTGGAAAATGTTGCCTTAAAGCATTGTGGGAAATTCTCATCCCCATCTCCCAATAGGAGATTATCTGCCAGATAATGCCACATACACACTGGACTCATAAACTTCATACAGTATTTTTATCATTACCGCTACATAACTTTTAGTATATGAGGTAAAAGTAAAGGAGTCCCTGCAAGATTTTACTTTGCTAGTCATTGCTGACTATAGAGGGTGGTGCTCATCTCCATTTCAGGGCCACTGGGCTAGCGCTGTCCAAAGACATTTCTGTGGTCATGTGGCCAGCATGACATTACAGAACAATGTTACCTTCCCCCCGCCCAAGTGCACCTATTTATCTACTTGCATTTTGCATGCTTTCAAACTGCTAGGTTGGCAGGGACGAGGGCATGGATCGGAACTGACCCAGTCACAAAGAGCTTGGATTTCAAACCTGGGCTGACAGCTTTCCAGCCGACAAGCCCAGCATCTTGACCTCTGAGCCACCACACCGCTCCTCTGTATATGAGGTTCCCTTTGTCTCAGGGGTATCAAACTGGTGGCCCACAAGCTGGATGCATCACATGCAGGCCATGTCCACCCAAGCTCTACAAAGGCAAAAAAGTCATGATATTGTTGTGTCTGCGCCCCCCGAGCCGGGCCCCCTGCCAGAAAGTGACTTGGAAAGTGAGGGGGAAGGGCCATCAGGATTTACCTCAGGAGCACCGGCTTCCCCGGCTCAGCTCTAGGAGCCAGAGGCAGGCCAGATGGAGGACATAACAAGGCCTCCGTCCCCTGACTCTTTCCCCCCCAGGCCACGCCTCCAGACCCAGCTGATGGCAATCAGGCCTGGCTGGACCCTAGGTTTCGTAGGCAGGAGAGGCGGGAACAACAGAAGCAGGGGTGGGGCAGGCCTAGGAAGTGCTGAGTCATGGAGCCACACCCCACAGGATATAAAAGCAGCAAGGGCTGCTATGCCTCTTCATAGCAGGCAAATCAACTGCTTGACTAGAGCTGAAGTACTGTTTGACTCATCGACATCAAGGGAGATAACAGAGACACTTGGCAGACACTCGCTAGTTTGCTGCCAGAGCTGATAGTACCGGTTAATTAAGTCATCGCTCGGACAGAGGCGAGGGGGACAGAACAGATATGTTGCGATACATCACGTGGCACAATCATGTTTGACAACCTGGCTTTGGATTCATTGAGAAAAACAATAGTAATAGAAGGAGCTTTTTCTCTTTCTTTTTAATTGTCAACCATTCTTCAGTGTGAGAATTGGCTCAAATTCACAGTTTCCCAGCTGAGAGCCAGGCAAACACTTGTAGAGGACATAAAGTGTCAATCTTGTTTCCATAAATGCCCAGGGCTGGCTAGTTAATTGTAGGACCTATGGAAGAGGGGACCTGACTACCAAATCCACTGCATCTGATATTTTTGGTGACCACATGGCCTCTACAGTTCCTGGCAGGGCTCATTCTCAAGGCCTATTCTGGTCTCCATTGTGATTAATTACTTAAGTATCTCTGAGCAACATAACAACTAAGCTATGGATATAATTCCTCCCATTTTCCTAAACATAGTTTTGCCAGCATTGGTTCCTCTGTGGGCACCGTAACAGTTTTAAAAATCTGCCATCACAACTAAGCCATCACAGTTAAGCCAAGCCAGCAGGCTTTATGAACTGAGGTAAATTGGCCTTGGCTACTTGGTGATTTCACTCAAGGAAAAACAATTACTCCTGTGAAGGTTTGCAGAAAGGTTGCTAACAGTAATTTCCTACCTACGTACAGTGGTTGAGGCATTGTTCACGTCAGATGAGTGGGATAATGGATTTTAAGACTACAGGACAAGCTCCAGCTGGTTCCAAGTCCTTCATCTGCTTAGAGATGTCTGCCTTGGGGATTACTGTGCAGCCTTGGACGAGTCCTTCTTCCTATGTAATCCACTTCACAGGGTTATTGTGAGGTTGATGTGAGCTGTTTTCTTCGCTGCTCTGAGATCTCTGGCAGAAGGTGGAAATGTAACCATGTAGAACAATAATCATGGTGATTATCATTAGTCTCTCCTTACAGACCTCCTGAAAGATAACCTGTGGTATTGATAAGATCAGTTGAAGCTGCACCTATCAGTATTACCAGCACCAAAACACATATTCAAAATCTATAATTCTCAGTAATTCCCCTTGGCCCTCTAGGGATAAAATTCTGCAACTATTATTCTTGCACTTACTAAAAAAAAGGGAATAGAATAGAATAGAATAGAATAGAATAGAATAGAATAGAATAGAATAGAATAGAATAGAATAGAATTCTTTATTAGCCAAGTGTGATTGGACACACAAGGAATTTGTCTTAGTTCATATGCTCTTAGTGTACATAAAAAAAAGATACCTTCATCAAGGTACAACACTTACAACACTTAATGATAGTCAAAGGGTATAAATAAGCAATCAGAAAACAATATCAATATAAATCATAAGGATACAAGCAACAAAGTTACAGTCATACAGTCGTAAGTGGAAGGAGATGGGTGATGGGAACGATGAAAAGATTAATAGTAGTGCAGATTTAGTAAATAGTCTGACAGCGTTGAGGGAATTATTTGTTTACTAGAGTGATAGCATTGGAGAAAAAACTGTTGTTGTGTCTAGTTATTCTGGTGTGCAGTGCTCTATAGTGTTGTTTTGAGGGTAGGAGTTGAAACAGTTTATGTCCAGATGTGAGGGGTCATCAAAATCATTATCTACTTGAGGCAGACAAATCATTCTAATTAATGCCAGAGCCAAATTAAGTCCATAATACTATTACTTTTATCAGTGTTTCTCAACCATAACAAATTAAGAGGTGTGGAAAAGCCAGCATTCATCCTCAGACAGTATAAAATGAGAAGCTTCATGCAGCCCTAATTAATTTGTTACTTAACTGTTAAAATATTTAAATTTAATAGCTGGAACAGTGGGGTTATACAATGAGCCAGAACACACAATTATAGTTGATTGGTTGGAGAATGCTGGCTCCTGCATGAGTCAATCTGCACTGTAATTGATAGCTTTGTGTGTGGAGGGGGAGTTTCCCTTTTCCCTCATTTATTTATTTATTTATTTTATTTGTCACAATAGTATATATAAGCATAAGCATGAAATAACTATACGATATATAAGCATATATATAACCATAAGTATGTAATAAATATATGAAATTGTATACAATCAAAGGGAACATTAGGACAGGAATGGTAGGCACGTTAGTGCTCTTATGCACGCCCCTTACTGACCTCTTAGGAATGGGGTGAGGTCAATAGTAGATAATTTTTGGTTGGGGATTTGGGGATTTTGGGAAGAGACCACAGAGTCTGGTAGTGCATTCCAAGCATTAACAACTCTGTTTCTGAAGTCATATTTTCTGCAATCAAGATTGGAGCAGTTCACATTAAGCTTAAATCTATTGTGTGCTCGTGTATTGTTGTGATTGAAGCTGAAGTAGTCTTTAAAAGGAAGGACGTTGTAACAGATGATTCTATGAGTTAAGCTCAGGTCATGTCGAAGGTGGCGGAGTTCTAAATTTTCTAAACCCAGGATTTCAAGTCTGGTGGCATAAGGTATTTTGTTGTAATCAGAGGAATGGAGAACTCTTCTTGTAAAATATTTCTGGACACGCTCAATTGTATTAATGTCCGAAATAAGGTATGGGTTCAAGACAGTCGAGCTATATTCAAGAATTGGTCTAGCAAATGTTTTATATGCTTTGGTTAGTAGTGTAGTGTTTCTGGAGAAGAAGCTATGCAAGATTAAGTTTACAACTCTTAAAGCCTTTTTTGTGATGTAGTTGCAGTGGGCTTTGGCACTTAGATCATTTGATATGAAAACTCCAAGATCTTTAACAGGGTGGGGTCATCTATAAGGTAGTGTCCATCGAACTTGTATTTAGTGTTCAGATTCTTTTTTCCAATATGTAAGACTGAGCATTTGCTGGTTGAGATTTGGAGTTGCCAAGTTTTTGACCATTCCGACACAAAGTCAAGGTCTTTTTGAAGGGTAATTGTATTGTTGGTAGTGTTAAATAGTTTAACATCATCAGCGACGAGAACACAATTGCTTATAATATGGTCACAGAAATCGTTAATGTATAATATGAAGAGTATTGGTCCAAGAACACTGCCTTGGGGAACGCCACTATTGACAGGAACAGGATTTGGTAAGGCACTGCCTATTTTGACCACTTGTTGTCTGTTTGACAGGAACACTGTTATCCAATTGTGGAGGGGTCGGGAGATGCCGTAGGATTTTAGTTTTAGGAGAAGTTTGTCATGTACCACAGAGTCAAAAGCTTTACAGAAGTCTATGTAAATTGCATCTATTGCTTTGCCTTGATCAAGATTTGTAGTCCATATGTTTTTGCAGTGTAGAAGTTGTAAATTACAGGATAAATTTTTTCTGAAACCAAATTGTTTATTAGAGAGTAGGTTGTTTGTTTCTAGGTGGAGGGTAATGGATTGGTTGATGATTGATTCCATTACTTTGCAGGTGACGCAGCATAAAGAGATTGGTCTGTAATTTTCAACTAGGCTGGGGTCTCCTTTTTTGAAGACAGGGATGACCGTGACTAGTGACCAAAGTTTGGGAAGGGAGCTGATCGTGTTCTGCGTATGCTGTGATTTACCTCATGCTGTTCCTATTTGCCTATCTTGCTTGCTATAAATATAAATGTACAATATATTTATTTATATAAAACTACAAGTTGATGTCAGGTTTCAGGTTTGGACACCTGCTGTGCAATTCCCTGATAGGGCCAGAAATCCCTTGAAGTGCCAATAGTAAATTTATCTGAGGTAAAAGTTTCTTCATGATCCTGAGGAAGGTTGAAGATGATTGGCTTACAAAGACAGCATGTTGCTATCTGTTACAGAAATGGGAGGAGGATTTCCTTTGGCTTGACTTAATGAGACAAATTATCTCAAATGGAGGCTAAAAATGAAGATATTTCTATGGAGGGAAGATAATTGCTAAATTATTAATTGCAAAAAAATAATTGCTACTAACCTCCCTCCATTGAGGACCTGTATACTGCACGAATCAAGAAGAGGGCTGTGAAAATATTTACAGATCCCACACATCCAGGACATAAACTGTTTCAACTCCTACCCTCAAAACGACTCTATAGAGCACTGCACACCAGAATAACTAGACACAAGAACAGTTTTTCCTCGAAGGCCATCACCCTGCTAAACAAATAATTCCCTCAACACTGTCAAACTATTTACTAAATCTGCATTACTATTAATCTTCTCATCGTTCCCATCACCAATCTCTTTCCACTTATGACTGTATGACTGTAACTTTGTTGCTGGCAATCCTTATGATTTATATTGATATATTGACCATCAATTGTGTTGTAAATGTTGTACCTTGATGAACGTATCTTTTCTTTTATGCACACTGAGAGCATATGAACCAAGACAAATTCCTTGTGTGTCCAATCACACTTGGCCAATAAAAAAAAATTCTATTTTATTCTATTCTATTCTATTCTATTTGTGGACAGTTGTAAGCAATCTTCCAGAACATTTCAAAGAGAAACAGCAAAATGAAAAAACACTAGCTAGCACAATTTTGTGCTTGGAAGATAGTCAAGTATAATACATGTGTGTGGGCCAACATCTGCTAGAGAATGCTGACTTGCCTTATGCAGAATTTATGTAAGTGAGACAGCAAGCAGCAAAGTAAGTCTCACCAGAAAACTTTATAGAGCAAGGCTAAAGTCTGGAGAAACTCTGTCAGATCACCTCCAGTTCATGAGGAAAACTTTCTTGAATTAGAAGAGTGAGGAAGTGTTTTCAGAAGTACACAAAGTGTATGTTGTGCTTAGTTCCCTTTATGTTACTTGGAACATGTTAGTAGCAAGCCTTGAGTCCATGGACAAGCATGATTTAATTATGAATTATGTAACTGGGAGGCTTTTGCAGCAAGAACAGAAAAGATTTGAGAAAAATGTGCACGAGAGAAACTAGTAATTTACAATTTAATCAGAAAGGAACTGCATTCAAGAGAGATAACAAGGTGGAATATAAAGTCTGTGTAGTGAAACACTGCTTTGCATTTGGATCCACTCAACATATTGAGAGAAATTTCTCAGTAAGATGATTAAAAGAATCAAACAGGAGAGACACAACACAACAACAGAAGAAGGAAGATACAGATTTCTGTGGGGAAGGCAAACAACAAAGACACTAAAGATATTTGGTTGTTGGACAGCGGGGCAAGTGAGCATATTCTAAATAACTCAATTCTATTTTCCAATTTGGGACCAGCTGCCCAGGAATATGTAAACCTGGCAAATGATAATCATTCTTTTATACAGGGGCAAGGAACAGTATGTATCATGTATTAATAAGTTGTTTGATAAGGTTTCATGTCTACCAAATTCAGATCACAATTTGCTGAGTGTGTCTTGTTTGACAATGAAAGGTATGGACTAATTTTTGCAAAAAGTACATACAAAATCATAGGGAATAACAGGTTGTACACACAAGGTTTGAAACTAAACAATGTATATGTTTTGAACCACAAGGAAACTGGTGACAATATGCAGACAATCTTTTCTAATGAACCAAAGCATAATGAGTGTGCACATTTATTACACAGAAGGCTGAGTCATCCAAGCTTTAAAGTATTGCAGAAAATGCCTGACCTGACTATAGGTTTGAATGTAAAATTTGTGACAACTACAGGCAGTCCTTGACTTGCAAAGTTCATTTAGTGACCATTCAAAGTTAGAACAGCATTGAAAACAGTGACATGGCTGTTTTTCAAAGTTACAACTTTTGTAGTATCCCCATAGTCGTGTAATCAAAATTCAGATGCTTGGGAATTGACACATATTTATGATGGTTGCAGTGGTCATGGATTAACTTTTGTGACCTTCTGACAACAAAGTCAGTGGGGAAGCCAGATTCCTTTAACAATCATGCTTACTGCAGTGATTCACTTAACAATAGTGGCAAGAAAGGTTGTAAAATGGAGCAAAATTCACTTAATAAATATTTCACTTAGCAACAGAAATTTTGGACTCAATTAGTCGAGAATTACTTGTATATGGATCATGCAAATTGCAAAGAGACCAAATCAAAGGTATATCCTGTCAGCAGCAGTAGTTATAGGAAATCTGATAGTATTTTTCAGTCACTGGATGCTGATTTAATTGGCCTCTATTTCCATCAATGAGAAGGGCCAAATTTGCTTTAGTAAATGTTGATGATTTCTCAAGATATGGGTTTTGTTATTTTTGTTGTTGTTAGTTGTGAAGTCGTGTCCAACTCATCGCAACCCCATGGACAATGTTCCTCCAGGCCTTCCTGTCCTCTACCATCCTCTGGAGTCCATTTAAGCTCACACTGACTGCTTCAGTGACTCCATCCAGCCACCTCATT
Organism: Ahaetulla prasina; assembly: GCF_028640845.1. Classification (NCBI taxonomy): domain Eukaryota; kingdom Metazoa; phylum Chordata; class Lepidosauria; order Squamata; family Colubridae; genus Ahaetulla; species Ahaetulla prasina. The sequence goes on along the minus strand of NC_080542.1, from coordinate 32,668,836 downwards.
CTTTGTCGTCCCCTTCTTCTTTTGCCCTCAATCTTTCCCAGAATTAGGGTCTTCTCCAGTGAGTCCTTCCTTCTCATTAGGTGGCCAAAGTGTTTGAGTTTCATCTTCAGGATCTGGCCTTCTAAAGAGCAGTCAGAGTTAATCTCCTCTAGGACTGATCAGTTTGATTGCCTTACAGTCCAAGGGACCCGCTGGAGTCTTCTCCAGCACCAGAGTTCAAAGGCCTCAATTCTTTGGCGCTCAGCCTTTCTTATGGTCCAACTTTCACAGCCATCCATTGCAACTGGGAAAACCATAATCTTGACTATACACACTTTTGTTGGCTTTTTAGTATGCTGTCTAGATTTGCCATAGCTTTCCAGGAGCAAGTGTCTTTTAATTTCTTGGCTTCAGTCCCAATCTGCGGTGATCTTGGAGCCCAGGAAAATAAAATCTGTCACTTCCTCTATTTCTTCCCCATCTATTTGCCAGGAATTGAGAGGGCCAGATGCCATGATCTTAGTTTTCTTAATGTTGAGTTTCAAGCCAACTTTTGCACTTTCCTTCTCCACCTGCATCAAGAGGCTCTTTAGTTCCTCTTTACTTTCTGCTATTAAGAGTGGTATCATCTGCATATCTGAGGTTGTTGATATTTCTTCTGGCAATCTTAACTACAACTTTTGATTCATCTAGCCTCATCTTTCTCATGATGTGCTCTGCATATAAGTTAAATAGGCAGGGTGATAGTATACAGCCTTGCCAGACTCCTTTCCCAATTTTGAACCAATCATTGGTTTCATGTCCAGTTCTCACTGTTGCTTCTTGATCTGCAAATAGGTTTCTCAAGAGACAAATACTCCCATCTCTTTAAGAACTTGCCACAATTTGTTGTGATTTACACAATCAAAGGCTTTAGCATAGTCAATGAAGCAGAAGTAGATGTTTTTCTGGAACTCCTAGCTTTCTCCATGATCCAGCGTATATTGGCAATTTGATCTCTAGTTCCTCTGCCTCTTCAAAATCCTGCCTGTATGTCTGGTAGTTCTTAATCAACATACTGCTGGAGCCTAGCTTGTAGGATTTTAAGCATAACTTTACTAGCATGTGAAATGAGTGCAATGGTGTGATAGTTTGAACATTCTTTGGCATTGCCTTTCTTTGGGATTGGAATGTAAAATGACCTTTTGCAATCCTTTGGCCACTGTTGAGTTTTCCAAATTTGCTTGCAAGTTGAGTGTAGCACTTTTACTGCATCGTCTTTTAAGATTTTGAATAGCTCAGCTGGAATACTGTCTCCTCCACTAGCTTTGTTGTTGCTCAGATTTCCTAAGGCCCATTTGACTTCACATTATTTATTTATTTATTTATTTATTTAATTAAACTTTTATACCGCCCTTCTCCCGAAGGACTCAGGGCGGTGTACAGCCTACATTAAAACAATTAATATAAACACTAAAATAACAATTAAAAAACTTATTCAATAAAGGCCGAAATTAAAACCGTCCAATTGACCATATAAAATACCCAATAAAATTTAAAACTTAAAACTTTTAAATTTTAAATTTTAAAAAATCAGGCCAATCCCGCTTGGATAAATAAATAAGTTTTCAGTTCCCAGCGAAAGGTCCGAAGGTCGGGCAATTGGCGTAAACCGGGGGGAAGTTCGTTCCAGAGAGTAGGTGCTCCCACAGAGAAGGCCCTTCCCCTGGGGGCCGCCAGCCGACACTGCTTGGCGGACGGCACCCTGAGAAGACCCTCTCTGTGAGAGCGCACGGGTCGGTGGGAGGCATGTGGTAATAGCAGGCGGTCCCGTAAGTACCCGGGCCCTAAGCCATGGAGCGCTTTAAAGGTGGTAACCAAAACCTTGAAGCGCACCCGGAAGACCACAGGTAGCCAGTGCAGACTGCGCAGGAGTGGTGTTACTCGGGAGCAATGTGGTGCTCCCTCAATCACCCGCGCAGCTGCATTCTGGACTAGCTGGAGTCTCCGAGTGCACTTCAGGGGTAGCCCCATGTAGAGAGCATTGCAATAATCCAGACGAGAAGTGACGAGAGCATGAGTGACCGTGCATAAGGCATCCCGGTCAAGAAAGGGGCACAACTGGCGGACCAGGCGAACCTGGTAAAAAGCTCTCCTGGAGACGGCCGCCAAGTGATCTTCAAACGACAGCCGTCCATCCTGGAGAACGCCCAAGTTGCGCACCCATTCTAGGATGTCTGGATCAAGGTCAGTGACCACCCCATTGTGGTTATCAGGGATGTTAAGCTCGTTCTTGTATAGTTCTTCTGTGTAATTTTGACAGCTCTTCTTAATCTCTTGTGCCTCTGTTAGGTCCCTGCCACTTTGGTCCTTTATCATGCCCATCTTTGCATGAAACATTCCCTTCATATCTCCAATTTTCTTGAAGAGATCTCCGATCCTCTCTTTTTAAAAAAAAATTTTTATTGAATTTTAAAAACAAAACAAAAGCAGTGGACTTTGCTCCATGTCTCTGGTTTTTAACATCTATGTTAAATCTAATTTACCATGTCATATGTTCTCAGTTTATATATAGGATTACATATCACCTAATTCCATTTATATCAAGTATATACCATGTTATACAACTCTATACATACTATTAGAACTCTATACATATTTAATATAACTATTCTAGCCTCATAATTACAATATACCATATACATTGATATATACATTTCCAGACACTCCTTATCCCTATTTTCTGGCATTCTTCCTCCTCTCGAGCCAATCATAAAATTTATTCCAGACCTCGTAGTACCTTGATTCACATTTATCTTTAAGTTCTAGGGTAAGTCTATCCATCTCTGTGCAGTTATAAATTTTATTTATTATGTCTTCTTCCGAGGGTACATCTTTGCACTTCCACTTTTGGGCAAATGTTAGTTTTGCTGTAGTTAGTATGGCAATATTAAATAAGTAACACTTTTATCTTGTTTGTCGTCCATCATACCCAATAAGAAAAATTCTGGTTTGACCTCAGTTTTGATTATTAACATTTCCTCTAACCAGCTTCTTATTTGCTGCCAATTTTTTTTTTTTTTGGCATTCCCATCACATATGGTAATATGTTCCTAATTCCATTTCACATTTCCAGCAAATTGGAGAATATTTTTTACTAATCTTTGCCAATCTTGTGGGTGAGATATGCCACCTGCAAAATATTCTATACAGGTTTTCTTTGTATGCGGCTGCCAATGTAATCTCCGATCCTCTCTTGTTTTCTTCTATTTCTTTGCACTGTTCATTTAAGAAGACATTCTTATCTCTTCTAACTATTCTCTGGAATTCTCTATCTTTCTCTTTCTCCCTTGCCTTTCGCTTCCCTTCTTTCCTCAGCTATTTACAAAGCTTCCTCAGACAGCCATTTTTCTTTCTTGCATCTCTTTTTCTTTGGGATGGTTTTAGTTGTACCTCTTGTACAATGTTGCGAACCCCCATCCATAGTTCTTCATCGGGTATAGCCATTCAGTATACAAAAACATAAGGATCTTGTGAAACAACTTGGTTTAAATGCTGTCCAGCTATAAATTGTAGGGGTGTTAAGATATTTAAATTTAGTAGCTGGACAAGTGGGGTTGTACAATGAGCCAGAACACAGTTATCATTTGGTTGGTGAGTGCTGGCAATCTGCACTGTGATTGGTTGCTTTCAGTGCTTTACCACCTTTTACTTTGGTGTGCTCTATGTGCTCTGTGATTTTCCTCATGATGCTCCTGTTTGTCTATCTTGTTTGCTGCAAATATAGATGATATACACTGCTCAAAAAAATAAAGGGAACACTTAAACAACACAATGTAACTCCAAGTCAACCACACTTCTGTGAAATCAAACTGTCCACTTAGGTAACAACACGGATTGACAATCAATTCCACATGCTGTTGCGCACATGGAATAGACAACAGGTGGAAAGCATAGGCAGTTAGCAAGACATCCCCAATATCGGAGTGCTTCTGCCGGTGGTGACCACAGACCACTTCTCAGTTCCTATGCTTTCTGGCTGATGGTTTGGTCACTTTTGAATGCTGGCGGTGCTGTCACTCTAGTGGTAGCATGAGATTGAGTCTACAACCCACACAAGTGGCTCAGGTAGTGCAGCTCATCCAAGATGGCAGATCAATGCGAGCTGTGGCAAGAAGGTTTGCTGTGTCCATCAGCGTAGTGTCCAGAGCATGGAGGCACTACCAGGAAACAGGCCAATACATCAGGAGACACGGAGGAGGCCGTAGGGGGCAACAACCCAGCAGCAGGACCGCTACCTCCACCTTTGTGCAAGGAGAGATAGGAGGACCACTGCCAGAGCCCTGCAAAATGACCTCCAGCTGGCCACAAATGTGCATGTGACTGCTCAAACAGTCAGAAACAGACTTCATGAGGGTAGTATGAGGGCCCGATGTCCACAGGTGGGGGTTGTGCTTACAGCCCAACACCGTGCAGGATGTTTGGCATTTGCCAGAGAACACCAAGATTGGCAACTTCGCCACTGGCGCCCTGTGCTCTTCACAGATGAAAGCAGTTTCACACTGAGCACATGTGACAGACGTGACAGGGTCTGGAGACACCGTGGAGAATGTTCTGCTGCCTGCAACATCCTCCAGTATGACCGGTTTGGCAGTGAGTCAGTAATGGTGTGGGGTGGCATTTCTTTAGGGGGGCGTATAGCCCTTCATGTGCTTGCCAGAGGTAGCCTGACTTCCATTAGGTACCAGGATGAGATCCTCAGACCCCTTGTGAGACCATATGCTGGTGCGGTTGGCCCTGGGTTCCTCCTAATGCAAGACAATGCTAGACCTCATGTGGCTGGAGTGTGTCAGCAGTTCCTGCAAGGCGAAGGCATTGATGTTATGGACAGGCCTGCCTGTTTCCTAGACCTGAATCCAATTGGGCACATCTGGGACATCATGTCTTGATCCATCCACCAACGCCATGTTGCACCACAGACTGTCCAGGAGTTGGAGGATGCTTTAGTCCAGGTGTGGGAGGAGATCCCTCAGGAGACCATCTGCCACCTCATCAGGAGCATGCCCAGGTGTTATAGGGTGGTCATACAGGCACGTGGAGGCCACACGGACTACTGAGCCTCATTTTGACTTGTTTTAAGGACATTACATTAAAGTTGGATCAGCCTGTAGTGTTGTTTTCCACTGTAATTTTGAGTGTAACTCCAGATCCAGACCTCCATTGGTTGCTCAATTTGATTTACATTGATAATTTTTGTGTGATTATGTTGTCAGCACATTCAACTACTGTGCATTGTGTTGTTTGAGTGTTCCCTTTATTTTTTTGAGCAGCTTATATTTATATATAAAACTGCAAGTTTGTGTCAGCATCTCTGACTTCATTTGGACATCTGCGGCACAATCCTTGACATTTACTATTTTAGGTCTGCAGGTCAAAAATGACTGACTGTGTACTTGGTGCTGCTATGCCTCACCTAGTAGAATTTTCCTGTCACCTTCAAAAATCCCATGTGGATTAAGTGACTTTACCTTAATTCTCTCTTCTCCCTGCTACAGTGTTATTATCAATAGTTATCACTATTATCACTGCTTTGTGAAGGAAAGAAAGGGAAGGGATGGGGAAAATTGGGGGAATGAATATTAAGAATATCCTCACAACTGAGAGATTCAACTGATTGCTTGAGGGCCATACTGATTTTTGTAGAGCATGTTAAATGCATCCTTAACTCATATTGGTAAGAGTTGAAGGTGTTTAAAAGATGTCCAATAAGTTTCTTAAACCAAACCTTTTAAAATTCTTTTCTCATTCCCCCCAGAATGGGGAATAATTAGGGGTCTGCCTGCTCTAGTCTGCAAGGTGGTCAGCTGATGATGTGTGGGTTTTGGCTCACAGTTTGCATTTTTTTTTAATTTCATTTTGTCACAACAGTATACACAAACATTGTCATAAATAAAACAACATATCTTGAAGAATATATATATATATATATATATATATTTGTTTTCTGAGGTTTTCACGGGTGTTTGTATATAGGTCTTTGGTTGTTCGGGTTTTCTCCCGTGTAAAATTGGAAGTGTCTTGGCGACGTTTCGACGAAGTCTCATTCGTCATCTTCAGGCTTCAGCTTCGTGCTTCTGGGAGCAATGTGTGATCGCAGCTATTTCTTCCTTTTAACTGCTAGTGGGGGTTTGAACTGATTGGGTGGGAGCTTGGCTGTGCTCTGATTGGCTGGGGTTTTTTCTGTGCTCTGATTGGCTGGGGGTGTGTCCTGTGTTGGTGGGGGCTTGGTTGTGCTCAGTCTAATCTGTGCTGCAGGGGGATTTGAGCTGATGAGCTGCACTGCTGCTGTTTGAACTGAAACTCAAACAGTTTTGCTGTTTGAGTTTCAGTTTTGCACTGCTGCTGTTTGAACTGAAACAAAACTGAACACTTTAACAACAGAATAATCAGAGAAGCCATCGAGATAGAAAAACGCCCACACAGCATGAACAAACGAGATGATACCTCCCGCCTACCAGCCATTTGGAAACCTGCCCTTATTGACAAACGTGTCCCTAACACGAGGAATGACACCAGACCCACACTCACGAGGTCCACACAGGATGTCACCACCACACATCCACCCAGAAAGCACACCCAAACCCACACTGATCAGGAAGCACGACCAAGGACCAGAAGCCAGACCGCAGCTGCAACATTAGCCACTTCAAACCTCTCCAATCCATACATGCAGCAGACTGACACCCACTACGAAGATGTAGCACGACCACGAACACGAAGCCAAACAGCAGCAGTGCAGCTCACCAGCTCAAATCCCCTGCAGCACAGATTAGACTGAGCACAACCAAGCCCCCACCAACACAGGACACACCCCCAGCCAATCAGAGCACAGAAAAACCCCAGCCAATCAGAGCACAGCCAAGCTCCCACCCAATCAGTTCAAACCCCCACTAGCAGTTAAAAGGAAGAAATAGCTGCGATCACACATTGCTCCCAGAAGCACGAAGCTGAAGCCTGAAGATGACGAATGAGACTTCGTCGAAACGTCGCCAAGACACTTCCAATTTTACACGGGAGAAAACCCGAACAACCAAAGACCTATATATATATATATATATATATATATATATATATATATATATGTATGTATGTATATGTAAAAAAAAATATGCATCAGCTATAATAATTTATATCAAATTATATCAAATTATATCAATTTGATATGATGAAGGGAACAATAGGACAGGAACGGTAGGCACTTTTGTGCTCTTATGCACGCCCCTTACAGTCCTCTTAGGAATGGGGTGAGGTCAATGGTAGACAGTTTTTGGTTGAAGATTTTGGGATTTTGAGTAGAGACTATGGAGTCAGGTAATGAGTAACTATGGAGTAACTATAATATAATATAATATAAATAATAATAATAATAATAATAATAATAATAATAATAATAATAATAAGAAGAAGAAGAAGAAGAAGAAGAAGAAGAAGAAGAAGAAGAAGAAGAAGAAGAAGAAGAAGAAGAAGAAGAAGAAGAAGAAGAAGAAGAAGTAAATAATATAATAATATAATAAGTAAATATAATATAAAGTCAGGTAATGAGTAACTATGGAGTCAGGTAATGAGGTAATGACAGTAATTTCTGTCCAACTACTTTTCTTCCTTTCATCTGAGGCAGTCCTCTGAGCATAGGTGTATACGAACTACAGAGGTCCCCTTGTCACCCTTTTGATTTTCTTGGCAGTGGAGCAGTTCCACACTTTTGTAAATAGCTTGTGGCTTCTCAATCCTGGTCTGTTTGGTTAGAACAGGTGTCCATTCATTTCCCTTAAAACTGAGTTTGGCTCCACCATGATCACAGAAGCCAAAGAGGTTCCAAGACCTTTGCATGAGCACTCTGGCTTCATTATCTGGATCATTTTTCCTCATCCCAAGAGAGATAGGAGGATGGCTATTGGGGATATTCTTCTTATAAAGGAGAGATTGCATTAGAACTAGGGTTTTTCAAACTTTAAGTTGCATGGATTTCAGCCCATAGTATACCTTAGCAAGCATTTCACATTTCAAATTATTTCCTAATTTCATTCTACATGTTATCTAAACAAACTGGAATTACTTATGATCCCCACAATGATTCACTAGATTGCTATCTACCACTCACAACTGTTTTTAACATCTTTCAGGAAGGGACATAGATAATAGAAATAGACATTAATGAATTGCCAGCTACTTTTTATTTGGAACAGCCAACAGCTCATTGCAATTAAGTTTTAGACATGTTCCTGCAACATTTTTGCATTCTGACTTTATTTGGATATCCATTGGATGATTAAGAAAAGAAACAAGAGGAAAAAGAAATTTGTTTCAATCAAGACTGCAGTAATAATTCCTTCCTTTTTTAAAAAAATCCATCTTTTTCATTCTTCCAAGTTTTTCATATTTTGTCATAGAAATTGAGATTGCTTGTACAGTTAAGTGTAGGCCAAATCTTATCCTTGAGTGTCAAGTGATATAAAAGTCAACTGAGGGATCAACCATGGGAAATATAGGACTTTCTAAAAAATGTGTGACTGTTAGAAGTCATCATACTTATGCTTTGTGTCCATGCATCATATCTTAGCATCATCAATCATAAACTGAATGTAAAGAATTTTCAGTATGGATTAGGGCATCCAATTACAATAATCCTCCCTTTTGTTTGGATCTTTCATGTTTCAGGTCTGCTGCATGATTAAAACTAAACAAAAGCTGCAATACTTGCTTTATCCATCTATATACTGTTTGTCTATTTGTAAGCATCAGCTGGCAAAATGGTACATTATGGGGCAACAGTGTTTAAATCAACGTATCTCAAATTAACTAATTTATAGAATGCATCCAAAATCTGAACCCCTGATATATTGCCAAGCAATTGGTTCTTCTTTAGGATCCAGCAACACTAAAAATACCAGTTAGTTAAAAACATTTTAAATTGTATTAGTCATTTTAGCTGACAGATTTAAATAGAAAAAAAGAGCATAACATACCAGGCAAAAAACATTTTAAGAAAATGTTGGATAGCCATTTGTCTGAAATGGTGTAGGGTTTCCTGCCTGGGCAGGGGGTTGGACTAGAAGACCTCCAAGGTCCCTTCCAACTCTGATATTATTATTATTAAAATGAGCTATGTTCAGCTATCTGGAGTCCCAGTGAAAAAACAGCAGATAAAAACCATGCCATTGGGTTTAAAACCCAAGCAATTAACCCATAGCACCTGACAGCAGGCGGTATGAAAACTCCAAACTTAAGGGGCAATTTGAGAATTTCTTTATCCCTATCTTGCACCAGACTATGTGTCAAGGTTGATCATTTATATCTGATACCAAAATCTGTCGACCTTGTTTACATGTGACCTTAGCTACATGGTACACCTGTTGTTCATCATGCACTTTGACAGAACCTGGAATATAGATCAAGTGCCTAATAACTGTATAATCTTGGGCTCCTCCCTAATGTGCTAAAATTTCTCCTTTATGGTCAGCAGGAGTGGGGAAAAACAAGAAAATTTGGGAAATATCTTAGCTCAGAATGAATCCTAAATTTCTAGAATCTTAATATGAAAGAAAAATTAAAGGATGTTGCTTTGTCGTTCAGTCACTAAGATCACCAACTCTGGTAACCCCATGAACCATAGCACACCAGGCCCCATCCTCTAGTCTCTCCCAATTTGCCCAAATTCATGTTCATTGCATCGATGACACTAAAATGTAAATACTTCATCCTCTGCTGTTCCCTTCTTTTACCTTTTAATACTTACTTTTCCAATAAGTCCTCTTTTCTCATTTGGGGTCAAATTATTTGAGCTTCAGTTTCAGTATCCATTCTTCCAAAGCATACTTAAGATTGATTTCCTCTAGGATTGACTGATTTGATCTCCTTGCAGTCCAAGGAACTCTCACGAATCTTCTCCAACACAATTCGAAAGCATCAATTCTTCAGCACTCAGACTTCCTTATGGTCCAAGTCTCACAATCAAACATTACTAATAGGAAAACCATAGCTTTGAGTATATGGACCTTTATCAGCAAGGTGATATCTCTACTTTTTAATATGCTGTCTAAGTTTGCCATAGCATTTTTCCCAAGGAGCAAGCATCTTTTAATTTCATGGCTTCAGTCACCATCTGCAATAATTTTGAAGCCCATGATTTCATTTTTTTAAAATGTTGAGTTTCAAACCAATTTTTTTCACTGTCCTCTCATCAAGAGGTTCTTTAGTTCCTTCTCATTTTCTGCCATTTTAGAGTGGTATTGTCTGCATATCTGAGATTGTTGATATTTCTCCAGGCACTCTTAATTCTGGCTTGTGATTCATCCAGTCCAGCATTTTGCATGATGTTCTCTGCATATAAGTCAGATAAGCAGAGTGACAATATAACCCTTGCATTTTATTCATTTTCCTATTTTGAACCAATCAATTGTTCAATATCCAGTTCCAACTGTTGCTACTTGGCCTTCATATAGGGTTCTCAGGTAACATGATCTAGTATTCCCATATCTTTATGAACTTGCCACAGTTTGTTGTGATCCAGCAGTGTGCAGCAGCTGCTAAAAAAGCCAACACAGTTCTGGGCTGCATAAACAGAGGGATAGAATCAAGATCACGTGAAGTGTTAGTGCCACTTTATAATGCCTTGGTAAGGCCACACTTGGAATATTGCATCCAGTTTTGGTCGCCATGATGTAAAAAAGATGTTGAGACTCTAGAAAGAGTGCAGAGAAGAGCAACAAAGATGATTAGGGGACTGGAGGCTAAAACATATGAAGAACGGTTGCAGGGTATGTCTAGTTTAATAAAAAGAAGGACTAGGGGAGACATAATAGCAATGTTCCAATATCTCAGGGGTTGCCACAAAGAAGAGGGAGTTGGGCTGTTCTCCAATGCACCTGAGGGTAGAACAAGAAGCAATGGGTGGAAACTGATCAAAGAAAGAAGCAACTTAGAACTAAGGAGAAATTTCCTGACAGTTAGTGGAACGACTTGCCTGCAGAAGTTGTGAATGTTCCAACACTGGAAATTTTTAAGAAAATGTTGGATAACCATCTGACTGAGATGGTGTAGGGTTTCCTGCCTGGGCAGGGGGTTGGACCAGAAGGCCTCCAAGGTCCCTTCCAACTCTGTTGTTATATTATATATTAAATCCTGTTCCTGTCAAAAGTGGCGTTCCTCAAGGCAGCGTTCTTGGACCAACGCTCTTCATACTATACATAAATGATCTTTGTGACCATATCTCAAGTTATTGTGTTCTCTTTGCTGATGATGTCAAACTATTTAACACCACCAACAATACTACTACCCTTAAAAAAGACCTTGACTTTGTATCCAATTGGTCTAAAACTTGGCAACTCCAAATCTCAACCAGCAAATGCTCAGTCTTACATATTGGAAAAAAGAATCCAAACACTAAGTACAAGCTTGATGGACATTACCTTACAGATGACCCACACCCTGTTAAAGACCTTGGAGTTTTCATATCAAATGATCTAAGTGCCAAAGCCCACTGCAACTACATTGCAAAAAAGGCTCTAAGAGTTGTAAACCTAATTTTGCGTAGCTCCTTTTCCAAAAACTCTACACTACTAACCAGAGCATACAGAACATTTGCTAGACCTATCCTTGAATACAGCTCACCTGTCTGGAACCCATACCACATTAATATAATTGAACAAGTCCAGAAATATTTTACAAGAAGAGTTCTCCGCTCCTCTGTAAAGACACATTTATTCATCTGTGCAGGACTGACCTAGATTTTAAATTTTATAGGGGTTTTAAATTGGTTTTAATATTTATATTTATATTTTAAAATTTGGCATTAGAATAAGTTTTTTAATGGTTATCTTAATTTGTATATAAATGTTTTATTTGCCTGTGAACCGCCCTGAGTCCTTCGGGAGATAGGGCGGTATACAAATATGAATAATAAATAAAAAAATAAATAAACAAAATACCTTATACCACCAGACTTGAAATCCTGGGACTAGAAAACTTAGAACTCCACCGACTCTGACAAGACCTGTGTTTAACACACAGAATCATCTATTGCAATGTCCTTCCTGTTAAAGACTACTTCAGCTTCAATCGCAATAATACAAGAGCAAACAATAGATTCAAACTTAATGTTAACCGCTTCAATCTGGATTGCAGAAAATATGACTTTTGTAACAGAGTTGTTAATGCTTGGAATACACTATCTGACTCTGTGGTCTCTTCTCAAATTCCCAAAAGCTTTAACCAAAAACTATCTACCGTTGACCTCACTCCATTCCTAAGAGGACTATAAGGGGCATGCATAAGTGCACAAAAGTGCCTACCGTTCCTGTCCTATTGTTTCCTTTCATTGTATGTGCTTGTATATAATGTTGTGATAAAATAAAATAAAAAAAAATCTGCTGGCCTCTGTTGATAATGCTTTGTAAGGCCTATTTGACTTCACTCTCCATGATGTCTAGTTTATGATCAGCAATCACACCATAGTGGCTAGTAGGGACATTAAGATCTTTCTTGAATAGTTCTTCTGGATATTCTTGCTGCTTCTTTTTAATCTCTTCTGCTTCTGTTGGTCTCTACCATTTTTGGTAGAGACCAATCTCTACCTTATTGTGCCCTGTATAGACTGTATAGAGCTTCTCCATCTTTGGCTGCAAAGTACACAATCAATCTGATTTTGGTATTGGTTATCTGGTGATGTCCATGTGAGAATCACTTCTTGGATTGTTGGAAGAGTGTTTGCTACGACCATTGTGTTATCTTGACAAAACTCTTATTAGCCTTCGCCCTATTTCATTTTGTACTCCAAAGCCAAACTTGCCTGTTATTCCAGTTACCTTTTGAATTCCATCTTCAGCATTCCAATCCCCTATGATAAAAATGATATCTTTTTTTGTTAGTTGTAGATGTTGTAAGTCTTTATAGAACTAGTCAACTTCAGCTCTTTGGTTTCAGTGGTTGGGGTGTAGACTTGGATTACTGTGAATAGTTTGTCTTGGATTCAAATCATCATTCTGTCTTTTTTGAGATTGTCCGCTAGTACAGCTTTTCCCACTTTTTTATTGACTATGAAGGCCAGTCTAATCTTCTAAGGCAGCGGTTCTCAACCTGTGGGTCGGGACCCCACTGGGGGTTGAATAACGATTTGCCAGGGGTCGCCTAAGACCATCGGAAATATGGGAAGTATACTTGCGAGTCGAAGAATCGCGCTCCAATGGTTGACTCCATAAGCCAGTTGTAGGCTCTTCAAATCGCTAGCCGAATTCAGCTTCAGGCGCAATGAATTAAAAAAGAGAGAAATCTTTGCTCTGATGTCTCCCTCTCAAGCCAGCTGCAATCACTCCCAATTGCTAGCCTAATTTGGCTTCAGGCGCGATAAACTTAATAGGGGAGGAGTCTCCGCTTTAATGCCTCCGTCCTCAAGGCAATCGCAAGCAGTTCAGATCGCTAGCCAATACGGCTTCAGGCGCAATAAATTCAAAACGAAAATAATTTTATGGTTGGGGTTGCCACATCATAGGGAATTGTATTAAAGGGGTCGCCACATCGTTGGGAATTGTATTAAAGGGGTTGCAGCACTATAAATGTTGAGAACCACTGTTCTAAGGGATTCTTGCTCACAGTAGTAGATATAATAGTCATCTGAATTAAATTCATCCTTTCATGTCCACTTTGTTCACTGATTCCCCAGATGTTGATATTCAATCTTGTCATCTCATTTTTAACCACATCCAGCTTACCTTGATTCATAGATCTTACATTCCAGATTTCTATCCAATTTTTCTTTACAGCAGAGTTCCCCAATCATTTCAGCTTCGTGGACCAGCAGGGGAGGGAGTGAGAGGAGATGGTTCCATGTGTGTGGTGGGCAAGCATATGCACACAGCTCCATTTGCATGATAAGGCATTAATCCATGAAAGTGAAAGGATGTTACTACCTCCTTGTAATCAAGTAATCTTTCACAATGTCACTACAATGACCTCCAGAGAATTGAATTTTGGCAAATTTGTAGCTGCTTCAATGTTACTTACACCACTGCACTACCGCAGGTAGCTGCAGTGTGCAACCATAATTTCCAATGCTCCTTTACAGTTTCCCATAAGACAATGGAGAAGACAGCAGGGAGTGTTGCAAGTTCTTTGGGCAAGTCTCTCCCACCTGTACAACTTCCATAACCCCTCTGCTGTCACACCATGTGTTGTGGTCCGCCAGCAGCCTGTGGACCTGGCAGCAGAGTCCAACAATGAGGAGGCTGGGGTGGACAATGCACTAGTGCTAAGGGAAGGCCCGGATGAGGGCTCTGTGTCGGAGGCAGAGATGGGGCCAGGGCCATCTGGGAGCGATGCACAAACTCCGGAGCCTCCAGAGGCAGACAGTAGAAAGACAGAGGAACAGAAGGAGCCTGTTCCTAGTGCACACATGTGAAGAGCTGCCAGAAGCAAGAGCAGCTGAAGCAAAAAGGATGACTCAGGAGTAAGACCAGAAGATGATTGGCCACTCCTATAAAGCTTAAAAGAGCAGCAATGAGCTGTTGGGTTCTTTGCGGAAAAGCAACATTGATTCCATTGCTTGTCAGCATCTCTTGAACTTTGTGGGTTTTTTGCCAAGACAGCAGGTTGCCAAAGACAACAAAGGTTGGTGATAAGGCCGAAGGACTGTTTATAAAAAAATTGTTTTGGACTAAGCTGAGAATGAATTAATTCTCAGCTGTTTTAATAAAATAAGTTTGTTCAGGACTGAATTGTGTTTGGTAATCACTACTTGGGCCTCTGTCACAACACCATGATAGCCACTTGTCCTTCCCATTTAACCTTCTTAGCTTGTGCCTCACCCCTTCATGCCCTCCCTGAATGACATGGTACCTCTCAGATATTTGGCTATTCATGCACCTTGCCAACTCGTGCTTTATACTCATGTGTCTTCCCCAGTCCATATTACATATCTCTCACACTCAACAACCATCCTGATCTGTGCCATACCATTGCATTTCCTCCTCAGTACATGAGAGGTGCTATGCAGGAGGGCATTGCAGCACAGGCTATGATGGATGTATAGGTGTGTGCAAGAGATGTTGCATAGATTGGGAAGGATGCATATGGGTGTAGCATGGGCTGTAAATAGTATCTAGGGTGTAACATTGGCTAATGCAGCACAAGGACAGAGGGGCTATAAATATTGAATGAGCAGAAGAGAGTTGCCCGGGCAACTTTTGACTTTCCTGTTAGATTCCCCACTACATCAGAACCACTAGAAATATAAATATGTGGTTGTGGCTGACCACGATGATGTGACAGCACAGCAACACTGAATTGGCCAAAAGCTTTTGGTTACCGTATATACTCGAGTATAAGCCGAGTTTTTCAGCACGTTTTTTGTGCTGAAAAACGTCCCCTCGGCTTATACTCGAGTATATACGGCTTATACTCGAGTTTTTTTTTTTTTCTTTTTTTCACATTATACCGGATGGAGCAAACTTGGCGGGCTTTTGCATTACCGCGGGGAAGCCCTGCCGGTGCAGTGAGAGGGCGGGGCGGGGGAGCCGCCAGCCTTCTCGGCTGAGGGAGGGAGGCTTTCCCTGACCGGTAGCTGCCTCATTTCCCTCCCTCGGCTTATACTCGAGTCCCCAGTTTACCCCAGTTTTTTGGGGTAAAATTGGGGGCCTCGGCTTATACTCGGATCGGCTTATATTCGAGTATATACGGTAAATCTTTTGGGATTGTGGGAAGAGACCACAGACTCGGGTAAAGTGTTCCAAGCACTGATGATTCTGTTACAGAAGTCATATTTTCTGCAATCTAGATTAAAGCAGTTAACATTAAGTTTAAATCTATTGGTGGCTCTTGTATTATTGCAATTAAAGCTGAAGTAGTCTTTAACAGGAAGGACGTTACAATAGATGATTCTATGAGTTAAACTTAGGTCTTGTCGAAGGCGACGGAGTTCTAAGTTTTCTAAGCTTAGGATTTCAAGTCTGGTGGGATAAGGTATTTTGTTGTTTACAGAGGAGTGGAGAACTCTTCTTGTGAAATATTTCTGGACACATTCAATTGTATTGATGTCAGAAATGTGGTGTGGGTTCCAGGCAGGCGAGCTGTATTCTAGAATTGGCCTAGCAAAAGTTTTATATGCTCTGGTTAGTAGTGTAGTGTTTTGGAAAAGAAGCTACGCAAGATTAGATTTACAACTCTTAGAGCCTTTTTTGCTATGTAGTTGCAGTGGGCTTTGGCACTTAAATCATTTGATATGAAAACTCCAAGTTCTTTAACAGGGTGGGGGTCATCTGTAAGGTAATGTCCATCAAGCATGTACTTAGTGTTTGAGTTCTTTTTTCCAATATGTAAGACTGAGCATTTGCTGATTGAGATTTGGAGTTGCCAAGTTTTAGACCAAGCAGTTAGATGATCAAGGTCTTTTTGAATGGTAGATGTATTGTCGGTGGTGTTAAATAGTTTGACATCGTCAGCAAAGAGAACACAATTACTTGAGATATGGTCACAGAGATCATTTATGTATAGTATGAAGAGTGTTGGTCCAAGAACGCTGCCTTGAGGAACGCCACTCTTGACAGGAACAGGATTTGATAGAGAATTGTCAATTTTGACCATTTGTTGTCTGTTAGACAGAAAAGCAGATATCCAATTGTGAAGGAGTCCTGAAATGCCGTAGGATTTTAGTTTTAGGAGAAGTTTATCATGTACTTCTGAGTCAAAAGCTTTGCAGAAGTCTCATTTATTCATTGCAGTTATCTTATTTATTCATTGCAGTTATCTCATTTGGGATATGTTGATTCAAAAACTGGTGCCCTATGACGTACTTTTTGCTAATTCAAGGTTGCAAAAATAAAAAGGCACAAGATTGTTTTTAGTAGTATAGAGATATAGATGGGAGAGGGGAATGAGAAGAAATCTTAAAGTGCAAGATGACACTCTATCGTCACCTAGGGGCCACAGTTGCAAAAGCAATTAACAGGTACAGATGAAGCCTAGCTGCGGATCTAATTGGTTGATATGGCAACAGTTTGAGAAACTCAGAACCTCTTTCTCAATCTTTATTAAAGCCCTATAATTTTGCAGACTGAATGCAAGTGAGCCAGTAGAATCCTGGGCAAAGCTTTTGGGAGTTCTTGTATATGACTGGAATCAGGAGCCATTACCAAGCAGACAGTGGTTGATCTGCTGCAATGGATGGATGGCGCATTGTTCTTTCAAAAATTCAAATCAGAAAAAAAGACTTTGGTTTAATGCATTTCCTCCTCAATCCAAAAGATGTAACTGCCATATTATTGCTCTGGGCAGAAGAAATGCTTGGATGCTATCTTTCCCCTAAATTGTAGGGTAGAAAGGAAGATTTATGATGATTTGCCATGGCCAGCTCATCATCACCAAGTTGCCTGTCAATTTATTGCAATCAAGTCACCACAGGACAACTACATATGCATGTCCAGCTCACCATGGGGATAACTTGACATGGGTAGCCAGAGGGAGAGCTGGGCAGGCAGGCAAGGAAGCAGGTGGAAAGCACAAAGTGGTGGTGGTAGCTGGGGACTTCCCATTTTCACATGTACCCACTGTTGCTGCCAGGCCCTGGCCAAAGAGGCCAGGGACAATGATGGCAACAGCAATAGGGTGGGTGGGTGGGAGGGAAGTGGTGGCACTCAGGAGTGTCAGGTTTTCACACACACACCCTGCTGCTGCCCCCACCCTCTGGCCAGTAGGTCAGTATGGCAGCAATGGCGGCTGTGGGGTTTGTGAAAATTGGACACTCTGAGCTGCCACTGTTATTGTCCACCTGCTCAGTTGCCCACCTGGCCCTTCATCTGACTGCCTGCAGCAAGTTTTCCCCGTAGTGAGTTGGCCATGTGATGACTTGGCAGTGGTGAGTTGGCAGAGATGATTTGGCAGTGGCAAGCTGGCAGCAGTGAGCTAGCCATGCTGAGCTCACCGTGCCAAGTTGTCCTATTCTGGAAAGGGAAGGGGACCAAGAGGAGGGAACAGCCAACATTGAGTACATAAAAGAACAGAGGGCCAGATAAGAACAACCAACAACTTCATCTATGCAGTAAAAGTCACCAGCCTGTAGGCATCAAATATCTGAAACTGGCTTGACTCTCAGGAAAATCTGGTCTCTTCCTAAGATAAATAGCAACATGGAAATTGGGATGGGCATCCATCTCCCCATGGCTGGCTTCACTCCTAAGATCAATGGAAGTTTGCTTGGTGCAGCTGAACCCAGAAGAAAAGGCTGAGGACTGTATGTGGCTTAACGCAGCAGTAAGAAGCTCCTGTATCTTTGTAAAAAACCCCAGAACAGTCAGAACTCGCCATGGCCATTTCGCTCAGGCCAACTTACCACAGTCAACTCACCACAGGACAAGAGTTATGCTAATATTTAAGAAACAATGGAATAATTAAAGAAAGGCAAAATGAAACATGAATAACAAAAATTAAAATAACATTTTAATAATTTAAAATAATTAAATTGAATTATTGACATGTCCCACACAGAGTTGTCCCATGGTGAGTTGGCCATGGTAAATTGCCTGCAGTGAGTTGTCCCATTCAACCTTCAGAATCCCTTTGTCTAGATCAGTGATTCCCAAACTGTGAGCCGCGGCTCCCCAGGGAGCCGCGCTATCGTCATGGGGGCGCCGCGGAATATCTGCGCCCGCTGGGTCCGGCGCTGATGCGCCATTTCTGGGGCGTCTGGTGCGCATGCGCAGTTGCAGGTCGGATTTCCGGGGGAGCCGCGGGCGCGTCTGGTGCGCATGCGCAGTTGCAGGTCGGATTTCCGGGGGAGCCGCAGGCGAAAAAGATTGGGAACCTCTGGTCTAGATGATTTTGGCCAGGCAATCCATGAGATTTTTGTATATCACACTCTACAGCAAAAAAGGAAGCTGTGTTAAGGGATCAAGCGTACCAGGGATCCTCCCCACCTCTCTCCATATATTTGCTTACATTTTGGAAATCCTGTGATATTAAAAAAACAAAGAGACTTCTGGTGGCGCCACCTTCTTCGCTGAGTTCCTAATTAAGGGGCTCCGTACTGAACATCGTAAAAGCCAGGAAAAGCCAGCTTTAATCTCTTTCCCTGGATGAAAGGGAAAAGATAAGAGCTGCGGGGGTATGGTGGTAGATCTCCCCAGGGGCTTTGTTTTTTATTAAACAGAGCCCTGAGGGTTGAGTCCCATAAATCATCCTGCCATAAGCTCCGACTTCAGTGCGCTCCTACAAAAGCAGGAAAAGAAGAAAGTGTCCATCTCTGCTAATTGTCTTATCTTTATGGATTTCTATAAGCAGACGGAATGAGCACGAGTGAACAACTATTGGATTGCAAGTATTTTTGATTTCCTGACTTCTACTCTTTTAAAAAGAGAAACTTTTTTTTCTTTGTTTCAACTGACTCTTTAAGATGGCACCTGAAAGGGAGTGAAAGTAAAGAATGGAATTTTAAACAGCCTGTGTAACTAAGAAGATAAGAAATGTTATGTGTGGATTCTAATGAAGTGAAGTGAGCTCTCCTATACTTAAAGGGGAAAAGAGAAGTTTCTAGACTTATATTTTGTGACTCTTAAAAACTGAAATGGCTACTAAACCACCTAAGACTGGGGTAGAAGGGTTCTGAACCAGC
The DNA here is from genome assembly GCF_028640845.1 of Ahaetulla prasina. Lineage (NCBI taxonomy): Eukaryota > Metazoa > Chordata > Lepidosauria > Squamata > Colubridae > Ahaetulla > Ahaetulla prasina. The sequence goes on along the minus strand of NC_080542.1, from coordinate 32,649,224 downwards.
TTTAGAAGATTTGATTAAAGAGCAAGGAAAGTGTTTGAAGAAAGGTTTAAGGAGATTATGGATAATAATGAGAAAATAAGAGAAGAAATAAAAGAGAATAATAAAAAATAAGAAGATATCTTGATGGCTTTTCAAGGTTTGGCAAAAGACTGGAGGTGGTGGAGGAGGAGGTGCAAGAAATTGCTCAGTCAAATCAACAAATAGAAAATAGAATGGGGGAATGCAAATCAAATTGGACAAAATGAAGATCAAGTGGTGGTGATGCAGTATAGAATGATGGAAGGAGCTCTGAGAATTAGGGGCTTGAATGAGGAGAAAGGGAAGATTAAAAAATTTTATCAGAAGCTCTGGCTGAATTTATTGAACTTGATCCACAAGAGGTTGCTTATCAAATTGACAAAATTTATAGAGTTAATTCCTGGATTGCTAGGCAGAAGAAACTTCCTAGAGACATTGTGGTTTATTTTTTGAAAAGAACAGTGAGGAATCAAATTTTGCAAGTTGCTTTTCAGAAAAACTTGAAAATAGGAGAACAGGAGTTGAAGGTTTTGAAAGAGATTCCTCCCAAGATGTTAAGGGATAGAAAGGACTTTACATTTTTTACACAAGAACTTAAGAAATACCAGATTCAATTTAGATGGGAGGTTCCAGTTGGTTTGACAGTGTATCATCAAGGAAGGAGATATCATATTGATACAGTGCTTAAGGCCAAAGATTTTCTTTCTACCGTGCTGAAACTTGAAGTAGAAATAATAGAAAAAAGAATTCAAGAGACTCAAATGGGTGTGGAAGCTGAGGTGATTCCAGTGATGTTACCATCTGAGGAACAACCACAAGAACAAAGACTGACGAGGGGAGCCCTTAAGCGTAAAGAAAAGGAGCAACAAACTCAAAGTAAAGTTTAGGATTCTGCTACAGAAGCGGTGGGAGGAGCACGGCCGAAGATACGGGAGGACGATCTTCAGCTGATCACTCAAAAGCTTCAGCAGGCCAGTAATGGCAAATAAAATCTTGACCTGGAATGTCAATGGTTTGAATTCAGCTCAGAAGAGAAGAAAAATATTTCATTATTTGAAACAATTTAAAAATGATGTGATTTGCTTACAAGAAACGCATATTAAACTATCAGATCAAAAGTACTTAATAAACTCAAAGTTAGGTAAACATTTTGTTGCTTCAGCTTTGGAGAAAAAACATGGCATAGTGGTTTATTTGAGAAAAGATATACCAGCCAAGTTAATAGAGGCAGATATTCACGGAAGATATATTGCTATTGAACTTACAATAGAAACAAAAAGGACCCTCTTGTTTGGTATATATGCACCCAATCAGCTACAAGAAAAATTTTATAGAATGTTGTATGATAAGTTGATTCTATGGGATTATAAATCGTGTATTATATTGGGAGATTGGAATGGAGTAATAGATACATGAAAGGACAAGAGAATTTTTTCTAAGAAGATACCTGCACATGCAAAGCTGCCTAAATCCTTTTTTGACATGATAGAAGATTTCGAGTTGAGAGATGTATGGAGACTGCGGAATTTGGAGGAAAGAGACTATACTTTTTTCTCTGATAGGCATCAATCCTTCTCACGTATTGATTTTATTTTAATTTCTAATGATTTGCTTTTTAGGGTGAAGAAAACTAAGATATTTCCAAGATGTTTGTCTGATCATAGTCCTGTTTGGATGGAATTGCAATATGGAAAAGAAGGTAGAAGAACTTGGAGATTAAATGAAAATTTGTTTAGGTATCAGGATAATGTAAATCAATGTAAAAAGCAGATGAAAGAATTTTTTGATTATAATTTGAATAACGAAACATCGATAGAAATGATTTGGGATGCCAGTAAAGCTTTTATGAGAGGTGTATTAATATACATTAATAATAGACAGAAAAATAAGCAACAAAGACAGCGTAGGTATCTAGAAGAGGAAATTTACAAGAAACAACAATGATTAATACATAACCCGCAAAATGTTGGAGATGTAATTGTGATGACGCTACATATTTTCACATTTGGTGGACTTGTAAGGATATAAAGGCCTTTTGGATAAAAATTTGGTGGATCTTACAAAATGTTTTGAAAAAGAAGATAAAGTTCCTGCCGCAATTTTTTTTGTTGGGAATTATTACGGATTGTACAGTAATTGAGACTAAATTGATTTTAAATCTAATAACAGCAGCAAGATTACTAATAGGACAATACTGGAAGAAAAAAGAAGTACCTACAATAGAAGAATGGATATTGAACGTTGCCAATTTGGCTGAGATGGCGAAGATATCAGCCTTTTTGAAAGACAATACGCAAGAAAGATACTTAAAGGAATGGAAAAAATGGATTGACTATATTCAACGTAGATATCAGACTAAGAGTTATCAGACTGTTTTTGAATGATTATGAAGTATTATTTTTGATTGTTTTTGGGGGAAGTTAGGAATTGATGATTGTAGGGGTATAATTAAGTTGGGATGATAATTTTTTAGCATATGTTTGTTTTATTTTTAACTATACCTTGTGTTCGTTCCGGGAAGTCGGGGGGGGAGGGGGGTTGTGAAGGGAGGGGGAGAGGAGGGGGGGAAAGGGGGAAAAATTTTGTAAAACTTTTTGAATAAAAAAAAAAAACAAAAAAACCCAAAGTCCCAGAAGCTGACTTTTGCAAAAAAGTGTGAGCATGGGGAAACAAACGCAAAATAAACTGTAGTTGTTTGTCTAAAAGATAATAAAATTCACCCTTCCCTAAAAGTATTGAGGAGAAAAAATCATGCTCATGGAAGGGTGGCATCTGTGCCAGTCTCGGATTTGTGGACCTCTCCTTGGGTGTGCTACACTGGCCTGGTCAGGGAGAGGAGCAAGCAGGGATGGTGAGAGCGGTCTGGCGACTGTGAATGACTCCCGTTTAGCCTGTCTTTTGCAAGGGGGGGGGTGCAGGAAAGTGAAGTGATGAAGCCTTCAGAGAAGGTTCCCCCCCCTGCTCAAAGGCAGGCCAAGCGGGAGTCATTGACAGTCACTGGTGGGTGGGCAACAGGTAGGACATACGTCTTGCATGCAGACAGCCATGCAGATGGATACACTTTGACCTGACATACTGGTCATGCCTGCAGGAGGCCGACCCTTAATGGGGAAACATGGCCTGTTGTACTACTGTGGTTGACAGCCACCTCCCATAAAGGAAGGTGTGGGTTTTTTTGTCAAATTGTCCCATGGCAACTTTCCCAGAGCAATTTATCCTGTGCCAAAATGGCAAGTCAAGTTGTCCATGGTAGCATGGCTGTCACATGATGGCACTGAAATGTCATAGAACTGTCTGAAATGCAATCATGTAACCATGGGAGGCAGGGGAGGAATAGCCATCAGAATTTTGAAACTGGATCATTAGTACCACTGAGGAGATCCTTTGTTACTTGGTTACTAAGTGACTGATCATAAGTCAAGGACCACCTGTATACAGAAACTTCCAGATAAATATGCATACAATCTGTTCTTCAGCTGCCACCATCAGGTCATCAGCCCAAGGTTTGGTCTTCTCCACAACAGAATACCGTGCCCCTGTATGGCTTAACAACTGTGATACTAGTTAGGTTAGATGCCAGACTCAGCAATACCCCCCTGCCATGGACGGATCATTCGCTTCTTCGCCTGGACTTTCGAACCACTAACCCACACTGCAGGGAGACAGAGCCAGTTCGATGGTTCCGTCCCAGGTGCCTGATGGACCCTATTAGGTTCCTGATGGAGCTTGGGCCGATTCCCGAGAATCTAGCCCACGGCTCGGCCGAAGAACTTGTTGCCGCCTGGGAAAGGGCGGCGGCGGGGGCTTTGGACCGCGTCGTGCTTTGTGGCCTCTGACCCGGTGCTGTGCTCAACCGGCTCCTTGGTTCTCTGAGGAGCTGAGAGAGATGAAGCGCCGGAAAAGACGCCTAGAGAGTGCATGGAGAGCCAGCCGTTCTGAATCTGACCGAACACTAGTATGGTCGCATATTCAGACCTATCTAGTGGCGATGTGGGCGGCAAAGCAGGAATACTTTTCCGCTCTTATCGCATCGGCAGATAACCGCCCAGTCACCTTGTTTAGGGTGATCCGCTCCCTTCTTTCTCAGGGGGCGCGGGAGGACCCCTTGCAGGGTCGTGCTGAGGAATTTTGAAGGTATCTGCAGATAAAATCGCTCAGATCCGAGATGGGCTGGACGCAGATTGGGTGGATTCAGGCGGGATGACGGAGGCAGGTCTTGAGAATATTATTTGGGCTGAGTTCGACTCTGTGACTCCCGAAGACATGGACAGGATACTGGGGAGGTTGAATGCCACCAGATGTTTATTGGACCTGTGCCCCTCCTGGCTGGTGCTGGTCACTCAGGAGGTTACACGAGGCTGGCTCCAGGGTATTATAAGTGCTTCTTTGACGGAGGGAGTCTTCCCAGCCGCCTTGAAGGAGGCGGTTGTGAGGCCCCTCCTTAAGAAGCCTTCCCTGGACCCGGCTGTTTTGACTAATTACCGTCCAGTCTCCAATCTTCGCTTTGTGGCGAAGGTTGTTGAGAGTGTGGTGGCTTGGCAGCTTCCCCGGTACCTGGAGGAAACTGTCTATCTAGACCTGTGCCAGTCCGGCTTCAGGCCTGGGTACAGCACGGAGATGGCTTTGGTCGCGTTGGTTGATGATCTCTGGAGGGCACGGGACAGGGGTTGTTCCTCTGTTCTTGTCCTGTTAGATCTGTCAGTGGCTTTCGATACCATCGACCATGGTATCTTGCCGCTACGGCTGGAGGGTTTAGGAGTGGGGGGCACCATTCTTCGGTGGTTCTCCTCCTATCTCTCTGACCATTCGCAGACGGTGTTGACAGGGGGGCAGAGGTCGACCGCTAGGCAACTCACGTGTGGGGTGCCGCAGGGGTCGATTCTCTCGCCCCTCCTGTTCAACATCTATATGAAGCCGCTGTACATTTTGCATGCGCAAGATGGCGGCCCGGTAGAAGACCGGAGCCAACGATGGAAGATCTGCAGCGGGATGGCGGGGTCCAGGCGGCGTGCCGAGTCATTTTCGCCCCCCGGTCGGTTGTATGATCCCCCCAGCAGCCGTGGGAGAGGTCCGCGGACCTTTTCGGACTCACCGCTGCTGAGGATGAGACCGGGAGGACACGGGCGAGCGGCGGACGGCAGCCATCTTTACTGGGCGTAGGTGAGGCCGCGGCTCGTTTGCAGTTGAGAGGCGAGCCCGTGGCTTATTTCTTTTCCCTGCCGGACTATTTTGCGGTGTTCTCCCCTGCTCTCGCCTGCCTCGCCCTTCCCCCGGCCTTCTTCGGAGTGATGTGGGAGTGAAGGGCTGTGAACGGTCCCTTAGGGGCCTCCCTGCTTGAGACCCTCGGCCGGGATGAGATGCTTAGCTCCTTGCCGCAGTAAGATCGGCGGCTTGTTACAACTCACAGGCCCTCTTTGGAGGGGCCGGTCTGGCTCTTGGGAAAGGCCTGGCCCTGGCCCCAGGGAGTGGGCAGACCTTGAACAGGACCTGGAGCCTTAGGAGCGGATGGCTGGCCTGGAGAGGTTTCTAGCCTTGGACTATTCTGGCTGAAAGCAGTGGTGTGGTGAGCGTGGAGGCCTCCTGGCCTATTTTGAACTACTTCTTCTTTTGATTACATCGTTTGCAATGTCATCTGCATTGTGCTTGGCCGTTTGGGATTCGCTGGCCATGATTGTTCTCTGGAACTGCTTTGGAAGATCTTTGGAGACCGGTATATGACCTGCTGGGGGACTTACTTAGAAATACCTGTGGACACCGCTGGCGGTGACAGTACTGCCACCTTTTTCATCTTATGGATTTTAGGACTGAGCTTTGGGCGGAATAGCAATACTTTTTCTATCATGGATGCTATCTGCCTATTTTTACATCTACTTTCATCTCTAAGCCAGCCACCATTTGAAGAATCACCAGAAAATGGGTATCCATTTGATGAACTTTGTGCAATATGCCGCCATCCTGGGACAGTATCACCTTTCGTCGCCTTCTATCTTCTATTTATTTATTTATGCGATATTCAGGACCGGAACTCTTGCGCCTGCGAGGTGCCCCCACCTCTCAGGAATGGCCCGCTTTATTACCTAGGGCCGGCATCAATGACGGGTCTTGGGACCCACAGAGGTGGTATGCGAAGAGAAAGAGCCTTTGGGTTTTTTTAGATAGGGCATTTTTAAGGGGTGGGAGGGTGAGGGTGGGTGTTGGGGGTAGCCCGTCGGGAGGGGGTCCAGTTCCTGCGTGTGCTCGCGGCTGTGAATTAATAGGTTCGAAGGTTGTGGGGGAGGATTACGTTCCGCTTACTGAGGGTGGTCCTATTTGTACAGTAAGTGGGAGGGGCAGATATTTATTTATTTATTTATTTATTTATTTATTTATTTATTTATTTATTTATTTATTTATTTATTTATTTATTTATCTATCAAACTTATATACCGCACCATCTCCCGTAGGACTCAGGGCGGTTCACAGGCATATTAAAAACAATATAATAAATAAGCACTAAAACCCAGTTAAAACTAAATATTATCATGGCCTGATCACTAAAATAGTAAAAACCGGTAAAACCCCCATTAAAATTTAACTAAAACATTTTATTCTTAGGCTAGTCCCGCACACTGGAATAATAAAGTTTTCAATTCCCGTCTGAAGGTCTGGAGGTCGGGGAGTTGTCGTAATCCCGGAGGAAGCTCGTTCCATAGGGCTGGTGCCACCACAGAGAAGGCCCTCCCCCGGGGGGTCGCAAACCTACATTTTTTGGTCGACGGCACCCTGAGGAGGCCCACTCTGTGGGAGCGCACAGGTCGTTGGGAGGCAATCGGCGGCAGAAGGTATCCCGGTCCTAAGCCATGGAGCGCTTTAAAGGTGGTAACCAAAACCTTGAATTGCACCCGGAAGACTACCGGTAGCCAGTGTAGGCCGCGCAGGATAGGTGTTATATGGGAGCAGCGCGGTGCTCCCTCTATCACCCGCGCGGCCGCGTTCTGGACTAACTGGAGCCTCCGGGTGCTCTTCAAGGGGAGCCCCATGTAGAGAGCATTGCAATAGTCCAGGCGGGAAGTGACGAGGGCATGAGTGACCGTGCGTAAGGCGTCCCGGTCAAGGAAGGGGCGCAACTGGCGAATCAGGTGGACCTGATAAAAAGCTCCCCTGGCGACGGCTGTCAAATGATCCTCTAAGGACAGCCGATCGTCCAGGAGAACGCCTAAGTTGCGCACTCCCTCCCTGGGGGTCAGTACTTCCTCCCCCACAGTCAGCGATGGTGTAAGCTGACTGTACCGGGATGCCGGCACCCACAGACACTCTGTCTTGGAAGGGTTGAGTCGGAGCTTGTTCCTCCCCATCCAGACCTGCACGGCCTCAAGACACCGGCCCATCACCTCAACGGCTTCATTGGGGTGGTTCGGGGTGGAAATGTACAGCTGAGTATCATCAGCGTACAGATGATAATCAACCCCGAAACCACGGATAACCTCACCCAGCGGCTTCATATAGATGTTGAACAGGAGAGGCGAGAGAACAGACCCCTGAGGCACCCCACAAGTGAGGCGCCTAGGGGTCGACCTCTGCCCCCCTGCCAACACCGTCTGCGAATGGTCAGAGAGATAGGAGGAGAACCACCGATAAACGGTGCCTCCCACCCCCAATCCCCCCAACCGTCGCAGCAGGATACCATGGTCGATGGTATCAAAAGCCGCCGAGAGATCTAATAGAACCAGGATAGAGGAACAACCCCTGTCCCGGGCTCTCCAGAGATCATCCACCAACGCGACCAAAGCCGTCTCGGTGCTGTAACCGGGTCTGAAACCGGACTGGAACGGGTCCAGATAGACAGTTTCCTCCAGGTATTGAGGAAGCTGATTCGCCACCACACTCTCAACAACCTTCGCTAAGAAGCGAAGGTTGGAGACTGGACGATAGTTCACTAAAACAGCCGGGTCCAGGGAGGGCTTCTTGAGGAGGGGCCTCACCACCGCCTCTTTCAAAGCGGCGGGGAAGACACCCTCCAACAAAGAAGCGTTGGTAACTTCCTGGAGCCAGCCTCATATGGCGGAAGCGGGGGCTCATATCGTTCTCTGGGGGTGCGCGCTCGATGTTTGCAGGCGATCGCACGCCCCGAGCCCTCTGACTTTTCCCGTTTCCCGGATGGTCAAGATCCTCAGAGCCCGGGCCTTCGGCTGATGCTGTGCAATGCACGGTCCATGGTCAATAAAGCCCCCCTAATATACGATCTTATTCAGGGGGGTGCCGCGGACCTTATGGGCGTTACGGAGACCTGGTTAGGCACTGAAGGGGGCATGCCCCTTGTTGAAATGTGCCCACCGGGTTTCCAAGCATTCCATCAGCCGAGGGCCCAGGGTAGGGGTGGGGGGGTGGCGGTTGTCATTAGAGAGAGTCTAGAGCCGAGGGAGACCACTGTACCTCAGATTGCCGGGTGTGAATCCCTCTTTGTGAGGTGGGGTCATAGATGTCAGATGGGCTTGTTTGTCACGTACCTGGCTCCTTGCGGCGTGACAGCAGCCCTGCCCGAGCTCCTGGAGGTGCTTGCTGGAGTGGCAGTGGAGACCCCCAGACTTATAGTCATGGGGGACTTTAACTTGCCATCGACCGGCATGTCATCGACAGTTGCTCAGGAGTTCATGGCTTCCATGACGGCCTTGGACCTGACTCAAGTAGTTGATGGTCCCACTCACAGTGGGGGAGGCACATTGGATTTGATTTTCATCTCTGGTCAGTGGTTGAAGGATCTGGACTTAGGGGATTTAGTCACTGAACCTTTGTCATGGTCAGATCACTTTCTCCTTCGCCTGGACTTTCTGACCGCCACTCAACACTGCAAGGAGACGGAACCAATACGTTGGTTCCGTCCCAGGCGCCTGATGGACCCGGAGAGGTTCCAGACGGAGCTTGGGCCGTTTCCTGAGGATCTGGCTCACGGCATGGTTGAGGAACTTGTCGCGGCCTGGGAACGGGCCGTGGCGGGAGCCTTAGACCGTGTCGTGCCTTTGCGGCCTCTGACCCAGCGTAGGTCTCAACCAGCTCCCTGGTTTTCCGGGGGGCTGAGGGAGATGAAATGCCGGAGAAGACGCCTAGAGAGTTCCTGGAGGTCCAGTCATTCGGAGGCTGATCGGACACTAGTTAGGTCCTATACTAGGACCTACCTAGTGGCACTGAGGGAAGCGAGACATTGCTATGTCTCCTCCCTCATTGCGTCGGCAGATAACCGCCCGGCCGCCCTGTTTCGGGTGACCCGCTCTCTCCTTCAACAGGGGGAGCGGGATGACCCATTGCAGGGACGTGCTGAGGAGTTTAGTGGTTATTTATACGATAAAATCGTTCAGCTTCGGGATGGTCTGGACCAAAATTGGGTAGATCCAGGTGGGATGTCAGAGGGCTGTCTTGTTGAGACTGTTTGGGATGAGTTTGATCCTGTGGCTCCCGAGGACATGGACAGGTTGCTGGGTAGGTTGAATGCCACCACATGTTTACTGGACCCGTGTCCCTCCTGGTTGGTGCTGGCCACGCAGGAGGTGACACGAGGCTGGCTCCAGGGGATTACGAATGCTTCTTTGTTGGAGGGGGTCTTTCCGGCCGCCTTGAAAGAGGCGGTGGTGAGGCCTCTCCTCAAGAAGCCTTCCCTGGACCCAGCTGTTTTAGGTAATTATCGTCCGGTCTCCAATCTTTGCTTCGCGGGGAAGGTTGTAGAGAGTTTGGTGGCACGTCAACTACCCCAGTACCTGGAGGAAACCGTCTATCTAGACCCGTTCCAGTCCGGCTTTCGGCCCGGATACAGCACTGAGACGGCTTTGGTCGCGTTGGTGGATGATCTCTGGAGGGACAGGGACAGGGGTTATTCCTCTGCCTTGGTCCTATTAGACCTCTCAGCGGCTTTCGATACCATCAACCATGGTATCCTGCTGCACCGGTTGGAGGGATTGGAGGTGGGAGGCACTGTTTATCGGTGGTTCTCCTCCTATCTCTCCGATCGGTCGCAGACGGTATTGACGGGGGGGCGGAGATCGGCTCCGAGGCGCCTCACTTGTGGGGTGCCTCAGGGGTCGATTCTCTCGCCCCTCTTGTTCAACATCTATATGAAGCCGCTGGGTGAGATCATCAGTGGTTTCGGTGTGAGGTACCAGCTGTATGCTGATGACACTCAGCTGTACTTTTCCACACCGGACCACCCCAACGAAGCTATCGAAGTGCTGTCCCGGTGCCTGGAAGCCGTACGGGTCTGGATGGGGAGAAACAGGCTCAAGCTCAATCCCTCCAAGACGGAGTGGCTGTGGATGCCGGCATCCCGGTACAGTCAGCTGCAGCCGCGGCTGACTGTTGGGGGCGAGTCATTGGCCCCAATGGAGAGGGTGCGCAACTTGGGCGTTCTCCTGGATGGACGGCTGTCTTTTGAAGACCATTTGACGGCTGACTCCAGGAGAGCTTTTTACCAGGTTCGCCTGGTCCGCCAGTTGCGCCCCTTTCTAGACCGGGATGCCCTATGCACGGTCACTCACGCTCTTGTGACATCTCGTCTGGATTACTGCAATGCTCTCTACATGGGGCTCCCCTTGAGGAGCACCCGGAGACTCCAGGTAGTTCAGAATGCGGCCGCGCGGGGGATAGAGGGAGCGTCACGTCTCCTGCGTAGGCTGCATTGGTTACCGGTGGTCTTCCGGGTGCGTTTTAAGGTCCTGGTTATCACCTTTAAAGCGCTCCATGGCATTGGACCGGGATACTTACGGGACCGCCTGCTGCCGCTAACAGCCTCCCACCATCCGGTGCGCTCTCACAGGGAGGGCCTCCTTAGGGTGCCGTCGGCCAGACAATGTCGGTTGGTGGCTCCCAGGGGAAGAGCGTTCTCTGTGGGGGCTCCGACCCTGTGGAATGAATTGCCTGTAACACCTCTCCTGCGCAGACTGCACTGGCTGCCTGTGGCCTTCTGGGTGCGCTTCAAGGTTTTGGTAATTATCTTCAAAGCGCTCCATGGCATAGGGCCGGGCTACTTACGGGACCATCTGCTGCCACTGATTGCCTCTCACCGACCCGTGCGCTCTCATAGAGAGGGACTCCTCAGGGTGCCATCGGCCAGGCAGTGCCGACTGGCGACACCCAGGGGAAGGGCCTTTTCTGTGGGGGCTCCCACCCTCTGGAACGAGCTTCCCCCAGGACTTCGCCAACTTCCTGACCTTCGAACCTTCCGCCACGAGCTTAAGACACATCTATTTATTTGCGCAGGACTGGACTAGGATTTTTTAAATTTTTTAAATTTTAAATGGGGTTTTAAATGGGGTTTTATTATTTATATTTCTATTTTAAATATTCGGCCTATTGAATAAGTTTTTAAAATCAGTGTTTTATTCTGTATATATTTATGTTTTTTTATCTGGCTGTAAACCGCCCTGAGTCCCTAGGGAGATAGGGCGGTATAAAAGTATGAACAAATAAAATAAATAAAATAAATAAATAAATAAAATTTCCACTCCGAACCACCCCAACGAAGCCATTGATGTGATGACCCGGTGTCTTGAGGCCGTTCGGGTCTGGATGGGGACGAATAGACTCCGACTCAACCCATCCAAGATGGAGTGGCTGTGGATACCAGCGTCCCATCACAGTCAGCTAACTCCATCGCTGACTATGGGGGGCGAGTCGTTGGCCCCCAGGGAATCAGTGCGCAATCTAGGCGTTCTCCTGGATGCACGGCTGTCTTTAGAAGATCACTTGACAGACGTCACCAGGGGAGCTTTTTATCAGGTTCGCCTGATTCGCCAGTTGCGCCCCTTCCTTGATCGGGACTCTCTATGCACAGTCAATCATGCCCTCGTTACTTCCCGCCTGGATTACTGCAATGCTCTCTACATGGGGCTCTCCTTGAAGAGCACCAGGAGGCTCCAGGTAGTTCAGAATGCGGCCGCGCGGGGGATAGAGGGAGCGTCATGTAGCTCCCGTGTAACCTCTCCTGCGTAGGCTGCATTGGTTACCGGTGGTCTTCCGGGTGCGATTTAAGGTCCTGGTTATCACCTTTAAAGCGCTCCATGGCATTGGACCGGGATACTTACGGGACTGCCTGCTGCCGCCAACAGCCTCGCACCATCTGGTGCGTTCTCACAGGGAGGGCCTCCTTAGGGTGCCGTCGGCCAGACAATGTCGGTTGGCGGCTCCCAGGGGAAGAGTGTTCTCTGTGGGGGCTCCGACCCTGTGGAATGAATTGCCCGTGGGGCTACGCCTTCTCCCTGATCTTCGGACTTTTAAACGCGAGCTCAAAGCTTTCTTTTTTCATCAAGCAGGGCTGGCCTAACGTTTTATTGAGGGTTTTTAGTGGGGCTTTTAGTATTTTTAGAATTTTATATTATTATTTTAATTATTTAAAGTATTGAGTCAGTTTTTTAGCCAATTTTGTATTTTAACTTTTTTGGTATCTATGTTTTATTTGTGATGTATACCGCCCTGAGTCCTCGGAGAAGGGCAGTATAAAAATTTGAATAATAAATATATAGATAAATACCATGAGGATTATAAACAGATGTATTAAAACCATTCTAACTTGCTGCCTTCCTGTTCTGAGCCATATAGCACTGCCAATTTTATGAAGTCAAGATGCATTAGTGAGAGTATACAGAAAGATTATGAACCACTCACTGCTACTGGTGCATGTGACCTTCCTCATTTATCAGTTTGTTGTTGTTATTAGTTGCGAAGTCGTGTCTGACCCATCGCGAACCCATGGACAACGTTCCTCCAGGCCTTCCTATCCTCTACCATCCTCTGGAGTCCATTTAAGCTCACGCCTACTGCCTCAGTGACTCCAACCAGGCACCTCGTTCTCTGTCGTCCCTTTCTTCTTTTGCCCTCCATCTTTTCCAGCATTAGGCTCTTCTCCAGTGAGTCCTTCCTTCTCATTAGGTGATTTATCATTTATCATTTATATATCTGACTGGGGAATTCTGGGAGTTGAAATCCGCCAGGCTTAAAGTTGCCAAGCTTGGAGAGCCCTGCACTACCAGACCGTGGCCTATTCAAAACTGGGCTGGCAAGTGGTGGGTGAGCACATACATGCAGCTTGATTTGCGCTCACGGTGGCCACATGTTCGCATGTGAAGTTCCCTTTGTGCAAGTGGCAGCCATTTGCGCTCCCAAAGATCCATTTGCATAAGTGGCACGTGTGCCTGCTGCTTGCTCAAATGAAGTTGTGGAGACCGGTGGCCTAGACATTGATATTTGAACATAGGTCTTTTTGACATTTATATTTTATTGGTTTCTACTAATCTAGTTGAAATGTTAATTTATTTTGCTAGTCCATATGCCATATGCTAAAAAAACAAAAAACATGTTAGCCATATGCTAAAAAAACAAAATTCTGAGGTGTGTGTTATGTAAAGACAACATACGTTTACTTTTATTTTTATTCCACTAACATTTTACTTAGTGAACGATTGAGTTTGCAAGAACTCTGTTAAGTTCGGGAAGTAACGAGGCTGGAGACCAGGGTAGTGACAACAGCTCTTTAATATATGGTGAACCCAGCAACAGGCTGGGGGAAAACCTCTCCTTTTATACAGTTCTGCTGGAGGCTTCGTCCAATCAGCAACGTGCTGATTTCCCGCTCAAATATTTAAAGGCACAACTGTTAATACATAACACCTCCTCCCAGAAAACACTTGGTCTTATTTACATATTTATTTACATGTTATTTTTCACGAGTCACGCAAATAACCTGGGCGCCCTAGTTCTTTCTGACCTGCGCGGTTCAGTTCTGGTGGTGTTTGAGCTGGTCGGAGGGGCTGTTTTCCTCCCAGCTCTTTCTCTGGGCCGTCGGGCTCTGGATTATTGGCCGACTCTTTTCTTGGCCATCCGGCTTTGGATTAATTTTGGGATTTTCCTTGCTGTTTCCTCGGGACCTGATGGCGTCGCTGGAACTCTGGGACCTCAGCTAAGTCTTGCGCCTCCCGGTCATTGTCAGCTGTGGATTCAAAGTGGTATTGGTCATTACCTGTCTCTGTTGGTTGGTTTGGTCAGTTATTCGTTTCCTTAACTGATCTATGTGGCGCCGCCACATTCGGTTGTCTGGTAGCTCTACCACATACGATTTTGGCCCTGTTACTCTTGTTACTTGTCCTGCGAGCCAACTAGGGCCGTCCCCATAGTTTCGGCCCACACCCGTCGCCTATGCTCAATTCCCTTGTTTTTCTAGCTCCCCTTGTAACCCTCGGTGTGTAATGGGGGTTCAAGCGTCAAGTGGGCACCGGAGTTTTCGTCCCATTAGCAATTCGGCTGGGCTTTTCCCAGTGGCTGTGCTTGGGGTTCTATGCTGGACGGCTAGGAAAAGTCTATTTTTGTTTGCCAGTCACCTGGCTTGAGCCTGACACGCCTCCTTAGCGCCCGGACGGAACGCCTGCAAGGCCATTCGACGCAGGGTGGAAAGGTGCAGAGAGGGCATGTCGGATGCCTTCCTCTGCCAGGTACTCTTCAAACTGGGCTGCCGTGAATTGGGGCTCATTGTCGGACACCAGAGTGTCCGCAACCCGTGAGTTGCGAATAGGTGGCGAGGGTTGCGATTACTGTTTCGGCTGTGGTGGACTTCATAAGTATGATCTCTAACCATTTGGAAAATCGTCCACCACCACTAGGAATGTTTGGCCGTGAAAGGGCCAGCAAAGTCAATGTGGATTCTTGACCAAGGCCCTTGGGGCTTTTCCCATTCTCTGACTGGGGCTGTTGGGGTAGCGGTCTGGACTCTTGGCAAGCTTGGCATTTCCCTACCCTCTCAGCAATCTCTGCCCATGAGTGGCCACCATACATAGCTTCTAGCTAACCCCTTCATCCTTACGATGCCTGGGTGACCTCGTGGAGGAGGTCCAATACCTTGCCCCTTAACTTAACAGGAATTATTACACGATCACCCCATAACAGGCACCCCTTGAGCCGAGAGCTCATCACGCTTTAACAAATTCTTTGAACCGTTCGCAGCGGGCCACCCTCTCTGTACCCAACCGAGTACAGTCCTTAACACAATGTCGGTATGATGCCCGAGCCACTTCCTTTGATGTGACTGGGCCAGAGTCCAACGAGTCAATAAGGAGGATGGGTGTCCCCGGAGTGGGATCTTCGGTCGCCCCCGGCAGTGGGCATCGGCTCAAAGCGTCTGCATGCCCCACTTCTTTTCCCGGTCGATGCTGCAGCTTGTATGAGTAAGCGGCTAAAAATATAGTCCATCGAGTCAAACGTGGCGACAGTGCCACAGGTGTTGGCCGGTCGCCAGCCAGTAGTCCCAATAACGGTCTGTGGTCAGTCACAATTTCAAAATTCCGCCCAAAGACATACTCATGGAATTTTTTGACCCCTGATACAATGGCCAATGCTTCTTTGTCTAATTGGCTGTAGTTCCTCTCTGGGGAGGACATCGTTCTAGAGTAGAACGCTATAGGGGCTTCTGTGCCGTTTGGAAGTCTATGGCTGAGTACAGCCCCCACCCCATAAGGTGACGCATCGCAAACCAGCACTAGGGGTAGTGAGTCGTGATATTGGATGAGCAGGCTATCACTTGAGAGCAGGTTCTTGACTGCTTCAAAAGCCCTATTTTCTGACTTTCCCCAAGACCAAACAGTATTTTTCCCTAAGAGCCTATGCAGCGGTTCCGCAACGGTTGCTTTGTTCTTTAAAAAGACCGCGTAAAAATTAACCAATCCCAGGAATGCCTGCAGCTCTGCTTTGTTTTTGGGCGCTGGAGCCTTCCTAATTGCCTTAACCTTGCTCTCAGTAGGGTGAATTCCTTTCTTGTCTATCCGTAGCCCAAGAAATCGACCGATTCGACCCTATCTGACATTTATTTGTCTTGACTTTTAATCCGGCTGTCCGGAAAATGCTCAAGACCTTTCTTAACCGCTCCCCCAATTCCTCCATGTTTTCCCCTGAAATTAGGACATCATCGAAGTAGGGAACTACCCCTGGGAGCCCTTGCAGTAGTCGTTCCATCAGGTTTTGGAACAGCCCTGGTGCCACACTAACCCCAAATTGCAATCGGTGCACTTGAATGCCCCCTGTGCGCCACAATCGCTTGGGCTTCGCTGTGCGGGCGTCTACTGGCAGTTGTTGGTAGGCTTGGGCCAAGTCTAACTTTGCAAAGACTTGCCTTGCCCCAAGGAGTGCAATAAATGTTGCACCACGGAACCGGTACGCGCTTTTCTGTAAGGCTTTGTTAAGCGCCGCCTTGTAGTCAGCGCAAATTCTAATTGACCCGTCCGACTTGATTGGGGTGACGATTGGCGTCTCCACTTTGCGTGATCGACTGGCACCAAAACCCCTGATTTATGAGCTTGTCCAGCTCCTTATCAATTTTGGTTTTAGGGCAAAGGACTCTCTCGCCTTAAGCCTAATGGGGCTACCTGGGGTCTAAGTTGAAGGAAATAGGGGTCCCTTGTACTTGCCCAGGCAGTCCTTGAAGACATCTTGAACTCGTTAAAGAGAATGTCTTTCAAATTGCAGTCACTTCTGTAGATGCCAGTCACTCCCATGCCCAGGGCACGAAACCAGTCTAGTCCCAACAGACTGGGCAGAGTTCCTTCGACGATCGTGATGGGCAGGGTCTTTTGTGAGGGCCGTACTCGACTCGGACGGAGGTGGTCCCTCGAACAGGGATGCGATTCCCTGGTAGTCGTGCACTGTAGCCGCTGTGCTTGCAAATGGCGCCGCGACGGACGGCAGTGACTTCGCCAGGGTGTCCCAGGACATGATGGTGATCGCTGATCCCGTGTCTACTTCAAGCCTGCACCGTACTCCTCGATCTTGGGCTTTGTAAAATCTTCTTTTCCACTTTGGTTGAGGCGCGCCTATAATGACAGTCGTTTGGTTAGACTTGGCGCCTTTCTTGTTTGAACCAATCGCGGGCCGCCTTTCCGGTTCCGCTTTGATTGGCCGATTTGAATTTTCGGCGGGAAGGTTGGGCCGCTCTGCAAACCTGAGCTAAGTGTCCTTTCTTCCCACACCGCCGGCATGTTGCGTCTTTAAACCTGCAGCGTTGGCGCTGATGCTGCCCTCCGCAGCTTCCGCACTCGTCACGGTCCTCAGTGTCGCGCTTCTCGGTCCGGCAGACCTCTTCCTCATCCTCGTCCTCACCTTCGGATTCGGACTGAATCTCCTCCTGGTGTACTGGCGTTGGCTTTGCGCCCGCCTTGGATTGAAGAGGCTTTTGCAGAGTCTCTGCTGCTTTAGTAGACATTTCGTGTGCTCTGGCCTCGTCCAGAGCGGTGGCTAGTGTCAGGTTGCTCCTGGCTAGCAGTCGTCGCCGTAGGCGGATGTCCTTGACCCCTCGGATGAGTTGCTCGAGTAGCACTTCGTCTAAGTCTCGGTATCCACAGTCCTTGGACGCTCTTCTCAACGCGGCCATGTAGTCACCGATGGACTCGCCCTCCATCTGTCTACGTTCTCCGAATTCGAACCGCTGCACGTATTTGGACGGCGTCGGTGCGAAATGGTTCTTCAGCAAAGTCTGCAGAGTCGGCCACGATACCGATTGTATCGGCGTTGGCTCTGCCAGGGCTTCCGCAATCTCGATTACCTCGGGCCCGCAATGGCTTAGGAAGTAAGCCCGTTTGCGGTTATCAGGGATCCCCTGTAGTTCGTTGGCTTCTAGAAAGCTTTCGAAACGGGTCATATATGTTCCCCATTTCTCCTTGCCCGGGTTGTACGGTGCGGGTGGCGTGTTTGCCATTTCCGCGTTTCTGCCCTGAGTTTGCTGGGTTCGGACTAGCGTGCTTCAGCTCGGTTCTGGTTCTCCTTAGCCTCGAGATCCCACCTCGCCGCCAATGTTAAGTTCGGGAAGTAACGAGGCTGGAGACCAGGGTAGTGACAACAGCTCTTTAAAAATCAAAAGTTTTTTGTAAAGCCTGTATTATCACTTTTACTACAGGGCACAATCTGAAGCTGTAAACATTCTCCCCCCTTTTTTCCTCCCTGAAAAAAGGGAGCAAAAAAAGGATTAACTGTGAAGGTGTGGATTTAAGCAACTTGTCTGTGAATCCCACCAAAATCAATGAGATTAGTTACAGATAATCCTGCATTAAGAGCAAGCTCACTTAGCAAATGTTCTAAGTTGTGCGATAAGTGCCCCCTAATGTTTGGGAACAAGTCCCAAAACTAACAATCTTGTAGCACCACGGCCTTGGGTGTCTTAGGCAGGTGGTCTGTTCCATCAGTAGGCCCCCCCTGGCCTTTCCAACCCTGAAATACTTCATGTGCACTTTACGAGCCTCGTATTCAATTAATGAATGCGTGGGAGAAAGGAGGGAGTGATCCCGTTCAAGGTCCCACAAATTCACTCCCACAAATCCTCGGGTTATGAATGGATTGGGTCCATTATGTTTGTAACTCGAGGACTACCTGTAGAGCATAAGAGCACCAATGTGCCTACTGTTTCTGTCCTAATGTTCCTTTTGATTGTATCCAATTTCTTATAGTTATTACATACTTATGCTTTATATATGCTTATATATCATATAGTTCAGTGGTAGTCAACCTGATCCCTACCACCCACTAGTGGGCGTTCCAGCTTTCATGGTGGGCGATAGAGGTTTTGTCCGATACTGAAGCACTTTCCTTTTTTTTTAATTTAATTGACTTTAAAAAAAAACAAAAAACATTTTCATTAGGTTTTCATAAAATTCCCCGTGACAATTTAAATTTTTGAAAATATACTATTTGTATTGCCCGCACATAAATTTAGTTCACGTTACGTAAGTGAAACTGAATGGCACTATAGTGCGACTGCAAACAAAAGATCCTCATCCCAGAATAGCTCGCGCATCTCCCCCCACACCACCCAGCTGTAACAGACAAGCAGAGCTGGTAGCCAGTGCCCCCCACAAACCCAATCCACGATGCGTGAGAGGCATATGCAGACGACAACACACAGCGCATTACTGTGAAACTGGTGGGCGGTTAGAAAATTTTACTACTAACAGAGATACAAAAGTAGGCGGTAGGTATAAAAAGGTTGACTACCCCTGGTATAGTTATTTCATGCTTATGCTTATATATACTGCTGTGAAAAATAAATAAATAAATAAATAAAAGCTTGATGAAAGTCTAGAAATGGATAAACAACTTAATGAACCCAACTCCAGGCAATTTATTCCCATATTTTCCTTCAATTCATCTTTTTGCCAATTTATAAGGGTTGCCGCTTCATCCACTCCTCCCATCTTTCTCTTTCCTCTCCATTTGAAAGTAAATGAATCATTGAAAATTTCTAAAAAACAAAAAACCACAAGTTTACAGTGGAATTACTAACAGCTTCAACATATCACAGACAGATATACAGACCATATGTTTATGCTTCACCATATAGGAAGGAAAATCCATTTGGTTCAGTTCCGAGCTGGGAGAAAGATGCTGGAAATAACAGAGAGGCTTGATTAGAGTTTCTGTTATTGGTGAACAGAACCAACACACACACAGCGTGCAGTTCTGGGTCAGCTGACCAATTGGTTTGATGAGTACATGGATTTTTATAAATTTCAGAGATGCTGCTAGGGTGGTTGTGTAATGTCTAAAATGTCCTTAGGCGACTGTGCAATGGAGTGAGCTCTGTATCTTCTAAATGGTAGTGGGTTAATCCTACTATGTCTTGAAGGGAAATGTCCTGTTCTTAATCCCATCACCCTGGAGCTGGAGGTCTTTTTGTTTTGTAGCTAGGCTGGCCCAATCTTTCTTAATGGGCACAAATTATCTGCGGGCGGGGGTGGGCTCTTAAGAAAGACTGAGTTTGCTTTCTATCTTTATGGAGCATATTTCTCCATGTCTCCCTTCGGGGAAATATATTATTCTGTTTTTTAATATTTCACAAAATATTTCATTCTTCTAGGGAGGGGGTTGTTCCCACAACCACATCCACGGTTTACTTCCAAAATCAATTCTTATCCCTGAATTCTGGAAGGCGTTATCCCACGCCTCTTCCTGGATCCCAGCAGAGATCAGTTGAGATAATTTCACGGTTGCTCACTCATGGGGCCAGCCAGAGCATGTCCTTCTAATGTATGGATGTAGCTTCCCAATGTGACTAACCCATAGATGCCCAAAAGGACGCCGTTAAAGTGCAAAAGCGAGGCTGCTCTGTTGAAGCTGTCCTCGCACTGAGTGTGATCCCCACTCCAAGCCTCGCTTCTATGTGGCCCAACCGAAGCTGCTCCGCGCAAGGCCATGCCTCCAAATGACGCCCATGGCTGTTTCCCACTTCAACCAACATGGCTGGTCAACGGCTTCCCATAACATCACACCCCAGGCCAGTCCTGGGTTTTATGATCTCTCGGTTACCTGGCCGCAGGAGGCTTGGGCATGCTTGTTAGTCGGTTGCGATTTATGAATGAAAAAGTTGAGAAGCCCCAATCAGGGTTGGTGCAGGGAAGGGGTATCGAGGGAAGAGGATGCAGCTCTCAGACTTCTGGAGTGGGTGAGCCGGCTCAGGGAAGGAACTCCCTCCAATAGTTACGTGTTATATTACCTAGGGTTTTAGGCTTTATTATTAGTCTTTTAATAATGTTGATATTAAGATTAGCATGGCATTCATGCTTCCTTTTCAAATTTAGGAAACCATGTTTTATTATTAACTGATTTCTTTTTTCTACGTGTAAAAACTAGTGTATTCATAAGCTAAATAGTAGAAAAGTTACATTCACAAATATATGCTTGGAATGCCACAATGAATTGGCTTTGTTATGACTCATTTTTAAAAACTGCACTGAGTCCTTTAATATTACTTTTTCTTTTCAAAGGCATCTCCAAAGCATATACAGACAATATGCCACAGTGTGTCAGGAAATGCTTAGAATTAAGCTATAGAAGTGCATGAAGCAAGGACAGTTTACTATGGATATTTTTTAATAAAACTTGAGATGTATCACTTGTCACTACAGGTAATCCTTGACTTACCACCAGTTGCTTAGTGACTGTTCGAAGTCATGACTGACCTGCCTGGATATACTTTGGCCTGGATTTGAAGTTTCAACTGTCGGGGCTGCCCTAGTCAAGTGCCACTTTTCAGGCTCTCAGCAGCTGGGCTGCAATTACAGCAGTTTGCAGCATCCCACAGTCATGAGACAGTGTTTTATGATGGTTTTGCTGAAAATTGATATTTGGTTTGATTTTCAAAATTGCACCCATATAAACCACTGATTCACTTTATGACTGTCCCGACCTACAGCTGTGATGGGACAGACTCCATTCAAATTTATCTCTACTAAAACTCTCGTGCCCTTTAACTGGGCAAAATGGTGCATCATAGTCTAATAATTTTTAAATCAAGATAATTCAGATGGGCCAACATACAGAATGCATCAAGAATTCTTGGGTCCTGTTAAGACTGAAATTTAGCAATTTGTGGTCACTTCAATGCTGCCGCTATGATTGGTTCCACTTACCATATTTTTCTGACTATAAGATGCACTTGACTGTAAGACCCATCTAAATTTAGAGGAGTAAATCAACAAAAAAACGTTTTTGGCCTCCTCATGCCCCATTTCCAGGCCTTTTTTTGAGCTTTTTCCAAGCTTTTTTTGGCCCATTTTCAAGGCTTTTTGGGCCCATTTTCAGGGCTTTTTGGCCCATTTTCAAGGGGGTTTTTTTGGTCCATTTTTGAGGGTTTTTTGGCCCATTTTTGAAACTTTTTCAGGCTTTTTTCTGGAAAGATTGGCACAAAAAAGGCCTTGAAAACAGGCTGATAAAGGCCTTAAAAACAGGCTGATAAAGGCCTTGAAAACAGGCCAAAAAAAGCCTAAAAACGGGTCAAAAAGCCCCGAAAATAGGCTAAAAAATGGGCTGTGTGGAGGCAAAAAAAATGGCCGATATGTGGGCGGGGCTCCAGCAATATTCAGTCTATAAGACACACTGACATTTTCACCTTTTGGGAGAGAAAAAGTGGGTCTTATAGTCCAAAAAATACAATAGTTATCTAGCCCTCCAGAGGCAGGTAAATTCAGCTTCTGGAGAGCAGATAAATCAATCCTGCCCTAGACCTCCAGAGTCAGGATAGACTGGTCCATCACTGGCTGCCAAAAAGTGGTCAGATTTGCCCAAATCAGCAAGAAATTGGAAGTCGCTGATAGTCTCATTGCTCTTTTTGCCTGCCCATGTCATTGTTTCTCTGTCATCAAGAGACAGAAATGCAGTAACTAGTTTATGTAATAACAGATAGCCCTCAACTTACAACTATATATGGCAACACTGAAAAAAGTAACTTAGGAGCCATACCCTCATTTACTATAGTATCTATTACATGATCAAAATTAGGGCACTTGGAAAACATGTATTTACAATGATTATTGCATTTTGGAGTCATGTGATCACAATTTGTGACCTCCCTGGATGGCTTCTGACAAGCAAAATCAGTGAGGTAAGCCAAATTCCCTTAACAACCATGTGATTCCCTTAACGGTCACCATGATTCACTTAACAACTGCATCAAAAAAGGTCACAAAATAACCATGACTCAAGAACTGCATCCATTAGCGATAGAAATTATGTTCCCAATTGTGGTTGTAAATCAAGGACTAAACTGCACATTGATATGCCATCTCCCTTCTAGAAGCTCACATCCTAAACACTGCTTCTGTCTCTCACATATTATTCATACCACAATTGTATAAAATGTATACAATTTTAGAGGATAGTCACCTTGCGACCATCATTTAGCAATGGATCTGAATCAGCAAATGCTCATTATCAATCCAAAATTCTAACCCCAGGCTATGTGGGCTTCCAGCTGCTACTTATTGACAAGGGGGCTGAAGATAAATGTCATCTTAACAGCCATTGGTAGCTCACTCCTGCTGAGAACCCTATATGCCATGATGGCGAACCTATGGCATGTGTGCCATCTTGGTGGGCGTGTGAGCTCAGCTCCAGCATGCCCAGCTGATTTTTGGGCTTTCTGGGCCACCTGGCAGTATGGAAACAGGCTGTTTCCTACCTTCGGAGAGTCAGGAGGACTGGGGAAGGCCCGTTTTTTGCTCTCCCCAGGCTCCAAAGCCTTTCTAGGAGCCTAGGGGAACAAAAATGGCCTCCTCGTCCCCAGATACCCTCTGGAGGCTGGAAACAGCCCGTTTGTCAACTTCTGGTGGGACCGGAAGGCCCATTTTTACTCTCCCCAGGCTGCAAAGCCTTTCTAGGAGCCTTGGGAGGGAGAAAATGGCCTTCTCCACCCCACAGAGGCCCTTTGGAGGCCAGAAATGGCCCGTTTGCCAACTTCCAGTCCCACCATTTCCGGCCTCCGGGGGTGTGTGGGAAAGGCCATTTTGTGCCCCGCCCCAGGCTCCTTGAAAGGCTCTGGAGCCTGGGGAGAGCAAAAATGGGCTTATCCGGCCCACCTTACCAAAAGTGGGGGGAGTGGGGGGGTTGGCGCATGCACGGGGTTGGGGCGCATAGAATTATGGGTGTGGGCACGCAGACGCGCAACCCCCCCTGCACTCCCCCCGTTTTTGGCACGCAATGTCAAAAAGGTTCATTATCACTGCTATATAGCATCTGTTCTGGGCCTTGTATCCAAATATAGAACTGGCTAGAACATCTGCTTAGAACAATACAATCCATGCTTCTTTCTTCAGATGTGCAATTGTTACTTAAGCAATCCAAGTCACTGTCTCTCTAGCTAACCAACTTTCCAGTTGATATGAAGAGAAAATAGGAAAATCTCATATAAACCAGAAACATAGAATATAAATGTGAAAATTATATTTGTTCTATCTTTCACATTTGGGTTAGGTTCAAACAATTGCATTATGTCATGATTTGCTTAAACATTATTTAAATAATTGGGGGATTTTACATAACACATCAAGCCAAAATTAGCACACTCTAGTACAGCAATATATTTCATGGTTCAGGCTATACAAAATGGGATCTGAAGCAGGCATGATGTAGCAAACCTGTTTGCTGCCTGAGGACCTATCCATATTTGAGACACAGTGAACTGTATAGCAAAGAGCCAATACAGTGGGGGCTTGTTTTGTGGATAACTGAAGCAAATCTCTATGGCTATCAATCCTGAAGTTAGGCCTAGCAAACTGTTAGTTCTTAATTGCTATTCCCTTATGACTTTGTTTTGTTTTGGACTTCAGTATCATTGTACAATAGTCCTTGACTTATGACCTTAATGGAGCTTGCCCACTAGGGTGATAAATTGTGAGAATCAAAATCAAAACCCACATAACTGATTCAAATTTATGACTTTTTTTGCTCCAGTTAAGTAAACACTATGGTCGTTAAGCAAACAATGGGGTGTTTTTTTTTGCCAAAAAGTAGAAACACTAGTTTTTAGAAAAATCTCACATGTTCCCATGACTGCAGGATATAGCTGTAGATGTGGGCCAGCTTCTGAACACCCAAATGCAGTCAATGGCCTGGCCATTAGAACTTTGGAATCAGATTATAAGTATCGCCATGAAAGTCAGTTGTAACATCAAATGGTTGCTAAGCAACAGGTCTTAAATTGAGGACTACCTGTAGTTCTGGTGTTGTTATGTATGGAGTGAGATTAATCTACTTTATAAGAAGACAAGAAGGGCAGATTAATCTCACTCCAGAAGTCCCCTGTGGATATGGTTCTATTTCCTTTATATACCATAATGCAAGAATCAATTCTTGCACATTAATCCTGAACTGGTTTGTTTACTTCTGTGGACTTATTATTCTTCAAGTGAGTGCACAGTATGGCACCTTTTTATGTTTGATCTAGTTTGATCACAGTTTTCTGAGGCTAAAATGCTAGGACAGTATATGGCAAAGTATAAGTCAAAACATTCCATTTGTTGAATGTATCTAGAGTTTTTGTTATATCAACAAAATGATCAAAAGGTAAACATGGTGAGATATATATATATTTCTTTTTGGATGAAGTAAGAGAAAGGGAATAGTGAGAGAGTGCAAATCTCTATCCATCTCACACTGGCATAGGTTTGCCACTTCCATAGCATTTATACTCTGTCTCATACATGTGTGGCACACACATAATTTCCACCACAGGTACCCGGCAGGAAACTGTGGGTGGCCGCTGCACAGGGCAGAAACGGTCCCAAGTACGCTTATGGTCATTGGGAAGTTGGTAGGTTTCTTGGGCCAGGCTGAATAAACCTCGATGAGGTACAGCTGGGTTCAGGATCAGGTGGGGCACCCGCGTAGCCTTTGGAAACATCTGGAGATCCCGCATAGGCCCAGGTACACGAATCAGAGGGTAAGGATCCAAATTGAGAAGTTCCTTCTGAGTATATCCTTGAAGCTCTTTCCTATGAGGGAATGGAGACAATAAAAATATCATTTTTTTCATGAAGGTAGACAAAAGCAAGAAATACGTACATTGTTATGTAAGGAGTGAGATTACGTTACAAGAGGACAAGAAAGGGACATTTATTTCACTCCAGAGGTCACCTCTGGAAATGCTTCTATTTCCTTTACATACAACAATGCAAGAATCAGTTCTACTCAAGTTTGTATGTGCTGCTCTGAGGGCATTAAATACAGCACTAAACTTAGAATTCAACTTCCTAAGAAGCTTATCTTTAATTTCCAAAAGGAAATATTTCTAGTCCCTATGACTTCAGTGAAACTGGGTGATACCTACTAAAATTACAGGTTTTATGAGCTTATAGAAGACAGAGGAGCTCCTCATCTTTTCCTAGTAAAATAAATAGGATGAATCAAAATTTATTATGGTTATAGACTAGCATAGGTTGGATGAATTCTGCAAAACAAGATACAGATAGTCCTTAACTTATAACCATTTATTTAGTGACTGTTCAAAATTACAATGGCACTGAAAAAAGTGACATGCCCATTTTTCATACTTACGACCAAAATTTGGACGCTTGACAAGTAGTATAACTTTCTGATTGTTGCAATGTCCTGGGATCATCCTTTTAAACTTTCTGACAAGTAACATCAATGGGGAATCCAGATTTACTTAACAACTGTGTTACTAATTTAAGAACCATAGCAATTTACTTAACAACTGTGGCAAGAAAAGTCATAAAATAGGGCAAAACTCACTTAACAAATGTCTTGCTTGTCTATGAAATTTTGGGCTCAGTTGTGGTCATACTTAGATATTGATTAAATTAGCATATTTTGCACAATTGGCGGAATGGAACTTACAGTGATTAAAGTGACCTGTATCCATCGGCTAATGAAGAGATTGCCAAAAGTTCAGGTTAACAAAAATAAAAATATAAAAGTACAGCTTTGTGAATCAAAGCAAAATCCTACGGAGTCCACTTTCCTTTTTCCAATTATCTGTTTTGAAGAGCCTAGGAGAATATGCCTCCCACTTTACTCTCCAGCAATTAATACAGGTAGTTCATGACTTACAACCAATAATTTAACAACCATTTAAAATTATGACAGATTCAGAAGGATGCTTTATAGTCTGACTGTCGTAAAATATCATGCATACCCTATAGTCATGTCACATTTCAGTTGCTTGGCAACCAGCTCTCCTTTATGATGTGTTGTAGGTTCAAATGGTCATGTGACCACGCTTTACAATTTTTTTGCCTGTTGTCTGGCAAAAACTCCCAGTGGAAAGAATAAGTTTACACTTATGACTATAAAGTTTGCTTAATAAGTGCAGCTTAATGACTGCTGCAAAAAGTGTCATGAAATTAGGTCTGGTCGCATAGATGCATCAACTTAATAGCTAATGAATTACAACCAAAATCCAGTCCCAATTATGGTTGTAAATTAAGAATTACCTTTACTGTGAAATACAGATTCTGAAGGTGTTATGAAAACTAGTAGTACCACTGAGACCCTTAAATAACCACAATGACTTATGACTGAAATTCTGGCCTTCATTGTGATCTTAAGTTGGGGACTACCTATAACGGACTGAAGGAGTGGGGAAAAGGACTACAGATGTTCCACTTACTGTGTGAAGATTCGGAAGTCCTGGGCAGTGGTAGATAAATAGGGTTCGTTAAGCCGGAACACTGCCTTGTCACAGATGTAGAAGGGTCTTCCAGCGAGTTCGTTGTTCTGCGTAGTGGCTACCATCAACTAAAGTGAAAAGAATAAAGACCAATATTGGAGTGGATGTTCTGAATTTGCTAAGCAGCATTTTCTCTACTCCAGGAGACACCTTTAAGAAGTCGACACTTCAGTCAGGCCCAGCATCAATTAGCAAGGTCATCTAATTCCCTCCCCCACGACATCTGCTTTTTAAAATTTTTCACAATTCCTTAATAGATTTAATACACTATGGGAAATTTAAATAGCTATCTATTGTCCCTGTCTGATAAACTAACAGAGTCTATCCATGTGCTGCCATCTAGCCTCCTCTGGAGGCTATTTCTCTGTGAATTTGAAGCCATCCCTAACCCTAGGCCACTCCTAGTTGTTGTGCTTCCAGTGTACACAAGCTGCAAATAGATCTGGCAAGAACCTAAAGGCTCATTAAACATTCATTTGCTCAATATCAAAAAGGTGGAGACACATGTGCAAAAAAACTGCAAAAATGTACAGAATGAAACATCCTTAATTTGGAGATCTTGACTGGCAAGAAAGGATGAGTCTTCAGGTAAAAGAAGCGTGGGTGTGATATCCTCCCTTTGTCCCTGGAATTCCAGATACCTTGGATGCTCCATCTGTGTGATGAGCAGCCAATCTGAATGGCTGAGGCCCAGCATGAAAGGTGGGGTCGTGCGGCAGATTGGGCCAACCACGAAAATTTGCTTGGATTTCACTCTTCTGGTTGCTCATAGTCAAGGGGAACCTCCAGGCTCTAAGCTTCAGCTGTTGGTGAGAAGAGCAGGTTGAGAATCCAGGAAACAGAACATATAGTAGAAAGTAGAAGGACAGCTGAGTTGTTTTCTATGGGGAGTGGCAGTTTGATACTCTCCAAAGTGAGGAGCACTGCTATAGCCTTTGAAAGCCAGCTGAGAGATGATTTCCAGATGGCTTTTATCTCCCTGGATCAAGGGGAGATTGAGATATGAACTACATTGGTTCTGGATGGCAGCTCCTTCTGATTAAACTGAAGAAACAGAAAAGGTTTTGAAGTCAGAGCATGAGTTGAGCTACTGGGAATCCTAGACTTTCATCTACACTTTTAACTGCAGTGGAACCACTAGGCTAGGGACTTTACAGCCTTACTCTCCCCATCTCTTAATCACTTTAAGAAGTACTGGTACTCAATTACAGCTGAAGAAAGATTTTATTTTGCAGTAAAGATAAGACTTCTTGTGATGTCTTGTCTTTTGTGATTAGTCTTCTTTCCAGACTACAGAAATACAAGAGAGACTTTGGTTTAAAGATTTATTTGCAAAAAACTAATTAAGGGAGGACCTATGAAAGATTTCAATGGCTAAGGAATGGTATTTATTTTTTACAGTGCTATTGTTATGTTTGACAAATTAGAGAAAAATGATAACTACATTTATGGTCAACTAGAAACCATTTATTTTTTTGCCTGAAACAGAAAAAATGTATAGGGGATTTGTGGTTTTGATAATTAGAAAAAAAGAATAGAAAAAAATGTGGGTTTTTTTGTAATCAGAGTAAGAGAGAATTTTGTAAACATAATATTTCTGTAAAAGAAATTGAAAACTTTTTTGTATTTGGTCTTTTTGATTCTTTCTTTCTACACTTCCACTTTTTTAATTTTTTCCTGTTTCTGCATTTTATTAGTTTGTGTTAGTTTTTCATGTTTTATGAAACTAATTTTAAAAATTATATTAAAAAAGCAGAGAGACAGATGATTGGACCTAATGACAGTTATTACTGTTCCTAAGACTGGGGAAGGAGTGGAGATTTTTAAGATTATCCGTGTTGATTCTATTCATGTTGAGTGCTGGTTTTCTTAAAATCTTTATTATTCAAAGTAGAAAAGTTATTGGTGTTATTCACAAATTCCCTCTGTCCCTTCAAGCAGCTGGTAATTATTTATAAGAGAAGATATTACTTTATTATTGAATGTAACGCAAAAGTTATAAAAAAGGTTGTGAGATGTTCTAACTTTATATGCCAGAGTAGCCTTGGGCAATTTGCAACTTGATTTTACTTTTGGTGGCAAAATATCTTTTGCTTAATGCATTTTTTTTATTATCACCTGTTCCCTCCAGGGTTTCATGGTAATTGAAACAAGATAGACCTCCATTTTTTTTATTTTGAAATTTGAAAAAAAAGCATGTAGGGAAAATACAGCCAAGCAGTACTGGGTATTTTTTTAAGTACTGTATTGGTAAAGATGTTGGCACTGCCTTCAGGCTTGCAGTAAAAGAGTCTTGCTCAAAGGAAAAGGGGTCAGGAGCAGTGGTGGGAATCAGCCAGTTTGCACCACTTCGGGAGAACTGGTTGTTAACTTTCTGAGCAGACTGGCAAACTGGTTGTTGGAAGAAATCATTAGGGCAGAGAACCGGTTGTTAAATTACTTGAATCCCATCACTGGTCAGGAGGGAAGAGGAAAAAGCAAAGCTAATGATATGTGTTTTGCCTTCTGGGACTGACTGATATGACTATCAGGCTCTTCATCCTGCTGTACTAGAGATCTTCCTGGGAACCAGATAGGATCTTAACTCTTTAGCAAAATCGGGAATCTGCTGCTTAACATATTTTCAAAACACTTTCCGAAGAGCACCTAATTGCCAGAATTTCCCCAGAACCACTTACCTTCTCTCTCAAATCTTTATTGTAGTGGACGTCCGGATGTAAGGCAGAGACAGAGTAGCGGGGTTGAGCTAGCAGTTCCCTATGAGTTTTCATGCAGTGGGCAAGTTGTGCAGTGGTAGCCAGCCTGGGAATGACTTCGTCCCGCCATACTTTCTGGGATGCAGGTGGCAACGGTTCCTGGATCGTGGACTAATAATGGAAAAATTTAGGAGGAACAGTGAGTACACAAAAAAATAATGGCCAATCAGAAAAAAATGGGAACCACGTGCATACGAACAGGATCTGCCTCAAAAGAATCCCGCGTCCTGTTTTTTGGTGTCATTCCGGCCCTCTTCCAGAGAACCCAGGGATCTTAACCTCCTCATCTCCAAACCTTAATGTTTACAAACTATCCGGATTGTACCAGCTACCCCGGTAAAAATCAGCTTGCTCACTCGCGCATAGGGCGGGGGGAAAGGCAATGGTGGACTATAATTGAGCCCCACTCCGCTGCTAGTCAGTCTCCAGTCTTGTCGGCGGCTTTCGGGGGGTACCAGCGCGCCGGAGTCCACCTCCCATCCGAAGGGAAAGGCGGAGAAAGTGCCTGCCATGTTTGCCTCTGCTTTTTGGACATGGTTGCTAATGGAGTGTTGCCTTAACGGCAGTGCAAGGGGATCACGAATGGGGCGGGACTTCTAGAATGTTTGTGATAAATGTTGCCCGGGTGATAGAACTCTTTTCAGCCTCACATGTTGAGGCGCTTTCTTTTGATTCAGTTGAGGGAAGAGCAATGGTTAGAAGAAAAAACTCTTCAGTGACCGTTTGAACTAGCCATATTTGAAAAAAGTATATATTCGCTTCTGGGGTACTTTATTCCTATTCTTTGCCTCCCCGTCCCCTTCCCCTTCTGCAACCATGTTGCTATTTAAATTTATTATTTTTCCAAAAAATTGGATCGGCAATTAAACGTACCTTGAAGGGTAATCGATTTCTCATTCAGTTATCAGACTCATTACGATAATAGCCCCTTCCCAGCACCTGACTCATTTAATATTCTTCGTTCGCTCTCGATGCATATTCTGCAAACCCTTCACCGATTATAAGGACTTGCAATTCCAATGATACTCATTAGGTGGCACTTAGGACCAAATAATGCAGATTTGATCTTGCGTTTATGTGCAAAGCCTCAGAAATGCTGTATTAGAACCAGTTCTGAATAGCCACATGCAAGATTATATTGCAAAATTTAAAAAAAGTTTTAGTTGATGTTCATAATCCAAATTTGGCAAGACTACAGTTATCTCAAGGTGTTGGTGAACACTTCAAGGTGTTGGTGAACGTCTTTAAAGCGCTCCATGGCATAGGGCCGGGTTACTTACGGGACCGCCTGCTGCTACCGAATACCTCTCACCGACCCGTGCGCTCTCACAGAGAGGGACTCCTCAGGGTGCCGTCGGCGCGACAGTGTCTGGCGACACCCAGGGGAAGGGCCTTCTCTGTGGGGGCTCCCGCCCTCTGGAACGAGCTCCCCCCAGGACTTCGTCAACTTCCGGACCTCCGAACCTTTCGCCGCGAGCTCAAAACGTACTTATTTATCTACGCTGGACTGGGTTAGTTTTTTTTAAGTTATGGGTTTTTAATGGTGATTTTATAGTTTAGGGTTTTATATCGGTCGTCTGACCGTTTTTAGTTTTAAATTGGCCGGTTAAATATTTCATTTTAAATGTATTTTAAATTTATTGTGTACCTATGTGTTTTAATAAGGCTGTACACCGCCCTGAGTCCTTCGGGAGAAGGGCGGTCTAGAAATCTAATTAATAAAATAAATAAATAAATAAGTGTCTGGACCAGTGTTTCTCAACTTTGACAATTTGAAGATGTCTGTTCAATTCCCAGAATTCCCCAGCCTGTGAACTCAATGGAAAATGCAATGGAAATGTTATCATAATGACAACTATGTTGAAATTTAATGCTATGTTATCCTACATTTAAAACATTTGCTAGTCTTTAAAGTGACTTGTGTATATTGCCCAAGTGATTGGTTTTTGTCTTAACCATCCCAGCCTTTTAAGTACAGTACAGCATTTCTGAGCAAGTTTCATTAGTAGTTAAGGCATCAGTCTAGAAACCAGAAGAATATGAACTCTAGTATTGCCTTGGACACATAGCTAAGCTGGTGATCTTCAGCCAGTCACTTCTTCTCAGCCTTAGGAAGGAGACAATGACAAATCATTTTTGAAAAACCTTGCCAAGAAAATTTCAGGGACTTGTCCACTGTGTCGAGGCAGTCTCTGAAAATTGGACGCAATTGAACGGAAGGAAAATAGCTGTATTAGCAACAAAAATGGATCAAGGAAGGCCATAAGAATATATTAAAGGATGTTTTGCGAGCAATTAAATGTAGTGTCTCATTTTGCAATGTCTAAAAGATGTTTGCAAATTCCTAATGCAAAGTATCCAGACTCACCTTGTAGAAGAGCATAATGAATGAATGAATTCATTAATGCAGAAAAATTAATGCAGAAAAATTTTGAATAAATTAGAGATCTGGATGCACAGAAAAATATACTGGGAGGAATGAATTAAGATTATAGCACTGCAACTGATTCAGTTCCAGATAGAAATTACTATCTGATTATGCCCTTTGTTTATGAGAGCCCACATTGCAGCTTGGAATGATACTTTTTTTTGGCTGAAAATGTTTTATGCTGTATAGTCTGAAGGGGGAGTTGTGATTTGATTAGCTAAATCAGGGGTGTCAAACTCAAGGCCCTTGGGTCAGATTTAGCCCATGGTGTGGTTAGTCAAGGCTCATGGGGCCACCCTAGAAACAGCAAAGAATGGGCCCGTGGTGCCTCGGGCTGGCCGGGCGCTGATCTACAACCTGGTGGTGGCCATCCGGCCCAGAACATGGTCAGCCTTAGATCCGCAGGACCGCGCTGGAATGGGCAAGGGACCATCCCTGCTCTGCCCACTGGGCCCTTGTACATGAAGTGGCAAAAACACAGGGTCTGGTGTCCCTGGGGACAGTCTTGATCCACAGGCTGACTGCATTCTGGTCCAGATGGCCACCACAAATTGTAGATCAGTGGTGTTCCCGCCAGCAGTGCCTCCATGCCCCGCTTGCTGGCCAGGCCTTGCAGCCCGCAAGGCTTCCCTTTCACCAAGAAACCAGGGCAGCCCATCACTGGCTCCAGGGTAGCCCCATGGGTCAGATCTAAGGCTGACTGCGTTCTAGCCTTGATGGCCACTACAAACCTCTATGGCCCATTTGCCAGCTTGGCCTCGCAGCATGCAAAGCTTTCCTTTCACCAGGACTGCTCCTGCCCCACATGGGAAAGCCACAGCCGCTAGTAGCATGGCCACTGGCAGCGCTGCCAATCTCTCACCCTTTCCTCGTTGCTTCCTGAGAGTAGAGGAAGAAGGAGATGGGAATGAGAAGCAGGGAAGGAAGGAGGGAAGGAGATGGGAATGAGAAGGAAGTAGGCAGGGAGGGGGGATGGATGGATGGAAGGAAGGAAGGAAGGAAGGAAGGAAGGAAGGAAGGAAGGAAGAAGGGAAAAGGGTAGGGATAGGAGGAATAAGGGTGGAGAAGGAAGAGGAGGAGGAAAAGGAAAGAGGAAGGGGAAGAAAGGAAGGGAAAGAAGTTGGGAATGAGAAGGAGGAAAGGAAGGAAGATGGGAATGGGAACGAAGGAAGGAGGGAAGGAATGAGAAGGAGAGAAGGAAGATGGGGATGAGAAGGAAGTAAGGAAGAAAGATTATGAGGGGGATGGAGGGTCTGAGGGAAGTCTTGCCTTAGCACTTGCCCACCAGCAAGTGCTCTTTTCGCTGTCCCTTTGCCAACTCCTCTCCTGGTGTTCTCCCATCCTATAGCTGAGGGTGCTTTGGTTACAAAGCTGGATCTCCTCACAAGAAGAGGGAATGGACCTTCCTCTGACCCACACACTTTTCCCTCCTGCACACATCACGAGCAATCTGGTCAAGGAGAGTGAACACAGCAGCAAGAACCTTGAGGTGCTTAAAGCACCAAATAATGGGGCAAATAATGTCTGATTCAAATGAGGATGCAAGAAATCACTTAGTGATATCTAGGAATACTGAAAAGTGGGGAGGCTGTGCATATTGACAGCAGCAACTCTGTTTAGGACCCTATAAGGACAAAATTGGCATGGTCAAGCTGGTAAATACCTTGAACAAAGTTGGGGAGCTGAGTAGGCAAAAATGGAGTTAGATAGTTGCACCAAATGAAGCTTTTTTGGTCTAATTCAGCATAAAACAATTTTGACTGCCCAGATTTTCTAAAAATTAAATTTCCTATTGTAGTATTGGGGGGGGAAAGCCAACTAAAAATCCAATTATTCACCTTTCTATATGGAAATGTTATTTAAGGAGCAAATATATGTAACTGCCTAAAAAGACTTTGGGCCAAAGAATGGTGGTTTTGCAGTTATATTGCAAAGGGTATGGTAGTCCTCAACTTACAACCAGTCACTTAGTAGCCATTCAAAGTTATAAAGGGCCACCCAAACAATGCTAATAACCTAGTTCCAAAGTTTTGACAGCCACCCCCTCCACATGGTCATGTGGCTGCATTTCAAGCATTAGGGACTGACCCACATTTATGGCTGTTTGCAGCATTGTGCAGTTATATGATCACAAATTAAGACTGAAAACTGTAAGTTACTTCCACTTTTCAGCAAAAACAGATCATAGCAAATAATGGAGTCAATTAATGCTGTTCATAAAAATGGGTCCAGTCAAATGGTGATCCACTTTACGACCAACATGACTTACAATTGTAATGAGAAAGTTGCATTATGGTCAGCGACTATCTATATCAAGTTTATTACCATGTAAACAATTTCTTCTTATAATTCCAAAGAGAGTGCCAAGTGCTCAATTTTCAAATTTATAATAAAGGGAAACTGTATTACAAAGATGTAGAGCATACATCTATCCTGTTAGAACTAGACTTGTCTTTCTTAAATGAGTTAATTTCATTTTTTTTCCATAGATGCCTCCATCTTACTGGATGTTTTTCTTTCCCTTTTAAATTTTCTTTTCCTCAAGAGTATTTGCAAAATTTGGGGTATTTTCTGAGCTTGTCAAAGCTGAGTGGGAGATGCTATTCTGACTTCATGGGAGATGTTATTCTGGCTATATAACATATATAATGATCCACACTTATCCTCAGTAGTATTAAGAAAGGAATTTTTATTAAGCCTTTCTAGATCAAATCTCTACAGTACCGCCAATCTTGTATCCTGAGATCCTTTTTAACATTAATATACATGTTTACCTTTAGTCATTAGGCTATACTTTCCTCCAGTTTTGTCCATTAAGCTCACTGTTCTTTCCTATTCTATCAGTTTATCTCTTTTAAACCCAAATGACATTGAAAAGTTTACAGTTGACACTTGCATTAAGTTTTACTGTTCACAACTATTTGATACAAACAAAAGGTCAAAATCTCCAGTGTCTCTGTAGGGTTAGCACATTCTATTTGTTGAAGTGTTTTCCTTTGATAGCTTCAACAATTCTTCAGAGTAGGATCCTATAATAATTTGGCGAGATTAAACAACAATCTGTTGCTGTAGAATCTAGTCTGATTAATACTGGACATAAATTCATATTTCTCTTAAGTTTGGTAATGTTGGTTTTAGCCCACAGCATGCACGTAATACTAAAAATATCCATATCTAAACCAGAGTGGGCAGCAACATCTAAATTATATGTTTTTTGTACTTCATCTGACAATTGTTACCGAAAATTGATAGTTCTGACAGAATGTGTGCAGCTCTCAGCCTCCCTCACTCCCAGAATGTTAAATATAGCACCTGTACAGACAGAGGAAGATTGTTTACCTTTGAGGGAAGCATCTGGTTGATCTCACGTTTCAGAAGCTAAGTAGGGTTAAGTCTGACTAGTACTTTGATGGGAAACTTCAAGAAATACAAGGGTAGTGTCTATACCAGTATTTCTCAATCTCAGTTACTTTCAGATTTCTGGACTTCAAATCCCAGAATTCCCCAGCCTAGGAGTTGGTCCAGACATCTGAAAGTCACTGAAGTTGAGAAACATGGGTTAGATTTAAAAGTTCAGAACGTGGCAATGGCAAATTGCATCTGTACTGCTTCTATGAAAATTCCTTGAATGTGTTCATGAAGAAGACTTGACTCCGATTAGGACTCTGCAATGTTATTTTCAGCCTCCAGGTGGCATTGAAGGTCACAGAGCAATCCAAACAGTGACTCAGATGGAGAGTCTGTGGACACTTCAAATATATTAATAACCAAGTTTTGCTTTCTTGACTACTGGCTCCCTCTGCTCCCCACACCAGCTCCCAAAAGTAAATATTCATGACAATGGAAAGGAAGTTGAGAACTTTGTTTTTAATCCCTCCAGCCAGCACACACACACACACACACACACACACACACACTCCTAGAAATGATTTTCCCACAGAATAAGTGTGCACAAATAAGTTAATAATATGACAGGATTGTGTCACAGACAAACTCTTTAACTGGAGATGCGGCAATAAATAGGAAGAGAGGGGTAAACTGGGGAAAAAAGGAAATTCTGGAAGTAAACATTTTCCGCCTAAGAGACTGCTTTTCAAAACTGTTCCAAAGGCCTTCAGTGGTGAATCAGATGTTTTTTCAAGACATAGCTTGGTAAAGGTGGACGAACCTCCCATAACGTCTTAATTTCCCTTCCAATGCATTCTCTAAAGTTCTAAGCTGTGTGCATAGAATGGAGGTGAGGCTCAGCAGGTGTGGCTGCTGGCCACACAAGTACAGACAATGCACTTTCAAACATGCCCTAAAAAAACTTTTTAATCATGTGCAGGGAATCCTTGGCAGATGTGTGGAAATGGGAAATGTTCCCCGAGGGTAGACATTTTGAAAAACCCTGAGAGTGCACAGAAGGAAAAACATGGGGGGAGGGGAGGCCCTTGTGGTTTGCAAGGTTCCTGAGGATTGTAGAAAAGAAGGACCTTGATATTCATGCCTGGATCACAAGTAGTAATAACTGAGATCCTCTTGAATGCAAAAGACCCACTAATCTCTTTTGAACTACCCACCAATTTGCATGGATAATGCAGTCCTCCAACCATAACAATACCTAACTTTCCATAAGTAGGACTTTAAAGTTCCTCTCCTGGCCCTTTGAACAAGAGAAACCATGCTTCCACTTAGGCAGCAAATGCCCAGAGCTTATGGCCATAAAGTGTACTTCCCCCCCTGGTTTTGCTGCAGCACAAATGGAATCAGCAGTGTAGCCCAGAAGCTGTTAATCACTAGAGACCACCCTCTTCTTTTTTTCAACACAGGCACATGTACGTGCAAACACACACATACACACACAACACACACACACACTTTGGCCAATGAAAGCTGAATTAAATTTAGGAATTATTCCAATCCATGACTGAACATATTAGAGAGCTGGCCATGCTTTGATTGGCCAAAGTGAGTTTATGGTCTATCCCCTTTTCTTTCCTACGTCCGACCAGTGCGTGTGAGTAGGGTGCAGACACAGGAAGTGTCAATCCGGATCCAGCGCCAACCAACAATCTTGTCAGAATCCATAGTCAAAGCCCTCACGTAAGACTGTTTAGCCTTGCACTCAGAGATCCAATGGCGTCGATCCACACCCCGGCAGCCACCCACAGTTCCGCCAGCTGGATTACACTTGGTCTCAAAGAAATACTGCCTGAGGGGGCCTGTAAGTGTCTGGACCTCAGACAGCACTGTCACCGTTTTGCCACGGATGTCCACAGCTGTCCGTTTGTCTGTCACCCACACGTTAACACTGTCACATACAGACATTTCTCCCCGGCGTAGGGACCCTTCCAATGACCGTTTGGACTTGAACGTTCTATTAGCAGCTTGTCCAGGTTGGGTATTGGAATCCTCCATAAGGAAAAGCATGGGGGGCTCTTCAGGAGCTTGGTTAGACAGAGTGACACGTGGAGAGAAGAGGTCCCAATCCCTCAGGGGAGTCTCAGCCCAGAGAGTATCAGTGGTGTTAAGGAGGATATAGGTGTTGGGAAGGGGGGCAGCCTGGATGACACAGAGCAATGGGGTGACCATGGCATGGAACAGAATAAGCATCACTCTGCACAGCGGGGACCTATGCAGAAAAAAGAAAGCAACAATAAATTGATATTGATCATCAGCTCTTTTCCACCATCCTCCACTTTTCTAGCTGGGCCAATTCCATTCCATCTCAAGAAAATCCTTATCTAAAAGGATCTCATGTTTGGCTTAAGATGGCAGCAGCCATCTTAATTCTTGCCAGAATGCAGTGTCTCAGGTATTCCATCAAAGCATCTCATTGCAGGCAAAAAAAAAAAAAAAAAAGCATGGGTAGTTCATTCAGAGGCATACCAGCTGAGAACAGTGGAACTTTCAATCTATCATGTTTTCCAGCAAGTGCCTCTTGGTGTTCAGACTGGAGACTCACAGCAAAGATGTCCAGACTGGACTCAGTTTATAAAAGAATCTCATATTATCAGCAAAGGAACCACGAGATTAGTAGACAGTTAGCTAATATTGAGCTAAGCACAGCTCAATATTTCCAGTTCATAGTTGTCAGTAATCAGGTACT
Source organism: Ahaetulla prasina (assembly GCF_028640845.1). Lineage (NCBI taxonomy): Eukaryota > Metazoa > Chordata > Lepidosauria > Squamata > Colubridae > Ahaetulla > Ahaetulla prasina. Next base: position 32,610,978 of record NC_080542.1, on the reverse strand, counting down.
AGAAGTATTAAATGCTGAGATAAAACAGGTTAAAGCCAGTTTCACTTGTGTAAATCTCTGTCTATGCCAGATACCAGTAAACTATGTTTCTTACCATTCCCATAAAAAAGCCCATCAGTAGTTTTTCATCTCTCACAAATTCTTTTTTCATTAGCATAATTATAATAAACACTAGGGCACTGTATACTTCAGAAATAATTCAGAAATCTTCAGGCCTCATATAAGTACCTCTCTTTGGTATTCATTAAAGAAGCTTTAAGAATTAAAGATGCACCCTTGAACAATTTGGTTCATTAAACTTTTTAAGTTCAGAAGGTTAAAAAAACCTCATGCATGCTTTCATGAGAGGCACTGTGCTCATGTGGGATCTGAAGCGATTCTGCATGATAAAATGTACATCATTTTCAATGTGTGTGCAATTCTAATGAATACTATATATACTTCCCTCCAAAAAGAAAAGAATCCAGCTTGGTTTAGGAAAGCTGCAATAAAAACACATAGACCAAAGTGGGTGGGAGGATTACCTGTGGTTCAAGCCTTCCTTCGGCCACAGTCAAGCAGATTCTGGGCTTTATTCATGACCCCCCAGAGTGGGGTCTTGCTTGGATATTTGGTGATGCAAGCCAGCCTGTGTTGCAATGGCCGTCTTTTTGTTGTCGTGTCTCTCACAGGCACTTGTGATTCTTTGCTGTTCATGTGTCTGAAAGATGGGACTTCTCAGGTCCCATCAAATCTCATGCTGCATCCTTGCTTCTGCTGAGATAGCAAAGAGAATGGTCCCTCACCCAGAGGTAAAAAATTGCCTCACTGTTGATAAGGGATGGCAATAGGAAGGTGTGGAAGAATATGGATTTGGCTGAGAATTTGATGTCACTCATAGGATCTGGCAAAAGAGGGAAACAACACCCTCTTAATGAAGAGAACATTAAACTATCATTCTGCCTGTTCTAGTGTTCCAGCAAAGTCTCCTGTAATCATCTGCCATCTAGATATGTTGGATTATAATTCCTATTTCCCAAATGGATGGGCGGAGGGATGTAGAGGAGAGAGATACACACCAACATCTAGATTACATCAACTTGTAAAAGTTGCTAAGACTGCAAAAATCCTAAAGGTTTCTAAAATTCTACAAAATGTATCAGGCTAGAAATTCTATATACTTATAAAATATGGCTGACATATATCTCAGTAGGTTGGTCAGACAGAGGTTGGTCCTATAGCTTGAGTATATATGAAAATTAATGTAAATTACATTATTTTACATTGAATGCTACTGGTATGCGAGTTCCTAACTGGAACATGCTATTTTAAAATTGCTCATTTAAAACCATGTCCCAGACTTAAATGACCACAGTTTAGATCCAGGTTAAACCTGGCTATATTTGTTTCACTGAAACCCTGAATTAATGTTATCTTTTCCAATTATCATCTTTTATAAAACCACTGTCTTCCAACCCAAAGCATGAAAGTTGTAATTGCTGCATCTGGAAAAGCCAAAGGGGACAGAAATATAAGTTTTTCAGAAAGAATGTATTCCACAATCACATCTGAGACAATGGGCCAAGACAAATGGAAATGCTCAAAAGGTGCTGAGAATATGCTGCAAATATTTAAAGAAACTGCCTTTTACAAGTTGGATTTCTGGCACTGACTGGACATTCATATAATTGCTATAAAAATATTCCCCACTGAGTCTTTTGTGTGTATGTGCTTTTGAGTAAGTGTTGACTCCTGCTAAATGCCTGGACAAGTCCCTGAAGTTTTCTTGTTAAGTTTTTTTGAGAGTAGTTTGCCATTGCTTCCTTCCTAGGAGTGAGAGAAAGTGACTAGTCTGAAGGCACCCAGCTGCCTTTGTGCCTAAGACAGAACTAGAACTCTCACTCTCCCAGTTTCTAGTCTGATGTCTTAAACATTACATCCGACTGGACTGGCTCTTGGAGACTCCCTTGCACTATCCAATTATTTTTTATAACAATCTTACTAAACTGCCAGCCTCTAAATATGTTAGATTACAATTCCTGTGTCATGTGCCGCCACCCACCCACCCCCATCAGCCAAAAGAGGCTTTCAGTATTCTGGCAGGGATGCTGGGTGTTACACTCAAACTTTAAAAGGTTTTTCCCCTCCTCCAGTGTGAAAAAGCATCCAGGAGATTTACCCTTAATCCCCCAATTGGTACTACTTAACTCTCAATATACCTAGTCAACAGGACATTAAAGATGAACAGAACTGGGAGAGCACTAATGAGAGGAAAGATGCTGCAGAGAGAATAGATTCTTTGAAAAATCTTTCCTGTACCACAGATTAAGAATATTCTCTTGAAGTCACAAGTCAAGAAGTTGAACAAGCCATGAAGGTAGTGACTCTGCCTAAAAGCATCCCCTCCTGCGGCACCTGCCCATGGCCACTGGAAAAAGGGACTGATAAATCGTCTTTTTTACCCACTGCTCTACCCCATCCCAAGGGCAGCTGGTGACTCCTGCAAATTCTGCAGCTGCTGACAGGAGCCACAGGAATGGGATCCAGATGTAGTAACATCTGGAGAGAACTACCACAGGGGGGATGGGTTTGGAGGGTAGCTAATCCCTCCTGCCTTTGAAACTGACACTGGGTCTACCTCCCCTCCCTTTCTCCCCCCCCCACTAGCCTAAACCCATGCAGTATGCATCATCGCTAATGCTGGAGGGGGGAGAAATAGGATGGGAGGGAATGAGTATGTGGGTACAAAGAAACAAGTTCCCTTATTCCATCTGAATGGCAGGGAGAGAAAAGGAGAGCAGAATAAGGAGAATATAATATCGTATAAGAAAAAAGAGTTCGTTCTTAGAACATATGCAAGTACATGTCTATCCCTCTGCTTAATTTGCTAAATCTAGTCTCCCAGAAAGAGTTCGAGCTAATGGGAAGAAGAGTGAACCAAAAGACTGGTAATGAGCAGTCCATATTCCTACTGTGCTTAATGAAGGGCAGGATAAAGAAAAAAATAAAAGAAGGTCACTATAGTAACAAAAAACCTCTAATAATGTAAGGCAGAGAGAGAGAAAAGGAAAAAAAATTCCATTTTTGCTTTCCTTGGTATTAACAAAGGCAATCTGCGAAAGACCCTAGAATATGTTGTTCTCTGACTTACAAAAGGGTGACACTTGGACTTTTAGGTTTGTGAAAGAGGAGTGGTGCCTAGTGGCTAAGCAAACAGTGTTAAGCCTGACCCTTAGGCTATTTGCATATGCATTTTTCCCATAATGCTCAACACTCATGACCTTGCTCCCTCCCATGGGTAAGAGGGGGCTGTGATGTGAAGCTGCAGGCACTTAAGGCAGGGGAACCAGCCCCTGCTTCAAGGAGGTATGTGTAGCTTAGTGCTGGGCAGGCTCCAACGTGCTCTTCTGCAGCAATACCACTCAACAAGGAGGGAGCCTTAGCTATGTCAAAGATGTCCACAGTTCTGGCTTGAAGCTCTATACAGAAAGTTTTTGGTATTCCATAATTCTTTCTTTCCTCTTTTTTTCTGTCTGGTAATATGACAGGGAGGGATCTTGGCCTTTTCAGATACTTTGGCAAGAATTGCATCTTAGAGGTGTGAGTTTTTCTTTTTGTGGGGAGCGGGGTTGTCCTTCCTAGTTACTCCCATTCAGTTTTAAGGAGCAAGGCTGCCAAATAGCCAGCTTTGGCGGCAAAATCAACTGTTCATTTGTGGGAGAAAGAAAAAACACCTGCTGCTCAGCACACCATATATGAGTTTCTGCCTGAAGGAAGCACAGAACTCTGTATAATACAGTCAAGATCCTGCTATCAGTTTAAACAAGATGAGCATTCAGTGCTTTTCAGATCCATTCAAAATACAGTAGGAGACTCATCACTGGCCTTCCCATGTACACATTAACACCAGTGGAGTTCATATCCTGAGCTTAAATCTCCATATGGTTTGGTTTGGTTTGGTTTGGTTTGGTTTGGTTTGGCTTGGCTTAGTGTCTTGCATTATGATTTGCAATTATGGTTAATAGTTAATGTAGTCTTTTATCCCATCCAATAATGTTTTATTCCTTAAATTACAATTGAGTCCTTTGCTTAAAAGGAATTTGAAATTTTGAACATTTAAATTCTATGCTTGATATGATCACTTGGGACATATGATACATAGACCATGTAGGTTTTTACGTAAATAATTATTTGCTTAATTTGGCTATTCACTTAGGTAATCTCTCCATAGGATCTATTTATCCTATCCTATTTTTAGCCATATCTTGTGGTGGCTTCACAAGATTTGCTTTAAAATGTCAAGAATTGGCCATAATTGTGGGATTGAAGCCCACCTTTTTCTTTTACCTGCATCATGGTGTACACAACAACAATTATAATCACCATTGTTGTTAACCCTTTGATTTTTTTGACCATAGCCTGTTGATAGTCCTTTTCAAGTCTCCATCCTAGTTCTATCTACAAATCTCTTTTCCCCTTTATATGACAACATAGCATTACCTGACTTTCAGGCATGAATCCAAAAATCTGAGATACCAAAATGAAGTAATAGCCATTCCCATGTAACTCTGTGCAGCAGGGATGTCAAACTCGATTTTATTGAAGGCCGCATCAGGGTTGGGTTTGACTTGGGGGAGGGGCATGGGAGCATGGCCAGGGTGGGTTTGGCCAACTTGACATCACTAGTCTGAGGGACGTCTGTGGTGGCCCAAGTGCTTTGCCAGTGAAAATGGAGCTTGGCCCATTTTTGTTTTCATAGCAGAGGGTTAGAGGAGTCCATCGCAGCTGAAAACAGCTCAGCTGGCAGAGGCACCACGGGTCAGATCTAAGCACCCAAACGGATCTGGCCTGTGGGCCTTGAGTTTGATACCCCTGCTATACAGGAATGATCTGGCTTCCTCCTTTGTAGTAACCCTTGAGATACACCAGTCGAATTGTTCTGCATGCAGATCCTAGGGAATCCTAAAGGATTCATGGTCAGAATTTTGACTGCTTTGAAGCTGACTAAGGAGTCACTTAAAGAAAGAGTCCAAACCTGTGGATTGCACAGCTCAAAAATCTTTGACCAATTAGAGCTAAGATGCAATCTGGATATACAGGATCCAAGAACTGCACTGAAAGTTGACCCCAAGTAACTGCTAGTGGATATCTGGTGTCAGGGTAAATCAGATAAGCAAAAAAGGGCTTTTGGGGTGCTAAGGGCTTCATGATAAGAACACTGAATTTTTTTTAACCTTTATTAAGTGGCAGAAATGAAGAAAACAAATGGGTAGCCAATAATGGGCCTTAGGTAAAAGTGATAGTGACCTCAGTTCAATTTTGATACTGAAAATAAAGTCTGAAAGTGCACAGTTACTCTGTTCTTGAATTCTGTGTTGTTTGCAATATACTTTGATTCTGACAAGTAGAAATTCTAAATAGATCCAACAAGTATTCTTAGTCACACAGTTGGGTTTCTAAGAATAATTAAGATTAGTGAAGATTGCAGATTTGAGCTTATTCAGAAGACCAGCAGAGGTAGGGAATCTAGGAGTTATTTTTTCCTTTAGATTCCATTTAAGCAGTGATCTAAATCTGGGAGCACAAATTAGGAAGAACATGAAAGAACCATATCAACACTTTAAATTTTTGTTTCAGCCATACGCAGTTATTCCCATCTATCTTTCTAGCACTATTTCTACATTCCAATGATGAATACATATCTCACAAGCACAAACATACATGTACATTAAAGGAAAAGTCACCAGCTGACTTGTACTGTATATGCAATAGATATATTGTAATATCTGTGCCAGACCTGATCAACTATACTTAATAATTAATATGCTATCTACAATTTGTATAAATGTATTTCATTACAGTTTAAATGTATTTCACTGTTACTGACTGGTGTCTTAATATAAACTCTTGAATCTTATGTCCCACTAGTATTTCTAAGAAATTGTTTCACCTTTACTTAATGTGTTTCAATGAAACGACATTCTTGCCTATCCAAATTAGAAGATGGGGAAGTAGGAGAATGTGGGTGGATTGATCTCCCCCATATACTTGCTTCCTAAGTAACAAGCTTATTTGGGAGAAGGTCACCCCAATAAGATTTTTTTGGACATTTTTATTGTTTTAAATTGTTTTATAGTTTTAGAATTGTAAGCTACCCAGAGTCACTTGACTGCAATGGGTATCTATAGAAATGGAATGATTGAATGAGCACTCAGGCCCTATCTCCCTTCATCAAACTCATAAGAATTTCACAAAGTTTGCTTCAGAAGCATCATCATATAATACCCAAAGTTTCCAGACAATATGGGAATTATTTCTGCTACTTAATTAGAATTGGAAAATTAAAATTCTTTCTCCACACTGAGGAAAATGGGCTTCCAACCTATCATATCCAACCTATTTTTAACCCCACTTCCAGTCTAGCAATTGTAGTGATTTAAGTACAAGATTGTCTTTGTTTCTCATGCTATAGAGGTCAAAATTCTCATCCACCTTTCTCATTAGCATTATGGAAAGCATGTGCATTGCTAGCGTGGCTTGAGTCAAAGCAAAGGGAGGATATTTTGCAATGGGGAAGCAACCCTGTTTTCCCTAAGTATTAAATTGCTCTCATTGCAAGGCACCCAGAGATCCTGCTTTCCATCACCAGCAGGTAATCCAAAGCAGGCAGGGATATTTCCGCTTTTCTGTTTGTCTCTCCAGCTGGTTTCCATCTAGTCCTGCTCATAGACAAATGTGGGAATGTGTAAGATGGCATATTGATTATGGCTATATCCTTTCCCTCTTCGCTTGCCACCCATTTACCTGGAGGTAAGAGGACTAGGGTAAGTGTTCTGAGAGACGAAGGCAGGGCAGCCTCCCAGCAGAGGAGAGAATATTGGGGAGAAGGAAAGTAGCACTAATCACTTATTAGTGTACTTTACAGCGAAGTCACTACTAGATGGGGGTACAGGCCTCCTGATTCCCTAAATAGAAAATCGGATTTTTGGCTGGAGAGCACCCGTCTTCCTCAACTTGATGCCCGCTGGAGGAATTGGGCAACAATTGCCCTCATCTTTCAATCAGTTTTCTAGCTAGGAATCCCACCAGGTGGAGGGCACCTAGTCGAGGGAGGCAGGTTTCGAGAGTCCCTCTCCGCCGCGGCTCGCCTCCTACCTTTAGAGTGCCCCGGACGCCTTCTTCGGGCTTCCAAACACCAAGAGGAGTTCGGCACCGTCGGGATCCCATTCCCTGCTTTGCAGTTCAGGCGAGCACGCTAAAAGCTGCTGGAGTTTGGAGGCAGGGGGGTGTGGAAGGCGAGAGTCGGCGGAGGCTCCACTCCCCAGTTGGAGGTGGGGGAGTGCGGGAGAGAGAGAAGGGAATGAAGCGACTCCACTGCGCGTGGGGGAATGGGAAAGACCCTGATGGAGAAGGACCGGCGGAACTGGTTTGGAGGTGCCGGAGATGGATGGGGAAGGAAGGATCGAGCAGGAGGCATCGGATAGAGAAGGAACACCGAAGTGGGCGGGCGGAAGGTTGGCTGATGGCGCTGAGGTGGAGAGAGCAAACGTGCAGAAAACGACGAGAGAGCAGCGGACAGGCGGACGTGGAGGTGGACGGTGGGAGAGCCCCACTTTCTCTTCTTCCTTCCTAGCCTCTGCCTAGCCTGTCCGCTTCTTCCTTACCTGGATAAATCTCTACCGCCGCTTGGCCCGGGGTTTGTCTTGCTGCTGTCACTCTCTGAAAAGGCTTTTCCGCCGTCGCCCCCCTTCCTTCGCCGAAGCCCATACCTGACACACGCCCCACCGGCGTCTTCAAGGTTTGGGGTCGTTGCCCGACCCACTTCAAAAGCGGGAGGGGGGAAGAGAAGAGAGCTGAGGGCTGTAGGGATTGATGAGGACTAGTCCCCTGCCTTCTGCAATGGAGACCGGCTTCCTCCTTGGGCAAGCAGTTCATCAGGCCTGTTTCCAGCCCCAAACCCGGAACTCCCCCTTTCAGGCTGGGGTTTCCGAGAAGAGACCCGAGGCGATCAGGTTCAAGCTCGTCCCTCTGTAATCCATGCCCCGGGGCTTCTTCTTCTTCTTTTGCCCTACGCGGAGTTAGAGCTCAGGGCGGGGAAAATCGTAGGAAACAGTCTTTGCTATAGTATTCCAAAAAGGCCCTAGCCATCTCCTCCTCCTCCTCTTCCTCTTTGTTCTTCACCACCAACATCAAAAGGAAGAGGAAAATACATTATAACAAAATAAGGCACATCCAGAATAAGAATACTTGGAGCATTTATTTTAAAAGGGTTTTTATTTAACTTTTTAAAAATACTTTGAGGTCCAAGTGAAATGCCTCTTCTGCCTGTTCCTACACATTGACTGGTCCTGACACTAGTGGGTTGTAAATGCCAAATGGTATGGAAAATAAACCTTCTTTAATTTGAAAATAAGCATTCAACAAATCTTATTCATTGGCATCTAAATGGAAAACTAATGAAATTTATTCTGACACAAACTTTTCAAGTAGCCCACTACTTCAGAATATACAGGAAATGCTATCTCTATGTGGCACTCAGGGAATATAAACACAGGGGCCAAATGGACAAGAAATGTAATAAATAGAAGTGACAATTCTCCACTAAAGCTTAAAGGTTATTGCTCTTACATGATATAGAACTGGGATCCTCCACCCTGAAGTGCAATCCGTAGAATTAATGCAAACTAAACCAATGGACCTCTTCAGAAAGATTGTTGTATACATTTAGACTTGCCCTGAACTGTCAGAGACATGCCGCTTGACCTTACTGATCCCTTTTTCTGTCTCCTTCATTTTAAGTGCTAGCCCTCTCTTTGGCTTAAGAGGAGGCCCCAAGCTCCTGCTTTTGATTTTCATGACAATGCAAAGAAAGTACTCATTTTTTTTTTATTTATGAGAATTGCATTTTCCCCTCAAGAAGAGTGCTCTGAGGTTTTCTGTCTTAGCAAAAAGCATTTGGGACCTGCCTTTTTAATCCTTATATGCTTGGCTCACAATCCTAATTCCTTTTACTAGTAATTAAAGGTCACTGAACTCAGTCTCAGTTTTAAGCAAACACATCAAATTCTCATGATTTTAAACATGTTTATTCCAAAGTTTGTTCTGTGGTTCAGTATATGTATGAATCCAGACAGTGCAATCTGCCTAAATGAGTTTGTACTAGCCCACTACCTACTGACTGTCCCATCCCACTCACTCCCACTCCAGAATTTGATACCTCTCAGCTTCTGTAATACAAAATAAAGCTGGTATTTGCTACCATATGCATTTCATTTGAGTGCTTGCTGCAGTTTTGCTTCCAGCAAAAAAAAATAAAAAAAATCAAGGTGCTTTTACTATTCTGAACAAAAGCTTCTTTACCGAAGTAATGGAGTGCCTGAAGTGGTGACAGAAAAATGATTTTTCAAGTGGCTTGCAAACCATCTATAAAATATGTCACACTTTTAAACTTCCTCATCACAGTTTGCCCTCATTCTAACCTATATGCCATTCTGCCCTTGTCACAAAATGATTTATGGATGATCCGCAATGTGAAACCACCTGCAATGAGGCATCTTCAAATAGAACTGTACCTTTATTCTAACCAGATGGAAGAAATTAGAACACTGGTTTATTGTTGTTATCAATAATTTTAGTTTTCAACCTCTCACCAAATTATTTTTGACTTATTTATTTATTAATACTTCATCTTCCTCCCAAAAGTTTACAGCTGCCCCCATTTGTAATCATAGCAATGATGACCGAGAACACTCACCTTCATATCTTAGTTCATCTCTGATGTTCTGATCTAATATTCATCCATCTGGTGCTCTTCAGAAATGTTAGGCTTTTAACTCCTCCAATGCTGCATGGGAGATTTGGAGCACTGAAATCCAGCATATTTCAATAGTATCAGACTATATCACATCACATTCTGATATTAAAATCTCTCTTTATAGTTGTTGTTTCTTCTAGCATTTAGATGTAGGATACATCTAACTAAAAGCAGGGTTTGGCCTATTTTAATTGGGTGAAATGAACCAATTCATTTGAAATATACATGAATATATATGATTCAGAAAGAAAATGGGTAGACATGTAAATTATTCTAACCGAGCAAGCTTTGGTATGTGTTTTTTCACAGATAACAAAATGTTATCTTAGCTATGTTCGATCCTTGGAACCTCAACCAACTTTTCCTGCACTGGTACTTGCCAGTTATCTTTGGACTACAACTGCCATCAAGCACAATATTGGTTTGATTACTAGTGTTTTTGAAAATTTTTGAGTACTGTCATAAAATTAAGAGATCAGTAATCAGCACATATAATAGCAGCAGATATCATAGGATTTCGTACACCTTCAGGATCCCCAGATTGAATAACAGTTAATAAAATCTTCCAGTCATGAGGCTTAAAAGCTGCAGAAAATTTCAAGCAATCAGCTTCTGATTTATATGCATTTGCACACACAGTCAGTAGCCCTAGCAAAGGTACCTTTTAAATGACTTGTATGTTTTTTCAGCCTTTGGATATTACTTGTAGCTTTTGAGAAAAATTGAACTGACTGCATTCAGGTTTTTGTGAATTGTTGGGAAAAATGTCCATCTGGGTTCAGTTCCAAGTGGGAAGAAAGACACTGGAAACATGGAGACTGCTCAGAAAGATGGTTTAATGGTGGATAGGACCAGATGGTTTGAGGTCCTGGGCAAAAAAGAGCACATGGGTGAGAGAGGGAGAGAGATTTATACCCTTTCTTGGGTCCGGTCTTGGAGCTTCCTGTTCCTGTGTAATAAATGTACTTTGATTGGTTGTCAGACTCCCATGGGGCCATGCAGTGGTAACTTTGTAGATTGTCTTGAGTCCCAAGCCTGGTTGAATCTTTGTGGGTAATGATGTAATGAAGGGGCATTATGGCTTAATGGCTTTGCCCTGGTTTGGATCTTGAGTGAGGGCTAATCCTATCAGGTCCTGAGGGCCATGTCTTTTGTTTTATAGATATGCTGTCCCAGCCTTTGTCTTGTAGATAGGTTGGCACCAAAATATCTGCTGGGGGGGCAGGGAGCTGAGGTTCTGAGTTTATGTCTTTAAAAACATGTTTCTCCTTTAGGGAAAATACAATATTCTGCCTTTTTAATATTTCCTAGAATATTTCATTTTTCTAGGAGAGGGGTAGGTGCTAACTTCTTACAATCCCCACTTTTTGCCAAAATATGTAGAAGTTACACATGTTATTGGCAAAAGATTAAAAATTGATCAGGTCAGGGAGACTAATAATAATAATAATAATAATAATAATAATAATAATAATAATAATAATAATAATAATAATAATAATAATATTTTGATGGGTGCGTTTAATTTTTCTGATGCAAAGGGGAAGACATTGATAGAGGCAGCAGAAGAAGGATTCCCTCAGTGGCTCCCAAAAGGAGAGACTTCAACCATGAAAGTCTAGCAGCCAGGGGAAAAGTTCTGGAAAGAAATTTACAATATCCAATTTTCTATGCCAATTATTTTCAGATGTTAGCTATCACTTTCTGTGAGTTTCCAGTCAGGATTCATGCAAGCACAAGTCCCAAAATTCTTCACAGCCATAGTTTTCCTTTAAATTACAGGCTGCCCATTTCCATGGGATGGTTACTAAACCTGCCCTTCCTCTTAGTTTCCAGGGTTTGTGAATCCAAATTGAGGTTAGCCAGTGCAGCTATTTAGTATTTTTTAGTATTTAGTATTTTTTAGTATTTCTAAATAATATCCAAGCTATTTAGTATTTTTAAAATTATGCACAATGAGCCTTGGGACTCCTACTCTTGAGAGCACCAGTGCAATGTATCCTGCTTTACTGGGCAACTGGGCAGCATCATTTGTGAGTTACAGTCAGGGCTTGGGTTGTGGAGATCTCTTTTCTGCTATCTCTTTAAGTGAGGGAATTGCCTGAGTAGGATGCCCCTCCCCCATGGAATTAGCAGGGAGATATGATTGCTTGGGCCTTAGTGCCACAGAGCAAAAAAGAGCAGCTTTGTGAGGAAGTAGTTGAAGGGGATAATCTCAGTCTAATTCTGAATGGTGTGTCTCTGTGTGTCCACGTATGTCAGGTTTCCAAATAACATCCCCAAGGAAATCAAAGTCCAAGGTTTGAAGTTCCTCAAAGCTATTTTTTATTAGAGATGTCATATTGGCACATCTGGGAAAACCCAAATCCGAGTTCCAGGTTTTCCACACCAAAAAGAAAGTTGAAGATCTTGCCCCTCACCCACATGTCCACCACACGACCAATCAGGTACCCTCCAGAACAGAAGATACCTCCTCATTCTTCTCAGCATAGCTGCAGGGCACAATGGCCTTTTATTTTGACTACATATCCTTTTCACTCTATACAGTCCCCCTCCCCATTTTCCCATGGTAGAATTTGTGGCAGGTCTGAAGTCTGAAGGCACAAAGGTAGAAAGATGGCTTGCAAGTCTGACAGGATGTGTTGTGACTCCAGCCCCCCGAACCTGGTCCCATGCCCGAAAGTGACTCAGAAAGTGAGGGGGAAGGGCCGGTAAGGCTTACCTTGGGAACACCGATTCCTTTGGCTCGGCTCCAGGAGCCAGAACTAGACCAGTTGGAGGATGTAATGAGGCCATCATCTCCTGATTCCTCCCTTTCCCAGGCTACACCTTCAGACCCATCTGATAAAAATAATCAAGCTTGGCTTGACCCGCACTTCAGAAGATTAGAGAGGCGGCGTCATCAAAAGGAAGGGTGGGGCTCCACAGGATATATAAGTAGCTTTGGGACTACTCTCACTCCACAGGAAGCAAAAGTTTAGCTGAACCGTTTCAAAAAAAGCTGAAAGTCTTGCTACGTGAGTCATTTGTTTGAACTTTGGCAGGAAGCTGTGATTTCTCTGCCAGGACTGATAAGAGCTGTGAATCCACTGGCTGAAGGCCAGCTCATGGTCTGAAGTAGGGAAGGAGACAGAACAGGATGTGTGTATGCAGTTACTTTTACAATAAGGCAATACAAACATGCTGGACAAATTTCCCTCCCACCAGACAAAAGTCCAAGGTGTTCAGAACTTGCTGTGGCAACCACTCCCAAATACAATCCCCCAGAGTCCATTTAACTGAATCCAACATAAATAAGGCAAGAAAGAAAATTTTACCATGAATTTCCAACCTCCCCCCATAGTCTTTCTAGCTGTCTTCTAGGGATTGAAATTAGCCTTTTAGTCTTTTACTTGTCCATTTACAGGGTCCTTTCTTTCATGTCTGCTGGGTGGCATTAGGCTTGGCTTGGTGATAAGGGTGGTCAATCAGGCTTGGGAAGGTCTGCTTGACTCTGGTTGCTATGATGACTTCTTTGTGGATGGCTTGACCTGGACCAAACCCAATTCTCTGGCTCAAATGAATGGAAGGTCTCCTCTGGAGGCAGCATCTTTCACAGGTTGCAGAGTCATCTGTGCAGGGCTGAAAGAAATGAGAACAAGACCTCTTCCCCCTTTGTGGGTGATCCTCCCAGGAAAGGCATTGTAAGAGGATTAGAGATGGAGTGGGTGGAGTGGTGGTGGGGTAGATAGCTTGCAGGCAGAGTTGGGGGGAATATAAAAAAACTGATATATAAAAATATATAAAAATAACCAAATATAAAATATAACATATATAAATATATATAACAATATATATTTATATTATATAAATATTATATATATTTGTTTTCTGAGGTTTTCGCGGGTGTTTGTATGTAGGTCTTTGGTTATTCGGGTTTTCTCCTGCGTAAAATTGGAAGTGTCTTGGCGACGTTTGAACGAATGAGACTTCATCGAAACGTCACCAAGACACTTCCAATTTTACGCGGGAGAAAACCCGAATAACCAAAGACCTACATATATATTGTATTTATTTATTGTATTGTATTTCAGAAAACAAATATATATATATATGTATGTGTGTGTGTGTGTGTGTATAATATTATATTTATATAATATATAATAAATAAATATTATATTATATAAATATAAAATATAAAAAATATAATATAATAATATAATAATATGGGATATAAAAATAACCAAAAACTGTCTACTACTGACCTTACCCCATTCCTAAGAGGTCTGTAAGGGGCGTGCATAAGAGCACAAGCGTGCCTATTGTTCCTGTCCTATTGTTTCCTTTCGTTATATCCAATTAATATAGTTATTACATACTCATACTTATATATATATTTATATATTGTGTAGCTATTTCATGCTTATGCTTATATATACTGTGTGACAAAATAAATTAAATAAATAAATAAATAAAATAAATATAAGTTCTATAGTTATTAAACAGGTAAAACAATTATAACAAAATGGAGACATCACATATGAGGAAGGAAGAAAAACTAGATTCACATGCTTCAGGAAAAGGATGGACAGATGAAATCATTTAAACACCCAGTAAATGTAAGGATGAAACTTTTCCTGTAAGTGAACTTAAAACATCCCCTCTTAAACTTGGGCTTTTCTTAAATGTACAGAGAGGAAAGGAAAAAAAGTTATTTTTACTCTGTTCTGCTGGCCAGACAAAACAGAATGAAGGCTTTTTCTTTCTTTACTATGCTTTTAATTATTTTCTAACAATTTAAAATCCTTATCTCTAGGGATCAGAGACATTTAACAGTTCCAATTACCTCAAGGACACACAAAGACTTAGACATACACACAAATACAAAAACAAGGAGGAAAAAGAGAGGAAACCAGAACTTTCAGGCTTACAGACACACTGCTCATTCCCACCATAAATCTCAGTTAAATTAGGGAAGGCATAAATCTTAACAAATATATCACATGGTTGCATGTGAGAAAGAGAAGAGAAACAAACTAACAAACAAAAACCCCAATGTTGCTATTTATATATTTCCCTTTTCTTTTAAGTACCTTTATTTAGCCAAATTGGTTTTCCAGTTTCATCCCTGAGCAAAGCCCACTTTTTACCGAACCTTTTTCTTTTTTCCTATGTCATGCCCACCTGGCCAGGCAACTGGATGTGTGGTGGTGACATCCTGTGTGGACCTCGTTTGATGTTTGATGACAAACGAGTCCCTAACACGAGACCCACACTCACGAGGTCCACACAGGATGTCACCACCACACATCCACCCAGAAAGCAGACCCAAACCCACACTGATCAGGAAACACGACCAAGGACCAGAAGCCAGACCGCAGCTGCAACATTAGCCATTTCAAACCCCTCCAATCCATACATACAGCAGACAGACATCCACTATGGAGATGTAGCACGACCACAAACACGAAGCCAAACAACAGCAATGCAACTCACCAGCTCAAATCCCCCTGCAACTCAGATTAATCTGAGCACAACCAAGCCCCCACCCAAACAGGACACACCCCCATCCAATCAGAGCACAAAAAAACCCCATCCAATCAGAGCACAGCCAAGCTCCCACCCAATCAGTTCAAACCCTCACTAGCAGTTAAAAAGGAAGAAACAGCTGCAATCACACATTGCTCCCAGAAGCACGAAGCTGAAGCCTGAAGATGACGAATGAGACTTCGTCGAAACGTCGCCAAGACACTTCCAATTTTACGCGGGAGAAAACCCGAATAACCAAAGACCTATATACAAACACCCGCGAAAACCTCAGAAAACAAATATATATATATATGTGTGTGTGTGTGTGTGTGTGTGTGTGTGTGTGTGTGTGTGTGTGTGTAAAGGATATGCATAGCTATATTAATTAGATATAATAAAGAGAACAATAGGACAGGAACGGTTACCATATATGGACTGCAAAATAGACGACCATATAAAAGGATATATAAAAAGTCAGCCCCAAACAAGCAAACAGAACTACTAGCCCTTTGCTGGTTATCAGGATGTTGGCCATCTAGCTATGTTCTCCCTAAGATTCTAAGAGTACTAATAAAGTTGTAAACCATGGAAGATAAGTGAGCTCTCCTGACTGCCAGATGGTTCAATTGGTAGCAGTATCTTGTTCACTTTGTTTAGTATTTGATCAAGGCTCATAACTAGACCAAGAAGTTGAAAAAACATCCCAAATTTACTGAACTGAAGAAGCTTCTTAGATGAGAAGCGAAACATTTTCAAAGAAAAAAATCAAGGAAGTCCAATTGCCTTTTGGAAAAGCATCTCTGAGACAACATTCCAAATAGTTAACCCAGTAACAATTTCCCTCTAGCACTAATGATGTCATCTAGTTTCAGGGGTGGAACTGAAAAAATTAATGGTTCACTGTCCAGTTGCTGGATGGGTGTGGCCATGGAGATGTGACCTACTTGGCCTCCTGCACCACAGCCCCCCCGGAGGCTCTGGAGGCTTTCCTTGAGCCTCCAGGAAGCGAAAATGGCCTCCCCTGGGCACCAGAGGCCCTCTGGAGGCCAGAAATGGGTCCATTTCCGGTACTTCCAGTAGGACCATTTTTCACCCTCCCAGAGCCTCTGTGCGGGCCCTGCACTTATCTTGCATCCAAAACAGGCCACATGGAGACTCCTGGGAGGGGCAGGGTGGGGTGGATGGGGTCAGTCAGTCCTTGGAACAACCGGTTCGGAGAACCAGATTAAAATGAACATCCGGTTCACCTGAATCGGCTGAATCCCACCCCTGTCTAGTTTGGTGATGAAACATCTGCAAGAAAACAACCAAGCTCAGAGAGCACCAAGGAGCACCAAGGAGCTCACAAATTCCTTCTATACGTTGCATAGAAAACTGCATGAACATAGCATGAATGTAGCATAGGGGTTCAGCCTGACTTAGAGGAGGCTTTATTTTTACTTTTATTTTTAAATGCCAGCAATAAAAATACGATGAAGAAACAAATCTCTAGAATATTGGATAATAAATCATACTTAGAGACCCAAGTAGGTCCGCTACTTGAACAGCTATCAAGAGACAATCCATTCTTTATCTTCTGGAAAGGCTATTTTATCTAAACTCAGTTTAAACATAACAAAGTCTAAGACAGGAGGAAAAGGTTCTTTAAGAAAACCATCAGGAGAATAGCGTCTGAGTAGCAAACTGGACAAGCATTAAACCCAGACACGAACCCAGATTTTCAGTCTATGGTGAGATATCTTGTATCTCTACTTCAATCAATTGTAACAAATATCACTTCCATATTGTTGCCAAGAAAACAAGCTGGCTATGTCTATGTACTTTGCAAAAGCTCTGCCTGACTTGAGGGAGACTTTCCCTTAATTATTTGTAAATATACATTATGCATATAAATCAATGAAGACAAATCTCACGGAAATTGGGTGTCTTCTTTATCTTTATAATTTATTTCCTTTTTTCTCAAAGGACATAGAGCTATCTCTCCTGCCTCAGAACAATTTTTTTTAAAAAAAAATAAGTTTACTTGCAATTTTTCTTTAACAACCAACATTTTTTGTGGACAATGTAATAACAGAACAATTATGTCCTCCCTAAACATATCTGTGTTGGAGATTTTTAGAAATGCTGGATTTGGATTTAGTTTTGATACTACCTCCATGAGTCCAATCTATTCTCACTTTGGGGGAAGCAAAATTTTCTCAGCATTCTTTTTCTGAGCTCTGTCAGAGTACTGGTGGCATTAGTCTCCCCCGCTCCTTTTTTTTATGACAACAAAGCCAGCTGCCTCTTTTCAGCACCTCACATCAAACATGGGCCGTGCAGTACAGATCTGAGATCTGTCTCTCCCTGGCTTTTCTTACCATGAATAGAGTCTTGTCTGCCTCAAAGAGGGACAGAGACAACAGCAATTAACAAAAATGAGTGTCTCTAGTTACCCAGGAAAATACTAAAGGGAGACATATTCCTTGCTTCCCCTTCATTTTTCAGAAGAAGTGGTTTAATTCCAGATGGAAACAAAAGCTGATTAAAGGCGGGTTAAAAGCCTTTGGAGAGGACATACCTGATGTTTTCTTTTGAAGCAGCAATACATGAACAAAAAATCCTAGACATGACACAAAGCATTTTGTGTGAAAGGAGCAGTCTAACAGCCAAAAGCGAGGCAGAAATTGCTTTTCATATGTTTTCTTCTCATTATAATGAGATGGATTCATAGAGAGAAAGAAGAGTTGGAATCCGTCAAATCCAACCTTGAGCTAAAAGCAGAGAGAATCTATTGACCAGTTTCTTCATCACACTTCAGCATACACAATTCAAACAACAGCTTATCACAAACCTTTAGCACCATAGATGCCCTTTAGTGTCAGTGAAGATGATGTAGGTTGGGATCTACCATAAAGCATTTTTCCATGGAACTCCCTTGAACATAGAAACCCTAATAGGTGCAGAATAGAAGTAGAAGACCTTTGGATTCTTCTATTACGAATATTTTAATGTGGAATCACATTGTACATTTCCACCCTGAACCACCCCAACGAAGCCCTCGATGTGATGACTCGGTGTCTTGAGGCCGTTCGGGTCTGGATGGGGACGAACAGACTCCGACTCAACCCATCCAAGACTGAGTGGCTGTGGATGCCAGCGTCCCGGCACAGTCAGCTTACCCCATTGCTGACTGTGGGGGGCGAATCATTAGCCCCCAGGGAATTGGTGCGCAATTTAGGTGTTCTCCTGGACGCACGGCTGTCTTTAGAAGACCATCTGACGGCTGTCGCCAGGGGAGCTTTTTATCAAGTTCGCCTGATTCGCCAATTGCGCCCTTTCCTGGACCGGGACTCGTTATGCACAGTCACTCATGCCCTCGTCACTTCCCGTCTGGATTACTGCAATGCTCTCTATATGGGGCTCCCCTTGAAGAGCACCCTGAGGCTCCAACTGGTACAGAATGCGGCCGTGCGGGGGATTGAGGGAGCACCGTGTAGCTCCCATGTAACACCTCTCCTGCGCAGGCTGCACTGGTTGCCGGTGATCTTCCGGGTGCGCTTCAAGGTGTTGGTCATCACCTTTAAAGCGCTCCATGCCATGGGACCGGGATATCTACAGGACCGCCTGCTGCCGCCAGTTACCTCCCATCGTCCGGTGCGTCCAGTGCGCTCCCACAGGGAGGGCCTCCTTAGGGTGCCATCGGCCAACCAATGTCGGCTGGCGGCCCCCAGGGGAAGAGCGTTCTCTGTGGGGGCCCCGCCCCTGTGGAACGAGCTGCTGGTGGGACTCCGTCTTCTCCCTGATTTTCGGACCTTTAAGCGCGAGCTCAAGACCTTCTTTTTTCACCAAGCAGGGCTGGCCTGATTGATTTTAAATATTGTGGGTTTTTAGTGGGCTTTTAACAGGGGTTTTTATCTTTCTGAAATTTTCTTATTTAACTATTTTTAACATACGGCGTTTAAATTAGATTTTTAAATTTGGTACTGTATTTTTTAAAAAAATTTGGATTATTGTTGTTTTATCTGCTGTACACCGCCCTGAGTCTTCGGAGAAGGGCTGTATAAAAATATAAATAATAAATAAATAAATAAATAAATTGCTTTTTTAACTCCATTTGCCCGAAAATCTACATGCTGACCATCAAATACTTGTTCTCTTCTATTTTGCCACATCTTTTTTCATTTTTGTTCTTAAACCATTAAAAATGACTTTTAAAAAGGAACAACAGAACAGTTTTTGCAGAAATGGATCATTCTTAGGGCAACTCATTTCTTTTTCCAAAAATATATATTTTTGATAAATATATATATATATATATATATATATATATATATATATATATATATATATATATATATATATATATATATATATATATATATATATATATATATATATATATATATATATATATATATATATATATATATATAAAATATATATATTGACAAATTCTTGCTATTTGCTTTATGGAATGCAGTCCCCAAACCGATGGAACAATCAGCAGTTGAGGAGAAAACCTGAGGAAAGTAGAGCAATTCAAGTACCTTGGTTCCCTCATATGCAGCAATGGCAATAGCGCTTTGGATGCCTGTCCTCATGTTAACACCATCTGAATGAAGTAGTACCAGGTGCCTGGAGTCCTGTATGATTGTCAGATGCGCTTATGCCTCAAATAAAAGATTTATAGAAAGTAGTGCGCCCAGTTGCCCTCTATGAATTGGAATTCTGGCCAGCAACAGCAAAGCATCAGCAGGCTGTACACGTGATGGAAATGTGTATGTTCTGATGGTGTCTTAGATTAATACAATTCGACCATGCCATGAACAACCTCTGATGTTGAATGGGAGTCATGCCAATCATAGAAAAACTGTGGGAAGGAAGATTTAGGTTGTATTGACATATATGTGATAAGGTGACGAGGACACTTATGCATCTGGACCACAGCTGAAATTCAGCCGGTTCTCACCGGTTCTCCCGAACCACTTAGGCAGGTTCGAGAACCACTTAAAAATAAAATGCAAGAGAGGTTTTTGTTTCTCTCTCTCTCCCTTCAGTTAATAGCTCCACTTAACAGTTGCAGCTGGAATGCAGCCAATACACGCTGAATCGAGTCAATAAACTTGACAGGATTAGGACAGGGAAACCCATCAACCACCCATCTAGGGATGAGATTAACCTCTTCCCTTCAGGAAGAAGGTTAAGATTACAAAAGTTTTCATTATAAAGAATATTAAATAACACTTCTGTGATCAGCTGATACTCCCTGGAGTTTTCCAAGACCTTTTATAGCTGCTGCAGTGTTGGCTACTTCTTGTTTCTATCTGAGGGAAAAGATATAGGAGGGGACAATGATGCAGCTTGATCATACAGCCCGTGAATTTAATGCATGTGTGGTCCAGCCAGTTGTATTGCTTCTGCTGTGAAGCAGCCAATTTAGAACATAGAGAACATAGAATAATAGAGTTTGAAGGGTTAATGGCTTTTGGCAGCATGCCCAGGTTTTCAATTAGCCTGAGCAGCTGCTCTTACTTTCCCTCTCAGCTGCTGTTTTTGCTTTGGGATTGACTTTTTTTAAAAAGGGGAATGGCTGTTTCAAGTTTTCTGCATTGTTTTAGTGGTTCCTGGCACTGTCCTTTTGGGATGTACTTCTCTCACTCTTTTTGAAAGCCTCTAGTGATGGAGCACCCACAACTTCTGAAGGCAAGCTATTCCATTGATTGATTGGTCTCACCCTTAGGAAATTTCTCCTTAGTCCTAAATTGCTTCTGTCTTTGGTTAGTTTCAATCCATTGTTTCTTGTTGTGTCTTTTGCTGCTTTAGAAAATAGATTGACTCCCTCATTTTCGTAGAAGCCCTGACAGAACAATTAATTAACTTGCCTTCAGAAGTTATAAATGC
Organism: Ahaetulla prasina; assembly: GCF_028640845.1. Taxonomy (NCBI): domain Eukaryota; kingdom Metazoa; phylum Chordata; class Lepidosauria; order Squamata; family Colubridae; genus Ahaetulla; species Ahaetulla prasina. The sequence goes on along the minus strand of NC_080542.1, from coordinate 32,589,794 downwards.
TCCAACATTGGAAGTTTTTAAGAAGAAATAGGATAATCATTTATCTGAAGTGGTATAGGGTTTCCTGCCTAAGCAGGGGGTTGGGCTAGAAGACCTCCAAGGTCTTTTCCAACTCTGTTATTCTATTCTATTCTAAATATTGGAACAGTGCTATTTTATTGTGAGTTGGACTAAGGAAAAATTTCCTAAAGGTGAGACCAATCAAGTTAGCCAACCCACTCGTCAAAGGTCCTTGAGTGGCGCAGACTGCTAAACAGTCTGTTATTAACAACAGCTGCCTGCAATTATTGCAGGTTCAAGTCCCACCAGGCCCAAGGTTGACTCAGCCTTCCATCCTTTATAAGGTAGGTAAAATGAGGACCCAGATTGTTGGGGGCAATAAGTTGACTTTGTATATAATATACAAATAGGATAAAGACTATTGCTTAACATAGTGTAAGCCGCCCTGAGTCTTCGGAGAAGGGCGGGGTATAAATGTAAATAAAAATAAAAATAAAAATGATCCATTTCCCACAGAAAACACCAGGAGCCACAAAACCTGGACAGATGTGGCTGGGGGGGGTGTCTCATGTGACTGGGTTGGAGCAACATTGAATTGGCCACTCCCACTCACCCAGTTGCATAACCACCAAGCCACACCCACCCAGTCACATGACCACCAAGCCATGCCCACGGAACCAGTAGGGAAAAATTTTGTATTTCACCCCTGATCTGGACCCTGATGGCTGGCAACCCCATGGAAGACCCAAGAAATGTGGATGGATCCCATCAAGGATAAGATGAAATACATGGGTATCATCCCTGAAAATCCCCTGGATCGAGCCAAATGGAAACAGATATGCTGACAAGTGAACCCTGCCATAGCGCAGGAATAATGCTAGGAAGAAAAAGAAGACTTACTGACTTCATATTTAATCAGTTTTGAAATTAAGACTTAAATGTTTTCTGATTGCATTTTAAAAATATTAAAATAGCAATTAACAATTACAGTATTTAACAGTGTTTAGATATTGTTAATTCCTTAAAAATAAAGACCAGAAAGACATACCCTTTATTGGCTTTGTTTTAAAAAATTAAAACTTGAAAACTAAAATTTCAGATCTAAAACCATCCTTTTTTGTAATGTGATTACATAAAGGACTTCCATCAGGAAATTTCAATTGGTATAAGATTCAGTGGCCTGGATGCTCATGATGTGTTACAGTATATGACATCTGTATTACCAGCCATATATTGGTACCTACTAGCTTCTAGGTGAGGATCAAACTGCTATTGTTAGCCTATAAAGCATTTTATGCTTGAACACATAGCAGCTGGCCATTATACCAACCATCCATAGAGCCATTAAATAGGTCTATCCCATACCTAGGGTCCCAGGCACAAAGCCAAGTTTTCAAGACCTTACAAAAGGACAACAGGGATGAGGCCAATCTAATCACATGATGATCCAAGGGCTTGTGCCATGGCAGAAAGGGGTGCCTTGGGCCCTGCCAACTGAGACTTTTTAGCTAACGGTACCTGGATCATGCCTTTTCTGATAGATCAGGTATGATGGGTAGAAACAATTGGGAAGAGATGGAACTTTAAGTAATCTGGTCCTAAACCTAAAAAGTTAATTCAACCATTACAATCACGGCCAAGAGAAGCTTGTTCCCAACTTTCAAGAAGGTTCCTGGGAACTGACCCCAGGAAATGTTGTTTTTCAGTGGAGAAGAGGCTGATCCTTTGTCATGGCTTCTCATCTGAGGTTACATCTGCCTCTGCTTCGGCACTTTTCAGAAGATATTGAAGATTGAGATCTTCCAGAGGCTGTTTGGATTATGACATTTCTCTAAAATTGTACGTTTTATAGTTGTATGGTCTTTGTATTGCTATATTTCAATTTTATTGTTTTAAAATGTCAGTACTCCACCAAGAGTCTGTTAGATTATGGCAGGATAAAATTTAAATGAGATGAGATGGAGGGAGAGAGATAGATGATAGATAGATAGATAATAGATGATAGACAGACAGACAGACAGACAGACAGAGATATTCATGGAATTATGGTGTTGAAAAGTATTTTACTGATCATCTAGTCCACGTGTTATAGTTAGAGATGGGCTGTGTTAATGGAGTCTCAGATCTCCTCATTATGCCTTCCCTTGCTTCATCTCTCTGTCTTTCCTTTCCTTTTAACTTTGAGTAATTAAGTGCCCAAACAATGTCAACTGAAATAATTAGTCCAATTAAATAAATAATGAGGTAATAACAATACAAAAGTGATTGGTCTCATTCGAGACAATGACGAATCCGTATATAGACGAGAGGTCGAACGACTAGCCTTGTAGTGCAACCAAAACAATCTGGAACTGAACACACTCAAAACCGTAGAAATGGTGGTAGACTTTAGGAAAAACCCTTCCATATTTCCACCTCTCACAATACTTGACAACACAGTATCAACAGTAGAAACCTTCAAATTTCTGGGTTCTATCATATCGCAAGATCTCAAATGGACAGCTAACATCAAAAACATCATTAAAAAAGGACAACAAAGAATGTTCTTTCTGCGCCAACTCAGTAAGCTCAAACTGCCCAAGGAGCTGCTGATCCAATTCTACAGAGGAATTATTGAGTCTGTCATTTGCACCTCTATAACTGTCTGGTTCGGTTCTGCAACCCAACAAGAAAAATACAGACTTCAGAGGATAATTAGAACTGCAGAAAAAATAATTGCTACCAACCTGCCTTCCATTGAGGACCTGTATACTGCACGAATCAAGAAGAGGGCCGCGAAAATATTTGCAGATCCTTCGCATCCTGGACATAAACTGTTTCAACTCCTACCCTCAAAACGATGCTATAGAGCACTGCATACCAGAACAACTAGACACAAGAACAGTTTTTTCCCGAAGGCCATCACTCTGCTAAACAAATAATTCCCTCAACACTGTCAGACTATTTACTGAATCTGCACTACTATTAATCGTTTCATAGTTCCCATCACCAATCTCTTTCCACTTATGACTGTATGACTATAACTTGTTGCTGGTAATCCTTATGATTTATATTGATATATTGACCATCAATTGTGTTGTAAATGTTGTACCTTGATGAACGTATCTTTTCTTTTATGTACACTGAGAGCATATGCACCAAGACAAATTCCTTGTGTGTCCAATCACACTTGGCCAATAAAATTCTATTCTATTCTATTCTATTCTATTCTATTCTATACTGGTGAAAGGAAATCCATTTTTTTCAGGTAGGTGTTCTCTTAATATCCTAATGATCATGGTTGTATCATCTATTTACTTTTCAGTAAATAGATTTATATGGCTACCCAGCTCACACACAATGACTCTGGATTGGATACAATATTAAAAACTAACAATAGAAAAATTCCAGAAACCCCCATCCCATTTGAGTACTAATGGAACTAATCTGCTCTTAGAAAAGACCTATTGTGGACTTTTGAGGTACTCCAATTCCTTTTTGGCAGAATAATCATGATAAAAAAAAAAACTGCTGGAAATAGGTCATCAAAAAGGAATCCTTGCTTAAAGTAAGATTAGATCTTAAAGAGAGTTTCCTGAAGTCTGACACAAAAGATGATGTCTATGGGATGATACAAACAGGCTGCAGCTGGTAGCATTTTAGATGTCTTGTGTAAACTTTTTGACACAAAAAAGAATACAGTGTATCGAAGAAAATAACTTTGATAATGAATATAAAGCCAGAGGGCATCATTTTTAGCTAGCCATTTCCTGGGGATTCATTAGCTGCTAACTCTCATATATATATATATATATATATATATATATATATATATATATATATATATATATATATATGTGTGTATGTATGTATGTGTGTGTGTGTGTGTGTGTGGTGTGTGTGTGTGTGTGTGTGTGTGTATGCATATTGCAGTCTCTTAGGAGGCACAGTTTTTTGCATTTAGATACCACATGTTTGAATACTTTTTTCAGTAGATGGCATGCACGGTTTTTCTTGTGGAAGTTTAGGTTTCTATAAGATCTTGATGGGATTCTGTCAAATTAAGCCTAAAACTAAAAATTCATTTGAAACAGTTAATGCTATCAAAACGGCAAGTTACAAAAACTGTACGTTGTTCTATGTCTTGGGATATGGTCTTTGTTCAGGGGAAAAGGAGTTTTTTTTCTTTAAATTAAGTATCATGTTCTGAAATGTACATAAACTTTCTGCAAACATTAGAGAGGTAAAATGGAATGCTTTATCTGATTTACCTGATCTAATATTAAGTAGCTTGTTAGGATCAGATACACTAAGTGTCAGTAACTGGATGTCTATAGGTTGGAAGGTCTTGGAGTCACTTGGAGTTCTTCCTCATTAAGGTTTATACGCATAATTCACTTTTGCTATATCAGTATAATATTTTGCCATTATGTAATGTGGTTGACTAAATCTATTGTCCTTGTCACTGAAAGAGAGAAAGGCAAGGAATAATATTTTGAGAATGCTGATGAAAAACGAATGCATTTCTCCCACTCCCTTCTAGGATATAGACATCTCCCCTTAGAGAACTGCCATAATTGACTGATTCCATTCATTACAGTTACCTGATCTGACTTGTAAAAAATCCCAAGGCTCCCTGGAGCAATAAAGAGTTAGAGCTTCTGTCTAGTTTTCAGCATATCTAGTAGAACTATTTCTAGTTTTTTAGGTAGTCCTTGACTTACATTCATAATTGAACCTGGCATTGACTGCCGTTATATGTCACAGTATGACCATGCCCAATTTTATGATTTATTTTGTGGGGATCATTAAGTGAATGATGTGTCATTAAGCAAACCCTTTAAACCCAATGGGTATCTTTTTTGCTGGGAAATTGAAAATAAATGTTGGTTTCTGGCAAAAAACCCAACCCATTGTAAATTGCCATGGGATGCTGCAGACAATCATAAGTGCAGTCTATTTGCCAAGCATTTGTCACCTATCATATGATTTCAAGGGGGCCATTATCAGAACTTTGAAACTGGGTCATAAATAGTTCTGTGGAGGTCCATTGTAACTTTGATTGTTAAATGATCAGTCATTAAGTCAAGGACTACCTTTACATATCAAATAGCAATAAAATTTACACATGACATTCTGGCAGTTTAGGTTAGGAAAAAATGATTGCTCTATGCTATTCAAAGGATTGGCACATTTAATACATGGATTAAGATAAGGCCTGCTCCACAAGATTAAGTTTGAATACTGAGTTTGCCAAAACATTCTAATGCCAAAATAAATCAGACATGTAGAAGAAAGATTTTCTAGCATTTTTTATTTTGCCATTGGGAACAAAACCCAACCAACGTGCTTCCACTGGCTACCAAACTAAAATGAGAAATCAACAATAGATCATTCGATGCCAGCTTAGTTATTAAAACAAAATATTGCTGTATTTTATACAAGTCTGTCCCAGATCTTTATATTTAACTTTGTTGGAAGTTGGATTTCTATCAAGGCCTCCAATGTCTGGAGAGTTGGCACAATGAATGCCAACCATTGTCTATACGCAAACCCAATGCCAGGTGGTGACCACTAAAAAACCCTCTCACTTCTATTCTTTCTTATTTTAGCTGAATGACCAACTGAGATATATAAGCCATTCAATGGCTACTATTGATTAGTAACAGGATAAGATCAGAATACTGAATTTATAATAGTGAGAAGAAGGAATCTAGTAAAGATGAAAGGACTTCAAAGTTCTAAAATTCAAGAAATAAGCCACAGTCTTTCAGTCAGTAGAGCAGTTAGGAAAACACTGGACAAGAAATTCAAATACCATGATGTGTCTGTGACTACAAAGATCAGTATTGTGCATGCCAGAGATTCCTTGTGATACTCTATGGAAAAGAAAGTTGGACTTTAAGGAAGCAGGATAGGAAGAGTATTGATGCCTTTGAACGTCAATCAATCAATCAGCTGGAAAGGACCATGGAGCAGAAGTGGGTTTCAGCAGGTTCTGACCAGTTCTGGAGAACTGGTAGTGGAAATTTTGAGTAGTTCAGAGAACCGTTTCCAACAACATATTTATGTACAATCTGTTATCCATCATTAATCATTAATTTTTATTTATTGCTGATTCGGGCCTGCCCGACTGCCACTTCCTTTCTTCACAACCTCCCTCAACCCTACCACTGCCATAGAAGTCTTCTAGTCCAATCCCCTGTGGAAACAGGAGACCCCATATCATTTCAGATAGTTGGCTGTCCAGTCTTTTCTTAAAAAACTCCAGTGATGAAGTACCCACAACTTCTGAAAACAAGCTATTCCACCCATTAATTGTCCTCACTGATAGAAAGTTTCTCCTTAATTCCAGGTTGCTTCCCTCCTTGATTAGCTTCCATCCCTTGTTTTTTGTCTGGCCTTCTGGTGCTTTTGAAAATAAGTTGATCCCTATCCTCTTTGTGATAATTTCTCAAACACTGGAATACTGCTATCATGTCATCCCTAATGCTTTGTTTCTCTGGATTATCATACCCAATTCCTGCAACCATTCCTCATATGTTTTTGTCCCCAGGTTTACTAATATGAAGTGGTACTAATATTTTACGTGATTTTGATCCTATGCCTTTGAATAGAATAGAATAGAATTTTTATTGGCCAAGTGTGATTGGACACACAAGAAATTTGTCTTGGTGCATATGCTCTCAGTGTACATAAAAGAAAAGATACGTTCATCAAGGTACAACACTTACAACACTTAATGATAGTCATAGGCTACAATTAAGCAATCAGGAAACAGTAAATTACAGTATAAATCATAAGGATACAAGCAACAAAGTTACAGTCATAAGTGGAAGGAGATGGGTGTTGTGCCTCGCTCGCCCCCCTCTCCGCAGCCGGGCCCCTCTCATCTCCTGCTGGACGCTGATAGTGCAGACAAATGGCCTGATATGCCTCCAGCCCCCAGTCCTGGCACCATGCCCAGACAAACGGAGCAGCTGGGCCCCTCCCCAACAGCATGTGAGCCTGGGGAGTGTGAAGCCAGTCACGAGCTGGAATTACCGGCAGCTGGAGGCTGGAGGGACCCACGCTTCCGGAGAGTGGAGAGGTGACATCAGCAAAAGGAAGGGAAGGGCAGGTCTGGATAAGTGCTGAGTCATGGAGCCACACCCATGGCCTATATAAAGAATCTGCTTTCTGGCATTCTTTGAGTCAGGCAAAGTCTAAATTGGATTGCTGAAGTCACATCCTGATCTCCTGCCTGCCCTAAGAACTCTGACAGAACTTTGGCAAAGCTGCAGAGGCACGCTTGATACGGACTTCCCCGACCCGGCCGTCAGAGGAGGAGTGGGACACGACAATGGGTGATGGGAACAATGAGAAGATTAATAGTAGTGCAGATTTAGTAAATAGTTTGACAGTATTGAGGGAATTACTTTTTAGCAGAGTGATGGCCTTCGGGAAAAAAATGTTCTTGTGTCTAGTTCTGGTGTGCAGTGCTCTATAGCATTGTTTTGAGGGTAGGAGTTGAAACAGTTTATGTCCTGGATGTGAGGGATCTGTAAATATTTTCACAGCCCTCTTCTTGATTCGTGCAGTATACAGGTCCTCACTGGAAGACAGGTTGGTAGCAATTATTTTTTCTGCAGTTCTAATTATCCTCTGAAGTCTGTGTCTTTCTTGTTGGGTTGCAGAATCAAATCAGACAGTTATAGAGGTGCAAATTACAGACTCAATAATTCCTTTGTAGAACTAGATGAGCAGCTCCTTGGGCAGTCTGAGCTTTCTGAGTTGGCGCAGAAAGAACATTCTTTATTGTCCCTTTTTGATGACGTTTTTGATGTTAGCTGTCCATTTTAGATCTTGTGAAATGGTAGAACCTAGAAATGTGAAGGTTTTTACTGTTGATACTGTGTTGTCTAGTATTGTGAGAGGTGAAGTATGGAAGGGTTTCTCCTAAAGTCTAACACCATTTCTACTGTTTCGAGTGTGTTCAGTTCCAGATTGTTCCGGTAGCACCATGAGGCTAATTGTTCAACCTCCCATCTGTATGCGGATTCATCATTGTCTCAAATGAGACCGATCACTGTTGTGTCATCTGCAAACTTCAGTAGTTTAATAGATGGATCGTTAGAAATGCAGTCATTGGTATACAGAGAGCAGAGAAGTGGGGAGAGCACACAGCTTGAGGGGCCCCTGTGCTAATTGTACAGGTATCTATTGTGATTCTGCTTAGCTTCACCTGCTGCTTCCTGTTAGGAAGCTTTTGATCCACTTACAAGTCTGTTCAGGTCTGTAGCTAGTTAGAAGAGTGTCTGGAATGATGGTGTTGAATGCTGAACTAAAGTCTACAAAGAGGACCTTTGCATAGGTCTTTGGAGATTCAAGATGTTGTAGGATGTAGTCTTAAGGGGTCTAACAATGGATCCGTGATGGTTTTCAAGTGGGACAGCACTAGCCTTTCAAAGGTTTTCATGATTACAAATGTTAGACCAACTGGTCTGTAGTCATTCAGTTCCTTGATGTGGGCTTCTTCGGCACTGGGATGATAGAAGAGCGTTTGAAGCAAGAAGGAACATAGCACATCTCTAGTGATTTATTGAAGATATGGGTGAAGATGGGGGCCAGTTGGTCAGCACAGACTTTTAAGCAAGAAGGAGTTATCTTGTCTGGGCCTGGAGCTTTTCCTGGCTTTTTTTTTTTTTTATTCAAAAAGTTTTACAAATTTTTTTTTCCCCCTTTCCCCCCCTCCTCCCCCCTCCCTTCGCAACCCCCCTCCCCCCCCCGACTTCCCGGAACAAGCACAAGGTATAGTTAAAAGTAAAACAAACATATGCTAAAAAATTTTCGTCCCAACTTAATTATACCCCTACAAACATCAATTCCTAACTTCCCCCCAAAGCAATCAAACATAATACATCATAATCATTCAAAAACAGTCTGATAACTCTTAGTCTGATATCTACGTTGAATATAGTCAATCCATTTTTCCCATTCCTTTAAGTATCTTTCTTGCGTATTGTCTTTCAAAAAGGCTGATATCTTCGCCATCTCAGCCAAATTGGCAACTTTCAATATCCATTCTTGTATTGTTGGTACTTCTTTTTTCTTCCAATATTGTCCTATTAGTAATCTTGCTGCAGTTATTAGATTTAAAATCAATTTAGTCTCAATTACTGTACAATCCGTAATAATTCCCAACAAGAAAAATTGCGGCAGGAACTTTATCTTCTTTTCAGAACATTTTGTAAAATCCACCAAATTTTTATCCAAAAGGCCTTTATGTCCTTACAAGTCCACCAAATGTGAAAATATGTAGCGTCATCACAATTACATCTCCAACATTTTGCTTGCATTTCTGGATACATACACGATAAATTTTAGGATCTAGATGCCATCTATAAAACATTTTATAAAATTTTCCTCAGATTCTGTGCCTCGTGAATTTAACATTTCTAACCCAAATTTTTTCCCACGTTTCCAATAATATTGGCTCCTGAAAATTTTGTGCCCACTTTATCATACAGTCCTTTACCAAGTCCCTTTCAGAATCTATTTCAAGTAACACATTATACAATCTCTTTATATGCTCCTGAGACTGATTTCTAATTTGCTTTACCAAATTTCCCTCGTTCTGCTCTATACCAATTTTCTGATCTCCCTTCCATCTAGCACATAATTGCTCATATTGAAACCAAGTATAATTTTTCCCTTCCTCTCTTAATACTTGCAGAGATTTTAACTGCAAATTACCTCTTTCAGTATACAAAAGATCTTTATATGTAATCATTTCCTGATTCTGTTCTATGTTTATATTTTCTACTGTATGTCTAGGACATGCCCATATAGGAACCTTATAATTTAGTTTATAAGAGTATTTTTTCCAAACACGCAGAAGGGCATTTCTTAGCACATGATTTTTAAAGGCCTTATCCACTTTTTTGTCATAAATTAAATATGCATGCCATCCATATAACAAATCATAACCTTCTATATTCAAAATTCTGTCCTCTGTTAAATTAAACCAATCACTTATTGCAGAGAGAGCAGCTGCTTCATAATATAATTTAAAATTAGGCATTTTAAACCTCCCTTTCCGAGAATCTTGAATTATTTTCATTTTAACCCTAGCTTTTTTACCTTCCCATATAAATTTGTTAATTCCCTTCTGCCATTCCTCAAGATTCTTATCTTTCTTAATTATTGGTATCATCTGAAAGAGGAATAAAAATCTAGGTAAAACATTCATTTTAATAGCAGCAATTCTCCCCAGCAAAGATAATTGCAATTTATTCCAAACAATCAACTCCTTCTGAACTTTTTGCCATAAAACCTCATAGTTATTCTTATACAATTTCACATTTGATGACGTAATATAAACCCCTAAGTACTTAACCTTCTTTACAATTTCAAATCCTGTTACTTCCTCTAGTTTTTCTTTCTGTTGTCTGGCCATATTTTTATTATCACTTTTGTCTTTTCTGATTTACCTTAAACCCTGAGACATTCCCATATTGATCAATTATTTCCAACAAAGATTTACTAGAATTTATAGGGTTTGTTAAAGTAATCACCAAATCATCTGCAAAAGCTCTTAACTTATATTCATACTGTCTAACTCTAATTCCTCTATCTCCTTTACTTCGTATTTTATCCAATAATGGTTCTAGAGTTAAAATAAACAATAATGGTGATAAAGGACATCCCTGTCTTGTTCCTTTCGCAATCTTAAAAGGTTCTGTTAAGCTACCATTGATTATAATCTGTGCTGTTTGCTCTCCATAAATTGCCCTAATTATTCTTAAGAAACCATCTCCAAATTGCATCTTTTCTATTAATTTAAATAAAAAATCCCAATGCAATCGATCAAAAGCTTTCTCTGCATCGAGAAAAATAAATGCCGCTGGAATAAAATTTTTCTTTTCTAAGTACTCCAGTAAATTAACAATCTGCCTAACATTATTCCTCATCTGTCTCCCTTTTATAAATCCAGATTGATCATTATGAATTCTTCGCTGCAGAATCAACATTAATCTATTAGCTATTATTTTAACAAAAATCTTATAATCATTATTTAAAAGTGAGATTGGCCTATAATTCCCAGGTTTAGAACAATCCTGTTCCTCTTTTGGTATCAATGAAATAAAAGAGGTTCTCCATGAGGGGAATTCCCCTCCTAGTTGTATCTGATTAAATAATTCCTTAAGTGGACCTAACATCTCATCCTGTAAATTCCTATAATAACTAACTGTAAGCCCATCCGTACCAGGAGTTTTCCCATTTTAATTGTTTAATTACCAAAATAATTTCTTCCGAGGTTATAGGCCGATTCAATTCATCCGTTTGTTCTAAAGTTAAATTTTTAACCTTATATTCCTTCAAATAATTATCAATATCCCTATTCAATATATTATCTTTAAGATATAAATTTGTATAATATTCTAAAAAGCTTTTTAATTTTATCCTGTTGATATCTCTTTACCTTTGTATTCTATTTTTCTATAGTACGTTGTTTTGTCTTTTCCTTAAAGTGTATGCTAACCACCTACCAGGTCTATTTGCGTTACAAAAGTATTATGTTTGGCATATTGTATATTTGTTGCCACCTGATCAGCCATTATCATATTAAATTGATTCTGTAGTAACTTTATTGCATCTTTAAGTTTTTGATCATGTGGGTTATGTATTAATAATTGTTGTTTCTTATAAATTTCCTCTTCTAAATACCTACGCTGTCTTTGTTGCTTATTTCTCTGTCTATTATTAAGATATATTAATACACCTCTCATAAAAGCTTTACTGCAGTCCCAAACCATTTCTATCGATGTTTCATTATTCAAATTATAATCAAAAAATTCTTTCATCTGCTTTTTACATTGATTTACATTATCCTGATATCTAAACAAATTTTCATTTAATCTCCAAGTTCTTCTACCCTCTTTTCCATATTGCAATTCCATCCAAACAGGACTATGATCAGACAAACATCTTGGAAATATCTTAGTTTTCTTCACCCTAAAAAGCAAATCATTAGAAATTAAAATAAAATCAATACGTGAGAAGGATTGATGCCTATCAGAGAAAAAAGTATAGTCTCTTTCCTCCAAATTCCAGTCTCCATACATCTCTTAACTCAAAATCTTCTATCATATCAAAAAAGGATTTAGGCAGCTTTGCATGTGCAGGTATCTTCTTGGAAGAAGTTCTCTTGTCCTTTCGTGTATCTATTACTCCATTCCAATCTCCCAATATAATACACGATTTATAATCCCATAGAGTCAACTTATCATATAACATTCTATAAAATTTTTCTTGTTGCTGGTTGGGTGCATATATACCAAGCAAGAGAGTCCTTTTTGTTTCTATTGTAAGTTCAATAGCAATATATCTTCCATAAATATCTGCCTCTATTAACTTGGCTGGTATATCTTTTCTCAAATAAACCACTATGCCATGTTTTTTCTCCAAAGCTGAAGCAACAAAATGTTTACCTAACTTTGAGTTTATTAGGTACTTTTGATCTGATAATTTAATATGCGTTTCTTGTAAGCAAATAACATCATTTTTAAATTGTTTCAAATAATGAAATATTTTTCTTCTCTTCTGAGCTGAGTTCAAACCATTGACATTCCAAGTCAAGATTTTATTTGCCATTACTGGGCTGCTGAAGCCTTTGGGCAATCAACTGAAGATCGTCCTCCCGTATCTTCGGCCGTGCTCCTCCCACCGCTTCTGTAGCAGAGTCCTGAACTTTACTTTGAGTTTGTTGCTCCTTTTCTTTACGCTAAGGGCTCCCTCGTCAGTCTTTGTTCTTGTGGTTGTTCCTCTGATGGTAACATCACTGGAATCACCTCAGCTTCCACACCCATTTGAGTCTCTTGAATTCTTTTTCTATTATTTCTATTTCAAATTTCAGCACTGTAGAAAGAAAATCTTTGGCCTTAAGCACTGTGTCAATACGATATCTTCTTCCTGATAATACACTGTCAAGCCAACTGGAACCTCCCATCTAAATTGAATCTGGTATTTCTTAAGTTCTTGTGTAAAAAATGTAAAGTCTTTTCTATCCCTTAACATCTTGGGAGGGATCTCTTTCAAAACCTTCAACTCCTGTTCCCCTATTTTCAAGTTTTTCTGAAAAGCAACTTGCAAAATTTGATTCCTCACTGTTCTTTTCAAAAAATAAACCACGATGTCTCTAGGAAGTTTCTTTTGCCTAGCAATCCACGAATTAACTCTATAAATTTTGTCAATTTGATAAGCAACCTCTTGTGGATCAAGTTCAATAAATTCAGCCAGAGCTTCTGATAAAATTTTTTTTAAATCTTCCCCTTTCTCCTCATTCAAGCCCCTAATTCTCAGAGCTCCTTCCATCATTCTATACTGCATCACCACCACTTGATCTTCATTTTTATCCAATTTGATTTGCATTCCTCCCATTCTATTTTCTATTTGTTGATTTGACTGAACAATTTCTTGCACCTCCTCCTCCACCACCTCCAATCTTTTTGCCAAACCTTGAAAAGCCATCAAAATATCTTCTCTTATTTTTTTATTATTCTCTTTTATTTCTTCTCTTATTTTCTCATTATTATCCATAATCTCCTTAAACCTTTCTTCAAACACTTTCCCTTGCTCTTTAATCAGATCTTCTAAAGCTAGTTCAGAACCCCTTCTGCCCCCAGTCTTAGGTGGTTTGGTAGCCATTTCAGTTAGCTTTTCCTGGCTTTTGTCTGTGAAATAGGTCTTGCACTTCCTTTTCTATGATCACTAGGGGTTGTGAACCCAGTGGGATGGGGTCAGTTGTAGGAGGCTTGGCTGTTGTTGGTGTGTCTGAGATGTGGGTTGTGGAGATAGGTGGCTGTAGTTTCCTTTCAAACCTGCAGTAAAACACATTCAGGTCATCTGCCAGTTGTCAATTTCCTTCAGCCTGGGAAGGAGGTTTGCCGTAGCCGGTGATATTTTTAAGAGTTTTCCACATATTTGCTGGTTCATTTGTTCAGAACTGATTTTTTAGCTTTTCAGAGTAGCTTCTTTTTGCTGCTCTGATCTCCCTTGTTAGTGCATTTCTGGCCTGATTGTACAGCATTTTATCACCTTTTCTGTAGGCTTCCTCTTTGGAATGTCGTAGCTGCTTAAGTTTAGGTGTGAACCAAGGTTTGTTGTTATTGTATATTCGCAAGTTCCTTGTCGGTACACATAGGTCTTCACAGAAGCTGACATATGATGTTACAGTATCATCCAGGTCTGCAGAGGTATCTTCAAAAATATTCCAATCAGTCTTTATTCAACCAAGGATTGTATTAGCTTTTTTGCCTGCCATTTTGCCATTTTGCCACATGGCTGGTTAACTGATGGTTCACAAGAACTCCCTCTCAAATTTACTGTTTTTGAGCCAGGTTTCGCTTAATCTATACTTGTGCTTTGATTTTTCCTGCCTAGTTGTAAAAGGTTTAACTTTGGAGTCGAAGAAGTCTTCTGAGAATACCGTAGACAGCCAGATTTGTTATTTGAGACAAAAGCAACCAAGGTCAAATTATCATTCTTCAGAAACCTTATGCAAAGACCCATTCTCCATCATAGTGGAGGCAGCATCCAGAAATGGGTTGTCCTCGTCTGTCAGCCAATAAGACTGAGTCTGTCAAAGCTGCGAGGACACATCTTCTGCCAACAGTCCCCAGATTTTGACTCAGTCTTGGTCAAAGACAGACATGGTTTGGTTAGCTGACCCATTATTGGATAGCTTCAACTTTTTTCTAGATTACCATCGAACTCTTCAAATCTACTAAATCAATTACCATCTCTACTAGAACTGAACTGTCAGCCTGCTCCCAGCTTTGACTGGTGGAGTCTGCTTTTCCAGCATGAAAGGCTTTTAGCCTGATACCGCTGAAGGCCATATCTTAAACCCAGTCTCTTAAAAAGGCTACAATTCTAAGAAAGGTGGAGAGAAAGAGAAGAAGAGAATGACCAGCAGCAAGGTGGTTGGACTCAGTTGCGGTATCAATGAGGCACCATTGGCAGATTTGAAAGAACAGATTAGGGATAAATCGTCATAGAGAAAATCTATCTATATGGTTGATGGCACATAATCAGTCAAAATTATAATAGGATTTCCTGATATCAACTGAGAACTTCCTGCATGACTTTGGTTTTTGGAATAATGATAAAAATATTAACAAAAGAATTTCAAGATATCCTAACAGAGGTGGGGAAATCGTGTCATTTTCAATGATGTTTAAATACAACCCCAAGCATTCCTCATCATTTGATATGCTGGCTAGGAACTTTGTAGTTCAGCAACACCAAGGAGGCTGCCAGTTTTCCAACTCTTGGTTAAAACATCCATTCTTGCCTCCCCAATTCCATATACAAGTCTCTTATTGCTTCTGCTGTAAAACAACTGCAAGGATTAATGAATGTACTCATAGAAACATACCTTCTCCATTAGTTCTACTCTCACCTAGACAGTCTAGCTCTGAGTTTGATACTTTTGAATCTATTCTTGGTCATTAATCCACTGTAAATAACTAAGAATTCCATTATTGAGCTGAATATCCCCTCCTTTGTCCTAAGAACAAACAGAAAGGCACCATTTGGGGTAAAGAATGTGTAATAATGTGTCTAATTATAAGCTTTTAAAGGACTCATTTGAAGGATGCGGCAGGAGGGAGATGAATGAGCCAATCAAGAGCATTGCAGAAGTGGGAGGGATAGGAAAATGGGAGGGGGGGTAGTTGCCCACATTTGGTAAATATTAGTGCCCTAATCCACCAATGCACAGCCATATGAGCTATTCTTTTATTGTTCATTTTACTCTTTTAAAAAGCATTTTCTAAATTAATAAAATTGATGCAGGGAATGGATGTGCTTGAAGGATATGTTTCTGAGTGCTTTGAAGTTTCTTCCTGCCCTTTTAAAAGGATAGAAGAACGGATGCAGAGATGCAAGGAGAGAGGGAGGGAGGGAGGGAGGAAGGAAGGAAGGAAATTAAGTAAATTAGAAGTAAGTGATAGTAAGTAAATAGTGATCGTAGGCAAGAAACATGAGTTTGGGTCATGTACATTTAATATGATCTACCTATAAAATCCTAACAAATGTATGAAGCATTGGAACCAATGCAAAGTCTTCACTGCATGTGTTTTACCTGAGAAGCTCCCATCTTCATGAAAATCTTCTGGTGCTGCACAATATATTCTATTTTCTCTCTTCTTTGTTAAGTGCACTCCCTCTGCCATTTAGCCACATTCTAAACAATTACCGGTAATTCTTTTACCCACTGAATTTTCCATGGCTTCATCCAAAGACAGAAGTAAATCACTTCCTTTTGAAGAATATAAACATGTCCATAAAATCACAAGGAGGTAAGCTTGACTGCCTATTTTACAATTTATGCTACAAGTCAGTATATAATCAGCCACAATATAACAGGAAATAACGATTTGGATTTTTATTAAAGTTGAAAATGAGCTAGTAACTGAAAAATTAATGGGACCAGACAGATAAAGCCTTCAGACCTTCATCTCTGTTGCAAATAATCAAGCATCAAGCATCTTACTTTTAGTCCATTTCAATGTTCATTTGGATATTTAATGGCTCTCATGTTTTATGAAAAAATGAATGAATAATACATTCCACAATATAATTCTTTCTTTTTTAAATTTTACTATCAGAAGCATGAGTTGAGCATATACCTAAACAACTGGAAATAAATTAGTATTAAAACCATTTGGCATTTCTTTCTTCTATGCCTAAACTCTTGGGATGAAACAAATAATTGGACAAGATTATGAGAATATTGTAATTGTAAATCTTGGAATGCTTTTAGAGAAAGATACTGTGAAGCTAATCTGGATTGTTCTTCTCATTTTTTTCCCATATACTTGAAAAGAAAATAGAAGTAGGAAAGTAAGAAATGTTTACAAATGGAAAGCAATGATGCCTAGATCCCATGTAAAATTTATTGTGCAATAAGGTCTTTGTAGAAAGTGAGGCAGAGTTATTGCACAATAAAAATCTCATCTATAAATACCTCTAGGAGAAAGGAGGGATGAAACATATCAGTAAACAAGCAACCATGCTGCCATATTCAGAGTGAGTAACTTTTCTTATTGAGTGGTGTAATTATTTCCAAGACTGCACCCTTGATGCATTTTAAGGAGTTGCATTGCAGGGATTAAAAACAATCCTTAAAACAGCACCGATGCTTGTCTTTTATTGTGTAATATTTGGACAATTTTAGCAATTCAAAAGTGATCATATATACATCTAGTCTTTGAGTTACAATGGAAATTGGGAGCAGGATTGCTGCTGCTGTGTGATCTGGTCATAAAGTGCATTGCATCACTTAGCAATAAATTTCACTACATTGCTTAGCCAAGGCAATCTAGGCAGTTCTGGTTGTTGTCATAATTTGAAGACGTATAGATTGTTAGGTTGGAAGCAAAAGGAGTCTCAGCTGAGGAGTACTGCAAGGGGCAGGGAGATGCCCTGGGAAGCCCAGCCCAGCCCACGCACAAATTGGGGGTGCTGCTGTAGTGTGTTGTGACCTCAGGGTGGCCAGAGAAAGAAGACGTGGGGGGGCATACATGCATAGGGAGACTGGGAAAAGAGGATGCTGGTATAGGCATGTGTGTGTGCAAGCGTAGGGAGGCCCAAGGAAGGAGGGTATGATGCATGTGTGTATAGTATATATGACTGAAGAATGGGGGAAATATTGACTTATGATCTTCCCTGCCAGCTTCCACACTGACGTTGCTTGGGAGTCACCAACAGCAATCACATGATTGCAGGATGCTGCAACCTTAAGTGTTACAGTAGCTAGTTGTCAAATAATTAAATGTTGTTCATTAGACATCTGACATACAACTGGAACTTTGAGGACTTGTCATCGGTCCCTTTGTTCAGTGCCATCATAACCAAAAAGTCATTGAAAAAATGGTCATAATTCAAGGGCTACCTTAATAAATCTAGAGTCCATGGAGCAGCAACTGGCCCATTCTTTATGGCTGTTACACAGCGCTATCATTGGATGGGGCAGCAGGGCTGAAGTTTTGAGACCCACTGTTTATTTGGAGAATTGTAAACACATATCAGATTGGAAGAGAATAGTAGATATTTTCATGATATTTGTTTTTAAAAACTCAGAAAATGTCTCCTCTGAAGGTTACTTAATTTTAACCTTTAACGTTTTGGCAGTTTTGAGAACAAAAATAAAAAAGAGTCAGTAACATAGACATCTTGTCTAATCCTAAAACCAATGTAGTGCAGAGCACGGTGGTTCACAAGGTTAGGATGCTGGGCTGACAACTGGCAGGTTTGCATTTGAGACCCACTTGCTGCTGCGGGATGGAATGAAATCCTGTCATATGATCCACTCCTGTCAACCCAGCAGTTTGAAAATGGGCAATTTTGAGTAGATAAATGGGTACCACTTCGGTGGGCAACTTAAAATCTGAAAGGAGCCTTCAACTGGACGTCCCCTGGGCAACAATGATCTCAATCATTCAATCATTTTAACTTAGAAGCACTTCGGTGCTCTCAACACGAGTATAGTGATGGTAGTAGTAGAATACCAGTCTAGTATGGTGGTTATTGGGGGAAATTGAATAAGGAATTGTTAGGAAGTGTTTTGGAAGAAAGGCATGATATAAGAAGCAAATATCTCAGCAGCATAAAAAGCAATAGATTGCCAAAATTCCTAATTCTCAATTGTTTATTGGCAATAGTAGAGAAAAAGTTTTTTCCTAAATTAGTGTGTGAAATTAAGAAAGGCTGTAAAGAATTGGATTTATTTTGTGGGGAAAGAATTTGAGTTGAAATTCCCATCCCGATTATGAAAACCAGCTGCATGTTGAGAAGTATGTTCTAAGGCAGAGACATATACAGTACTACCATTCAAGAACAGATAGTTTTTCCAATGGGCTGCTTGGATAATCCAAGTGTAGGTCATCTCTCATCTATTTGCCAGAGACTGAGTATAGATTTTTTCTTTTTTTCGTTTGACTATGCCTCCTCTGCTCGGCTGAGCTTCAGTTGTTTCACTCAGTCTAGCTAGAGAGACGTGTGTAGCACTGCTCTGGCAGTTAGATAGTAGTAGATTGATTCCAGCTTGGATTACTTCTTCTTTTTTTCGAACTGTGGGGCTGAAGAAATTGTTTTATAGAAGAGATTTTCTGAGAGGGCAGCTTTCAGCTGCATCCTGCCTCTTCTGCGGCCGATGGTGGATTAGTCATCTCTGGGGCTCCAGGCCAACTGCCACTGCCCAGGACAGCAGCAGGCAGCGACCGGAGTTCTGTCCCTTCCAGGGCACCTCCGGACAGTGAGAATAATCGCTTGATTGCCACCGGCATGTGAGCGTTTTTTCCAGTCCACCTGCACAACCGCCACTGCTTCCACAGCTCCCTTTTCATTGGGTGGCTCCAGAGTCACTGCCCAGTGCATCATGGCAAACTCCAAGGAGTTTTGACGCTTCACAGCGCTAGAAGAGTGATTAGCTCTTGCTCCTGTTTCCTGGCTTCGTTTGTCCATGGAGGTGTTAGGAGAGTGGGTTCCACTTTCCTGTCAATTGTAAGTAATCTATCATGAGGGCACTGAGAGAGCCTGGTTCCACTCTCATTCCATTATCAGGGTTTCTATCGGATGAGGCATGGTGGCATAAGAAGAATAATTTAGATCTCACGCCGAATTTGGGGGCAGCATAGCAAACTGACGCTGGGGGAGTTGGGTTCCACTCCTGCACTTTAAAAACTCCTAACTGACTGGCGTGTGGGTGCTGGGAGAGCAGTGTTTTTGCTCTTGCGCCAAATTGCTATTAGGAAGGCCACGTCTCAACAGCTGAGAGACTGATCCAGTCAAGAAGTGCGGCGACAGCGCTGGGCTATAAATTGCTGCTTGAGACTCAGACCGACGTTTAGTTGTTTGACAAATTTGACTTTGGGGTTACCAGCGGTTCACTCCCTGCAACCTTTGAGTTCAGGATCCATTTCTGAGATTAGTCAGTATTCCTGGGACAAGTTGCATCATGGTGGATCCTGACTTGTCCTCCAACATCGAGCAACCTATTAGCCCCCTTAGAGCCTGTAAGGCACAAAATCCTAGTAATAAAAGTTCTAAATCAACCACCAGGAATACTGTAGGCAAAAGTAGGCCTTCAACACCTCTGCTCTCAACAAGATCTTCGCCTTGTGACAAAGATGACAAAGGCCTTGGAAAGGCAATTTTCTAAAGCTCAACAAAAGGCCCAGAATAAAGTGTCCCAGATTGCTTCTCCCACCGAAGCAGCATTATCTGGATCTGAGAAATCAGTTTCCCTACCTCAACCGGTAGTGGAATAGTTACAGTGGGTCACAGGGTGGTGCTGGTGAGCAGTAACACTATCCCTTTGGGGGGCCCCAGGAGGATCCGTTTCCATTACCAGGTTTCACACCGCTGGGGTTGCAAGTTGCATCCCCAACTAGACCTTTGGCCCCGGATGTGACATTCACCCCGATAGCAGTGAGGCTCCGCTCAGGAGAAGGGCAGGATACATGTCTGTCCCTGGACTTTCAGTCTGTGAATACTGAGGCAATCACAAAGGCTATTTCAACAGGGCTCAATCAAGGAGGTCACTTTCCCTTCCAATCGACCAACTTACAGCCCCAGATCCCAGCTCATTTGGCTCCAATGCCAGGTCCCCCCTCTCAGCAGGATTCTATCCATAGTGCAGACTCCTGGTTAGGGAAGGAGGATCAGAGAGATCTAGAGTTCTTGGATGATGAGGGGATGTTACCAGATAGACCAGCATTCATCAACCTCTTTCCTCCTTCCATCTTCAAGTCATTGCTTCATAAAGCCAAAGTGACGACTAATATGGGGATTGCTGAGAGCCTGGAAGTCAACCCCAGGGGCCCCAAAATCCACATGAGGAGCTGTTCATGGTGCCAACACCCGAACAGGGTGTTTATTCTTTTCCAAAGCTTTTTGCTGAAGTGATTCAGAGACAGTGGAGTCAGCCTGGTTCCTTGGCTGTGCCTAGCAGTTATGACAAAAAGCTTTACTGTGTGGCTCCTGACCTTCTTCAGATTCCCATTGTGGACATTCCAGTGGTTAGCGTAACATCTTCCACTTTACTCTCCAGTGACATAGTGGAAGTATCAAAGATGGAGGATAGGAAAGCAGAAGTTTCCTTCCAGAAAACTCAGCAGATGGCTGCTTGGGCCATGCTTTGGCTTCCTTTTTCAACTGTGCATCCCTGATATGGTTTCCCCAATTACAGGAGCGGTTACCAACAGATGATACAAGACTTCACCAAGACATTAATAAATTGGTGGCAGCTACTGAATATTCGGCCAACGCATCTTTGGATGCAGTGAAATTTGTTTCTCGGGCCTTTGCGTTAGCCATGACCTCTTGCTGTCTTCTATGGCTTCATCATTGAAAGGTGGATATGAAATCAAAGTGGAGGCTCACTTCTGCCCCATACAAAGGATCTAGTCTTTTTTGGGAAGCACTCAACCCATTGCTTATTGAGAACAGGAAGGTACTACCTTCCACTTATAGAAGACCTGATCGTAGATATTCATCTTAATCACAGAAGCAGCCCTTTCGGCCTGACTCCGGACCCAGCGGGTCCTATTTCCAGCAGCCCTATGGCCAAGGGTTCAACAGACAGGCCTGCATTTCGGGATTGTGGTAGACACCAACCCCTGGCAAAGCGACCGTTTCGTGGGGCCAGCAGCAGGCCTTTCAGGCATTGCAAGTGACTCCCTGCCTACTTTTCCCATTGGCGGTCATCTACATCATTTTCACCGTCAATGGGAATTAATCACAACCAATGCTTGGGTTCTCCGAATGGTAAGGCTTGGCCTCACCTTGGAATTCCAATCCAGCCCTCCCAACCGTTTCATCCAATGCCCAGTTTCCCATCTTCCAGTGAAAAGACATTTAATGGAATCTGAAATCCAACATCTGAACAGATCAAGATCAAGATCAAGATCAAGAACAGACCGGGTTTTATTCAATTTTATTTCTGGTGCCCAAGAGTTCTGGGGGCTGGAGAGGGATATTGAATCTCAAACAACTCAACAATTTCATCCTGTACAGATGATTCAAAATGCAATCCCTCAGAGCCATCTTGAGATGCATAAGGGACAGCAATATCTTGACATCAGTGGACATCAAGGAGGCCTACCTCCACATTCCAGTCCATCCATCACATCACAGTTACCTGCGCTTCACGTACACCAATTGACATTTTCAATATCAGACCATGCTGTTCAGCCTGTCATTGGCCCTCAGGACATTTACCAAATTGTTAGCGGCGGTAGCGGCAGCTATCTGATTGGTCCCTGTATGCATACAGTGTTACCTGAACGATATCTTAATTCAGTCATCCTCCTAGTCGCAAGCCATAAAGGACTTACAGACAGTAATACAGATGCTCCAACAACACGGGTTTTCTCTGAACTTGCAAAAGAGTCATCTGCGACTCACCACTCGCATACTCTACCTAGGGTGGGTGATCGACTCAATCAGAGGTCAGATTTACCTGTCTCAGGACCGACAATACAGCATCAAAGGCTTAGTGACTCTAATTACTGTCCAAAGGTCAGTACCCTTGAGACTTCTGTCCCAGTTACTTGGTTATTATAGTTATTTCATGCTTACACTTACATATACTATTGTGACAAATAAATAAATAAATATTACAATTGTACCCTGGGCACAATGGCATGCTCAGACGCTCCAGTGGTTCTTGCTACTGTTCCAGAAGACAGATCACAGCAACTCCAGGGCCAAGGTATGTGTACCTTCAAATGTCTGTTTATCCATTCAGTGGTGGACATCTCTGGCAATTCAGAAGGATTGTGTGTTCCAGGAACTCCAGTACAACACACTAACATCGGATGCGAGCCTTTTTGGCTGGGGTATTCATCTTCTCTCTCAAGTGGCTCAGAGACAATGGTCCCCAATAGATCAGAAAAACAGCATCAATTGGCTAGAGCTGAGGGCAGTCCACCTGGCCCTCCGCCATTTTTGGATCACTGTGACAGGTCACCATGTGTTAATCTTAACAGAAAATGTGGCCATGAATGGCACACATAAATCAAGAAGGGGACACTCGATCTAAGTCCCTCATGGCTAAGGTGGAGAGGTTGATGAGCTGGGTGGAGAGATACACACTCTCTCTCAAAGCCGAGCATATCTCAGGTTCATCCAATCTTCAGGCAGATTGCTTGAGCAGAACGCAACTGGACCCATCAGAATGGCGTCTTCATCTAACACTCTTCCATGAACTGTTACTTGGGTTCAGACACCCGATACTCAACCTGTTTGCCCGTCCAGGGAACACACAACTTCCAAGTTTCTTTTCCTGATTTCCAAGTCCAGGGGCGGAAGGATACAATGCCCTCTGCTGCGCATAGCCTTGGGGGCTGCTCTACACATTCCCTCCCATCCCGCTCATCCCAAGGGTAATTCGGAAGCTATTGGAGTAGAAATCCTTCTTGTTGCTCCCCATTGGCCAAGGTACGCTGGTACACTGACCTGGTGAACCTCTCCATGTCCCGACCCTGGAGGACTCCCAAGGACAGGATGTTTCTCAGCCAGAGGGTTGTACCCCATCCGGAGCTGCAATGGCTCCAGTTGACTGTCTGGCACTTGAGAGAATCCTCCTGAGGAAAGACAATCTTTCAGGGAAGGTGATACAAACTATCCAGGCTTCCAGGCGTGCATCAATGAATAGGATTTACAATACCGGAGGGCATTCTGTCTGTGGTGTGCCAAGGCACACATCGACCCAACTTCAGCATCAGTACCTGAGGTGCTAGATTTCCTGCAAGGGGGACTGGAT
Organism: Ahaetulla prasina; assembly: GCF_028640845.1. NCBI lineage: Eukaryota > Metazoa > Chordata > Lepidosauria > Squamata > Colubridae > Ahaetulla > Ahaetulla prasina. The sequence continues at coordinate 32,566,000 of NC_080542.1, read as the reverse complement.
AAGGGGTTGGCCCCCAACACATTATGCCAGCAGGTAATGGCCTTGTCTATGGTGCTTACCTGTGGCACTCCACGTACCTTCACTCAACATCTGCAGGTATGCAGTTTCCTCTAGAGACCCATTAATTTATGCCCCCCTGTAATTCATCGGTATCCCACTTGGGACCTTACCTTAGCCCTTCAGGCCTTCACATCTTCACCATTTGAACTGTTGAGTATAGTCAGTCTCTGGTTTCTGACTCTGAAGGTCACATCTGTCAAGAGGGTATCCGAATTGGCAACCCTCTTCATACGAGGGGATCTCTGTATTTTCTATTCAAACAGAGTGGCTGCAGTTGGATCCCTCCTTTCTGCCCAACTCCTGCTTTCACTGTGCCCAGGAGCTCATTTTGCCTTATTTCTGTCCAGATCCCAACCATCCACTGAAAGAAAGATGGTGTTGTGGTCCGTCAGCAGCCTACGAAGCTGGCAACAGAGTCAGACAGCAATGAGACTGAGGTGAGGCCGGGGCCATCAGGAATAGAGGTGCGGACTCCAGAGCCTCCAGAGACTGATAGTAGTGAGGCAAAGGAACAGGAGGAGCCTGTTCCTAATGCATGCATGAGAAGAGCTGCCAGAAGGCAAGAGCAGCTCAAGCAGAGAGGACAACTCGGGAGTAGGACCAAGAGATGATTGGCCCCTCCCTTAAGGCTTAAAACAGACCCGCACTGGTGTTTGAGCTTTGCTGGAAAACAACGTTGGTATCTGCGTCTTCTGCTCCATCTTCTGCTTCGGCTTCGTCTTTGTTTTTGTGGCTTTTGGATGTTTGCTGGGAAGGGCCTTTGGCAGTTTGCCTAATTGGACCAAGGTTTGTGATAGAACTGAAGAATTTGTGTTGAGAGGCATTTGTTTTACTTTGAGTTGAATGATGCTGGGAATGAAGCAATTCCCAGCTGTTCGAATAAAGTTTGTTTGTTTTTCCATGGACTCAGTTATTACTACCTATTTGGGCCTGGGTGACAACAGATGGCACACCTTGGACGTCAGGAGGGCCCTCTGCTGATACATTAAATGGACAGCTTAATTCTGACGGACAGAAGCTCTTTTTGTCTCGTTTCACTCCTCATTGATGGGCAGGAAGGTTTCTTCCTCTGGTGGACTTTTGGTTGAAGGCGTTATTGTGAAAGCATATGTGCTCAAGGCCAAGCCTTTACCTGGACAGATTGTAGCCCATTCGACTCAGAGCACTGCCAGGACGGCAGCTTGGGCTACGCAAGCTTCTGTCAGCGACATTTGTAGAATGGCCACTTGGTCCTCATTGCCACCATTTATACAACATTATGAATTAGACAGTTCTCTTGTGCACTGCTTAGAGAGTCCAAGCAGTGGATTTAATCTCATCTGATTAGAGTTAAAATTTGCATATATACACCTCCTTCCCTCTTGAAGCTCCAGTTTATTAACTCAGTCGGCCAAGAGAGAATTGATCTTTTCTTCGCTCCACTGCTTGGACTTTCTAACTAGCTAATTTCACCAGATTATTTTACCATCCACAATTTTACCATCTGCCTTCTGTGAATGCGGTTTTAGGGCGCTTCTTGCTCCAATGCTGCTCAGCTGAGCCGCGGGGCTTCAAATGGTGGTTTTCCTTTCTTCTAAGGAATCGCTGTCAACTGGGGCTTTGAAGACTGCTCTCCGTGAGTTATAGCGTCTGATTTGCAAGCCAGAAGCCGCAGCTTTGGCTTTCAGAGCTGGGATTTATTTCGGCTGCCCCTATTCACTCACAGAGCCTCAGAGCGCAAGGGATTACAATGCAGCCCAGCGCAGAGTAAAGATTACAGCTATCACTCCCTTTGGCCGCTTGTTGTAGTGCGATGGGCTGTGGTTTTGGCCCAGCACCATTTTAACCAGACAAGCTTTCCAGCCACTATTTGGGGCGCGTAACGGACCGTGGTGTCCGTCCAGTGCTATTTTATCCCAGCCAAGTTTCTGAGGCACGCGAAGAGCTGTGGTGTTGGCCCAGCGCCATTTTAACCCAGAACAATTTTCGAGCCTTTCATGCAGGATCCCTGTCAAATTGCCACTGCTCCCAGCATGGAGAAACTACAGTTTGGGCCCAGAGCCATTTGGCCTCAGCCCTCATTTATCTGCCGTGGGGTTTTTTGGCGTGCAAAGGGCCGTGGTGTCAGTCCTGCGCATTGTCAGGCCTCTTTCATTTCAATTTGTCTGGTGCGTCAGATCCGTGGTGTCGGTTCTGTGCCCTTTGCCTGCTGGGTGCCAAATTTCAAATTTCAATGCCTCAGTTGAGGTGTCCTTTGGACAGTGGGTGTTACAGAGTATGCACTCCACCCAGGGCCTGGGAATCAATCAACCTCCTGCCCAGTGTCCTTGAGCTTGGGTATCCCACACTTGGATTATCCAAGCAGCACATTGGAAAATGGACATTGACTTACCTGAACGTCATTTTCGGTGCGCTGCAGAATAATCCAACCCGCTCTCTAGGCTTCCTGCTTTAGGTCCCAGGGTTGGTTTTGTCTACTTCCGTTGGACACACTTGATGACTGCGCCTTCATGAAACAACTGAAGCTCAGCGGAGCAGAGGAAGTGTGGTCAAAGGAAAAAAAGAAAACATCTACACTCAGTCTGTGGCAAATAGATGAGAGATGACCCACACTTGGATTATCCTATAGCGCACTGAAAAGGGATGTTCAGGTAAGTCAACATCCGATTTATTTTAGGATATCCTTACATTGTTTCACAAAACAAAAATTATCCTTGTGGAGAACAAAGAAGTAGTATGCAAAGCATATGAAGAGCTTGGAAATAGGATATTCTGTATTTATTAGAGAGTGACCTTTGCCTAGAGAGACACTTTCACCTTTGTTCATCTGAATAAAGACTAGCAGTTTACAATTTATCCACCTTGTTTCTACAGGGAAATTGATCATTGCACCGGTTCTGATTTAACAGTATTTTCTTTTGTTCCTATGCCCTAAAGGAAAGGTGAAAGATCAGGGCCCCAGCCTGATGGGCCTTGAGGTAGGAAGCTAAATAAGCCTCATGATTTGTGAGGGCCTCTGTTCTTTAAGGTTAGTATGAAAGGTTGCTGGTGAAACAAGGGGATAATGGCACTCTTGCTAAATAATGCAAACCATCTTTTTCCAAACCCAGAAGTATGGTGGGGTCGGCTAAAGGATAGGAAGTGAGAATGGCAGGATGGAATAGGAAACAATCCCAGAATTGCTGGATCCTGACTGTGGGCGATCCCCTAAAACCCACACTCAGTACAGTACAAGTACACATGTAATGCATTTTATGACTTCAGTGGCTAGATAGTTTAGATTTGGAACTTAATGGCTTTAGTTGGAAACAAGTTGGATCCACAGTCACATTGAGGAAAAGCCCGCTGAAATCAGTGGACTTAATTCAGTACTTAGTCACTTGAGTTGTGTGATATTAATAAGCCTGCTTATTAACTTGCAGAGTTAGGTAAAGATTAAAACATTGTGGAAACATAGTATTGTTGAGCTGTCCCTAGATAAGTCTAAGGCTGTCAACAAGAATAAGAAGTAAAAAAAGATCAAAGAAGAAAATAATGTATAGTAATGCACTCTTGCCCAGGAAACAAGGATGTGTCTTTATAACTATCAAGAGTCTAGCTCAACTTGGGGGAGAAATTATTTTTTAATATCACATGTTTACTGTAGTACAAATAGTTCTTGTTTTTCTATCTAAGTGGAACCACAGGTTCCGTACAGCACTTACCCTGTGGATAGATTTAATTTATCCCATATTTTGATCTTTCTGTAGCCTGAGTACCATGAATGTCTGGCTGAATTCTTCTGAATCCTGCATTTTTGATACTCAAGGTGAACAATGTAGGAAGAAGTTAGAATTAGTATACCGACTGTGAAAAAATTAAGGAGAAGTAAGGTTGAATAATTTACAGCTTTGCACAAAACATATTACAGCACACAGACTCCAATCCTGTTTCCTCGATACTTGGCTTGGTAGCTCTGTGGCCTGTTGATAACCTTCATCCTATCTGTTGATGGTTTGGTAGAAGGGAATGGAAGAAGCATCTCTCATTTCAAGCTGTCTGCCCTCCAGCAGGTATGGATTTCAGGTTGACCTGATTTTACCTCTTACTGCCGAATTATTTAATACCTATCATATGATAGAAGCAAAGGGGGTGGGAGTGAAAAGTCCAGAAACTAGCTGATATTTAGTGAAGGATAGCAATTGTAATAGCACTTATATACCTCCCCATACTGCTTTATAGCATTCTCTGGGATACCCGAGGATTATTCTTGCATTGGCTGCAAGAATAAATAAACCAGGACAGAAATCCTGGCTAGCTGCAATACCTTTCTAAGATACTGAGTGGTCTTAATGTTAATTCGAGCTCTGCACATTTTTTCCTTACTTCTAGGAATTGAAGTCCATACATCTTCAAACTACCAAAGTGGAGAAACACTGCATGACATCAAACTAACTCTTTAGAGGTATTAGGCTATAATTCCCATTATCTTTCATTTTTGCTTTGTTACTAGTATTTAATATTTTTGATTAATAAATATAGTTAAAACTTATACAAGGTAAAGTGGAAGAAAAATAAAAAGAAAAGTTCAGAATGCAAAAAAAAAAGAAAGGAAAAAAATTGAAGAGAAAAGAACAACAAAGACAATAGTGAATTGGCTTCCAACTTCATTACACCAAACATATCATAATTTTTCACTTCTTTTTAAAGTTACAAATAAAAAATTATCTTCATAGTCTTTTCTATCTATATGCAATCCAGAAATTATTTTTTCAAACTTAGTTCAGCAAGAAGTCTTTGAGGAGTTACCAGAGGTATCAAACAAATACTGCAACTTTATATTCCTTCTCTTTGCTCTGCCTAATCTTGACCTTTAAAAAATTTCCATGGTATCCCATTCATCATTCTTTGCATTTAGAAGAGATCTTCAAAGCTTTCACCATCCTATTTTGTAAATTCCATAAAGAGGTATCTGGTGTCATCCAAAATTTCTTCTTGCTTCTGTTGCGTGTCTGGATCCTTTTTTTGATTTGTCTTTTGTGTCCCTGTTTTGGTAATCTCAATTTTGTTGCCTTCCATGCCTTTAAGCTCTACAATGTCTATGTCAGCTAAGTTTTTCACATCATCTTTCAAAAATTTATCCACCGCAATTTTTTTCCTAAGACATCTGACACGTTAATAATATTTCAGACCATGTTTCAAAAATCTAAGATAAGAAAAAGTGATAGTTGATTTAGCCACTTTAACTCTTTACTGCCTGGCCTTTAGTTCCCTCTAGTGTCCATTTCCAATTCTCTCAGTCGGGGAAAACGGCCGTCAGGAATGGGTAATCTCTTCTCGTTGCTGATTGGACCGAGTCTTTTAAATTGTAGTTTGTGGTCCCCGCCTCCTCCTATTTCCCTCCAGCTTTTTCGACTCGGTTTTGCTAAGGACCGGAGCGTTATTAATTACCTCAGACTGGTTTTCTAGTTTGAGGGACCTAGTTTGTGGTTAGTTTAGTGGTTTATTTGAAATTTTTCTCTTAGCGAGTTCTGTAAATTTTCCCTTTAAGGTTTTTTTGACTTTTATTTTTATTTTTTGTTATTTTTTTTTACTCTAGTTTAATTTTGACTGGTGGAGAGCAGTGAGCAGGGATCTGCTCCCGAGCCCACTGGGCCGCCCAGGCGATTTCGCCAGCTAGCCATCACAACGACAGCGCTCACGGGTTCGTCCCCGCGGCGCGAAGAGTTGCCGGAGGATTCGGAAGGCACAGGAGCGGCTCACGGGCTTCGTCCCAGAAGCGCTCCATTTAGCCGGCACTCTTCGATCTCTCTCTCTTTCAGCTTCCCCGTCGCGCTCACGCCCGCGGCAAGGGCTCAAGCGCCAGAAGCCGCGGGGCGAGCAAAACACCCAGCCTTGCCCCAGTAGTTTTCTCCAGCGAGTTCGGGGCCGCCATTTTTACTTTTTTTTTTCCTTCCGCTTCAATCAAGGCTGCAGGTAGACGGGGGAGGTCAGTGGACGGCCTTTTAGGCTGTCGGGCTAGCAAGTGGGCGGCGGCCGCAGAAGACCGCGGTCAAAGAGAAAGAGAGAGAGAGAGAGAGAGAGAGAAAGAGAGACAGAGCGAGAGGAGAGCGTCGACGTTGCCGCTGGACGTCTACAGCAGAAGCGGCAGGCCTCAAAGGAACGTGAGTAGGCCCAAGCGGCTGTAAATTGGCGGGAAAGGTTCCTTTGCAAAATGGCGGACGCCTGTGATTCCCAGCCTGCCTTGCCAGCTTCCATTCAGGAGGATGCGATTCTGGATGACCCAGGGGAGGGTCCCTCTACAGCCCCTCAAGTCTCTCCTGTCAGGGGGCGTAAAATTGCCAGGGCCAAAACTAAGAAAGGGGCCCGAGCTGAGGAGAGACACCATAGGGCTCTGGAAAGGGTCTTCTCCAAGGCCTCTAAGAGGGCTCACCGATCCCCTTCACCAAAGCAAGGGGGAAATCAAAACGCTGGGGCCCTCCCTGACCCACTAGGCCCAGATTTTCTCTCCCAGCCTATGCAAGTGTCTGAATCCTGGTCTCCAGACAGGTTTTCCCCCTTACCTTCAGCTCAGACTGCAACTACCCCATTATTCCGCACCCTTTCAGAGATGGAACTTCAGATCTCTCCAGGTTCCCTGCCGGCTCAGCCAGCTAGTATGTCACAAGGAATGGGGGTGGCACAAGGAATGGGGGTGCCCCTGGTCCAACCTGATACCAGATTGCCCCAGATGCCAGTTTTTCAGCTGCCTGACTCCTTTAGTCTGATGATACAACAGGCCATACGTCAGGAGTTAGCTCAATCCCTTCAACGGCAATCTACGCCCTCTTCTTCTTCCAAATCCGGTAGGGTAGATAAAAAGAGAGAGTCCTCTAATTTGGCTCCTGCCATGTTCAATCCTCAACGAGAAAAATCACCTGAAGAGGTCAGCCAGGCCTCGGTATCCGAGGAAGAAGAGGATACTGGAGAGGCCTTATCAGAGGACGAGGGTCTGGGGCCGGACCAGCCTTCATTCGTGGGACTCTTTAAGCCCCACTTGTTTCGCTCACTCCTGTTCAAAGCCCTAGCTACCACAGGTTTAGGCGGGGTTGCGGGTTCCCCAGCTAATCCCCCAACCCTACCTAGCACTTCATCTAACCTGTTTGTGGAACCCACTGTGGCTGCCGAGACGATCCCCGCACTCAAGATGTTCGTTGACGTGGTCCAGCGTCAGTGGTCGAGTCCGGGTTCGGGTTCGGGTTCCAATCCCAATGCCACAGACAAAAAGTTTTATAACTGCGCAGCAGATCTCGAAAATATCCTGCAAGTCCCCACCGTGGATGCACCAGTAGTGGCACTAACAGCAACCTCTCACGTTACTGGTCCAGAGAATGAGGCTCTTCGTCCGGAGGATAAAAGGGCTGACCAGTCTTTGGTCAAATCCCATCAGGCTTCAGCCTGGTCAGTCAGGTCCTCCATGGCATCCTCATTTTTCAATAGAGCCTCTATCATGTGGCTCAAGCAGCTTCAGGGCCGTTTACCATCCTCAGACGTAAGGGCTCATCAGGACCTTAACAAGGTCATTGCAGCCTTAGAGTTCTCCGCTGATTCGACGCTGAACGCGGCCCGTTTCTCGGCCAAAGCTATCGGGTCTACAGTCACATCCCGCAGACTTTTATGGCTCCGTCACTGGCGAGCAGACACCAGAAATAAATGGCGCCTGGCCTCCTCCCCCTATGCGGGCACACACTTATTCGGCGCATCGCTAGACCCGATCCTAGTAGAGACCAAGGACAAGAAGAAGATTTTGCCCTCTCTATCCCGGCGGGGGGAACTTCGGCATCAGCCTTATTTTCGCTCCTCGACCCCACCAGCTTCGTCTGCCACTTCCTTTCGTGGCCAGGAATCCGGAGGGTCGGGGTTTCGACGAAGATTTCCGTCGTACAGAGGAAACGCCCAACGGGCCGACCAGGTCAGAACAGGGGCCAAATTTTCGGCCCGTAAGCCATTCCGAGGGGGGCGGGGCAAACAGTACAATCGCTTCAAGTAGTCCCGCAGCAGATCTCCCCATTGGAGGCCGGCTGGCTCATTTTGCTGCCCAATGGGAGGTTTCCACTTCAGACCGTTGGGTTAGAGATACCATTAGACACGGCTTGGCCCTAGAATTCCTTTCCACCCCCCCGACGGTTTTCGTTTCTTGTCCTGTTTCCTTCCGCAGCTCTAGTGCTTCTCTGGTGGAGTCTGCGGTCCATCACCTTTTGGCTATTCGAGCTATACAATTGGTTCCTATCGATCAACTCAAACAGGGCTTCTATTCCAGGCTCTTTGTCGTAAGCAAGCCGTCGGGGGGCTGGAGGGCTATTCTAGACCTCAAGGCCCTTAACAAATACATTGTGTACCACCGTTTTAAAATGCACTCGTTACGTTCCATATTGGAGTGCATTAGACAGGGAGATTACATGGCCTCTATTGATTTAACAGAAGCCTACTTACATATCCCCATTAGACGAGATCACCGTAAATACTTGCGTTTCTGCTTCAAGGGATCTCACTATCAATATCGGGCCTTACCCTTCGGGTTGTCCTCGGCCCCTAGGGTCTTTACTAAAGCTCATGGCCCACATCCGAAGGTTTCCGGTTAGGCTCCAGGCCTACCTAGATGACATTCTCATCCTGTCAACTGACCTAAATGCGGCCAACAGAGATATCTCTTTGACCATTGAAGCACTACAATCACACGGGTTCTCGATTAACTGGGAGAAGAGCCATCTTACCCCCTCCACCTCCATAGTACACTTGGGCGCACAGATTGATTCACTAAGTTCGATGGTATTTCTGTCGCCCGAACGTCAGGTTAGTTTAGCCGAGTTAGCTAGCGTCTCTAGAGTTTCACGGTCGGTCCCCTTGGAACAACTCTCCCAACTCCTTGGAAAAATGGTGTCGTCATACGATATTATTCCATGGTCTCGCCTCCACAGTCGGCCACTTCAGTGGTTCCTCTTGCCACATCAGAGGAAATGGTGCAGTTCTTCCAAGCGACGGGTGAGTCTTCCACGGGAGGTGGCCGACTCTTTGGCTTGGTGGATTCCAGAGGTGCTGGCCAGAGGTTCGGTCTTCAGGGAACCAGTGAGGGACGTGATCACCACAGATGCCAGTCTCTCGGGCTGGGAGGCACATTTGAATCAACACCTGGCCCAAGGCAAGTGGTCCCCCTCAGAAGTCCATCACGGCATCAACTTTCTAGAGTTGCGTGCCATCCGTCTGGCTCTTCTAGCCTTCGAGGATCTTATCCGGGACAGAAATGTCCTTATCCTCACGGACAACGTGACGGCGAAGGCGCACGTAAACAGGTGGGGGGGCACGCACTCCCGCTCGTTGATGACGAAAACCCTTTCCCTCGGTCATTGGGCCGAATCCCACCTGCGCTCTTTGAAGGCAGAACATATTGCGGGGACGGACAACTGTACAGCAGACTCCCTCAGCCGCCAAACTATCGACCAGTCGGAATGGACCTTGTCTCCAGCGAATTTCCACGAGCTGTGTTCCCGCTTCGGACTTCCTCAGGTGGACTTATTCTCCTCAGAGACCAACAATCAGGTGCCTCGGTTTTTTTCGAGATTCCCATCTCGGGGAGCGGAGGCAGTGGACGCCCTCCACAGCAGCTGGCCTCCGGGCCTTCTCTACGCTTTCCCACCAATCCCTCTGATTCCCAGAGTAATCCGCAAGCTTCTCTTGGAGAAGTCGGAATTGATTCTGGTCGCCCCATTCTGGCCCAGGAGACCCTGGTTTGCGGACCTATTGACTCTGTCAGTTCGGGAACCGTGGAGGATCCCGGACAGCCAAGTGTCTCTCTTCCAGGGACCGGTTCGACATCCCGAACCGCAATGGCTACGCCTAGCCGTGTGGAGATTGAGCGGAGCGTCTTGATTAGGGCAAAAGTTCCAGGTCAGGTCATTCCCACCATGCTAGCCTCCCGCAGAGACTCTACCAAACGGATTTACGAGGCCACGTGGCGCACATTTGAAAGGTGGTGCGCACCTCAAGGTATAGTGGCTTCCTCAGCTTCTGTCTTAGACATTTTAGCCTTTCTGCAGCGAGGTCTCGATTCAGGATTGGCGACCAATACACTCAAGAGACAAGTAGCGGCAATTTCATCAGTCTTGAGATGTGGTTCACTTATATCCCTTTCCAAGGAGCCTCTCATTCAACAATTCTTCCGGGGGGCTAACAACGTCAACCTGCCCGTTGTTCACCGCTTTCCATCGTGGCGATTAAATGCTGTGCTCAATGCTCTTACTAAGGCTCCGTTTGAACCTCTTAGAGACTCCTCTCTCCGTGTTCTGTCACTGAAGGTGGCTTTTCTGATAGCCATCACCTCAGCCCGTAGAATTTCGGAATTATAGGCTTTATCAATTGGGAGGGACCTCTGCACGTTCTTCAACGACAGAGTGGTGCTACGTCTAGACCCTACCTTCCTCCCGAAGGTTAACAGCCAATTCCATAGGACACAGGAAGTCGTTCTGCCTAATTTCTGCCCAACTCCCAGAGTCCACTTAGAGAGAGTGTGGCACACTCTGGACGTGCGGAGAGCATTGAAAATATACATTGAGAGGACATCATCCTTCCGTAAAACAGAGGCCCTATTTGTGTCGTTCCAACCTATGTCTCTGGGTCAGAAGGTGACCAAGTCGGTTCTGGCCAGATGGATTAGGGCCGCAATTGCCACAGCTTATGAGAGCCAATCTTTACCGGTTCCTCGAAAGATTACAGCACACTCTACCAGAAGTGCAGCCTCTTCGGCCGCTTGGGGAGCCCAAGCCTCCATCGAGGAGATCTGCAGAACGGCGACGTGGTCCAACCCTTCTTCGTTCATTCGACACTATCGGGTGGACTCCTACGCCTCGGCTGACGCTGCGTTTGGCAGACGGGTTCTGCAGACTGTGTTTTCCCAACAATGACAAGCCGCCTTCAACCCTCCCGGTAAGACATGGGGGCTTTGGTATATCCCATTCCTGACGGCCGTTTTCCCCGACTGAGAGAAGGGAACGTTGGCTTACCTGAACGTCCCTTCTTAGAGAGGGGAAAACGGCCGTCAGCCCCACCCAAGGCTGTCTATTCGGGGGTCAGGGGCGGGAGGGCACTAATTCTCTATCATTTCAGCAAGACATGCCGGCCTACAGTTGAATCCTCGCCGAAAAAGCTGGAGGGAAATAGGAGGAGGCGGGGACCACAAACTACAATTTAAAAGACTCGGTCCAATCAGCAACGAGAAGAGATTACCCATTCCTGACGGCCGTTTTCCCCTCTCTAAGAAGGGACGTTCAGGTAAGCCAACATTCCCTTTTCATCAAGCTTCGATTCCTAATATGCTTTTAGTTCCATTTCAGTCATTCAGTTCCACAAGCTTTTTATTTAATTATAATTTATTTTTCAAATCTTACTGCAAATACAAAAAATATTCGAAATCTTTCTGAACTTCCAATTGGTTTAAAACTTTCTTACATCAAAACCCTTTTTTGGTGTGTTTTTCGTCAATTGTATATTTAAATTTTTAAATTTGTTTAAAATTTCTTAAATCTAAGGAAAGTAATATTCACCATGTGCATCAAATTAAGTTTGTTATTTTGAAGATGTCTACTATTCATAAAGTAGTCAAACTAACTATTTCTGAATGCGATTAGAAAGTGAATTTGGCTTAATGTCTTTATGAAACACTGCTGCTGCTGAGCATAAAGAATATATCCATTGGCTCATGGAGCTCAATCTTTGGGTGGCTGTTATTCTATGGTATCCTCACAAGAGCTGCCATTCAGAATACTTTGGACCAGGGGTCTCTAACCTTGGTAACTTTAAGCCTGGTGGACTTCAACTCCCAGAATGCCCCAGCCAGCTTTGCTGGCTGGGGCATTCTGGGAGTTGAAGTCCACCAGGCTTAAAGTTACCAAGGTTAGAGACTCCTGCTTTGGACAATCTCTCCATCTCACCTCCTACCCAGAGATCTGGAAGACCAGTCTAGTCTCTGGTCTTTTGTTTTTCACAGCAGCCCTCATCTCTACTCACTTGGTGCGGCGTCTTCAGTCTGCCATGACTCACACTGGAAGCTTGATCTTAGAAATTATCAATCATTCTCTAATACGATGGAAGAATGCATTTAAGAGTATATGGCAACCAGGGGTGGGTTTCAATTTTTTTTACTACCGGTTCTGTGGGCGTGGCTTGTTGGTCGTGTGACTAGGTGGGCATAGCTGAGTGATCATGTGACCGGGTGGTTGTGGCCAACCTGATGTCACTCATGTCAAAGGTTAGAATTAGGGTGCGTGGCCTCTCCTTGCCTCAAAGGTCTTAACGAGATACAATTTTCCTGTCTATTTATTTACTACTGAATATCCAAAATATACTATTTAATCCTATATATATATATATACCATATGTGTACATACACATTATATAGTATAGTGTGTATAGGCACACAAAAAGATACATTATCTACTATATATACTGTATGTGTATGCATACACACACACACACACACACACACACACACACACACACACCCTCTTCTAAAACTATAACATTCAACCTCACTTACTATATTTGGAAAAACACACCCAAAGTCCACTTTCTGCCACACATTTAACTATACATTTAGAACATTACACACACCTTCAGATGTTCTTCCCTAACTTGCACATGACTGTTAGAGCCAGGAGAGATCATGGATGAGTAAAATGTGGTGAAACTCACTTAACAACGCTCTTGCTTAGCAACCAAAATGTTGGACTCAATTCTGGTCTTAAGTCAAGGACTATCTCTGCCTTCCTCTGCATGGCAGCCTTATCCTAGTAAACTCCTTCTCCTTTCTGGCAATTTTCCTCTCTGTTAGAGGCACCAAAATAATCCAGATGATGTAAGGTTTCCTGCTAGAGCCAGGGGTTGGACTAGATAGCCTCCCCTCCCCCTCCCCCTCCTTCCCCCCTCCCTCCAACTCCCCCCGCCCCGACTTCCCGGAGCAAACAACAAACAGTCATACATTAAATTTTTAAAATCTAACACAATTATTAATCCTTCTCTCTCACATAACCTGACTTCATCCATTAAAATCAAAAACAACATCCTTCATTCAAAGGCAATCTGAAATTTCTTAATCTGATATCTATTTTGAATACAATCAATCCAATTCTTCCATTCGTTTAGATATTTTTCTTGAGTACTGTCTTTCAAGAAGGCTGAGATTTTAGCCATCTCAGCCAAATTGGAAACTTTCAATATCCATTCTTCTATTGTGGGTAATTCTTTTTTCTTCCAATATTGTCCAATCAACAGTCTTGCTGCTGTTATTAAGTTCAAAATCAATTTAGTCTCAATCACTGTACAGTCCGTTGTTATTCCCAAAAGGAAAAATTGTGGTAGGAACTTTATCTTCTTCTTCAGAACATTCTGCATAATCCACCAAATTCTTATCCAGAAAGACTTAATTTTCTTACAAGTCCACCATACATGAAAATATGTAGCATCATCACAATTACATCTCCAACATTTCGCTTGCATATCTGGATACATACATGATAATTTCTTAGGATCTAAATGCCATCTATAAAACATCTTATAAAAATTTTCCCTTAAATTCTGCGCTTGCGTAAATTTAACATTTCTAACCCAAATTTTTTCCCATGTTTCCAACATTATTGGTTCTTGAATATTCTGTGCCCATTTTATCATACAATCCTTTATTAAATCTCTTTCAGAATCTATTTCTATCAAAACATTATACAATCTCTTTATATGCCCCTGGGTTTGATTTCTAATTTGTTAATGCTGTCCTGTTTTAAAGTATCTAGTGCCAGGTTTGTAATCCTTCCTTCCTCTTCTTTCTCTCTCTCTCTCTCTCTCTCTCTCTTTCTCCCCCCTTCCTTTCTCATTCTTTTCTTTGTCTCTTTTTGTCTCTCCCTTCCTCTTTCTTTCTCTTTCTCTTTCTCTTTTCTTTCATTCTTTTCTTTCTCTCTCTTTCCTTCCTTCTCCTTTGTCTCTTTCTTTCTTTCTTTGTCTCTTTCTTTCTGTCTCTCCCTTTCTTTCTTTCTTTCTTTCTTTGTCTCTTTTCTTTCATTCTTTTCTTTCTTTTCTCTCTCTTTCCCTTCCTTCTCCCTTTGTCTCTTTCTTTCTTTCTTTGTCTCTTTCTTTCTGTCTCTCCCTTTCTTTTTCTTTCTTTCTTTTTCTTTCTCTTTTTCTTTCATTGTTTCTTTTCTCTCTCACACTTCCTTCCTTCCTTCCTTCCTTCCTTCCTTCCTTCCTTCCTTCCTTCCTTCCTTCCTTCCTTCCTTGTCTCTCCCTCCCTCTTTCTTTTTTTCTCTTTCTCTCATTTTCTTTGTCTCTTTTTCTTCCTTTCTTTTCTTTCTCTCTCTCCCCTCCCTCCCTCCCTCCTTCAAAGTCTAGGAGAGTGAGACCGGGAGGCCCGAGAGAAAGCGCTTAGTAGTGGCGGTGGCACCCAAAATGGGAGTTTCAGGTTGTGGCAGATGGTGGCGGGAGCAGATACGGGAGCTTCAGTCGGCAGCAGGCAGGGGCCAAAATGGGAGCTTCAGGCAACGGCAGCGACAGCAGCTGAAACAGGAACTTCAGGCAGCGGCAGGCAATGGTGGGGTGTCCCGGAACACCCAGAGTTTTCCTGCGCGGCTTTTGATGCAGCAGACAGCAGCGGCGGGGTGTCCCAGAACTCCCGCGGAGTTTCCTGTGTGGCTTTTACCATGGCAGGCAGCAGTGGCATCAGCGGCAGAGCATCCTGGAATTCCCAAGTTTTCCTGCATGGCTTTTGCCACAACAGGCATCGGCATTGGTGGTGAGGTGTCCCAGAACTCTACTTTTGTTCTTGGCTTCTCGACGCTCCAAAAGTCGATCTCCAGCCCCTTTTTTCTCAGAGGCATGGTGTCTGCCTCCCTTCACATGGGGTGCACATGTGCAGCGGCCCTGGGGAATCCGCCCAGGGCCGCCCTCCCTGACCTCAGAGGGATCGCCAGGAAGGCCTTGTGGAAGGCAGGCAAACATGGAAGGGTTGCAGGGAAGGGAATAGGCTGCTAGCTGGCTTCCCGACGGCTGGGCGGCCCCGGCATGCTTGCCTGCCTTCCACGCTCCCTTCCCAGCGGTCCCGTGACCAGGCCTGCTTGCCTACCTTCCTCACTCACCACCGCCTCTTTGTTCAGCTGCTTATCTTCCTCGGTGGCTGATCCAGAGTCGGGAAGGCAAGCTGACCAGAGTTTTCGGTGGCCCTCAGCCAGCTGCCGCTGCTGGAAAGCAGCTGGCAAAGAAGCCGCTTTCTCCCCAAGCCACCAAAAAGTACCAGCAGAAAAAGCTGCTGCTGTCGCTGCCATGTTCTTTGAGCATGCGCATCCCATTGGACTTGCAAGGCAATGGGATGCGCATCCGTGAAGAACATGGTGGCGATGAATGTGGTGGCTGGGATGAGCGAACGGCAACTGGGTGACTGGTTCGGGGGCATGGGCAGTCAGCCATTACTACTGGTTCTGCGAGCGACTACATATTTTTACTACTGGTTCTCCTGAACAGGTGCGAACCGGTAGCACCCACCACTGATGGCAACCAGTTTAACTCAAATATATTAAAATAAATGAAATATGGAGATCAGCTGTGGACAACAGAAGAGAGAATGGGAAACAAGGTATGTGTGTATGTGTTGTTGGGAGAAGCCATTAGAATTCTTCCATCAGGAATGGCACCATACTGAGAAAGACTACAATAACAACACCCACTCTATGAGTATCCACTATGAGTGAAGAATAATTTTGGTACTCAAGAGAAGAATTTTTTCCCCCCAGTCTATCTTGGCCAGATGTGTCCTCCATTATAGTTCAAGTCAACCTTATTTTCCCCAGATGCTGGGCAGATGGTTCTTTTTTTTGGGGGGGGGGAATTGCCATCCCATATTCATTGCATATTTCATTGCAATTTACCTGATTACAACAGATCATAAAGCTTGGGTCTGAGTGCTTGGGGTCAATGGCTGTAGGTTTTGGAGTACAGGGGGGGTTTTTGTCAGAGAAAATTAAAATACTATGTTTGAGGACTACTTCTAACCCTCAGCATGCTTCTGTTTCTGCTGTTGCTTCTTTGCCTGCGGCTTGCAAATTTGTGGCATATGAAGATTAAATATATCCCAGGTGTATTGTTTTAGTAAGAAATAGCATACTAGAAAGTCAGATAATTCTTTATGCTGAACCAGTTGAATTAAATAGATAATGCCTGCAAGCTTTTGAACTGTGCAGAATTGTCTTGCTACCAACATGAAAAAGCCTCCTGTGGAATTCAAAAGTTCTTAGTCTCATATAATAAGGGGAATTTTGGATTCTGACTGTGGATCATCTCAGTTTTCAGATCTTAAATGAAAACAGTTGAAGGATATTATGCATGGTCCTTGAACAAACCCATGAGGTAGAACAAATCATTCATATAAGTACAATTGCCATGCCCTTCTCTAGTAGTATTAGAATATATGTTTCTTGATGTGAACCATCATGGTTCATTTCTGAACACTTCTGTCTCTAGCTCTGTGACCTAAAGTTTCTTGGGCCCAGGAAAAACTAGGTTACAAATCTGTAATTGAAGATATCTCTTGAGACTTCCAGTAAGATGAAATTATGACCACATATTCCTTCTTCCATGTATTTCTCCCCTTTCCTAAGGCAATATTTCTCAATCTAAAGAACTTTAAACAAACTTTAAGGTGTGTAGACTTTAACTCCCAGAATTCCCCAGCCAGGAGTTGGAGTTCACCCATCTTAAAGTTGCTGAGGTTAATTTTAAAGTTTATATTGGCATAAATCCTGAGCTCCTTCTAGACATCAAGTTCTGTTCAGCTCTCCTTGCTTCATGTTCACAGTTAAAACATCATCCAAGAACTCCAGGCAGTTTTCAATGGTGGCTCCTTACAGGGAGTTTTCCTTTGTTCTTGTGATCATGCCGGCAGAAATATTTATTTTGCTCAGCTTTTCCTACTTTATTTTTTCAACGCCTTTTCAACGCAATGGAATTTGCCTTAATCTGTTTTTCCATGCCCTTGTAATTGCTAGTTGAAGTTTTAAATTAATTGTTCTTTTCACTGATGTTATTTTAATTGCTTAATTACTTGTGAGTGATAAATGAAAGAGCTATGCAGATATGGTATATAAATGAATACGTAGTTTAGTTTTTTACTGCTTTGAGTATTACCTTATGACAATCAGCAGAGGTATGGAATAGAAGGTGTAGTGGCTGCACCTGGTTTCTATTCTTGAAAAGTACAGACAAGGCAACAGCTGTGTTCATAGCATGTACAAAGTCATGGAATGCCCATGGTTTATAGTTTCACATATTGCGAAACTGGGGACTCATGCAATATATGAAATCATAAACCAGTTTGCTCTAGTGGCTAAGTCACCATGCTAGAAAGCAGGACACTATAAGTTCTAGTTCTGCCTTAGACACGAAAAGCCATCTGGATGGCTTTGGACCACTCACTCACTCTCTCAGCCCCATCTACCTCACAAGGTGGAGGAGGCAGGTGTGTTGGATGTTTGCCACCTTGGATTATTTTAAAAATACATTAATAAAAACAGGATATAAGTTAAATAAATAAATAGCTTAAGACCCCAAGATGCTTGAATACACTAAAAACCCTAGGAAGGCTCCCCAAAGAAATTGTTAATAATTAACTTTTCATGAGAAACTTTTAATATGGAGAAAATAATTAAAATAATTAAAAACATGATTGGATAGTAGTTATATTTAAGTTTAATTGAATATATATGTATATTTAATTTAATTTAATTTAGTGGTTCCAGCCACATGGCTTAGGACCGGGGTATCTACGAGACCGCCTTCTGCCACCGATAGCCTCCCAACGACCTGTGTGCTCCCACAGAGTGGGCCTGCTCAGGGTGCCGTCGACCAAACAATGTCGGTTGGCGGCCCCCAGAGGGAGAGCCTTCTCTGTGGCAGCGCCGGCTCTTTGGAATGAGTTACCTCCGGGGTTACGCCAACTCCCCGACCTCCGAACCTTCATGCGAGAATTGAAAACTTTATTATTTAATTTTGCGGGACTAGCCTAAATGCATTTTAATTATCGTCTTTAAATTTTAAAGGGTTTTATGTTGGTTTTGACCGTTTTAGTAAATTAGTCAATTAAATATTCATTTTAAATGTGTTTTAAATTTGTTATTTATATTATGTGTACTTTTGTGTTTTTAATATGGCTGTAAACCGCCCTGAGTCCTTCAGGAGAAGGGCAGTATAGAAATTGGATTATAAATAAATAAAATAAATAAATAAAATAAAATAAATAAATTCTTGGAGCAAAGCTCTTCTATTATTCCAAAGACAAAAATACAATAATCATCATTATCTTCATCACCATCATCATCATCATATATTTGTGCCACAATCATTATTTAGGAAACATCACTGGAAAGGTTAATATCACAAACAAGTGACTCATTGTGGCTTAGCATACTATATGAATTTAGTAATGGAAGTGATAATTAAAAGTAAATATCTACCTACAGTGTGATTATTTCTTTCTTAATCTAACACTAAGTTACTGACCATACCTTGCTCTTATGTTTATAGAATTGGAATTAAAATTAAAATCAATCCTGGAATCGATCTCATTAAAATTTCCCACAATGGCCAACGCCATCAGTGTAGGATGCTCTGGGAACTATAAATGGCAGAATCGCTTAATGTTTTTTGCGGGGACTACCATTATTGCCACTACTTTCAGGAAGGCTAAACAGAATTAATAGAAGATGAAAGAGTAGGTTTGTTAATCACTCAATATATCAAGGTCATGCTGTCGTTACTTTTTTGTTTTTTAATTTTTTTTAAAAAAAATATCCAAACATATAAAAGAAATTCCAACAAACTACAAAAAATGCAAAGGCAAAAAATGCAAAGGCAAAATATGAGTATAAGTTTTAAAATGGATAAATTACATTTTTTAAAATATATACATTCACATACCTTGAATCCAGTCTTTACTATTTGAAATAATAGTGCTTTTCCAATTTCTCAAAACAATTCTCTTAGCTATTTTACCTACATAATATAACCAAAATTTGCAAATGTCTATATTTTTGGAACATAATTGTGTGTGTAGTATGTGTGTGTGTATACCTATACACCAGTGGTGGGTTTCTACCAGTTTCTACCAGTTCAGGTGAATCTGTAGTGGTAATTTAGCCTGGGTCACCGAACTGGTAGCAACTGCTGGATGGCCACACCTCCGAACCAGTTGCCTAGTCGCCGCTTGCTTGGCCCGCCTGCCTGCACGACTGCTGGGAAGCGGCTGGCAAAGAGGCAGTGGCTGGGAGGCTTCTTGCAGTTGCATTGAAAAAGAAAAAGCCACTGAAAACTACCAGAAGTTGTTGAAAAAGCTGCTGCCATTGGATCCACTTGCCTGCTGCATCATGCTCGGACTGACGCATCCCATTGCCTGCTGCATCAGTCCGAGCACGATGCAGCAGGCAAAAGGAATGTGCGTGTGCAGCCAGCGCGAAGAACAGAGTGGCGACAGCAGTAGCTTTTTCAGTGACCTCCGATAGTTTTCAGTAGCCTATGGCCAGCTGCCTGCGGCTCTCAAAACTACCAAAAATTTACTGGAAGTCAGCTTGCCTTCTAGACTCCGGACCAGCTGCTGCGGGAAGAAGGTAAGCAGCCCAAAGAAAGAGGCAGTGGTGGGAGAGGAAGCGGGGCTAGGACTGGCGCTGCTGAAAGAGGGGAAATGAGGTGATGCGTGCAACTGGTAAAGGGAGGGCGGGGCAGCATGAGGGGGAGGCCTTCGATAGATTAAGCCAGGCCTGGGTAGAAAATAAGTAGATAGGTAGAAATTCAAAAAAAATCCTACCTTTTTCTGTGGGCGTGGCTAGGTGGGGTAGTCATGTAGTGTTCTAAGTTCTTTCCCCCCTCCCCCTGGAGAGGCCATCCACTTTAATGAAATGGGGGTTATAGATGATGATGATGATGATGATGATGGAGACGTAAATCAGCTGAAGGAATCAATACAGCCGAATCCACATAATAAGCCTGCGCAGATAGACTGGAGAGGGTGTGGAGGAAATCACCTTAGTACCGTTTGCAGGTTCAAGGATGCTGTGTGCCACCGTTGTGGCTGCCGGGGTCACATCGCCCGGGTCTGCCGGTCAGCGCAGCCACAGAGGGTGACCCAAGAGCCCCACATTACTAAGAGATGGCAGCAAGGGAGGAAATTGAACTCACAGGGTAGCAGATGGGATAATTTCAGAGGCCCCTCAGTAGTGAATATGGTGGGACATCACACTGAACAGTCCCCAAAACAAAAAATTAGACTCACAGTCAACATAGAGGGGAGACCATGTCTAATGGAGGTGGACACGGGTTCTGCCACATCTATCGTTTCTTGGAGCACTTTAAAACACCTTGTACCAAGTATTTCAAAGAAACGATTAATAATCGTTTGTAATCTAAATTTGAGGGATTATCAAGGAAAAACAATTCCTATTGTGGGTAGTGGAAAATTTAGGCTACAATTTAAAAATTTATATGGCCAATTGTCTTTAGTCATTGTGGATGGCCCCTTGCCTAGTTTATTAGGGTTAAATTGGTTGGACGCTCTGGGTTACCGGTCCAAGGTATAAATTCTGTTAGGTCTTCTGAATTGGATATTCTGATAAACGAATTCCCCACTGTTTTTGATGGAAAACTGGGCTGCTACAAGGGCATTCCAGTATTGTTCAGCCTGGATTCTCAGTTTCCACCACGCAGATTAAAGCCTCGCCGGATACCGTTTGCCCTAAAACCACGAGTTGATGCTGAGCTGGACAAACTCATCTCCCAGGGCATTCTTGAACCAATGGACCATGCCCCTTGGGAGACGCCAATTGTGACTCCTATTAAACCTGATGGATCTATCCGCATATACGTGGATTACCGGGAGACCCTCAACCAGGCAGTACAACCTCATACCTACCCAGTCCCAGTAGTGCAGCACTTTCTGCACTCCCTGGGCAAGGGATCAGTGTTTGCAAAACTAGATTTGGCTCAGGCATACCAGCAGCCGCCTGTAGACGTAAGACAGCGGAGGCTCAAACAATTGTTACACACTTGGGGCCTTCCGATGTCGCCGCCTCCAGTTCGGTGTCAGCGTGGCCCCGGGGCTTTTCCAAAGCCTGATGGAACGGATGCTCCAGGGAATCCCCGGGGTCGTCCCATATTTCGACGACGTGCTGGTCTCCGCTACCAGCACGTCAGAACTGATGGAGAGACTTCGACAGGTGCTGAGTCGGTTCCAACGGGCGGGGCTTAAGGTCAAAAGAACAAAATGCCATGTCGCGGTGCCCCAGGTGGAATTTCTAGGATTCCTCATTGACGGATCTGGAATTCATCCATCAGCTGAGAAAACAAAAGCAATTGTAGATGCACCCTCCCGTCGAAATAAGGCGGAACTCCAAGCTTTCTTGGGGCTTTTGAACTTTTATGCAGTATTCCTGCCACACAAGGCATCGGTGGCAGAATCCCACAGCCCTCCTCCCATATATAAAAGGCACCACAGACAGAATCAGCAACATCCTCCACAAACACAACATCAAGACAGCATTCTGCACAAACAGAAAAATATCCACCATCCTAAGAAACCCCAAAGACAAAATTGAGTTAGAAAATCAAGGAGTATATGAAATCCCATGCACCGCCTGCCCCACCACATACATTGGACAAACCAACAGAAGAATAAGTGCACGCATTGAAGAACACAAGAACTCATTCAAAAAAGAGGAACCAACTTCTTCCCTGGTCCAACACTTTAAAGTCACAGGACATGATATTGACTTTAAAAAGACCAGAACTATCGCCAAAACTGAACACTTTAACAACAGAATAACCAGAGAAGCCATTGAGATAGAAATACGCCCACACAGCATGAACAAACGAGATGACACCTCCCGCCTACCAGCCATTTGGAAACCCGCCCTTATTGACAAACGAGTCCCTAACACGAGGAATGACACCAGACCCACACTCACAAGGTCCACACAGGATGTCACCACCGCATCCACCCAGAAAGCAGACCCAAACCCACACTGATCATAAAGCACGACCAAGGACCAGAAGCCAGACCGCAGCTGCAACATTAGCCATTTCAAACCCTCCAATCCATTCATGCAGCAGACTGACACCCACTATGAAGATGTAGCACGACCACAAAGCCAAACAACAGCTATGCAGGTCACCAGCTCAAATCCCCCTGCAGCACAGACTAGACTGAGTACAACCAACCCCCCACCAACACAGGACACACCCCCAGCCAATCAGAGCACAGAAAAACCCCCATCCAATCAGAGCACAGCCAAGCTCCCACCCAATCAGTTCAAACCCCCACTAGCAGTTAAAAGGAAGAAACAGCTGCGATCACACATTGCTCCCAGAAGCACGAAGCTGAAGCCTGAAGATGACGAATGAGACTTCGTCGAAACGTTGCCAAGACACTTCCAATTTTACATGGGAGAAAACCCGAACAACCAAAGACATACATATATATATATATATATATATATATATATATATATATATATATATATATATATATATATATATATATACACATACATACACACACACACACACACACACACCACACAAACACACAATTATGTTCCAAAATGTGTGTGTGTGTGTGTGTGTGTTTAATTATGTTCCAAAAATCATATGAATTAACAAGCTCTTCTGCAGAAAAAAATCTGATGTCCTTCCTTTCAAGTACATTCTGTGGGGTATCCAATAAAGTCAAAATATAATATTTTGATGAATCCATTTCTTATGTCAAATAAACCAATTTAATGTTTTGTAGAACTTGCAATCCCTAATGTTTGATTACTGGATATTCCAATTCTTTGTTCCATATATTAAAAATGACAGTGATTTCAATTTTAAAATATTATTTTTTATTATTTTAATGCCATCTTGGTTTAGTTTTGGAAATGGATTTCTTCAGAAAAATAAAGCATCTCAAGTTTCTTTGAAGCATCTGGTCCATACATGCTTGAGTGAACTGTTGTCATTGTTGTTTACATTACATGCTTATCCACGGTTAATTTAACTGTGGTTTTCTCGTTCCAAGTTTCTGGGTTCATCTGACAATAAATTTACCACATGAGCTCGGTTTGCACAACTTATTAAAAAAGCGATTGTCTAGCTTATGATTCAGGCTATTGTACAAAAACAGCTACAGGATCCTATAAGAACTGAATACTAATTTCTTTAACTGTTTCATTGCCTACTTCCTGCATCTAATGTGGAGAGTATGCAACATTTCATGTTACAGTATAAAACAGATTTTAAAGGCACAACTAAATGTGTTGAATGTCCCTAATAAGAAAGAAACAGGGATCCTGGAAATATAACTGAGCTAGCAAAAAACACTAAACTAGAAGATACTACTAATGCATTCAGTATTTTTAGACCAGTGTATTATGTGAATTGCAAAATTAAAGTAATTATGCAAACCATGGTTAATTATGTAAACAATGGGATAGGATTACATGAAAACACCAGGGGTGAAATGCTCTCGGTTCAGACCAGATCGCGCGATCCGGTAGAGATGGGGGTGGGTAGTTGGAGAACCAGTAGCAAAAATCCTGCCCCCCCTCTGCCTCGCTGTTCTTCTCTGTCCCTGAAGCTCTCGGTGGTGATATAATGTAGCTGCAAATGGCCTTAAATAACTGCCGCTGCGCTTCAAAGGGCCGCACTACAGGTGATCAGCGCTGTAGATGGCTAGTAGACCGATGCCTCTACTTTTAAAGAAGGTAGACTGGTGCGCTCCCAAAAAAAGGCAATTAGTAGATCGGTGCCTCTATTTTTAAAGAGATTTCTGTGTTTCTGTAGTGTTTCACTCTAACTACACAAACACACAAAATCTCACAAAGCTGTATGTGGCATTGTGTGTGTGTGTGTGAGTCAGTTGTGTTGTGTTGTGTTTTGTGTGTGTGTGTAAAGTGTGAAAGTTGGTTTTTGAGTTTTTTGTGGCTGAGTGAGATTCCTGCTTGTTGCAGGGGCCATTTTGGGTTAGATGCAGCTGCTTTTACACTGTGCGTGAGTCTGTTGTGTTGTGTGTGTGTAAAGTGTGAAAGTTGGTTTTTGGTACCTCTTATTGTTTTGTATACTTTGTTTATTATTTTTATTTTTTATTATTGGCCACGCCCACCCAGTCATCTGGCCACCAAACCACACCCACCAATTAAGCCACGCCCACAGAACTGGTAGGGAAAATTTTTAGATTTCACCCCTGGAATACACCTACTTTGCACTACAAAATGAATGACTTGTTTAGACTTGTTTAGTGCCCCTTATCACTGCTATACCAGAAGTTTGCCTCATATGATCCTCTTGGCCTTTTTTTTTTTTCAAATCATTGCCACCAATTTTGTTGGATCATAATCTACAGGTATGATAGCTATGCTATAGTGGGAGTTGTAGTCTAACACATCTGGAGCATGCAACTAAGGAGAGTTGCCAATATGGGTATACTGTATGGGCATATTACTCATGATGCACATTGTCCAAAGGCTTGGGATGTGGTAGTGTGTGTGTGTGTGTGTGTGTGTGTGTGTGTGTGTGTGTGTGTGTGTATGTATGTATGTATGTATGTATGTATGTATGTATGTATTTATTTAGCACCTTTATTATTTTGATAAATAACTCAAGGCAGCTAACAGGGCCGGAAAATGTTAAATGTCTCTGGTAAGCAAATGGATACAGATTGGTTCCTCCTGTTCTAGAAACAATAGAAAGAAGACATAGAACATGTTTACAGTTAATGTCCACGAGCATCTCAGAGAACAGATATTTTCCCTACTGTAAGCCTTGTATTGTAAATTGTGGGCTGCTAACAAACATATAGTGCAAGATCAATGAAAAAGATCCCTCTTATATAGACAGAGTTCAGATCATTTAGTATAATCTAATTGACTGCCTGGATGTTGCTTAGCAACCATTCAAATTTCTAATAGATCTACCTGGATGGTACTTATGACCCAGATTCAAAGTTATGACAGTTACCTCCTGTGACTTCACTTCAGGCACCTGTCAACCAGGCAGTAGTTACACTTGTTTACGGTATTCTGTGATCATAAGACTATGACAGTTTCATGACAGTTTTGCTAAAAACTACCATTTACTTTCAAGTTTTCGCAAAAATATGAAATAGTGATCCACTGGTACACTTAACAACTGCAGTGATCCACTTAATAACTGCTACAAAAAAGCATGAAATTTATGTTTTATGACCATCACAAGTGATGACCATGACGGGTAGACTCCATTACAGTCATAATTTGAGGACTACCTGAATGCAGAATTGTTAGATACTATATATGCAAAATATCTTTTATTGGCTAGATGTAGCTGGTGGGTGCGAGCACCTTCTCATAAAGTGGCAACCAAACTCTTTCACAGAATAATTGGGTTCACACATAATGCTGAGCCATAAGAGATTATCTTCAGATCATTACCGTATTTTTCGGAATATTTAATTTTTGGGGAGGACAGTAAGAAAAAGCTGATTGGCGGGTGGATCGGCCTCCTGGAATACCCCCAATCAGCTGTTCCCAGAGGTGAATTTTAGCAACAGGTTTGTTGGTTGTGAGCTCTGTGCCTTGCTTTTTTTTCTGCCTCTGAAACTTCTGTAACTTTTTCAGAAAAAACTTTTTTTTCTATCTCTGAAAGCCTCCAAAATAGAGCTTCAGAAAAAAGCCTCTGAAGCTCTGTGTGGAGATTTTTTTCCCCCTGAAACTGAGTTTCTGAGGCTTTTTTTCTGAAGCTTCTTTCAGAGGCTTTTTTCAGCCTCTGAAACGAGTGAAATTAAAAATTTTCCCTACCGGTTTTGTGGGCGGGACTTAATTGGTGGGTGTGTCTTGGTGGTCAGATGACTGGGTGGACATGGCCAATAACAATAAATAATAAAAATAATAAACAAAGTATACAAAACAGTAAGAGGTACCAAAAACCAGATTCACACTTTACACACACACAACACAACTGACTCACACACAATGTAAAAGCATCTGCACTTCACCCAAAATGGCCCCTGCAACAAGCAGGAACTTCACACAGCCACAAAAAGCTCAAAAACCATCTTTCACACTTTACACACACACAACACAACACAACTGACTCACACATACACACACACATACACACACAAAAGGCCACATACAGCGAGGCTCCAGTGACGTCACCCTCCTGCTGGGTGCTCTAACAGAGCACTCCGTGTTAGAAGATTGTCAAAGTCAGTGAAACAGAAAATAAATCACTGTTCACTGAGCTTAGCATAACCTCTGGGTGAAAGAGGTTATCAGAGTTGTGGGAAAGTGGCAGGTCTGACAGGGGGTTTGCTCTCAAGAGCAAATTTTCCTGGATTTATGACCCCACCGAATTCCACTCCCTCCAACTTCAGCACGCTCCTGTTTTTATCAGGAAAAAGGAGAGGGAATGTCGCTTCTGCTCTAGAGGACTTATTAAATTGATTGATATTCTAAGCAGACGGGAATTTCACAAGCGTTCGATCTTTGATGCAGAATCAGCACGGCAAGTACCGACTCCCTTTTTGAAACTTGAAACCTTTCTTTGTCTTTGATTAATTGACTTTTAAAATGGCGTCTGAAAGTGAAAGTAAAATTTTTAGTACGATGAAGCAGCGTTATTTGTGGATTGTTACAAACGGAGTTTTTATACTGAAAGGAGGAAGGAGAGTTATTAACTTTGAATTCCTGATTCTTTTGAAGACAGAATGGCAGCTAAACCTTTAAAGCCTTCTGGAAGAAGGGGATCTGAACCAAGTCTTGAGGAAATATGGAAAGAACAATTAAAACTTTCTGAAGATAGGCAAAAAGAGATGATGGAGAATTTTAATGCAAAAATAAGAGAAGATATTCTTATGGCAGTTCAAGGACTGAGTAAAAAAATTGAAGGATTGGAAGTGGAAATGCAACAGATCTCTCAGTCAAATAAGCATTTAGAAGACAAAATGAAAGGTGTTCAGAAAAAAGTGGATCAAAATGAAGATCAGGTTGTGATATTACAATATAAACTTATGGAAGGAGCTCTTAGAATTCGTGGTATGCAAGAAGAGCGTGGAAGACTTAAGAAAAATTATATCAGAAGCATTGGCTGAATTTATTGAAGTGGAACCCCAAGAGGTAGCTTACCAAATTGATAAAATATATAGAGTTAATTCCTGGATTGCAAGACAGAGAAAGCTTCCTCGGGACATTGTGGTTTATTTTGTGAAAAGGACTATGAGAAATCAGATTCTGCAAGTTTCATATCAGACAACTTTAAAAATTGGAGAACAGGAGTTGAAGGTGTTGAAAGAGATTCCTTCAAAGATGTTAAGAGACAGGAAGGAATTTGCTTTTTTTACACAAGAACTTAAAAAACATCAGATTCAATTCAGATGGGAGGTGCCAGTTGGACTGACACTATTCTATCAAGGAAGGAGATATAGAATTGACACTGTTTTAAAGGCAAAGGATTTTCTTTCTACAGTTTTGAAAGTCGAAATAGAAGTGATAGAAAAACTTCAAGAGACTCAAGAAGGCGTGGTGATCCAAGAGCCTTTATTGCTGCCAGTATTAGAGGAACCACAAGAGCAAAGGGTGACAAGAGGAGCCCTTAAGCGTAAAGAAGAGCAACAGTCTCAAAGTAAAAGTCAGGATCCCAGTATGGAAGCTGTGGGAGGAGCTAGACGGAAGATACCGGAGGAGGAGCTTCGTTGTCTGCTTCAAAGCTTCAGGAGGCCAGTAATGGCAAATAGAATCTTGTCATGGAATGTTAATGGCTTGAATTCAGCTCAGAAAAGAAGGAAAATATTTCACTACTTGAAACAATTAAAAATGATGTGATTTGTTTCCAAGAGACACATATAAAATTATCAGACCAAAAATATTTAATTAACTCAAAATTGGGTAACCATTTTGTTGCATCAGCTTTGGAAAAGAAGCATGGAATTGTTGTATATATCAGGAAGGATATACCAGCTAAGCTAATTGTGGCAGTTATTCAAGGAAGATTTATTGCTATTGAACTGGTGATAGATGCAAAAGACTTTGTTGATAGGTATTTATGCACCTAATCAGCAACAAGAAAAGTTTTACAAAATGTTACATGAGAGGTTGACCCTCTGGGATTATAGTTCGTTTATTTTATTAGGAGACTGGAATGGAGTAATTGATACAAGAAGGATAAGAGAACCTCCTCCAAGAAGATACCTATACATGCAAAATTACCAAAATCCTTTTTGAAATGATGGAAGACTTTGAGTTTAGAGATATATGGAGGTTACGGAATCCAGATGAGAGAGATTTTACTTTTTTCTGATAGGCATCAATCTTTTCACGTATTGATTTTATTTTAATTTCTAATGACTTGCTTTCTAGGGTGAAGAAAACGAAGATATTTCCGAGGTGTTTAACTGACCATAGCCCAGTATGGATGGAATTATTACAAGGGGAAAAAGGTGGTAGAACATGGAGGTTGAATGAAAATCTGTTTAGATATGAGGATAATGTAACTTATTGTAAGAAACAGTTAAAAGAATTTTTTGATTTTAATATGTACAAAGGGACACCTATAGGAACTGTGTGGGAGGTGAGCAAAGCGTTTATTAGAGGGATATTGATTTACTTGGACAATAGGCAAAGAAATAATAAACAAAGGCAGCGTAGGTATTTGGAAGAAGAAATTCAAAGGAAGCAACAGTTATTAATTCAAAACCCACAAGATCATAAACTTAAAGAGGCTATAAAAATATTACAGAGTCAATTTAATATGTTAATGGCAGACCAGGTGGCAATGAATATACAATATGCTAAACATAATACCTTTTGTAATGCAAATAAACCTGGGAGATGGTTGGCATATAATTTAAGGAAGAAACAGAAAGCACGTGTCATACAAAAAATAGAATATAAAGGTAAAGAGATATACCAACAGGATAAAATTAAAAAGGCATTTTCAGAATTTTATACTGCACTATATGCAAAAGACAAAATATTGAATAGGGACATTTATGATTATTTGAAAGATTATAAGGTTAATATTCTAACATTAGAACAGAGGGAGGAGCTGAATCGGCCCATAGCTACTGGAGAAATAGTGGAGGCAATTAAACAATTAAAAATGGGGAAAACCCCTGGTACAGATGGTCTTACAGCAACTTATTATAAAAAAACACAGGATGAAATATTAGGCCCACTTAAAGAATTATTTAATCAGATACAATTAGGGTGGGAATACCCCGTCATGGAAAACATCTTTTATTTCACTGATACCGAAGAGGAGCAAGAATGCTCTAAACCTGGTAACTACAGGCCGATTTCACTTTTAAATAATGATTATAAGATTTTGTAAAAATAATAGCAAATAGATTAATGTTAGTTTTACAACAAAGAATTCATACTGATCAATCTGGTTTTATAAAAGGGAGGCAGATGAGGAATAATGTTAGACAGATTATTAATATATTGGAATATTTGGAAAGAAGAATACTTCAGCAGCACTTATTTTTTGGATGCAGAGAAAGCCTTTGATCGATTGCATTGGGATTTTTATTTAAATTAATAGAGAAAATGCAATTTGGAGACTGTTTTATTAGAATAATTAAAGCGATTTATGGAGAGCAAACAGCACAGATTATAGTAAATGGTAGTTTGACAGAATTTATTAAGATTGCGAAAGGAACGAGACAGGGATGTCCCTTATCACCATTATTGTTTGTTTTGACTCTGGAACCATTATTAGATAAAATACGAAATTAATGAAAATAGAGAATTAAGATTAGACAATATGAGTATAAAGTTAGAGCTTTTGCAGATGATGTAGTGGTTACGTTAACGAATCCTATAAATTCAAGTAGATTTTGTTGGAAGTAATTGATAAATATGGAAAGGTATCAGGATTTAAAATAAATCAGAATAAAACAAAAGTGATAATTAAAAATATGTCTATACAACAGAAACAAAAACTAGAGGAAATGACAGGATTTGAGGTAGTAAAAAGGTTAAATATTTAGGGTCTATATTAGCTCATCGAACAAGAAACTTTATAAGAATAATTATGACTTGCTATGGCAAAAGTTCAGAATGATATGAGTGGCTGGAAGAAATTGCAGTTATCCCTATTGGGAAGGATTGTGGCTATTAAAATGAATGTGTTACCTAGATTTTGTTTCTGTTCCAGATGATACCAATAATTAAAAAGGATAAAAATTTGGAAGATTGGCAGATTGGGATTAATAAATTTATATGGCAGGGTAAAAAGGCGAGGTTAAAATGAAAATAATACAGAACTCACGGGAAAGAGGTGGTTTAAGAATGCCTAACTTTAAACTATATTATGAAGCAGTAACCCTTTCAGTAATAAGTGACTGGTTTAACTTAACAGAGGAAAGAATTTTGAATATAGAAGGTTATGACTTGTTATATGGATGGCATGCGTACTTATTTTATGAAAAAAGTGGATAGGGCTTTTAAGAATCATGTGTTGAGAAGTGCTCTTTTGGTCTGGAAAAATATTCCTATAAATTAGATTACAAGATTCCTATATGAGCCCTAGACATGCAATAGAGAATATAAATATAGAACAGAAACAGGAAATGATTACATATAAAGAACTTTTGTATGCTGAAGGAGGTAGATTGCAATTAAAATCATTACATGTATTAAATGAAGAAGGGAGGAATTATACTTGGTTTCAATATGGGCAAATAAGTGCTAGATGGAAAGAAGATCAAAAAATTGGTATAATGCAAAGGGAGGAAAATTTAATAAAGCAAATTAGAAATCAGACCCAGGAGCATATAAAGAGATTGTATAATGTGTTGCTTGAAATAGATTCGGAAAAGGATTTGGTAAAGGATTGTATGATAAAATGGGCACAGAATATTCAGGAACCAATAATGTTGGAAACATGGGAGAAAATTTGGGTTAGAAATGTTAAGTTTACACAGGCACAGTATTTAAGGGAAAATTTTTATATGATGTTTTATAGATGGCATTTAGATCCCAAAAAATTATCATGTATGTATCCTAATATCCAAGCGAAATGTTGGAGGTGTGATTGTGATGATGCTACATATTTTCATATTTGGTGGACTTGCAAGAAAATTAAGGTCTTTTGGATAAGAATTTGGTGGATTATTCAAAATGTACTGAAGAAGAAGATAAAGTTCCTGCCACAATTTTTCCTTTTGGGAATTATAACGGATTGTACAGGGATTGAGACTAAATTGATTCTGAATTTAATAACAGCAGCAAGACTGTTGATTGGACAATACTGGAAGAAAGAAGAGATACCTACAATAGAAGAATGGATATTGAAAGTTATTAATTTGGCTGAGATGGCTAAAATCTCAGCGTTTTTAAAAGACAATACGCAGGAAAGATATTTAATTGAATGGAAAAAATGGATTGATTATCTACAAAACAGATATCAGATTAAGAAATATCAGATTGCCTTTGAATAATTAGAAAGTTATTTTATGTAATGGGGAGGGGGTTGGGAGATGAAAAGCTTTGGATGTGGTTATTTGGATTGGGAAGGGAAAATTTTATTCTATGTTTGGTTTATGGGGAGGGAGGGGGGAAGGGTTTTTTGTTTTTTTTTTGGGAGGGAGGGGGAAAAAAGGGGGGAAAATGTTTTTGTTTTTTAAAACTCTTTCAATTAAAAAAAAAAAAAAAAGGCCACATACAGCTTTGAGATTTTGGTTGTTTGTGTAGTTAGAGTGAAACACTACAGAAACACACCAAATCTCAGAAAGCTGCACAAATATTTTATTTTATTATCTTATTTTATTTATATTTTTTAGATCGGGATCTCCAACCTTAGTAACTTTAAGGTTTGTGGACTTCAACTCCCAGAGTTCCTCAGCCAGCAAAGTTGGCAGAGGAACTCTGGGAGTTGAAGTCCAAAAGCCTTAAAGTTACTAAGGTTGGAGACCCCTGTTTTAAATAAAAGCAGCTAAATTTAAAACTTCCTTATCTTTAAATTATTGTCTAAAAAACAAAACTCCTTAAAAAACCCCAATTAACTATTTTTTAAAGCTTGTCCCTCTCCCATTTATTTACCCAATTGGAGGCAGGCAGATTGAGTTGCTCACTGAGGAGATGGATTGCAGGCAGGCAGATTTAGTTGCTAGCTGAT
The DNA here is from genome assembly GCF_028640845.1 of Ahaetulla prasina. Taxonomy (NCBI): domain Eukaryota; kingdom Metazoa; phylum Chordata; class Lepidosauria; order Squamata; family Colubridae; genus Ahaetulla; species Ahaetulla prasina. The sequence goes on along the minus strand of NC_080542.1, from coordinate 32,533,795 downwards.
GCAACTGATTGCAGCAGCCGAAGCAAAGCAAAGCTTAGTGAGCCCAAAAAAGCAGCAATTAGGTAAGTGGGGACAGGGTGATTGGGTGGGCATGGGAGGGGGCTGTTGTAAGAGGTTATAAAAAAAGGATTTGAAAAGGCTGTGATGATCAGGCAACTCAGCTGGGATCACCAGAGGAAAAAAAGATTTTTAAAGGCTCCTCTGACGATCCCAGCTGAAGTTGCCTCATCACCAGAACCTCTTAAAAGAATTGTTTTAACAACCTCTTCAGCCGAAGAGCTTGTAGAAAACATGTTTTTTAAAAGTTCTGGTGATCAGGCAGCTGGGATCGCCAGAGGAGCCTTTTAAAACCTTTTGTTTTTACAACCCCTTCAGCGGAAGAGGTTGTTAAAAAAAACTTTTAAAGGGTTCTGATGATCCCAGCCGAGTTGTGCGATCATCAAAGGCTTTTTTTTTTCACTTTTAAAGTACTTTTTACTGTTTTTACTTTTACTTTCGGCTGAAGAAAAAATGCTTTTAAAAGTAAAAAAAAAATCAAAACCCTCTGATAATTGGGCGGCTCAGCAGGGGCAGGGGGTGGGGCCAGGGATTTTTGCTACCGATTCTCCGAACCAGCCGCCATCGCTACCGGATCAGGCGATCCGGTCCAAACCGGGAGCATTTCACCCCTGCTCTGAAATCTCGGTGTGAGAGGCTGGGCGGGGCTACATTTGGAGTATAAAATGTACCCAGATTTTCATCCTCTTTTTTGGGAGAAAAAGGTGTCTTTTATACTCTGAAAAATACAGTATATGGTCTTTTTGTGAAATACGTGAACCCAGCCAATAACGGGTTTAATCTTTAGACAAAGGTGGATAACAACCCAGGGCTTCCTTTGTACCATTTTTGCTCCCTATTCCTGAATCTCCCTCTGATATTGCTGCTGTATTGTTCTAAAATTCAGTGTTAAGAATGAAATATGAGGCTGGAGTCTATGCTACCCTATGATAGAGAGTATGATCCTGGCTCCTCCTTACTCTAGAGGTTTTCTTCTGTCTTGTTCCACCTTCTCTCAGTGTGCCTGTTGCTACTAGTACCTGATGATGAGAGAAAAACAAGAGTACTAAATGCAGTACCTCTTCCTACTCCATCCTACCAAGACCAACACATCCCTTCCAGTGGTGGGTTTCAAATTTTTTTTACTACCGGTTCTGTGGGTGTGGCTTGGTGGGTGTGGTATGGCTTGGTGGGCGTGGCATGGGAAAGATACTGTAAAATCTCCATTCCCTCCCCAATCCAGGGGAAGGTTACTGTAAAATCCCCATTTCTTCCCCATCAGCTGGGACTTTGGAGGCAGAGAATAGATGTGGGCGGGGCCAGTCAGAATTTTTACTACCGGTTCTCTGATCAACTCAAAATTTCCACTACTGGTTCCTCAGAACTGGTCAGAACCTGCCGAAACCCACCCTTGATCCCTTTCTATGCAATTCGGCAGTGAGATCAAATTGCTGCCTATTTTATATTTATTTATTTATTTTTGTCACAACATTATATACAAGCACATATATTGAAAGGAAACAATAGGACAGGAACGGTAGGCACTTTTGTGCACTTATGCATGCCCCTTATAGTCCTCTTAGGAATGGGGTGAGGTCAATGGTAGACCGTTTTTGGTTAGAGCTTTTGGGGGTTTGAGAAGAGACCACAGAGTCAGGTAGTGTATTCCAAGCATTAACAACTCTGTTACAAAAGTCATATTTTTTGCAATCAAGATTGAAGCGGTTAACATTAAGTTTGAATCTATTGTTTGCTCTTGTATTATTGCGATTGAAGCTGAAGTAGTCTTTAACAGGAAGAACATTGCAATAGATGATTCTGTGTGTTAACAAAGGTCTTGTCGGAGTCAGTGGAGTTCTAAATTTTCTAATCCCAGGATTTCAAGTCTGGTGGTATAAGGTATTTTGTTGTTTGCAGAGGATCGGAGAACTCTTCTTGTAAAATATTTTAAAACTATTGCTCCCGAGATGAATGAAAAAGTAGGGTAATTGTACAATAATTGAGACAAACTGATCTTAAATCTAATAACAGCGGCAAGATTACTGATAGGACAGTACTGGAAGAAAAAAGAAGTACCTACAATAGGAGAATGGATATTGAAAGTTGCCAATTTGGCTGAGATGGCAAAAATCTCAGCCTTTTTGAAAGACAATACGCAAGAAAGATATTTAAACAAATGAAAAAAATGGATTGACTATATTCAAAGCAGATATCAGACTAAGAGTTATCAGATTGCCTTTGAATGATTAGGATGTATTATTTTTGATTGTTTTGGGGGAGGTTAGGAATTGATGAGAATTGTAGGAGTATAATTGAGTTAGGAGGGAAAATTTTTTAGCATGTTTGTTTTATTTTTAACTATACCTTGTGTTTGTTCCGGGAAGTCGGGGGGGGGAGGGGGGTTTGTGAAGGGAGGGAGGAGGGGGAGGGGGGAGGGGGGAAAGGGGGGGAAAGCTTTGTAAAACTTTTCCAATAAAAAAAAAAAGTAGGGTATCACAGGTTTTTTGTCATGTGTAGCAGATTAATACGGCAAAATTAGGTGCAATTATATATCCACTATTTCCATTATGCCTTTATAGTGAATGTAACTTTTGAATGAAATATATAGAATTGTGTTGATTGCATAAGACATTTCTTGAATCTCTCCAAACCACCAAGATCCTTAATAAGGAATCTGAAAGCACACTGGAAATTTCCCTGACCTAACACTGTAGTAATAGAGAATGTTTCAATGTTTGGCTTTTCCTCATGACTATGCTTCATGCTTACATAATTCAAGACAACAGATACCTATCTTTGGTAATTCACAGTATAACATAACCATAAAAGAAAAGAAAATAAGAGATGTGGGGAATCCATGCAAACATGCAACAAATACTATTATTTTATCAATCCATTCCACTGATATTGCTTGTTCCGATATTAGACCTTCAAAAGAGTAAAATAAAATGTGACAATAGGCATTGTATTTATTAAGACTGGTTTAAGAATTACAAAGAAGAAAATAACTTTCAAACCTGGTAGAATATTTTAACCAGCCTACTAAAAAATCTTGTTGTTGTTCAGTCGCTAAATTGCGTCTGCATCCCTACCCCCGACTCCATGGACCACAGCACTCCAGGCACTTCTGTCATCCAATGTCGCCCAGAGCCTGCCCAAACTCATGCCCACTCTTCAGTGACGCCTTAGTCTTTCCCAACATCAGTGTCTTTTCCAATGAGTTCGTTTTAAAGAGTCTTAGTGAACCATAAAAGTGTGTGTTCCTTTATGCCCTCTATACTTTCTTTTTCTCCAACAAACTGATGACAACATGAGAAGCTACACCTGGCAGAAGCTTTCCCCTCTTTGCAATTTTCAGAGGCACAAGCATTCCTCCTGCCAGTGGGGAAATAACAACCTAGAAGGATAATAATGGCAGAATCCCTATATCAACATACACTTTCCCTCTGCCACCTGGCAGGGGTGCATCTGAGGTTGACTGACAATGCCAGGATTAACCACACAATAGAAGCAGTGATAAGATCTTGCAGTTGGCCTCATCCTCTCCCTTTTTGGGCCCCAAGGGGATTTGCAAAGTTGGCAAATTTTCTATTCCATCATGAATATGTCCAGGAGAAAAGGATTAATAGAACCATGTGTAAAACCAAATGTGCATGTTGAAGGCAGAGTAAGGGGGTGGGGTGGGGTGAGACAGAAACTAGTTCCACAAAGCACTCAAATGGAAGAATTGAAAACTGGGTATGAATTCCACAAAGCTACATCAAGGTTCTTTGAAAGATCAAAACAGAGATATTCTGCAATAAAGCAGGTTCATCTTAGAAGACTGATCTAGGATGAATACTAAAAGGTGGAAATAGCATCGGTCCCCACCTGTTTTCTTTCTGTATAACATGACTCTTCACTAAAATTAGGTGGTAATGAAGTAACTTCATCTATTAAATTGCTCTTACTCTTAAAAGCACAGAAAAATAAAAGCAGCATGGAGGGGAAGGAGAGAGGGTTTATTTATTTATGCACGTCTCATTTTTCTGGTCAGTAGATGGCTCTCAAAGATAGAAAATGCAAATAAAGTGTAAAAATTTTAAATATTAAAACCAGAACTCTCCTTTACCTTAAGTTTAATAATTCAAACTCACCAACATGTTATAAATGTTGCTGAAATAAAAGTGATTGCTTCTGGGAGAAGGAATGGAGCACAAATGGAGCTGAGCTGAACACATCTTCTTAATCTGGGAAATTCCACACTTTGGAAACAGTGACCCTACTGGACAGAAATGACTAGATGCAAGAAAGGACTAAATCCAATTGCACAGTTAATGGTACTTCTGGTTGTACGTTTATGGGCCTGTGATGATAGTTTCCTCTCTTTTTTCACTTCTCACATTATCTCAGAATGCTAGGCTAGAGGGGTATTCTAGGAAATTAGTAGCTAAATCTAGTAACTGCATCAGAACTGGGTCTGTAGGACCTGAGTTTGTAGCAGCTATACAAAGGAATTTGGTGAAATGATTGGCCTTGATTTCAATTCAGTTCAAATCTTCATTGTCAGTGCACAACATATGTACAATGAGATTGGTTGAGCTCCCTCAGTGCACCCCCCCAACATGATACAACTCAAAATGAAGACAGAAAATCCCTAACCCAGTAATCATATTAATAAAACAGTCCTATTGCATCAGTGTGAACATGTTACATGTTATGCTAGTCCTGCAAGTCCACTGTACTATGTAGTTATGTTATTTTGTATTCAGGAGTTTGACAGCCCATGAATAAAAACTGTTCTTCAATCGGTTTGTGCGGCTGGCTATGCTTCTATATCTCCTTCCTGATGGTAGGAGGATAAATAAGTGGTGACCGACCCTGAGAATTTTCCTCACTCTTCTAAGGCAGCGAGCCCTAGTGATCTCATTTAGTGGTATCGGGACAGCCCACAATGTTTTGTGCTGTGCTCACCACCTTCTGTAATGTTTTTCTATCCACGGCTGTCCAACTGGCATGCTATACCATGATGCAATAAGTAAGGACACTTTCTATTGTGGACCAGTTAAAGGAGGTCATCAGTTGTTGTTCCACTCTGTTTTTACACATGATTCTAAGAAAATGGAGTCTCTGTTAGGCCTTCCTGGCCACCTGGATCGTGTTGTTTTTCCAGGTAAGGTCTTTGCTGAAATGGACTCCCAGGAATTTAAAGGAGGAAACTCTCTATACACAGCCCACCTCAATGTAAAGTGTGGCAGGTTCCCCTCCCTCTGGAAGTCCAACACAATCTCCTTGGTCTTGCTGATGTTCAGATGCAGGTTGTTTTTTAAGCACCATGTGGATAGTTTTTGAACCTCCCCCCTGTACGCTGTTTCATCTCCACCTGTAGTAAGACCTAGTATGGTCTTGTCATCTGTGAACTTAATGATCACAATGGATGGGTTAGACGATACACAATCATATGTGTACAGTGAATACAGGTAGGGATTGAGCACACAGCCCTGTGGGGAGCCAGTGCTAAGCTTCAGCGGGGTGGATATCCCAACCCTCACTGTTTGTGGCCGGTCCTTCAGAAAGTCTTTGACCCAGTCGCAGATGGAAGAGGAAAAATCCAAGTCAGTCAGCTTTTCGATAAGGATGCTCGGCAAAATGGTATTGAAGGCCGAGCTATATTCTATGAAAAGCATCCTGACATAGTTTATTTATATATTTATTTTGTCACAACATTATATACAAGCACATATAATGAAAGAAAACAATAGGACAGGAACGGTAGGCACTTTTGTGCACTTATGCACACCCCTTATAGTCCTCTTAGGAATGGGGTGAGGTCAATGGTAGACAGTTTTTGGTTAAAGCTTTTGGGAGTTTGAGAAGAGACCACAGAGTCAGGTAGTGCGTTCCAAGCATTAACAACTCTGTTACAAAAGTCATATTTTCTGCGATCAAGATTGAAGCGGTTAACATTAAATTTGAATCTATTGTTTGCTCTTGTATTATTGCGATTGAAGCTGAAGTAGTCTTTAACAGGAAGAACATTGCAATAGATGATTCTCTGTGTTAAACACAGGTCATGTTGGAGTCGGTGGAGTTCTAAGTTTTCTAATCCCAGGATTTCAAGTCTGGAGGTATAAGGTATTTTGTTGTTTACAACTCTTTTTGTAAAATATTTCTGGACTCATTCAATTGTATTAATGTCAGAGATGTGGTATGGGTTCCAGGCAGGCAGGCAGGCAGGCAGGCAGGCAGGCAGGCAGGCAGGCAGGCAGGCAGGCAGGCAGTGAGCTGTATTCAAGAATGGGTCTTGCAAATGTTTTGTGTGCTCTGGTTAGTAGTGTCGTGTTTTTGGAAAAGAAGCTACGCAAAATTAGGTTTACAACTCTTAGAGCCTTTTTTGCTATGTAGTTGCAGTGGGCTTTGGCACTTAGATCATTTGATATGAAAACTCCAAGGTCTTTTACAGGGTGGGGGTCATCAGTAAGGTAATGTCCATCAAGCTTGTACTTAGTGTTTGGGTTCTTTTTTCCAATACGTAAGACTGAGCATTTGCTGGTTGAGATTTGGAGTTGCCAAGTTTTAGACCAATCGGATCAAAGTCAAGGTCTTTTTGAAGGGTATTAGTATTGTTGGTGGTATTAAATAGTTGAACATCGTCAGCAAAGAGAACACAATAACTTGAGATATGGTCACAGAGATCATTTATGTATAGTATGAAGAGTGTTGGTCCGAGAACGCTGCCTTGAGGAACGCCACTTTTGACAGGAACAGGATTTGATAGAGCATTGCCAATTTTGACCACTTATTGTGTGTTTGATAGGAAAGCAGTTATTCAATTGTGAAGAGGTCCTGAAATGCCATAGGATTTTAGTTTTAAGAGAAGTTTTTCGTGTACTACTGAGTCAAAAGCTTTGCAGAAGTCTATGTAGATTGCATCTATTGCTTTGCCTTGATCAAGATTTGTAGTCCATATGTTTTTGCAGTGGAAAAGTTGTAAGTTACATGATAATTTTTTCCTGAAACCAAATTGTTTATTAGAGAGTAAGTTGTTTGTTTCAAGGTGGAGGGTAATGGATTGGTTGATGATAGATTCCATTATTTTATAAGTGACGCAGCATAGAGAGATTGGTCTATAGTTTTCAACTAGGCTGGGATCTCCTTTTTTGAAGATAGGGATGACTGTGGCTAGAGACCAAAATTTGGGAAGGGAACCAGTTGTGAAAGCTTTATAAAAGATTATGCTTAGGGATTCTGCTATATTAATTGAAAGTTTTTTTAAGAAGTATGCACATAGTCCATCAGGCCCAATAGATAAAGATGGTTTCAGTTTGCGAAGAGCTTTTTCAACATTATCTTCTGTGAAGTCTATATGTGTTAAGTTGTTGTAATCATTGCTGGTACGATTGGGGAATGTCGGATATGTGCCATCACTGTTAACGAAGACTGACCCAAAGAATGTGTTAAAGAGGTTTGCTCTAACTGTTTCATCGTTACATTCTTTGCCGTTAAATTCTTTTAGTGGTGGGATGGATCTTGATTCTTTAAGTTTATTGTTCACAAAATTATAAAAAGCACGATTGGAATTTGTATACAGGTCTTCTTCTTGCTTTGTATGGTAAATGGTGCATTCAGTTTTTATTTGGTTGCAAATATTTCTGTAGCGGTTTTTGAATTTTGCTACATGGCCCTTTTTGTTTTTTCTCCAGAGGGATTTTTTTTTGGATTGAAGTTTTTTTATTGATATGGGTAATTTTTTTTTTATTTTGGTGTTGATTTGTGGTACATATAGTTTGATGATTCTATTGATTTCAAGTAGGAAAACTCTGCAGTGGTCTTTGGCAGTGATACAGGTTGAGAATAGATTTTATAATAGATTTAATAATAGATTTCATAGTTTCTCCAGATTTCTTGATTGACAAGAAATAATGGATTTAACAAGATATGTAGGGGACACAGTGTCATATTTCTCACTTCTAGACAGCACTTTTTTGTGCATTTGGAATAAATGATGTTCATTAATTTGCCAAAAAATAAATTAACTCTACAAGGTATATTTTCATTCCATTTGTAGACATTGCCCCCTACTGCACACAATAGGAATTACAACATTTCACTAAGGCTTAAATCTTGCCTTTCTAACACACAGCCTCATGGGCTTAGGGTTACTGAAATAGAGAGGGGAGGTGGGAGAAAGAGGAGGAATCCTGTGCTTGTGTAAGAAGCATTACATGATGTCCTACTTAGCCAAAAGGTTCAGCTTTCCTATATAGTATAAAATTATACAGAGCCTCTTTAAAAAACAGAATATTATAAGGGCTTTCTTTTTTTGAGTCATCAGAAATTGCTACCTCCAGTTGGCATTCAATTCCACTTTGGGCTTTTCCCATGTCTAAGCCAAGAAGAAGGTAACCCCCATTTCTCTCCTTAGCCTTGTCTTGTGTTTCAGGACAGATCTATTCTTAGCTACCAAAAGATGCAGCTTGTTTATGTTGGAGGAACAAGTTTGGCCTCAGCTGACAGGGAACCACATGTGATTCCCTAAACCCAAAGTTAGCACAAGGCATGGCATGGGGTCAGGTAACATCTTGAACTTTCTTTGCTGCCTACAGTGACCTCTCTCTTGTGAAGCCACCTATCTCCAGTCCATCCATTACTAAAGACCTATGTTGGGCTCTTCCCTGTAGCAGCGTTAACATACATTCCTCGTGTCCTTCAGTTGGCAGAAAAATATGTCAACATACCATCACTTTATCATACCTTGAGAATGTGGTCTGGCAATACTGCTACCCTTACAAGAAACAATGTGGGACATTTCAGGACAGCAATTCATGGAGTATTCTCCTTCTTTTTACCTAGCATCACTTCCTAAAATGGGAAAAGCAACCATCAATTACTCTTCATATTGGTGTGCAAGGTAAGATTAAGGGTTTGGGTGCTTCCTCCAGCTTCATCCTGCACTGCTGGTATGCCTTATTGATTACTTATTTTTACTTACTTACTTTTAACACTGACCTATATCAGTGGTGCTTTAAACCACAGTCCCAGAAGGAAAGCAACCTCAGCCCACTTAGTAACAAGCAAGCTGTATAAGCATGATCCCACTCTCACCTGCTCCTCTCAGAAACCCCGTGAGACATTAACTCTAGAGAACTAAAAGGAAATATTCATATAGGCCCGCCCAGTTCCCGCAGGACTGATATTTCCAATCTCTCCAGTGGAGGCAGAACATTTATGAGCTGTGCAAGATTACGTCCTCAAGCTGCCCCCTAGCATTTCCTACCACCTACAAACATGTATTTTTCTTTTTCAGTTTTTCACATATTCATATCATCATGGCAATCTCTCAAGAAACTGGTAGACCATTGTTAAAAATCTGTAACATTTAAAATGTGAAAACTGGCACAGAAGTAAAACTATCTTAAGGAATGACCTCATTACTGGCAGGACCAGGAAATATTCTGTACATATACTCCTTTTGGAGAACCAGCTGTCTATTTAAATATGAAATATGAGCTACCAGGAAATTAATAAATCCATATTTAAAAATAGAATAATTTCTCCAGAGTAAAACTGATTGTGGAGTTTTAAAGAATATACTGATTGTTGTGGCAGTGTTCTAATTCCCCAGATGATCAATGTTTCTATTAAAAACCAGAAAGAGGAAAGAGGATGCAGAAACCAAGTATATGAACTTTCTCACCATCTGAACAAAATACCTGTAGATGTGGGGAAGGGGAATGCCTTTAGCAGGTTTAAGCAGCCAACAGAGTTGGGCAGATGTCTCTCCTGCCTATGTCCTCCCCATCTCTATCAACAAGCCATTGTAGATGGTTTATACAACAAGGCGTGTGTCAGAAGAAGAGGGGAAGCACCATTTTAATCGGTAAACAACGAAATATGACTTCTGCTTCCCACTGAAGTAGTCTGGGGATGAGATGGAGAAGGTGACATCATGAGGATGTCTCTTAAAAAAGTTAGTGAGGTATCATAGTTGTGCTGTGATTAGGACTTATAGATGAGTCCTTCGCCTCTAGTATATAGTGTATTAGGATAGAGCTACCCTATCTGGTATGTATTATCACGATGACTACAAGATGGGAGCAAAGTGATAAAATTATGGATATCTCTTCACAGCTATCTAATATTTATCTGGATTTTCGTAGCTCAAATATGCTAACCTTACAATCTGTAGTTGTAGTGCAGAATTTCAGCATATTTACCCAAATTTTTAATAAAAAACTTGATTTAAACCATTATTTTTCTTTAAATATTAGGAAGAATTTCTTGAGGATAACAGCTGTCAACCCCTTCCAATCCTGCTATGTTGCCTCACTGTGGGTTAGATGGGAGGGGTATTCTTAGGAGGGATGAGCAAACAACATCAGGAATGTATACTTAGAATATATATTCCTAATAGGGTCACTGAAAGTGTGAAGGTCATCCCAGCTGCTTAGCTAAAGCAAGCAGACATTGGGCAGTAGCAATATAAAAAGATGGTGAGGCTGATCATTACTTCAAAGGTATCATTTCATATTAGGTAGAATGTGAGAACAATAAACAATTCCTGTATCAATCAAAGACCTGTCAACCAGTGAAAATTGTCTCATAACATACCACTTTACAACTGGAGGTCCTCGAAGTGCACCAATAGAACCTGCATTAAGCTGAAGTTTGAACTTGATTACTTTTGAAGTAGCTTCCAATTCTGATTTGATTATTTATCTCATATTAAATAACTTTCAGTAGTCCCTGGAATCAGAAAATTGATTGGACTCTGGAATCTAGTGGATATGCAATAGGTTAGAAATCATCTATTCTATTCTATGTAATCTATTAAATCTCAAGAGTTTAATAATAGCAAGTAAAACTACTTAGTGTGGCCTGGGGTCTCGGTGTTATCCAGTGGTGGGATTCAGCCAGTTCACACCACTTCGGGAGAACCGGTTGTTAACTTTCTGAGCAATTTGGTGAACTGGTTGTTGGAAAAATAATTAGGGCAGAGAACCAGTTGTTAAATTATTTGAATCCCACCACTGGTGTTATTCCTAAGTATGAATTTGTTCATTTGAAATCTTGAAGCAACTATATTGGCGATTTTATAGGACTTTTGTTTTATAATAATTCTGATGGAAATATGTATAAGGGATATATAGTTTATGAGGTGCAATAAATAATTGATCACACATCCTCCAGTGTTTTACTCTAATCTCCAATAACCAGATGGTGGAGTTCAGTGGTGGGTTTCAAATTTTTTTACTACCGGTTCTGTGGGTGTCGCTTGGTGGGTGTGGCAGGGGAAGGATACTGTAAAATTTCCATTCCCATCCCACTCCAGGGTAAGGATACTGTAAAATCTCCATTCCCACCCTACTCCAAGGTAAGGATACTATAAAATCTCCATTCCCACCCCACTCCAGGAGAAGGTTACTGCAAAAATCCCCATTTCCTCTTAATCAGCTGGGAATTGGGAGGCAGAGAATAGATGAGGGCGAGGCCAGTCAGAACTTTTACTACCGGTTCTCTGAACTATTCAAAATTTCCACTACCAGTTCTCCAGAACTAGTCAGAACCTGCTGAAACTCACCTCTGATGGAGTTCCAGTAAGCAAATTGGATCCTGTGAAGAAGCTGGATTGTCTACACTTGCTCTAAAATAGTACTTGGTGAAAAGCAGCATTTTTGCTGAAACAACTAAAGGGGGACTCATCCTTTTAACATCTTCTTGAGAGGCTGAAATCTGGCAGGCATTTTCCCCCTCAATTTCTGTATGTCGGAGGGCTGAAGAAAAAGCAAAGATAGAGCCATGGGAGACAGAGTGGGCAGAGATAGATTTATAGAAAAGAAGAAAACCTTCTTTCTAATAATTCCTGATTTTTCTTCTTTCTCACACTTCTTAAGCATTTTGATTTTATAGACATGGTAAATTGTGAAAAGATTAACATCCTAAGTACAATGAAGTCATGATAACAATGTTACTTTTTTGTATGTACACACCTTAATTCAGGTTCAATCTCTTCCAGTAGTGCTTTAATACTACATACTTACCATACATATCTGAATTTAAAATTATAACAAGGCCATTTGTGTCCTAAAGCCATCTTCAACTAATCTCAGCCCAAAGATTGAATTATTTTGCATTTTGATAAACCCAGTGGTGGGATTCAGCCAGTTTGCACCACTTCGGGAGAACCGGTTGTTAACTTTCTGAACAGTTTGGCACACTGGTTGTTGAAGAAATCAATAGGACAGAGAACTGGATGTTAAATTACTTGAATCTCACCACTGGATAAACCTCTTTCTCTGTAATAAATCGGCAACATTTTAAACAATACAATGCATAGTTGCCTCGTGATATTAAAAATCTGTAAGGTGAGGCAGATGCCTGATTTTGCCTAAAGACAGGATTAGCTTTGTTAGTCAAATTAAGAAGGTCTTAATCCAGGATAACTTTTCATCAATAGTCCATCCAGAAAAATTGTTTTCAATGGAGATGCTCTCATTAGCTATCTGTTCATGCTACCCATACAGTGCTTTTAACACCTACAGCTAACTTCTCTTAACATTTTACTTCTCAGTCATAGTGGTGTAGGGTCATTTTTTTTCTGGCTCAAGCCTGTCTGGAATTCAAGCTGTTCTAACAGCTTATATTTAAACTTCACTACCTCAGCAGAGCAGAGCAGATGACTCAACCTCCAAGACAGTTTATATCTTGAGAAAAGAAAAGGGAGTTGTTGAGTTTGACTGAAAGAGGTTCATTCTAGGTTGCTCCTGAACTAATCAAAGGCCTTGTTATTTGCTCCACCCTCCAAATCAGATACACATTTGCACTAAAATACAGTTTGTTTTGGCTTAATTTACCATTTCAAGCCAACTGCTGGAAATTAAGATTAAGCACACCATAGCCTAACCCTAAAGTAATAAGAGAAAGACTGGATGAGAACAGCAGTTAGACTGTTGAAACAGCACTTGGGAACCCAAGATTCAGGTCCACAGTCTGCCACAAAAGCTCACTGGGTGATTTTGGGACAGTCACTCACTTTTAGCCCAATTGGTTTCATGTTGAAAAGATGGAGTGTTCTATATGCTCTGTGCAAAACAAAACAAAACAAAAACAACCCACAATATAAATCAAGCAAATAAATACTTGGTCATTATATTAGAGAAGACATTTTGCATTCACCTTCTATTTTTTCAGTAAGTAACCATTTACTTGAAATTTATTGTAGATTGATAAAAGAAGCATATCTTCATAACAGCATACGATCCTTTATAGTAAATGGCAAAGTTCTGTAACAATCTGTTTCTGAACATCCAGAATTCAATTCAAAAACATTGCTGCATGATTCAGAGATATCTGGTTGGATCTCATTGAACATGTAAATCTTCTCTTCAGATAAGGTTATGGCCTAGAAGCCAGTTTTGACGAAAAAAATTAAATTAATCGCTGATATTGATGATTATGTTTGTACAAAAAATATATATGTAATCCTCTTTTCTCATTTAGCAAATTTTCATTTTTTTAGAGGAATTTATACAAGAGTTCCTGTTTCTACTCATTAATGGAATTTTAATTTTCATCTACAAAATGGAAGGAAGAAAAAGACTAAGCTAGATATGAAAAAGAGAGGGCAATTTATCCATTTTCTAAAAAAGCAGCTGCTAGCTATATAGAAAAATGTCATTTAACCAACTATATCCTAAAATGACAATGCTTAAGAGACTCTTGCCTAAATATCTGAAGATAAGGAACTTTGCTGGATTACTTCTGCTGGCAAGAGATCAGAACTATTTGTAATTAAAACCTTGAAAAGTTGAAGTCTCATTAGAAGCTAAAAGAATTACTGATGAACATCTGGTTAAGTGACTAATGCAAGAAAAGAACTATTGGGACAAATAATGATTTAAGTATCCTATTTATTACTGAAATAAGAGATGGGTCAGAATTTAAATTAGTGAAATATCTGGCCCTTTCCTCTTGTTTTCTGTAGGTCGAAGATGTGGATGGCCAGATTTCAAAAACACATAAGCTCCTATTAGAAATATTTTAGGGTAGTTAACAATATAGTGGAACAGCTGCATGGTAGTAATAACTTATTTAAAGTTAACAACAGTTCCACAATCAATCTTTATAACTATGTCCTTTACTTTTTTCCTTACTAATATATACCTGGCCAGATAGCATTCAGATACCGTCATCCTGCCTATACTTACTTGAAACAAATCGCTCTGGGCCCAGTTAAAATATTTCAGATAATAATATTTAACACATCCCTACTAGAACCAGTGAGTACAACAGGATGTAGCTTATCTGTCATAGTTAAAATTTATTATGTTCAACTTTGAAGAACCCATAACTTAAGCAGCTAATTCTCAGACTTTCAAAAAATTATATAACAGCTCTGCTGGGGATGGGGATTGAGTAGATTTATTAGAATAATTTTTATGGCAGGGAGTGCTTTTTTTAAAGTTTTTTTTTTTTTTTGCTTTTTCTCAGTGCTGGGAAAAGCATTGTCTGAATTTCTGATTGTTCTGCAGTTATTACTTATAAACTTAAAAAAATGTCAGCCTTATTTAGTAAAATAAGCACTCACTACAGAAGCAGCTTCAGCTATATGCGCCTCTTAGATCTGAGAATTAGGAAAGTTGGTTTCTGCTAAGTCAAATTGTTTTTGACACTTTCTAAACCATGCTCAGTTGGATTGAGCCAGACTCAAAACACACATAAGCCCTAGATCCTACACAGGTGGTTTCTTTGGTTAAAAATAAGTATATAAAGATAATATTTGAGTGCTTCCTATAGTATTTCCTATGGCAATCTCTATGTTATTATTGCTAAATATTATTAAAATTATTATACTATTACAATTCAATATATTATAGTCTATTGTTTTTATCTATTAAAAGTAAAGATTTTCCTGTCCAGTTGTTTCTGAATCTCAGGGATGATGGTCATCTTTGTTTCTTAGCCGAGGGAGCCAGTTTGTCTGAAGACAATTTCCATGATCCTGTGGCCAACATGATTATATACTGAGGTGCATGGAATGCTGTTACCTTCTCACAGAAGTGATACCTATTTATCTATTTGCATTTGCATGCTTTCAAACTGCTAGGTGGGCAAGAACTGGGGCAAGGAATGGGAGCTCACCACGTTGTGCGGCGCTAAGGTCTCAAAAATGACCTGTCAGCTTTCCAAGTGATAAGCTCAGCGACTGTAACTGCTGAGGCATTGCATCCCCATTACTTTATTAAAATTGCCTATATAGGTAGTCCTCAACTTATGACCACAATTAGAACCAGAATTTCCGTTATTAAGATAACTTAAGTGAGTTATTCCCAATTATATAAGCTTTTTGCCAGTTTTTAAATGATTAACTGCAGTTATTAAGTGAATCAATCACATGGTCATTAAAAAAAATCAGTGTCCCTTGTTGATTTTTCTTGTCGGAAGCTGGTGGTGATCACATGACGCTGAGATGCTGCAACTGTTATAAATATATGCCAGTTGCCAGGCGCCTGGTTTTTGACTCTGTATCTGTAGGATGCTATGATGGTTGCAAGTATGTGTATCGGTCATAGGTAACTTTTTCATTTAATTTGAACAGTTGCTAAACAAATAGTTGTTAATCCAGAACTACTTGTAAACTATGCTCTACACTATTACTCGTATGCATCTACAATGGCCAGCATGTAGAATATATTTTACCATTTTTTACATTATGCTTTGTCTTGCTGGGCTTCTATACTTTCCTTCTCTTTTGGACCATCCATTCCTTCTGGA
Organism: Ahaetulla prasina; assembly: GCF_028640845.1. Classification (NCBI taxonomy): domain Eukaryota; kingdom Metazoa; phylum Chordata; class Lepidosauria; order Squamata; family Colubridae; genus Ahaetulla; species Ahaetulla prasina. The sequence continues at coordinate 32,518,006 of NC_080542.1, read as the reverse complement.
AAAAAAAAAGAGTTTCTTTCATTTGGCTGCTTATCTAATTGCTGGTGGTTGCAGAGTTGCAAAACATAGGCCCCCTATGCCTCCTTCCCCCACCTGTAACGAAATAACAGTTAAAAGGAACCTTGGAGGTCTTCTAATCCAACCCTCTGCTCTAGCAGGAAACCTATACCATTTCAGACACATGGTTGTCCAATCTTTTCTTAAAAACCTCCAGTGTTGGAGCATCTACAACTTCTGGAGGCAAGATTTTCAATGATTAATTGTTCTATCAGGAAATTTCTCCTTATTTCTAGATTGCTTCTGTCATTAGTTTTCATCCATTAATTCTTGTTCTGCCTTCAGATGGCTTTGGAGAATAGGTTGATCTCCTTGTCTTTTGTGGCAGCCCTTTAGATATTGAAACACTGCTATCATGGCACCCCTATTTCCTTCTTTTCTTGTTCTACCCTCAGGTGCTTTGGAGAACAGCCCGACTCCCTCTTCTTTGTGGCAACCCCTGAGATATTGGAACACTGCTATCATGTCTCCCCTAGTCCTTCTTTTCATTAAACTAGGCATACCCAATTCCTGCAACCGTTCTTCATATATTTTAGCTTCCAGTCCCCTTTTCTCTGCATTCTTTCTAGAGTCTCAACATCTTTTTTATATCATGGCAACCAAAACCAGATGCAATATTCCCAAGTGTAGTCTTACCAAGACATTATAAAGTGGTACTAACACTTCACATGATTTTGATTCTGTCCCTCTGTTAATACAGCCTATGGCTGCAATGGCTTTTTTGGCAGCTGCAGCACACTGCTAGCTCATATATAAGTGATTGTCCACCAGAACTCTAGGACCTCTTTTGTGTATTGAACCAGGGATCATTATTCTATATCCATGCATTTTATTTTTCTAAACTTAATATAGACACTTATTTTTCTCACCATCGAATTTTATTTTATTAGATAGAGCCCAGTGTTCAAGTCTGCCGAGATCCTTCTGTATCTTGAGCCTATCTTCTGGAGTGTTGGTTACTCCTGCCAGCTTGGTATTGTCTGCAGATTTAATGAGTTCCTCCCCTATCCCCTCATTAAAGTTGCAGCTTTACTGGCAGCTCTGCCTAGGCCAGCATTTCCCAACTTTAGCCAATTTAAGATGTATGGACTTCAATTCCCAGAGTAGCATTGTTGGCTGGAGTATTCTGGTAGTTGAAGTTCACTCATCTTAAAATGGCTAAGGAGGAAAAGAGGGCAGCACAAGTACCTGCAATTTTGTTCAAGCCACCTCTTCTTCCACATGCTGATGACTGCAGTGCTGCAGGCTTTCAATCAGGTGTTTTAGCTGCACGCAAAGCAATTGAGCTGAGACCTGCCTGAAAGATCCGGGTGCCCACCTGCAATGTAGTTTTAATAGGACATATATAATGCATGATAACATTTGACAGTGATACTAGTGAACCTGCCAATTCATTTTAACCAAAGAAACCAAAGAAACTATAGACAATGAAGCATTTACTTTACCATTAACATTTGATTCAAAGTACTATGGAAGAGAAGGTTAGCAAAAACTAGTCCAATATCCTTTTTCCATCAATGCATAATTATTATTTGCTGGAAAAATTGTGGAGACTTCAACATTGACGGTACTGTGCCAAAAAAAAAAGGGGGGGGAACACTTCCATGTTATACTGATGAATGTAAAGTTTATCAGTCTAGCACAGTGGTTCCCAATGTGGGGCCCATGCCCCACAGGGGGGCAATTTGATTTTAATGGAGGCAATTCGAAAATGAGCTATTAACTGAATTTTTGAAAGCCTGCTAAATGTTCTTATATATTTGTGATGAAACAGCTGTGTTTCATTTACCTATCGTTGTCTTTGTTAAAGTGCATTTCCTAGGACGTGGTCTGAAAAGGATATCCCAACTGGGGGGAGGAAGAGGGAGCAACTGCCAGCCAATCAAAAGTTAAGGCTCATGGGACTGGCAGTCTCTCTCTCTTTCCTGTGGGCTTTGCTGCTGGGTGGTTGCGGGGAGAGCTGCTCTGTGGGTGGGGGGGGACAGGTGGATGGCTGCTGGGGGAAGCCCAGCAGTGAGGATACAGAACCAGGACCCAAGTTTAAATTAGAAATTGTTAGATTTACAGTTATTTTTAACCTGTGTTTTCCCAGGCCGTGTTTTACAAGACTTTTCCTTTCAAAACAATCTGGGACTGGGCCACGCATGTGTAGGCCTTGCTAGGCCTGTGTGATTCAGCTCCACCTACTGAACTACCAAAGCATTTCCCCACTGAGCGGGCGAGTAGGGGGATCATAGATTACAACCCCCCTTTCATTCATGACAATCTTATTATTCATAAATTAAGCTAAGAATGTTTTTTTTTTAATTTCCCTCTTTCTGCACCATTTTCTTTTAATAGTTATTTCTTATTATGGCATGGCTTTGTGATGAGATAGAAACCTATTTTGCAAGAAAACTGCTGTTACCATTCCCATCTTCATATTTAGTGCTGTAAATCAGGGGTCTCCAACCTTGGTAACTTTAAGCCTCGAGGACTTCAACCAGCGTGCCTACCGTTCCTGTCCTAAAGTTCCTTTTGATTGTATCCAATTTCGTATAGTTATTACATACGTATGCTTTTATATATATGCTTATATATCGTATAGTTATTTCATGCTTTTGCTTATATATACTGTTGTGACAAATAAATAAAATAAAAATAAAAACTCCCAGAAGTCCACCAGGCTTTAAGTTGCCAAGGTTGGAGACCCCTGCTGTAAATGATTTGCAGTCGAAAAGAAATAGACTGGATATCATTGAATGAGGGACTTGAGAATGACACTGACTAATTTGGACCCTAAGATAAAATCTCTCTGCAGCAGGCATCAAGCACAAGGATCTCACTAACTATGTGGTACCTTGCACAGTAGTAACTGAGAGGGATCTTGGAGTCCTAGTGGACAACCATTTAGATATGAGCCAGCAGTGTGCAGCAGCTGCCAAAAAAGCCAACACAGTTCTGGGCTGTATAAACAGAGGGATAGAATCAAGATCACGTGAAGTGTTAGTGCCACTTTATAATGCCTTGGTAAGGCCACACTTGGAATACTGCATTCACTTTTGGTCGCCACGATGTAAAAAAGATGTTGAGACTCTAGAAAGAGTGTTGAAACTCTAGAAAGATGTTGAGACTCTAGAAAGAGCAGAGAAGAGCAACAAAGATGATTAGGGACTGGAGGCTAAAACATATGAAGAACGGTTGCAAGAACTCGGTATGCCTAGTTTAATGAAAAGAAGGACTGGGGAGACATGATAGCAGTGTTCCAATATCTCAGGGGTTGCCACAAAGAAGAGGGAGTCAAACTATTCTCCAAAGCACCTGAGGGTAGAACAAGAAGCAATGGGTGGAAACTGGTCAAGGAGATATGCAACTTAGAACTAAGGAGAAATTTCCTGACAGTTAGAACAATTAATTAGTGGAACAACTTGCCTGCAGAAGTTGTAAATCAGGGGTGTCCAAACTTGGTCCCTTTAAGACTTGTGGACTTCAACTCCCAGAGTTCCTCAGCCAGCTTTGCTGGCTGAGGGACTCTGGGAGTTGAAGTCCACAAGCTTTGCTGGCTGAGGGACTCTGGGAGTTGAAGTCCACAAGTCTTAAAGGGACCAAGTTTGGACACCCCTGTTGTAAATGCTCCAACACTGGAAATGTTTAAGAAAATGTTGGATGACCATTTGTCTGAAATGGTGTAGGGTTTCCTGCCTGGGCAGGGGTTGGACTAGAAGACCTCCAAGGTCCCTTCCAACTCTGATATTATTATTATTATTATTATTATTATTATTATTATTATTATTATTATTATTATTATTATTATTATTATTTAACTAAAGCTACAATCCCACATTTTCCCAGGAGTAAGCCCCATTGAAGACAATGGTACTTACTTCTGAGTAGACATGCATAGGATTGCATTGTAAATATGATCTTGAGTGAGCTCAAATTGTATTTTGAATTTGTTAGGTGCTTTTATTTTAATATATATATAGTAATTAATATGATCAAAGTATTACAGAAAAAGCTTTCATTAAAATTATTTTATATTTATGCATTTCAGGTCTCTATTATGTTTTGAAACTTTATTTGCTGTTTTTTCATATCTCTTAATACTATTATTTTTTAAGTTCCTCAGTACTTCTGTCTTTTCATTCTTTTATTTTTCTCTTTCATGGATTGCACGTTCTTTGGAATCTTGTTTAAACCAAGTTAATGGCCTTTTAGACGTCCTCCGCATGAGTAGGAGTTCACTTTCTGAATAATAAGAATTATATGTGGGGGGGGGGCACATCAGGATTTTAGAGATGCTTAGGTGGGGCATGGCCAAAAAAAGGTTGGGAACCACTGGTCTAGAGCAAATATGGAGCATCCCTAATGACTTTTTACAAGGCTCATCATGGGGAATGCTGGAAGTTGCCCTTTAGCAATATCAGAAAGGCAACAGATTTCTCAACCCACGTCCAACAGGTATTTATAATTACCTCATTATCCAACAAAAGCTGTAGCAGCTTCCATCTGGATCCCAGCTTTGGAATGCTTGCATATGTTAATTTCTTCCAAATATTTTCTAAACTTTTACTCTAATCTTATATCCACAATAGTTGAGTAATTAATGCAAATACATTTATGGATGGTACCATTTATAGATATAGCCACTGTGACTGTTCTTAGCAACTATAGTGCAATTGTTTTGGTCATAAATTACACCACTTACTGAAATTATACAGATAAATTACATGCTCCTCAAAATGTTTAAATTACAGCTGGCCCAGGAAGTACCCTACTTGTTAAAAGGGATCATTGTCACCTATGTTCCTGGTAGAGGCACTATACTTCTAAACAGCTACATGATCTACATACTGTATCATGTAACTTTAAGATTACTTCACACAGAGCATTTATGAGCGACAAGGTGGTAATTCTCACCAGAGTAATTATTTTCTTCTTGCGCTCACTTTCATTGTTAATAAGCTTGCCTTTGCATAATACACAGAAGGCAGATAGATGTTTCTTCTCCCCTCACACACACAATGGTAAAATAGAGAAGGGAACTTGCAGGAAATTTAGGACAAATAAAGTTAATTTCTTAATCTGTAGAATTTCCTTTGCAAGCTATAATAAAAAGTCCTATTTTAAGAAGAGACAAATTTATAAGCAGGGTTCTCTTAGTACATTCCCGCCTGGACTACTGTAATGCTTTTTACATGGGGCTCCCCTTGAAGAGCACCCGGAGGCTCCAACTGGTTCAGAATGCGGCCGCGTGGGTAATAGTGGGAACAACCCGAGCCTCCCATGTAACACCTGTCCTGCATGAGCTGCACTGGCTTCCGGTAGTTTTCCGGGTGCAATTCAAGGTGTTGGTTATCACCTTTAAAGCGCTCCATGGCATAGGACTGGGTTATTTACGAGACTGCCTGCTGCTACCAATAGCCTCCCATCGACCCATGCGCTCCCATAGAGAGGGTCTCCTCAGGGTGCTGTCAGTCAAACAATGTAGACTGGCGACTCCCAGGGAGAGAAACTTGTCTGTGGGAGCTCCTGCCCTCTGGAACGAGGATACATCAACTTCCTGACCTCCGGACCTTCCGCCGCGAGCTAAAGACTTTTCTATTTCATCGTGCAGGGCTGGCTTAATGACGTTTTTATTGGGGTTTTATTATAGTCTTATATTCCTTCAGCCTTTAATTTAAGTAGTTTTTAAATGGTTTTTAACTTTTTTGAGTTGTGCTTTTACCTTGGCTGTAAACCGCCCTGAGTTCTTCGGGAGAAGGGCGGTATATAAATAAAATAAAATAAATAAATAAATAATTTAACCATAGTGTGTTTTATTTGTCTTATTTTTCAGCAACAAACACTATTTACAAACCTTGTTTTAAACACAGCTTGTCATTAAGTTTAAAATTATATTTCTGTAGTGTTTATGCTCTGCCCATTTCTTTCATGTTCTAGTAGAAAACAGGAATTCTTTATAAAACTCAATTATATCACTCATATGTTACAACTATATTAAAGAGTTGGTTTACTGCCAAGTCAAACCTCAGTCAGTTGCTCAGTCAGCTGTATTTTTTGAAACACTGGACATCAACTCCCAAACATCCCAAGTTTATGGGAGCCAAAGTCCAACTTACTCAGACAGCACCATTACTGGAAAACAGATACTGGGGTAGATAGATGTTGGTCTGGTCCAGCAGGCTCTTGTTATGTTCACTTTGGCTGACCCATTCCATTTGCTGAACCTTCTCTTTCCAAGAGGAAGATGCATGAATCCTGTCTTCCTTTGCACCTCTTCGCCCTGCCTATACTTGTTAACAACATATTCTACATAGCATTACTTTGTCATTACATTCCTGATCTAAGAAATGGGCATATTTTTTTAACTTACCACAATATCAACTTGCCAGCCATTTCTATTGTATTCCATTTCTGTTGAGATATTTGTAGCCTCAGTACTCACTCACACTATTGTTCAGATTCACTTATTCACACTCTGTCCTTTAAGCTTGAGCTCAAGAAGCTTTTTTTATTTATATAGTTCTCTTTGCCCTACTTTAAGATAAAACAAACATATTTAAGAGAAAGTGCTGTTGTTTGACCAAAAATGTAAACTCTTCGCTTTCTCTTGTTTTAAGACTAGTGTAATACAAATATTATTAAGACAGATAAAAGTATCTGGGAAATGGGGGTTAGAGAGGTCTTTCTCTTTTTCAGTTTCACTTTCCCCCCAGCTGATGGGTATTTATTATTAAGACTTTCAGAACCACCCTCACTTCCATTCCCCATGAATATTTCATGGGATAACTAAAACAAGGATTTACCTTTAACCCAATCATTCCCAGTTTAGTGCCCTCTATAACTATTGGTCTACAGGTTTAAAAATTCCACCCAGAAAGAATGGAGCTGTAATCCAGTGAACATGGAAGAGATCAAGTTGGTATTTTAAAAAATATGAAGTAAAAGAAACTGCTTGAGAATAGGTATCAGAAGGTTAACCTGAATTAAAAGCTACAGTTTTTAACAGTTATCTGGCTTTTGGTGGAAAAGATCTTGTGTTCTCCCTGAATTAATTTGACAGTGGTTAAATTGAAGTAGGAGGGTTTTTGTCCCATAACTATAAAAAGCAATGAAAGAGTACAGTGGATTGTGCATATTTGTAAGGAAAGACAATTGAGTTGTCAAGGAACAATTCACATTTTTGGGGCACCTTAGGTAAAAGAAACAATAGTACTGAATGAGGGATTAAATAATAATCAGTTGCTGCTCTTTAATGGTATTCTAAGGAGAGTCAAAGCACCAGGCTAGAAACCAGGAAATTTCTGCCTTAGAGATAAAGCCAATTGAGTGACTTTGGGCTACCTCAGGAAGAAGGTAATAGAAAACCACTTCAAAAAATCTTGTCAAAAAAACTGGACAGACTAATCCTAGTAGTTGACATGAGTCAATGCTGTCTCAAAGATATGCACAAGTGCACCCACACAATATCCGTTGCTCAATCTAAGCTCCTTTACCCTGCTTTTTTAAAAAGTTGGGCTGGTTAACAGGGTTTATTCTTGGTTTCATAGTTATATTAACTTATCCCTTTTCTTTGTAGGGGACTGAATATGGAAGTACAAGAATGTGCTGAGAAAAAGGTTGCATTAAATTTCAGAAATAAATAAAGTAGTTTCTAAAACACATACAACTACTACAGTTTTGCTATTGCTTAAAAAAACAAGAGCAATTTTCGAAGTAAATTCTCAGAAACATGAATGCAAATTATCTGTTGTATAATCTAAGTAAAGAAGTCCTATGTTAGGAAAGTAGGCTGATGAAAAACCTGTAGCAGTAGCAGTAGTAGTAGTAGTAGTAGTAGCAGCAGAAGCAGCAGCAGCAGCAGAGCAGCAACAGGCCTTCTCCTAGAGATGTATTTACAGTTCCTTCTTAGTATGATGACAATGTTGCCTGTAATATCCTGAATCAAAAATGACTGCCTGATAGCACTCCCTTATTTATCCCCACACTTGCTATTTGGGGTCTGCTTGTCCTGGGTATGTTCCATTGAACGATCCAGCAGATGTAACCTAAGAACACAGTACTGTGGTTTCAGGAAGGCATCTTCGTGCCCTTTTGAGTCACATAAGGATGGTAGGTAACAGAGTAAAAGGAAATAAGAGAAACAGAAAGATCATTTTTTGATGACTGATTGCAACTCCAACTTAGGAAAGAACAATATGGCAGAATATGTTTGTTCAACTGCCTCTTTGTGATTTAATTCTTTTTTCTTAATATATAGAGTCTGATCCTTTGGCAGCCCATTGTAATTTGTCCCGTTCCAAACCCTCCCCTCTAAATTAATCTCTGAACACATTACTAGTTTTTAAGCACAACAACAGATCAGACTTATGGCTCATGGCCTTATTATGCAGAACTTTCAAGTTAAATATGCTGAGATGAAGTAAAGAAAGGCATGTAGCAAACAAGAATTGCTTGGGCGGATGAGATGATCACACTTGGGTCACAAGACGTTTGTTGGGCAATTCTGAATTGCCTGTAGGCACCATACCATCTAGAAATTCTGAATTGGGTACAATAAGTTCTTTGTCCCCATGTTTCTCTCTATGTAGAGCTTTCTCATGGATATGAGCTTTCCTCTGGATGGCAGCAAGTTCTGGGGATGGTGGTGGGGTATATGGGCATGTTGTAATGTGGGTGTATTGACCTTGATCCTCACAATCAGTTTCTCGGTGATAAAAGTAGCTGAAGTTGGAGACAATGACAGGTACTGGAAGCGAGATAGTGAGTACTCCAGCAATGGCACAAAGAGACCCCACAATTTTGCCTCCAATAGTTTCAGGGTACATGTCACCATATCCCACAGTCGTCATGGTAACCACAGCCCACCAGAAGGCAGAAGGGATGCTGGAGAAATTTGACTGATCATGATCAGCTTCTGCAAAATAGACAGCACTGGAGAACAAGATGACTCCAATGAACAGGAAGAAGATGAGCAAGCCCAGTTCCCTCATGCTGGCTTTAAGCGTCTGACCTAGGATTTGTAATCCTTTGGAGTGTCTGGAGAGTTTGAAGATTCTAAAGACTCTCACCAACCGGATGACTCTGAGGATAGCCAATGACATGGCAGGTTGGCTTACCCCACGCTGACGTGCAAACTCTGTACCAAGGGCAACAAAGTAAGGGATGATTGCTATAAAATCAATCATGTTCATGATATTCTTGAAGAAAGCTGGCTTACTTGGGCAGGCTATGAATCGCACCAGGAGTTCAAAGGAGAACCAACAGATACAAATGGTTTCCACAATGAAGAAAGGATCTTCAGAATGAGACTTCGGTGGCATTGTATGCGGCACACTGCTATTCAAATGATGGTGGACAAGCTGTGGAAAGGAAGAAAGGAAAACAGAATGATCTGATTAATGTGACATTTTTCACCTCCTTCAGATTAATTGAGTTTTTATAGTACAAAACATTGATTTCAATTAGAGGAGATGGCTAAATTGGTGAGCATATTAAAGCAAGCTTTTTTCAAACTGGCAATTTAAGATGTGTGAACTTCAATTCCCAGAATTCAAGGAATTCAAATCCAGAAATCTTGAAGTTGCAAAGTCTGAAAAACATTACTAGAGATTACAATGGAAAAACACTCAGAAGGCTCTACAATCGAAATGGCTAGGCCACCATATACTCTTCCTGAAAATATCAATATTCTTCCAAAGACAAATATGTTGTATGCCCATATATTGAAGTCTTCACAACTGTCACATTATAATAAACACTGCCCTTGAATTATATTTCCACCGTACAGGTAATAACCACAACTGAGCCCAAAATTTATGTTGTTATATAAGACATTTGTTAAGTTTTATGACTCTTCTTGCCACAGTTGTTAAATGAATCATTGCAATTGTTAAGTTAATAACATGGTTGTTATTAACAGTTGTTAAGTGAATCTGGCTTCCCCATTGACTCTGCTTGTCAGAAGGTCTCAAAAAGTGATCATGTGATCCCAGAACACTGCAACTGTCATAAATATGACTCAGTTGCCAAGCACCTGAATTTTGATTATATGACCAAGGGGATGCTGTAGTTGACAGAAGCAGCCAATTCTGCTCCATTTGATGACCTTTCTTGTCACAGTTGTTAAGTGAATCACACAGTAGTTGTTAAGTTAGTAACATGGTTAAGTGAATCTGTCATATACTATAGAAATAATAACAACAAACAATAACAACAACAATAATAATAGAATCTGGTTTCCTCACTGACTTTGCTTGTCAGAAGGTCACAAAAGTGATCCTGGGGTCATTGAAACCATCATAAATACATGCCAGCTGCCAAGCATCCGACTTTTGATCATGTGACAATGGGGATGCTACAATGGTGGTGTGAAAAATGGTCGTAAGTTACTTTTTTCAGTGCCGTTATAACTTTGAACGATCACTAATTGAATTGTTGTAAATAGAGGACTATCTGTATTTCAGCATACCTAAATATCTTGCTATTATCAAGGACAGAGGGCTGAAATGAAGTCTTTCAAGCATGTACCAAACTTTATTTGATGTTTGACAGCCATCTGGCATGATTTCTGCAGAAATTAAAAAACAATCCAATTGTTCTATCAAGGGAAATGTTCAGAGCTCCATTCTGCACAATGAACAAGAGAGTACCCAAATATAACAGGGCCTGTGTACAATATCGTATTTTCAAAATAAATGGAATATAATATGCTTCAACATTTAAAGAAAGAGGACTCAGAACAACACCAAATCACCACCACTTCAATCTTTCTATTCCCCCATCCAGTTATACCAGACAATTTCCTCAATTTCCATCACCCCACCACATTGTTTTTGCATCTAAAGATGAAACCAGGATAGCACAATATTTACATCTCTGACAGAAGGGCAAGGTGAGGTTTGCCATATTGTATTCTCTTCATGGCTGTTCAAAGTTCTGGCTCAGGCAACAAGGTGAAAGGATGCGGGTAGGTTAGACATAATAAAACCTTTCATTTACCAGAATAGATTCTTGGCCACTGTTGCATACAATATCATTAATCTACTGGCAAAAAGTCTGAATTGTGAAATAGAAATCCCCTATTTGATGAATCACAGTTCTGCCCTTAATTTTAGGAGTAGTCCTATATGAACCTGTCTCTTTCCCATCTGCTATGTGAGTGGTAGGGTAGTCATGTAAGATTTATAAATTTATAAATCATGCATATGCAACATTCTGAATCCTGTAAAATGCTATACAAATATTAAATAATATTGTTCATTCTATACACATAAGTTACATATTCTTGTGAGATGGAAAAAACAATATGAAAACTGATATGCTCCAAACTCAAGACAACAGACTGGTGTGGGGGGGAGAGATTTCGAAATGGATGGTAGAGAATATGGGATACTATGTTTGTCCAGTTATTTGCAGAAGGAATCAAATTAAAGTATGCCTAAAGGCTGGAGAAAAGCAGAATGTCAAGGTCAGATGTTTCTCCCATCTCTGTCCTCTGGTCAGCTCTGATTTCTTGCCTCTCTAAATTTGACTTCTGTAGTGGGGCCTGCTTGTTCTGCAAAGGAGGGAAGTACCTGTTAGTTGTTTGGAATTTCTAAGAACAACATGGACTTGGAAAAACCCCAGGACTGGGTCTGTCTGTCTGATTGTTTTTAGAACATGTTGATAATATTTGTTCAGCACCTCTGCATGTTCATATTCCTGGACTCAGCATATAAAGAAAAGTATTTTTACTTCTTTGCATTTTCCACACAGTCTTTTATGTTTCATTAGTATTCCATCTCTCCTTCAGGGTGTTCAAAGCAAATCCACTGACCTGTCACGGAAGATCGATCTATCTATCTATCTATCTATCTATCTATCTATCTATCTATCTATCTATCTATCTATCTATCTATCTATCTATCTATCTATCATTTAGCTCTAGCAAAGGAACTACATTAATTGCCTTCAGTCGGCTCTCTATAGCTCATATCATATTATACCCTATTTTCTATTTAGATGTTTATGTAATCAAATTGGCATTATTCATCTAGGAAGGTATCAGCAGACTTAGGAAAATGCCAGGCCTTGCAGAAATGCACAAAATCTTCCATAGGCTGGTGGTGATCAGAATCCCCAAAAGTCAGAAAGCTCCAATTGGCACTGCATATGTTAAAATGGGGGAAATATAAAATCTAAAATGTAGGAATGGAATGACATATGCTAGAAAAGAGTGCAATTGCCTGGCATTCTGAATAAGAAAATTCCACACAGCAATATATTCTTACATTTCATGTCACACACATATTTTACATAGTACTTCAAAAGTCTCATATTTATTAGTTTCTGTACATTTTTACTTTTTGTGGATGATTATTTGTGTCTTTTAAAGAATGTCTCTTTAAAAGATATTCCAATGCATATTATATAGTATATATTGGGATAGATCTACTAACTGCAGATGCAACTACTGTACAACTATTTTATCCCTCTTTTTAAATCTGCTTTAGTTGTAAGGGACTATGGATGCATTCTTAATTTTCATCTCCTATTGTACATTCACAAAAACCCTGCAAAGTAAACTTGAAATAAACAAATGATTGATTTTTATTTATTTGTATCCCACTTTTATTATTTTTGCAAATAATTCAAGACATTGAACACTTCCACAATTCAAGAATATAAGGAAGAGAGAGAGAAAAATCTTTTTACTAAATTTCAAACAGATTAGCTACCTTTAAAAAAAAACAATTCATAGTGAACAAAATGTTGAACTCAGCACAGTTATTTTAAAATGTCACCACTGAAAACAGGCAATTTTTTTTGCTGGAAAAATCAGCCACACTCTGAGCAGGATTAGGATTATAATGCAGAGGATTCATTCACACAAATATGCATCCCTCTCCTCACTGATGGAAAAGATATTGACATCTGAAAGATACGCGCATGTCCAAGATGGCGCCGCGCCGCTGAACAGCTGTTGCGGCGACGGGCCTATTTTGGACCCGACCGGGTCGGGGGGGGGGTCTTTTTGACAGCTTGGACCCCCCGCCCGGGTAGAGGACAGTACGATGGGTCGGAGGATGGGCGGATTGAGGCGGGGCGGCTCCGGGTTCCCTCAGGAGGAGTCCCGGAGCGCTCTCCCTCCGGCGGTGATATGGGCGGCAGCGGCAGCAGCCCGGCCTTTTCCAGCGGCGGCGGCGGTCGGTTCTCCGCCGGCAGCACCGGCGGCCTGGCTCTGCTCTGCTCCGGGAGGGGCCTTAGAGCCCTCTCCCCTTTGACAGCGGTGTCGGTGGTGTGGGCAGCCAGGCCTTTTCCAGCGGCGGCGGCGGCAGCCGAGTTCCTCGGTGGCGGCGGCGGCCTGGCCTGGCATTGCTCCGGGAGGAGCCTTGGAGCTCTCTCCCCCCGGCGGTGGTGGTGCTGTCAGCAGTGGCGGCAATGGCGGCAGCCTGGCTGGACCGGTCTGGCGATGGCCTAGCCTGTTAGTGGGCGGCTGGGTCCGGCGAACTGGCCCAGTAGTCGGGGCCGGTGGCATGACCCAGCAGGCCCGGCGGGTGAGTGGCCTACTCCAGCTGGCGGCCTGGCTTAGTGGCCACAAAGAGGTCCGATGGTCGCCTTCTTTGCCACCTTGAAGGTTGTCCACGGGCCTAGGGGACGCCCTCCCTATCACCTAGAGGACGTCTATGGCCGTCTGTGGGGGCTTTTTGAGTCCTTTGCCCCCCCCCCTCGGACTTTGGGAGAGAGACGCCTCGTCGGTGGAGCGGCTCGGCCCATTAGGCGCGTGCTTCGCCCTCTTTGTCAACTTGAAGGACGACCACGGGCCATGTAGGCGCCTTTTTATCATCTTAGAGGACGCCCATGGGCTGGCTGCAAGGGGACCCTCTGAAGATCTTTGGCCCCCAGTTGGGTGAACTGAGGATGGTCCTGGACAATCCTAGCTTGACTATTGTAGGACTTCATCCTTTTCCCCCTCCCTTCGTCCATAGACCACCCCTCGGGATTGGATATGAGGGGTTGGTGCTCTGACTTAATCATGGCGGTTTTTCATCCTCCGCCTAAGAACTATATCTCGTCTTTCACCCGGAATTACTGGTGTGTCAATTTTCATCTTGACAGGTCCAGGATGGGTCTGCTTGCCGGACTCTTATCATGCGGCTGACCTTCTTGCCCTGCGAGATTCCCCTCTCTTGCGGGTTTGGCCCCCCCACATTATCGAGGGCCCATCTTGAGGACGGGTTTTGGAACCCCGAGAGATGGCATGCCAAAAATAGGAGACTCAGGGGATTTTTAACTAATTGTTTTAATCGGTTTTTTAAGGGGAGTTTTAATGGAAATTTTAAGGGGAGGGTGGGAACTGATGGGTTTGGGTTGGAGGGGTTGGGGGGGAGGGTGGGGAACCCGTCGGCGAGAATATGTCCAGTCCCAGCGCGCGCTCATGACATTATTTTAGTTGGTCCGAAGACAGGGGGGGAGGGGATTGTGCAGAGCAGAGAGTGTTTTTCCATCTGTACGGTAAGTGGGAGAGGCAGATATGGCGGAGGCAGGGGGCCGTATCGTTCTTTTGGAGCACGTGTTCGATGTATAAAAGTGATCACGTGCTCCGGCCCCCCAGTCCTCACTCGTTCCCCGGATGGTCAAAACCCTCAGAGTTTGGGTCTTCGGCTGATGCTTTGCAATGCCCGATCCGTGGTTAACAAGGCTCCCCTGATTTGTGATCTCATTCAGAGGGAGTCCGCGGACTTTATGGGCATTACGGAGACCTGGTTGGGCACGGAAGGGGGTGTACCCCTGGTTGAACTGTGCCCTCCGGGTTTCCGGGCATTTCATCAGCCGAGGGCCCAAGGTAGGGGTGGGGGGGTGGCGGTTGTGATTAAAGAAAGTCTGGAGCCGAGGGAGTCCACTGTTCCTCAGATAGCTGGTTGTGAATCCCTCCTTGTGAAGTGGGGCCATCGGAATCAGATGGGACTGTTGATCACGTACCTGGCTCCTTGCTGCGTGACTACGGCCCTACCTGAGCTACTAGAGGTGCTTGCTGGCGTGGCGGTTGAGATTCCCAGACTTATGGTCTTGGGGGATTTCAACTTGCCATCGGCCGGCTTGTCATCAACGGTGGTTCAGGAGTTCCAGGCCTCCATGACGGCCTTGGACCTGATTCAAGTAACTGATGGCCCTACACACAGCGGGGGAGGCGCGCTAGACCTGATTTTTATCTCTGGTCAGTGGGTTAATGATCTGGTTTTAGGAGATATAGTGAAGGAACCGGTGTCATGGTCAGATCATTTTCTTCTTCGCCTAGACTTTCAGACCGCCGCCCACCACCGCAGGGAGACGGAACCAATGCGTTGGTTCCGTCCCAGGCGCCTGATGGACCCGGAGAGGTTCCTGACGGAGCTTGGGCCGTTTCCTGAGGATCTTACCCACGGCACGACTGAAGAACTAGTTGCGGCCTGGGAACGGGCCGCGGCTGGGGCTTTGGACCGTGTCGTGCCTTTGCGGCCTCTGACCCGGCGTAGATCTCAATTGGCTCCCTGGTTCTCCGAGGAGCTGAGAGAGATGAAACGCCGGAGAAGACGCCTAGAGAGCACCTGGAGGTCCAGCCGTTCCAAGGCTGATCGGACACTAGTGAGGTCTTTTACTAAGACCTACCTAGTGGCAATGAAGGAGGTGAAACGTTCTTACGTTTCCACCCTCATTGCATCGGCAGATAACCGCCCAGCCGCCTTGTTTCGGGTGACCCGCTCCCTCCTTCATCAAGAGGGACGGGATGACCCCTTACAGGGACGAGCTGAAGAGTTTAACGGTTATCTATACGATAAAATCGTTCAGCTTCGGGATAGTTTGGACCAAGACTGCGGTGATCCAACTGAGATGACAGAGACACGTCTTGCTGATGTTATTTGGGATGAGTTTGATTCTGTGGCTCTTGAGGACGTGGACAGGTTGCTGGGGAGGTTACATGCAACTACATGCTTACTGGACCCGTGTTCTTCCTGGTTAGTGCTGGCTGCTCAGGAAGTGACACGAGGCTGGCTCCAGGGGATTATAAATGCTTCTTTGGTGGAAGGGGTTTTCCCCGCCGCCTTGAAAGAGGCGGTGGTGAGGCCCCTCCTCAAGAAGCCTTCCCTGGACCCAGCTATTTTGGGAAATTATCGTCCAGTCTCCAACCTTCGCTTTGTGGCGAAGGTTGTAGAGAGTTGTAGAGAGTGTGGTCGCATGGCAGCTCCCCCAGCACCTGGAGGAAACTGTCTATAAAAATTTAATAAAATAAATAAATAAATAACTCATGCTGACCCACAACCTAGCATTACTGCATCTCAGCAAAAAGGCCAGGCACTGAAATGTAATGAGGGGTGGCATCAAGTTAGCAGTGGGTGGTTTTTCAGTTGTCCTTCTCCCTTCCTGGATTTCCTACCATCATGAAAACCAGTCCCTCATTTTTCTGCTGAACGTGCTGGAGAAGGACAGCTTAGAGGTGGGACCATGTGCAGTAACAGTCAGTGGCTTCAAACGGAGGGAGCAAGAGGGTGATCAAATCCCCATCTCTGTTTATCACAAATCACATGGATTGCACACACATGTGCTGAACTTCAATGGCCTAGTTCTGCCGATCATTTTGAAGCCACTCACCATCACTGTGGATGTTCCTGGTGATGATGATGCTAATGATTACCATTATTACTATTATTATTAATCATCACATACCCAGATGTTCAGATTGGATTTGGCATTTTTGTCTACCAATCAAGTCCTTATCAAGTACCGGGATGTTGGACAATGTTACAGATATTGTCGCAGGATGGAAACTGTTCCAAGTAAAGCCTAACCTGCAACTGACTGATGGCAAATTTGTTAATGCCTATGGTGTTGAAATGGTGCTCCAGTTGTTTTGAGATTGCTCCCAAGGTGCCTATTACTACCCTTGATACTACCCTTGTTTGCATAATAATAATAATAATAATAATAATAATAATAATAATAATAATAATAATAATAATAATAATAACAACAACAACAACAATAATAATAATTGTTATTATTATTGTTGTTGTTGTTGTTGTTGTTATTATTATTATTATTATTATTATTATTATTATTATTATTATTATTATTAACCGGTATCATAGCTGATAGGATCCAGGACTACCTAGAAGCAAATAACATCTTGCCAGTAGAGCAGAAAGGAAACAAACGAGGAAGCAGAGGAACAAAAGATCAGCTCCTGATTGACAAAATAATTCTAGAAAACTGCAAAAGCCGAAAAACAAATCTGCATACAACTTGGATTGACTACAAGAAAGCCTTTGATTCACTACCACACAGTTGGATCATCAAGTGCCTGGATGTTATCAGAATATGCATTGGTAATTTCATTGCAAATATGATGAAGCACTGGAAAACGGAAGTGTTTATTGGAAGTGAAAACTATGGACGGGTCAACATCAGAAGAGGGATTTTCCAGGGTGATTCTTTGTCACCTCTGCTGTTCATCATTGCTATGATCCCCCTGTCAACAATTTTACAGAAAACTAACCTGGGTTATCAAACTGCTAAAAATTCACAGAAAATCTCTCACCTGCTGTACATGGATGATCTGAAGCTATACGGAAAATCAGAAATTGAAATCCAGTCACTGACCAATACAGTTCGAGTTTTCAGCACTGACATCAGCATGGAGTTCGGCCTGGACAAATGCGCCACAGTGGCACTGAAGAAAGGGAAGATCGTAGAAAGTGATGGAATTGAAATGCCCAATGGACAAACCATCAAGTGCAACCAACCCGAAGCCTACAAATACCTGGGCATATTGCACCTGACAATATCAAGCATGGGCAAGTGAAAAATGTGGTCAGCAAAGAATATACGCAAAGGGTCAGGAAACTTCTAAAAAGTAAACTGAATGGCGGTCACACCATCAAGGCTATAAACAGCTGGGCCATACCCGTTATCAGATATACTGCTGGAATTGTAAACTGGACACAGGCAGAGCTAGACAGCCTGGATAGGAAAACAAGAAAACTGATGAACATACACTATGCGCTGCACTCACGTAGTGACGTTGACAGGCTATATTTGCCCAGAAGGGTAGGCGGCAGAGGACTTTTGCAAGTGAAGCAGACAGTCGAAGAAGAGAAACATGCTCTGGCAGATTATGTGAAAGACAGTGTTGAACCAGCTTTGATGGAGGTCAACAAGAGGAAGCTGCTAAAAGTACGGCAAACCAAGTATCAATATAGGAAAACAGCGATGCACTCGAGTTGGCAGCTGGTATAACAAACCACTGCATGGACAGTTCCTTGAAAAGATCCAAGGAAAAGTAGATAAGGAAAAGACCTGGTTATGGCTGACCAACGGAACATTGAAGAAAGAAACAGAAGGCCTAATTCTTGTGCCCAAAGAACAAGCCATTAGAACAAATGTAATCAAAGCCAGAATAGAAAAATCTGCTGATGATCCCAAATGTAGACTCTGCAAAGAAGCGGATGAAACCATTGATCACATACTGAGCTGTTGTAAGACAATAGCTCAGACTGACTACAAACAACGTCCCAACACAGTCGCTCAGATGGTCCACTGGAACTTGTGTCACAACTACCATCTGCCTGTAGCAAAGAACTGGTGGGATCATAAAACTGAAAAAGTGATTGAAAATGAGCATGCAAAACTACTATGGGATTTCCGAATACAGACTGATAAAGTTTTGGAACACAATACCCTGGATATCACGATTGTGGAAAAGAAAAAAGTGTGGATAGTCGACATTGCTATACCTGATGACAGCAGAATTGATGAGAAACAACTTGAAAAAGTCACCAGATATCAAGATTTGAGAATCGAATTGCAGACACTCTGGCATAAACCAGTGCAGGTGGTTCCAGTGGTACTTGGCACACTGGGAGGTGTGCCTAAAGACCTAGGCAAGCACTTAAAAGCAATTGGCACTGACAAGATCACCATTGGTCAGCTGCAGAAGGCCACCTTACTGGGATCTGCTCGCATAATTTGCCGATACATCACACAGTCCTAAACGCTTGGGAAGTGTTCGACTAGTGATCGGTGATACGAAATCCAGCATAGTTATCTCGTTTGCTGTGTATACTGTCATTTTGTGTAAATAAAATAATAATAATAATAATAATAATAATAGATACATCAATAAATTGCAGTTTCCTGTAATAACACCAGCAGAACTGCAAAAAACTGAGCTACTTGGAACATCGTACATCTTAAGAAAGTACTTGGTTGATACCTAGGACGCTGGCAGCAACTCATATCAACCATTAGCACCAGTCAATGTTATTTGTGATGTATTTTTGAATGTTCAGTTGACTGAGTTTCATTTTTAATGAATAAAGTAAATAATAAATGAATAAAGTAAATAATAATAATGATGATGATGATGATGATGATGATGATGATGATGATTTTATCTTCAATTTGACTGACAGTCTGGGATTGGTAAAAACTTAATATTTCAAGTTCTAACCAAGAACCTAAGAGTTGTTAAGGTAATGTCTGAGTATATAGGAAGTTCTGAGTCAGGTGGTTTTTTGCAAAGTCAGAATATTCAGGTCTGATAAGTTAAAAATTTCCATGTATCTAGGCAATCCTTTGGGTAACAGATAACAGATTTACAGAGTTGGAAGGGACTTTATAGGTCATCTAGTCCAACCCGCCCCCCCCCCAAGTAGGAAACCCTATTATTGGTCCAAGGGCTCTTATTACTATTAGTACAACCACAATTGCTCAACTTCGATTTGCAGATTGTAGTATTTTGTTTTTGTTTTTCTAGATGTTTCTCTTCAATTCATGCATTCATTGCAATATCAATGAATCAGACTTTTTTCTTTTCCACAATAGTGATGTCAGGCATGTTGTGGGCCAGATGTCTGTCTGTTTGGATTCCAAAGTACCACAAGATCTTGATCTGTTCATTTTCAAGAACGTTATCAATTTGGTGTTCCCAGTAATTTTTGCTGCATTTGAACCCAAACTTCTAGCAAAGCTTCCAATGTACGATTCTGGCAACTTGATCATGATGTTGTAAATAATTAGTTTATGAGATTTTACTGCAGCCACTGATAAGGTGATCCACTGCTTCATCTTTCTTGTTGCATATGGCATTTGCTGTTGTTACTGACATGTTGAATTTTAGTTTTCATGGAATTGGTCTGCAGGGCTTGTTTTTGGATAGCCAAAATGAAACTTTCAGCTTTCAGTCAATAAGTGGAACAACTTGCCTGCAGAAGTTGTGAATGCTCCAACACTGGAAATTTTTAAGAAAATGTTGGCTAGCCATTTGTCTGAAATTGTGTAGGGTTTTCTGCCTGGGCAGAGGGTTGGACTAGAAGACCTCCAAGGTCCTTTCCAACTCTGTTATTATATTATGTTATATGTTTCTTTCTTCAGTGCTTCTCTCAACCATCTTCTTGTTAGCTTTGTATCTACCTTTTCTTCAGTGTCCTTCAGGTATTGACTGTGCATAGCTTCTTTTTTCAGTTAGAAATTCAATGCTCAATTGTTTCATTTTGAAATTCTGCTTTCAATCTGTTTTCAAGATATTTCCCTGGTTCACCTCCTTCAGCAGAGGTTCTTTTGCTTGTTTTATGATGCATTGTCATTAGTTTTCTTGATCTAAGTTATCAAGTTCTAGCTGAGTCCAATCAATTATTCCAGATGGTCATTGTATTACAAGCACTGCCCCGGTGTTAATTACCTTTCTAATATTTCCTCCATTTAGCTTTGATCTCAAAATTTTCTGGACTCACTCTATGTATTTTGTTGAAGTAATTTCCTTGACTTGGATGTGCAACAGATCATCTAAAACTCCTAAGTACTTGTACCATTCTTCTGGTGTTACTGCTTTTATCAACTCTTCATTATCAAGTTTGAATTCATCATCTTCAAACATTTTTCCTGCCTTAACAGCAATTGTTGCACATTTGTCAATGCCAAATGGCATCTCAATGTGCCTACTAAACTCCTCAGTGCTTTTCAGCAGTGAGCTCAATTCAGCTTTTGTTTTTCCAAACCGTTTTAAATCATCCATGTAGAGCCAATGGGAAATTTTCAACCCTTTTTTTGCCACTTCATACTCACAATTTGTTCTGTTCAAAATGCCTGTTAGTGGCACCATTGAAAGTACAAATAACAGAGATGACAATAAGTCATTTTGGAAGATTCCTCGTTTGATTTCAACTTCATCAAGTTCTCCACAGGAGAAGTTTGCATTAGTTTCATGGAAGTCTTCAGGAATTTCTGGATCTTACTGCTTAGTCCAAAAATGTCTAAGCATTTCTCAATCCAGCTGTGTGGACCAGAATCAAATGCTTTCTTATAATCAATCCAGACCATGAACAAATTTGTCTTTTCTTTGAATTCTTCAAAGTTTATCATCAGTTGGTCTTTGGTTCTTCTTGAATTTTTGCAGTACGCTTTCTGTTCTACAGGTAGCAAGATATCCATTAATCACTTTGCAATAATGCCTGTAAGTAATTTGTATGTTGTTGGCAGGCAAGTGATTAGCCTTTAATTTTCAGGTTTATTTCCCTTTTCTACATCCTTCTGAATCAGTCTAAGTCTGCATTACTATTAATCTTCTCATTGCTCCTATCACCCATCTCCTCCCACTTATGACTGTGTGACTGTAACCTTGTTGCTGGTATCCTTAAGATTTATATTGACTGTTTCCCTATGACTATCATTAAGTATTGTACCTTATGATTCTTAACAAATGTATCTTTTCTTTAATGTACTCCGAAAGTGTATGCACCAAGACAAATTCCTTGTGTGTCCAATCATACTTGGCCAATAAAGAATTCTATTCTATTCTATCAAAAAGGCTCTTCCAGTTGTTAGCCATTTTTCACTTTCTGGTGTTTCCAGAACCTGCTTTATTTGGTTTGCTAATCTTGCATGCAAACTTGAATTGAATTGAATTGAATTTATTTGATTTCTGTACTGCCCTTCTCCCAAAGGACTCAGGGCGGTTTACAGCCAACGTAAAAACAATGTTATAAATAGAGTTAAAAACATTTTAAAAATCTAATTCAATTTGGCTAACCCATTTAAAACTATTAATAGAAAAATGATAAAAAACCCAATTAAAACCATAATACATTAGGCCAGCCCTGCGCGGTAAAATAGAAAGGTCTTGAGTTCACGTTGGAAGGTCCGGAGGTCAGGGAGTAATCATAACCCCAGAGGAAACTCATTCCATAGGCAGGTGCTCCCACAGAGAAGGCTCTCCCCCTGGGGGTCGCCAGCCGACATTGTTTGGCTGACAGCACCCTGAGGAGACCCTCCCTGTGTGAGCGCACAGGTCGGTGGGAGGCTATCAGTGGCAGCAGGCGGTCCCGTAAGTAGCCCGGTCCTATGCCAAACTTGTTACTGATTTCAACCAGAATCCATGCAGCTCATCTAAACCAGGGGTATTCCACTCTTTGCTTGTTTTTGCAACATTTCTTTTGTTATGTGATCATCTTCTAGTGAATTTCAACCTGCTTGATCTATTTTACAGTCCCATTGTACTTCTTGCTGTTTTCCCAACAAGTTCTTCCAAAATTTCAGGGTATTTTCTTTCTTATATTTTTCCCTTGTTGGTAGCACCATGTCCACTTTTAAGAGTCTTATAGAAATGATCCTAGTTCGCTTGAAATTATGCATTTTGTTGGAACTGCATTATTTGGTTATCATATCGCTTTCTCTGCAATAGCTACAACTCTTTGTTATAGCTCTTCAACCACAACCATCCACTGTTTCACGTTTCTTGTTGCATAAGCAGAATTTGCTGTTGCTGCTGCTGTTATTATTATTATTATACTTCCTTTCTAGAGTTATTGATCATCCAGGAGATTAATTGTTCTGTCAGAGAAACAGATATATTTATATCTAGCAACAAGCCCCACCTAAAACAAAGTCTGCCTTCAAAACACAAAAATCATAGAAGCCCCAACAGAAAATTCTCAGCAGTATTGTGCTTCTGGTTTTTATTTTCCTTCCCCCTCACCCAGAAATAAATTTTCTCCCATAACTTGTTTTTGGTGGCCAAGAACCCTCCTCGCAGCAGGATCCCTATTTGGTAGATCTATCTATCTCCTGAGAGCCCATAGAAGTGGGGAAAGACTGAATATCTGGTCTCTCTCAAAATTAAAGCCAAAAATCAAACATGGCATGGAGGCACAGTGATCAATGATCAGGCAGGCATTTCCACAGCAGTCTTTGCTGAACTGTCAGGGGCTGGGCAGAGAGCTGCCCCCAACAGTGTCTTCTAGATTGTCTACATGGAAAGTTTTGCATTAGAAGAAAATCCCCACTTTCAAACTGGAAAAACTAAAGAGAGATCAAAGCTACCTTGGATAAGATGGAGACAATGTGATGAAAATAGGTCCCCTCAAAAACAATTACTGTAGTAAAGCAACTTTGTACTATGGTAAGCAGGAAGTAAGAAATTTAACTCTTATCTCTAGATTTTTTTTTTACACGTTCACAACTGGGTCTTGATTCTTCTTCACACCCTGGAAGTGTTGTTTAATACAAATAGCCTCTGAAAAGCAAATGATGGCGCTTCAACAGAAAATGGAAAGGGCCAACTCACCACAGCCAACTCGCTGGTGAACGTGCCACAGCCAACTCGCTGCAGAACAACTCTCCATGGCCAACTTGCCACAGGACAACTCACATCAGGACAATTCAACAATTCAATTTAATTATTTAAAATAATTTTAAAAATATTTTATTTTTTGCCATTCACATTTTATTTTGTCTCTCCTTTTAGACCCTTTGTTTGATGATTCTATTCCACCTTTTCTTTGATATTAGTGTAACTCTTGTCCCACAGCGAGTAGTGCCCTGTAGTGAATTGGCCAGGGCGAGTTGCTGCAAGTCGCCTGTAATGAGTTGGCTGTGGCGAGTTAGCCTTGGTGAGTTGACATGGACCCAACAGAAAAGCATGAAGGGGGGGATAATTTTCCATTTACCATAGGCCTAACCCAGATTGGGTTTTTACTGCATTTTCCAAGAATAAGAAATAGAATTATGAGGGATGAATATTCTGCTAAAGATATGCCCTTTACTTAGTACATTATATAATTTGACCATTCATGATTATAATGGCCTTCAGACTGGACATGATTGGGCATAACTCCTATATTTCTTTGAACTCTGTTATTTTAAGGTTGTAAACAATACTAAAAATATGTGTTTGGTGCTATCTCAGTAATAATACAAATAATAACATTAGTTCTCTCCACATTTATCCCAGATTAATGCAAGGATATGTATTAATTCCAAATAATGATTTAATGCTTTACATAATAAGATAGATCAATATTTCCTATTCAGTGGAATAACAACAGTTAAATACATTATTTTGATAATCTGGTTTCTTCATAAATTCTTATTTGTTATGCAGTTATCATTAAAAGGGTTTTATAAATTATACTGAAATAGTAAGAATAAAAAGAAAATAAACATATGTGCTTCTCTGGGCATCTGATAAGTTTTGAGGGATTTTATTTTAATTCTTTGATTGGGAAAAACAGTATCAAAATTGCATTCATCAGCAATTTGGATAACTAAATAATGTACAAAGTTTTTGCAGCTAAATAAGGTAGACAACAAGAGTATTTGTAACATGGGTAAGGAAGTGGGTAACACTTAGACATAAAAGATTACTGCTTCTAGAAGACCATGATCTTCAAATTTAAAATTAAACAAGAATTGCAGAATCAAGGTGTTGACTTATCACGGTGACCGCCTATGCAAATACAATCGAGATACAAGAAAGATATAAAAGATTCTCTTTTATAAAGAGAAAACAACATTTGATAAAATAATATTAGTGGTAGATGAAAAGTTAATAAAGAAAATATACAACTTTTTAATAAGCTTAAAAATGGAAGATGAACAGGTAAAAGAAACAATTTTAGTATGGGCAAAAAACTTTGGATATACTATAGATTTAGATGAATGGCAAAAGCTTTGAGAAATAAATTGTAAGTTAACAATGGCAACTACATATAAGGAAAATTTATATAAAATGTTTTATTGGTGGCATTTACCACCGGCAAGATTAGCAAAGATGTTTAAAAACATGTCCGCCAAATGTTGGAGATGTAACCAGACGCTGGGGATGTATTATCATATATGGTGGACGTATAAAAACAAAGAAATATTGGGCAAAAATACATACATGGTTGGAGAAAATGTTAAAACAACATAAGCCAAAAATGTCTTTACAGCAACAAGAATTGTATTTGCACAGTACTGAAAAAATGAGAAAACACCTATAGAGGATGATGTAGGTGTCTATTTTTTGGAGTATAAGACGCATCTTAATTTTGGGGGAGGAAAATAGGGGGGAAAAATTCTGCCTACCAAGTATTCATCTGGCTAGTCTTTAGCCTGGTCAGCTTCAGGTTTTGAGGTTGGGGCTGGTTGGGGCTAAAAAGCAGTTTCTAAAGCACAGCTGATCATTGGAGGGAGCAGCAATTAGAAAAGAGCAGGCAAAGATTGCTTAGCTCAGGTTGGGGCTGAAAAAACAGCTTCAAAAGCACAGCTAATCGTAAGAGGAAGTGCCAGTGACTAAAGCAGGCGAAGCGTGGAAGCAGTAAAAGAAGTCAGCAGTGGCTTTTTCAGTCTCCAAATTTGTTTGGAGGCTGAAAATGCGAGGTGCGGAGCCCAAAAACACAAGCCATTGTCGGTGGCAATCTCTGCAGCCAGGAAGAGGACGTGCGGAGGCTGAACGGTGGGGGATGGCGGGTGGGTGGGGTTGTATTAGGAGTATAAGATGCCCCCAAATTTTCAGACTCTTTTAGGAGAGGAAAAAGTGTGTCTTAGGTAATTTTAAAAAACTTAGATTGTGCAGAAATGGACAGATTAATATTAAAAAGAAAAGAAAAAGAAGATACAGAGTATTTCGGACATGGGTCTTGTTTTATAAATGGTTGGATAGTAGAGGTAGAAATTAGGAGTGGGAAAAGTATTATTGTAGATAAATGTAGGGGGGGAGATTGCGTTCCTGTTGGTGAGGGTGGCCCGATTTCCACGGTAAGTGGGAGGGGCAGATATGGCGGAAGGGGGGATCATATCGTTCTGGGGGGGCGCGTGCCCGATGTTTGCAAGCGGTCGCGCGCCCCGATCCCTCGTCCTTTTCCCGTTCCCCGGATGGTCAAGACCCCCAGAGCCTGGGCCTGCGGCTGATGTTATGCAACGCACGGTCCGTAGTTAATAAGGCCCCCCTAATATATGACCTTATCCAGGGGGGTGCTGCGGACCTTATAGGCGTTACGGAAACCTGGCTGGGCACGGAAGGGGGTGTGCCCCTTGTGGAGATGTGCCCGCCGGGTTTCCGTGCATTCCATCAGCCGAGGGCTCAGGGTAGGGGTGGGGGTGGCGGTTGTGATTAGAGAGAGTCTAGAGCCGAGGGAGACCACTGTACCTCAGATTGCGGGTGCGAATCCTCTTTGTGAGATGGGGTCATAGGTGCCAGATGGGTTTGCTGATCACGTACCTGGCTCCTTGCTGCGTGACAGCTGCCCTGCCCGAGCTCCTGGAGGTGCTGGCCGGGTGGCAGTTGAGACCCCAGACTTTTAGTCATGGGGACTTTAACTGCCATCGTCCGGCTCGTCATCGACGGCAGCTCGGGAGTTCATGGCTTCCATGACGGCCTTGGACCTGACCCAAGTAGTTGATGGCCCTACTCACATTGGGGGTGGCACTCTGGACCTGGTTTTTGTCTCTGATCAGTGGTTGAGAGATCTGGACTTAAAGGAAATAGTCACTGAACCTTTGTCATGGTCAGATCACTCTCTCCTTCGTCTGGACTTTCTGACCACCATTCACCACCGCAGGGAGACGGAGCCGATACGTTGGTTCCGTCCCAGGCGCCTGATGGACCCGGAGGGGTTCCAGACGGAGCTTGGGCCATTTCCTGAGGGTCTGGCTCACGGCTCGGCTGAGGAACTTGTTGCGGCCTGGGAATGGGCCGCGGCGGGGGCCTTAGACCGTGTCGTGCCTTTGCGGCCTCTGACCCGGCGCAGGTCCCAACCGGCTCCTTGGTTCTCCAAGGAGCTGAGAGGGATGAAGCGCCGGAGAAGACACCTAGAGAGTTCCTGGAGGTCCAGCCGTTCAGAAGCTGATCGGACACTAGTGAAGTCCTATACTAGGGCTTACCTAGTGGCATTGAGGGAAGCGAGGCGTAGCTACGCCTCCTCCCTCATTGCATCGGCAGATAACCGCCAAGCCGCCCTGTTTCGGGTGACCCGCTCCCTCCTATACCAGGGGGAGCGGGATGACCCGTTGCAGGGACGTGCTGAGGAGTTTAACGGTTATCTATACGATAAAATCGTTCAGCTTCGGGATGGTTTGGACCAAGATTGCGGTGATACGGGTGAGACGGCTGAGGGTGGTCTTGGTGACATTTTATGGGATGAGTTTGACCCTATCGCTCCCGAGGACATGGACAGGTTGTTAGGGAGGCTGAATGCCACCACGTGTTTACTGGACCCGTGCCCCTCCTGGTTGGTGCTGGCCACGCAGGAGGTGACACGAGGCTGGCTCCAGGCGATTCTGGCGCTTCCTTGGTGGAGGGTGTCTTTCCGGCCGCCTTGAAAGAGGCGGTGGTGAGGCCCCTCCTCAAGAAGCCTTCCCTGGACCCGGCTGTTTTAGGTAATTATCGTCGGTCTCCAACCCGCCGCGAAGGTTGTAGAGAGTATGGTGGCATATCAGTTTCCCTTGCACCTGGATGAAACTGTCTATCTAGACCCGTTCCAGTCCGGTTTCCGGCCCGGTTACAGCACGGAGACGGCTTTGGTCGCGTTGGTGGATGGTCTCTGGAGGGCCAGGGATAGGGGTTGTTCCTCTGCTCTGGTCCTATTAGACCTCTCAGCGGCTTTTGATACCATCGACCATGGTATCCTGCTGCGCCGGTTGGAGGGATTGGGAGTGGGAGGCACCGTTTACCGGTGGTTCTCCTCCTATCTCTCCGACCGGTCGCAGTCGGTGTTGACAGGGGGGCAGAGGTCGGCCCCGAGGCGCCTCACTTGTGGGGTGCCGCAGGGATCGATCATCTCGCCCCTTCTGTTCAACATCTACATGAAGCCGCTGGGTGAGATCATCAGTGGGTTCGGTGTGAGGTACCAGCTGTATGCAGATGACACCCAGCTGTACTTTTCCACACCGGACCACCCCAACGAAGCTATCGAAGTGCTGTCCCGGTGTCTGGAGACCGTACGGGTCTGGATTTATTTATTTATTTATTTATTATTCGAATTTATATACCGCCCTATCTCCCAAAGGACTCAGGGCGGTTCACAGGCATATAAAACATCAATATACAAATTAAAATAATCCTTAAAAAACTTATTCTAGCGCCCGAATTATTAAAAATAGAAATATAAATATAAAATATAAATATTAAAATCAATTTAAAACCCCTCTAAATTTAAAATCTAAGCCAGTCCTGCACAGATGAATAAATGTGTCTTGAGCTCGCGACGGAAGGTTCGAAGGTCAGGAAGTTGACGGAGTCCTGGGGGGAGTTCGTTCCAGAGGGTGGGAGCCCCACAGAAGGCCCTTCCTGGGCGTCGCCAAGCGACACTGCCTAGCTGACGGCACCCTGAGGAGTCCTCTCTGTGAGAGCGCACGGGTCGGTGAGAGGTATCTGGTCGCAGTAGGCGGTCCCGTAGATAACCCGGCCCTATGCCATGGGCGCTTTAAAGGTGGTCACCAAAACCTTGAAGCGCACCGGAAGGCCACAGGTAGCCAGTGCAGCCTGCGCAGGATGGGTGTTATCACGGGAGCCACGAGGGCTCCCTCTATCACCCGCGCAGCCGCATTCTGGACTAACTGCAGCCTCCGGATGCCCTTCAAGGGAAGCCCCATGTAGAGAGCGTTGCAGTAATCCAGGCGAGACGTCACAAGAGCGTGAGTGACCGTGCATAGGGCCTCCCGGTCCAGAAAGGGGCGCAACTGGCGCACCAGGCGAACCTGGTAGAACGCTCTCCTGGAGACGGCCGTCAAATGATCTTCTAGAGACAGCCGTTCATCCAGGAGGACGCCTAAGTTGCGCACCCTCTCCATTGGGGCCAATGACTCGCCACCGATGATCAGCCGCGGATTTAGCTGACTGTACCGGGATGCCGGCATCCACAGCCACTCTGTCTTGGAGGGATTGAGCTTGAGCCTGTTTCTCCCCATCCAGACCTGTACGGCCTCCAGGCACCGGGACAGCACTTCGATAGCTTCGTTGGGGTGGTCCGGTGTGGAAAAGTACAGCTGGGTGTCATCCGCGTACAGCTGGTACCTCACACCGAACCCACTGATGATCTCACCCAGCGGCTTCATGTAGATGTTGAACAGAAGGGGCGAGAGGATCGATCCCTGCGGCACCCAAGTGAGGCGCCTCGGGGCCGACCTCTGCCCCCCTGTCAACACCGACTGCGACCGGTCGGAGAGATAGGAGGAGAACCACCGATAAACGGTGCCTCCCACTCCCAATCCCTCCAACCGGCGCAGCAGGATACCATGGTCGATGGTATCGAAAGCCGCTGAGAGGTCTAATAGGACCAGGGCAGAGGAACAACCCCTATCCCTGGCCCTCAGAGATCATCCTGCGACCAAAGCCGTCTCCGTGCTGTAACCGGGCCGGAAACCGGACTGGAGCAGGTCTAGACAGACAGTTTCATCCAGGTGTAAGGAAACTGATATGCCACCATACTCTCAACAACCTTCGCCGCGGCGGGTTGGAGACCGACGATAATTACCTAAAACAGCGGGTCAGGAAGGCTTCTTGAGGAGGGCCTCACCACCGCCTCTTTCAAGGCGGCCGGAAAGACACCTCCACCAAAGAAGCGCTCGTAATCGCCTGGAGCCAGCCTCGTGTCACCTCCTGCGTGGCCAGCACCAACCAGGAGGGGCACGGGTCCAGTAAACATGTGGTGGCATTCAGCCTCCCCAACAACCTGTCCATGTCCTCGGAGCAACAGGGTCAAACTCATCCCATAAAATGTCACCAAGACCACCTCGGCCGTCTCACCCGTATCACGCAATCTTGGTCCAAACCATCCCGGCTGAACGATTTTATCGTATAGATAACCGTTAAACTCCTCAGCACGTCCCTGCACGGATCATCCCGCTCCCCTGGTGTAGGAGGAGCGGGTCACCCGAAACAGGGCGGCTTGGCGGTTATCTGCCGATGCAATGAGGGAGGAGGCGTAGCTACGCCTCGCTTCCCTCAATGCCACTAGGTAAGTCCTAGTATAGGACTTCACTAGTGTCCGATCAGCTTCTGAACGGCTAGACCTCCAGGAACTCTCTAGGCCTCTTCTCCGGCGCTTCATCCCTCTCAGCTCCTCGGAGAACCAAGGAGCCGGTTGGGACCTGCGCCGGGTCAGAGGCCGCAAAGGCACGACCCGGTCTAAGGCCCCCGCCGCGGCCTGTTCCCAGGCCGCAACAAGTTCCTCAACCGAGCCGTGAGCCAGACTCTCAGGAAATGGCCCAAGCTCCGTCCGGAACCCCTCCGGGTCCATCAGGCACCTGGGACGGAACCAACGTGTCGGCTCCGTCTCCCTGCGGTGGTGAATGGCGGTCAGAAAGTCCAGGCGAAGAAGAGAGTGATCTGACCATGACAAAGGTTGGGGAGAAAGATGGGGAGAAACAGGCTCAAGCTCAATCCCTCCAAGACAGAGTGGCTGTGGATGCCGGCATCCCGGTACAGTCAGCTAAATCCGCGGCTGACCATCGGTGGCGAGTCATTGGCCCCGATGGAGAGGGTGCGCAACTTAGGCGTCCTCCTGGATGAACGGCTGTCTCTAGAAGATCATTTGACGGCCGTCTCCAGGAGAGCGTTCTACCAGGTTCGCCTGGTGCGCCAGTTGCGCCCCTTTCTGGACCGGGAGGCCCTATGCACGGTCACTCACGCTCTTGTGACGTCTCGCCTGGATTACTGCAACGCTCTCTACATGGGGCTTCCCTTGAAGGGCATCCGGAGGCTACAGTTAGTCCAGAATGCGGCTGTGCGGGTGATAGATGGAGCCCCTCGTGGCTCCCGCATAACACCCATCCTGCACAGGCTGCACTGGCTACCTGTGGCCTTCCGGGTGCGCTTCAAGGTTTTGGTGACCACCTTTAATGCGCTCCATGGCATAGGGCCGGGTTATCTACGGGACCGCCTACTGCGACCAGATACCTCTCACCGACCCGTGCGCTCTCACAGAGAGGGACTCCTCAGGGTGCCGTCAGCTAGGCAGTGTCGTCTGGCGACGCCCAGGGGAAGGGCCTTCTCTGTGGGGGCTCCCGCCCTCTGGAACGAACTCCCCCCAGGACTCCGTCAACTTCCGGATCTTCGAACCTTCCGTCGCGAGCTCAAGACACATTTATTCATCTGTGCAGGACTGGCTTAGATTTTAAATTTAGAGGGGTTTTAAATTGATTTTAATATTTATATTTCTATTTTTAATAATTGGTATTATTAATTATTGGCATTAGAATAAGTCTTTTAATGATTATTTTAATTTGTATATTGATGTTTTTATATGCCTGTAAACCGCCCTGAGTCCTTTGGGAGATAGGGCGGTATATAAGTTTAAATAATAAATAAATAAATAAATAAAAAATAAATTGATCCAGACAATACGCTGTTCACTAAGCACTTATGTATGTAATGTGAAAATATATAAATTGTTAAAGAAAAGAGAGTATTTGTTTGGGCTGCATCCTGAATTATACTAGATTTCAGCTATCTATTATTCATCTGTACTGTTAAACTCCTGGTTCATGCCATCTGTAAGTTTAAATAATATAATATTCTATGTCAAGCTCTGGTAAAAATGACATCTTACTGATATTGCAATGAGACCAATATAGTGATCCTGATACCAAAAATACAGTTTAGGATTAGAACATTTGGACCATCATTGTACTTAGCTCCCTTTTGACCCCAACATACATGTCTATACCAACCAGTGTATCAGGATAAAGTTGTAAATAAAAGGCACTTTGGGTCAAACTATATGATTCAACAAATTCCTGAGTGAACAGAAGCTATCGCCACTAATACATGGTAAAAAGTTAAACACAAGACCCTTATGCAAATTCCAATGCATATCACTATGTACAATAGTTTAAAGTTTGAACATAGTGGATGAAAAGTAGTTAATACTTTGTTACACCCCTGTTGGCAGAAATAGCAGCTTTGCAATATTTTCTGTAATCTGCTAAATTACCTTTCTATTCTTGCTTTTGGATTTTTCCTCATTCTTCTTTGTAGAGATCTTCTAACAAAAAAATTCCGAGGTCTCCATACAAGGATTGTGTTATGAGATATTTCAATGGATTTTCAGTAATATTTAAGACTGAGAACTATAAAGGCCTTTCCTAATTTTTATCTCTCTTTCATGGTTGATGTGAACATTATTTTAGATTTTTGTTTTGTTGAAATATCCAACGTCTTTTCAGCTCAGTTTCTTCATTAGTTTGTTTGAAGACAAACAGTAGTTTGAAAACCAAGAAATATCTCTATTTGAATTGTCTGAAAATTGGCCAGATCTGCAAAACAGAACCTACTAATCACTGAAAATGGTCTGCTGAAGGATTTAGCTGATACTGTATCCACAGTTTAGGTCTGCATGGGAGAGCTGTCAGAAGGAAACCATTTTTTTCTAACTTTATCTCAAAAATCATTGATCTAAAATACAAAAAAGGAAAATCTTAATAAACCTGAAATATTTTGGAATGATTTGCTTTGATAAAACAAAAATTGAACTCTTGAGCACCAGATAAGATTAATTAGGTGGGAAAAATAGGTCAAGCATTTGAAAAAAAGAATATTTTGACAACTGTTAAGCATACGGTAGGTCTATCTTTTTTTTTTTTTATTGAAAGAGTTTTTAAAAAAAACAAATACATTTTCCCCCCTTTTTTCCCCCCTCCCTCCCAAAAAACCCCCTTCCCCTCCTTCCCCGGCTTCCGGGTCAATCACAAGGTATTGTTATACATAAACCAAACATAGAATAAAATTTTCCTTCAATCCAATTAACCACATCCAAAGCTTTTCATCTCCCAACCCCTCCCATTAGATAAAATAACTTTCTAATTATTCAAAGGCAATCTGATATTTCTTAATCTGATATCTATTTTGTAGATAATCAATCCATTTTTTCCATTCAATTAAATATCTTTCCTGCGTATTGTCTTTTAAAAAAGCTGAGATTTTAGCCATCTCAGCCGAATTAATGACTTTCAGTATCCATTCTTCTATTGTAGGTACCTCTTCTTTCTTCCAGTATTGTCCAATCAACAGTCTTGCTGCTGTTATTAAATTCAGAATCAGTTTAGTCTCAATCCCTGTACAATCCGTTATAATTCCCAAAAGAAAAAATTGTGGCAGGAACTTTATCTTCTTCTTCAGTACATTTTGAATAATCCACCAAATTCTTATCCAAAAGACCTTAATTTTCTTGCAAGTCCACCAAATATGAAAATATGTAGCGTCATCACAATCACACCTCCAACATTTCGCTTGGATATTAGGATACATACGTGATAATTTTTTGGGATCTAAGTGCCATCTATAAAACATCTTATAAAAATTTTCCATGCTAAAAATAGGAGGCTTAGGGGCTTTTTAATTAGCTGTTTTAAGAGATTTTTTAAGGGGAGTTTTAATGGGGATTTTAAGGGTTGGGAGGGAGGGATTCGGTAGGGGGGGAGAGAACCCGTCGGGAGGTGGGAGGTTAGGGCGGGTATTGGGAGTAGCCCGGGTGGGGAGCCAGTCCTTGCGCGTGCTCGTGGCGGTTCTGTAATGGGTTCGGAGGTTATGGGGGGATTGCGTTCCTTTTGGTGAGGTGGTTCCATTTGCACGGTAAGTGGGAGGGGCAGATATGGCGGAAGGGGGACCGTATCGTTCTGGGGGCGCTCGATGTCTGCAGGCGATCGCGCGATCCCCTCCTTCTCCCGTTCCCGGATGGTCAAGACCCTCAGAGCCTGGGCCTTCGTCTGATGTTATGCAACGCACGGTCCGTGGCCAATAAGGCCCCTAATACATGATCTGATTCAGGGGTGCGCGGATATTATAGGCGTTACAGAGACCTGGTTGGGCACTGAAGGCGTGCCCTGGTCGAGATGTGCCCACCGGGTTTCCGTGCATTCCATCAGCCGAGGGCCCAGGGTAGGGGTGGGGGGGTGGCGGTTGTTATTAAAGAGAGTCTAGAGCCGAGGGAGACCACCGTACCTCAGATTGCCGGGTGTGAATCCCTCTTTGTGAGGTGGGGTCATAGGTGTCAGATGGGCTTGCTGGTCACGTACCTGGCTCCTTGCTGCGTGACAGCCGCCCTGCCCGAGCTCCTGGAGGTGCTTGCTGGGGTGGCAGTGGAGACCCCCAGACTTTTAGTCATGGGGGACTTTAACTTGCCATCTGCCGGCTCGTCATCGACAGTAGCTCGGGAGTTCATGGCTTCCATGACGGCCCTGGACCTGACTCAAGTAGTGGATGGCCCCACTCACATCGGGGGAGGCACACTGGACCTGATTTTTATCTCTGGTCGGTGGTTGAAGGATCTGGACTTGAGAGATATAGTCACGGAACCTTTGTCATGGTCAGATCACTCGCTCCTTCGCCTAGACCTTCTGACCGCTACCCAACACCGCAGGGAGACGGAACCATTACGTTGGTACCGTCCCAGGCGCCTGATGGACCCGGAGAGGTTCCGGACGGAGCTTGGGCCACTTCCTGAGGGTCTGGCTCACGGCACGGCAGAGGAACTAGCCGCAGCCTGGGAACGGGCTGCGGCTGGGGCTTTAGACCGTGTCGTGCCTCTGCGGCCTCTGACCCGGCGCAGATCCCAACCGGCTCCTTGGTTCTCCGAGGAGCTGAGGGGGATGAAACGCCGGAGAAGACGCCTAGAGAGTTCTTGGAGGTCCAGCCGCTCAGAGGCTGATCGGACACTAGTTAGATCCTATACTAGGACCTACCTAGTGGCACTGAGGGAAGCGAGGCGTTGCTACCCCCCCCCCCTCATTGCGCCGGCAGATAACCGCCCAGCTGCCCTGTTTCGGGTGACCCGCTCCCTCCTTCACCAGGGGGAGCGGGATGACCCGTTGCAGGGACGTGCTGAGGAGTTTAACGGTTATCTATACGATAAAATCGTTCAGCTTCGGGACGGTCTGGACCAAAATTGTGGCGATTCGGACGGGGCGTCTGAGGGCGGTCTTGGTGATATTGTCTGGGATGAGTTTGACCCTGTGGCTCCCGAGGACATGGACAGGTTGCTGGGTAGACTGAATGCCACCATGTGTTTACTGGACCCGTGACCCTCCTGGCTGGTGCTGGCCACTCAGGAGGTGACACGAGGCTGGCTCCAGGCGATTACAAGTGCTTCCTTGTTGGAGGGAGTCTTTCCCGCCGCCTTGAAAGAGGCGGTGGTGAGGCCCCTCCTCAAGAAGCCTTCCCTGGACCCGGCTATTTTAGGTAATTATCGTCCGGTCTCCAACCTTCGCTTCGCGGCGAAGGTTGTAGAGAGTATGGTGACATATCAGTTTCCCCTCCACCTGGAGGAAACTGTCTATCTAGACCCGTTCCAGTCCGGCTTCCGGCCCGGTTACAGCACTGAGACGGCTTTGGTCACGTTGGTGGATGATCTCTGGAGGGCCAGGGATAGGGGTTGTTCCTCTGCCCTGGTCCTATTAGACCTCTCAGCAGCTTTTGATACCATCGACCATGGTATCCTGCTGCGCCGGTTGGGGGGACTGGGAGTGAGAGGCACCGTTTATCGGTGGTTCTCCTCCTATCTCTCCGACTGGTCGCAGACGGTGTTGACGGGGGGGCAGAGGTCGACTCCGCGGCGCCTCACTTGTGGGGTGCCGCAGGGTCGATCTCTCGCCTTCTGTTCAACATCTATATGAACCCGCTGGGTGAGATCATCAGTGGCTTCGGTGTGAGGTACCAGCTGTACGCTGATGACACCCAGCTGTACTTTTCCACACCGGGCCACCCCAATGAAGCTATCGAAGTGCTGTCCCGGTGTTTGGAAGCCGTACGGGTCTGGATGGGGAGAAACAGGCTCAAGCTCAATCCCTCCAAGACGGAGTGGCTGTGGATGCCGGCATCCCGGTACAGTCAGCTGAGTCCTCGGCTGACTGTTGGGAGCGAGTCATTGGCCCCGATGGAAGGTGCGCAACTTGGGCGTTCTCCTGGATGAGCGGCTGTCTTTTGAAGACCACCTGACGCCGTCTCCAGGAGAGCTTTCCACCAGGTTCGCCTGGTGCGCCAGTTGCGCCTTTCTGAACCGGGATGCCTTATGCACAGTCACTCACGCCTCGTGACATCTCGTCTGGATTACTGCAATGCTCTCTACATGGGGCTCCCTTGAGGGGCATCCGAGGCTTCAGTTAGTCAGAATGCGGCTGCGCGGGTGATAGAGGAGCCCTCGTGGCTCCCGTGACACCTATCCTGCGCAGACTGCACTGGCTACCTGTGGCCTTCGGGTGCGCTTCAAGGTTTTGGTGAAACGTCTTCAAAGCGCTCCATGGCATAGGGCCGGGCTATTCTGGGACCGCCTACTGCTGCGAATACCTCCCACCGACCGTGCGCTCTCACAGAGGGACTCCTCAGGGTGCCGTCGGTAGCGACAGTGTCGTCTGGCGGCCCAGGAAGGGCCTTCTCTGTGGGGGCTCCGCCCTCTGGAGCGAACTCCCCCCGGGACTCCGTCAACTTCCGGACCTCCGAACCTTTCGTCGCGAGCTTAAAACGCATTTATTCATCTGCGCAGGACTGGGTTAGTTTTTTAAATTTATGGGTTTTAATTGGGGGTTTTAAATGGGGTTTTAAATTGTATCTAAATTTTTAGGCCGTTATTGAATCAGTTTTTTATATAGTTTTTAATTTGTATTCTATGTATTGTGTTTTTATTGGCTGTGAACCGCCCTGAGTCCTTCGGGAGAAGGGCGGTATACAAATATAATAAATAAATAAATAAATAAATAAATAAATATGTGAGTGCCCCCTGGTGGATCCGGAGGAAATTATAAGGATACTGTGCTTGCCTGAGGATTTT
Source organism: Ahaetulla prasina (assembly GCF_028640845.1). Taxonomy (NCBI): domain Eukaryota; kingdom Metazoa; phylum Chordata; class Lepidosauria; order Squamata; family Colubridae; genus Ahaetulla; species Ahaetulla prasina. The sequence continues at coordinate 32,480,933 of NC_080542.1, read as the reverse complement.
GAAAATTTTTTTTTAAATGGCAAAAGGTCAGAGACCAACTGCTGGAGAAATGGAGAGAATTCTGGAAAAGTTATCTAATATGGACAAGAAACTGGATGAAATAAGAGCAGAAATTGTGACTATCCAAAAGGATTTAAAGGATACTCAACAAGTCTCAGCAGAAAATAAGCAGAAAGTGGAAGGTCTGGAGGGTGAGATGCGGGCAGTGCAGAAAAGAGGGGAGACGACAAGCAATGCTGTGCTTGGACTACAGATGGATAAAATGTCTTATTTCCTTAGGTTTCAAAATTTGGAAGAAGTGGACCAAGAAGACTTGAGAGATGTTGTGACTAAACTGTTGGGAGAATTTCTTGGGAGAGGTGTTGATTTTATGAATTGGGATGTGGATCGAGTTTATAGAGTTAATTCACAATATGCACGCACGCATGCAGTTCCTAGAGAGGTTCATGTCAAATTTGTGAAAAGAGGCGAGAGATGAAATTCTTAGAAAACATAGGAGTGGGGCACTGACTTATAGGGGCAGGAGATAGCCATTCTGAGGCAGATTCCCAGACAGGTACGTGAAATGAGAAAGAAATATTACTTTTTATCAAGCAAATTGTACCAGAAGGAGTGGGCTTCAGATGGCTGATGCCAGAGGATTGATGATTTTCCGGGAGGGCATTACGAAAAAATTAGTACAATTGCGGAGGCTGCGGCCTCGTGGAGGAACACAAAGCCCTCCTGGATTTAGATGACCCAGGAATTGAAGAAGGGAGGTTATAGACCATGGGGCGGAGGCGGCTGCCGCTGTTGCGGCCCTGGAATTGGGTCAGGCTGAGCCCAGAGTTCTGAGATCCAAAACTAGGAAGTGACAAAGATATTTGGTATTGTGTTGGTTTTCCTTATTCTCTTTCGTATGATATTCTGATTATTCTTGACCCTTCCTTATTGTGTATGTAAGATTGAAACTTAGCTACTTCGTATCACCTGCTTGCCATATGGCTGTTGTATGTGTTTAAAATTTTGAGTAAAATTCTTATCATGTATAAGAAAAATGAAAATTTACCATACCTGATATGTATTTGCATAAATCTTTTTTGACCAATAAAAACTTTTTATATATAAAAATAAATAAATAAATAAATAAATAAATAAATTCTGTGCTTGTGTAAACTTAACATTTCTAACCCAGATTTTCTCCCATGTTTCCAACATTATTGGTTCCTGAATATCGGTAGGTCTATCTTGATTTGGAGTGCCAAGACAACCACTGAAACAGGACACTTTGTGAAGATGAAAAAGAATGTTTGGCTAAATAGCAACATATCCTAGAATGTTTCATAAGCAGTAAACATTTACTGCTAATGTTCCATAAGCAGTAAAAAAAGAAGCAGCTAAAAAGAGGCAAGATGTTTCTCTGCAAGAGAACAATGTAAAACGTATATCCAAATCAAAGATGAGACACTGCAGGAAAGATAAAAATTATTGACCGCCCCTTAGATTTGAATATATTTGAAAACTCTTATGGGAGGTCTCAAACTTATTTTTATTTATTTATTTATTTTATTTATTATTTACATTTATATACCGCCCTTCTCCCGAAGGACTCAGGGCGGTTCACAGCCAAATAAAAATACAATACTATAAATACAAATTAAAAATACAATTAAAAAACTTATTAAAATTGGCCAGAATTAAAATTTGGAACTAAAAACCCATTAAAACCCATTAAAACACTAACTCAGTCCAGCGCAGATGAATAAATAGGTTTTAAGCTCGCGAAAGGTTGGAGGTCCGGAAGTTGGCGAAGTCCTGGGGAGTTCGTTCCAGAGGCGGAGCCCCACAGAAGGCCCTTCCCTGGGTGTCGCCAGGCGACACTGTCGCGCCGATGGCACCCTGAGGAGCCCTCTCTGTGAGGCGCGGGTCGGTGAGAGGTATTCGGTGGCAGCAGGCGGTCCGTAAGTATCCCGGCCCTATGCCATGGGCGCTTTAAAGACATTCACCAACACCTTGAAGCGCACCGGAAGGCCACAGGTAGCCAGTGCAGCCGGCGCAGGATAGGTGTCACTCGGGAGCCACGAGGCTCCCTCAATCACCAGCGCAGCTGCATTCTGGACTAACTGTAGCCTCGGATGCCCCTCAAGGGAGCCCCATGTAGAGAGCATTGCAGTAGTCCAGGCGAGGCGTCACAAGGGCGTGAGTGACTGTGCACAAGGCATCCCGGTCTAGAAAGGCGCAATTGGCGCACCAGGCGAACCTGGTGGAAAGCTCTCCTGGAGCGGCCGTCAAATGGTCTTCAAAAGACAGCCGTTCATCCAGGAGAACGCCCAAATTGCGCACCCTCTCCATCGGGGCCAATGACTCGCTCCCGACAGTCAGCCGCGGACTCAGCTGACTGTGCGGGATGCCGGCATCCACAGCCACTCCGTCTTGGAGGATTGAGCTTGAGCCTGTTCCTCCCCATCCAGACCCGTCGGCTTCCAGACACCGGGACAGCACTTGATGGCTTCATTGGGGTGGCCGGTGTGGAAAAGTACAGCTAGGTGTCATCAGCGTACAGCTGGTACCTCACACGAAGCCACTGATGATCTCACCCAGCGGCTTCATATAGATGTTGAACAGAAGGCGAGAGAATCGACCCTGCGGCACCCACAAGTGAGGCGCCGCGGGGTGACCTCTGCCCCCGTCAACACCGTCTGCGACGGTCGGAGAGATAGGAGGAGAACCACCGATAAACGGTGCCTCCACTCCCAATCCCCCAACCGGCGCAGCAGGATACCATGGTCGATGGTATCAAAAGCCGCTGAGAGGTCTAATAGGACCAGGGCAGAGGAATAACCCCTATCCCTGGCCCTCCAGAGATCATCCACCAACGCGACCAAAGCCGTCTCAGTGCTGTAACCGGGCCGGAAGCCGGACTGGAACGGGTCCAGATAGACAGTTTCCTCCAGGTGAAGGGGGAACTGATATGCCACCATACTCTCTACAACCTTCGCCGCGAAGCGAAGGTTGGAGACTGGACGATAAGTACCTAAAACAGCGGGTCAGGAAGGCTTCTTGAGGAGGGGCCTCACCACCGCCTCTTTCAAGGCGGCCGGAAAGACTCCCTCCAACAAGGAAGCACTCGTAATCCCCTGGAGCCAGCCTCGTGTCACCTCCTGAGTGGCCAGCACCAGCCAGGAGGGGCACGGGTCCAGTAAACATGTGGTGGCATTCAATCTACCCAGCAACCTGTCCATGTCCAAACTTAAAAAATTATCTGCAATAGAATAATTTTGCAAAGATTAGGGGGGAAAATCCAAAAGCAAGAATAGAAAAACTTTTAAGTTGGCTATAGGAAATGTTTGGAAGATTTTTGCCAAAGGAAGTATAATAATTATTGACTGCAGTGACTTCCAAAGTTCTGTACCTGGTGTACAGTACTCAGTGTTTACTTATTATGAATCTGAAAGCAACTATGCATAGTCACCGTTCAAATTTGCAGAAAGAAGTTTCTGCAAGATAGAAATTGTATTAGCTTCTGTTCACTTAGGGATTCTTGGCAACTTAGAGTTTCCAGTGCACTTAAACTTTTGCATCCAACTGCACTTTTCTGCACAATCAGTTTTTAGCCAGAACTTCAGAGCAACATGAGATGCTTTCAACACGTACTGAATTGTAATCGACCCAGACTCATTGACTGAGATAAGGGGTGAAGAAAGAAAGGAAGGCTACATTGCTTTTTTATATTTATTGGGCCTCAACCTCAAAGCCCATGGGCCAGATCCAGCCATGGGGCCACCCTGGAAACAGCGAAGGACTGGCCTGCATTGCCTCTGTCAGCGAAAATGGAGTTCAGGAGCTCCGTTTTCACAGGCAGAGGGCTGCAGGAAGCCATCACAGTCGAAAATGGAGCCCAAAAACAGAGCTCTCCCTAGTCTCGCCTTCCTCTGCTGGAGACAATGGATCTGCCCATCCCTGACTGGACCACTGCAGTTGCCCCCGATACGAGTGACATCGAACTGGCCATGCCCACCTTGACCACAGCCACCCGGGCCACAGCCATCCAGCCCTCAAAGGTCAAACACAACCCTGATGCAGCCCTCAATGAAATTGAGTTTGACATCTCTGCTATAGAGCTTTAGAACTGTGAGAACGAGAGACGCATTGGATCCAATCAACTGAAGAGAAATTTCTGGGAAAATACAATTTACAGTTGAAAGTAGCTGTGACATTTTAATAAAATACTACATTTTTAAAAATCTGTTATTTTTGCAGTATTACAAGCTTCATGCTATTAAAAACTGATGAGGCATTAAGTGTCTATGCGATAATAAAAATCCAAAGGCTGGTTGTTTTAAGTAAAAAAACTTTGGAAAATAAAATCTGTTAAATTTAAAAGTAATTCATGAAAACAGAGTAGACTTTCTTTTTTGCAAATTCATACCTGGAATATTATTGGGGAGGGGAAGCTAAAGGAAAGCAAACTGCAGAGAATGAGACTGGCGTCACTGGGTTTTGTGTGTGTGTGTTCCTTCTAAAAGAAGAAATAATGCCTGTTTCACTATATGTATGATGAAACTGGCAGGTCTTCTGTGAGTCAAGAATTTTTAAAAAGTGCTACAAGGAATTAAAAGTATAAAATCAAATTGTTCATTTCCTGCTTTTGGTTAAATCTGGCCATAGTGGACTTCTTCCTGTTTTACCATTTGCCTTAAACTCAGACCATTAAATCTGATGCTGGATCTACCACCAGCTTTTCTTTTCTTATCATGCTTCAGGTGCGCTAATCCGTAAACTATGATCAACAAACCTCCATGGTTATTGTTTAGAGAAGCTTAGTAACTACAACATAGGAAATGTTCCTTCAGAAAGGTATTTCAAAAATTTTTTAAAAAAGGTTTCAAGAGAGTAACCAGAAAAAAAAGCTGAGAAGAAAGTTATTTTTTTGATTGTCACATTACATATGATATGCATACACATCGCATATTTAAAGTACATTTTAAACAATTAGAAACATTTTGAACAGCAAAACAACAAATAAAATGTTATCAATTTTTAACAATGCTAAAATTAACTGAATTAAAATAATTACTCTGGGCTGAACACTATTATTTGCTCAACAAGCATGTTTTAGATTAAATGCAGTAATTACAGTTGTAATATTGTTTTGCTACTATAATATTGTTTTGCTGATTCAGGCAGCATTTTGCTGCCTGAATCAGAGTACAAACCCACTCCTTTCAAAGGAAAGATATTATGGTCAAATTGATTTGCAGTCAAGCAGAAAATTAGATATGCCCACACTGTAAGTATCTGCTACTTTTTGTCACATAAACTCAGCTGTCAGAGGCAACTGCCTGCTGGATGAGAATTTTGGCACTCCATACAATTTCCAATTAATGCAACTTTATTTCACAGCAGAGAAAATTTAACTTGATGCAGCAAGAATCATTACTCAGTTTAACCCCACCAACTGCGGTCAGGCCATTACATGAAATAACTTGGCTCCCAAGTTCTAAGCAACCAGCTGAGGATGGTTTTCTCTCGATGGGGAGAACAAAATGAGAGGACAGTATGCAGATTATTTCTGCTTCTCAGTTTCTGAGGGGAGAAGTGCTATAAAGAGATGGAAAATAATATTTTGGAAATGATCTAAGGGTTAATTGCAATTTTAGGAAGGAAAAAGCAGTTATATAGTCTGTTCCCTATTTGCACCTTATCACAGGAAAGAATTCATTCTTTGACTCCAAATGGAAATCTTATACTGTATTACATTTGGAGAGAGAAGGCTTTGATTCTGGTCCCTATGGAGCTCTATCTGTACCATCAGTACTGTGGTTGTTTTTTCAATACCATCTTGGAGCTGTTACATAAAACACAATCAATGAATTATGATTATATTTAAAGTCCTGTATTGTCTCTGTTGTGGGAGACTCCTGGCCTTCCTCTATATGAAAAGGCCATGGAAGGGTTTCATGGAATATTAAGTATATAACACATGAAGAGCATTATTCAGTTCTGTGTCGGATGATTTAAAGTGAACAATTTGAAATAGCTCAGAGTAAAGATGTGCCTCATTAAGCTTAATTGAGTGACTCACTCATATAATTCATAAATGTTTCTTGCTTTTTCTTTATATAATCTGCATTTCATCTACATTGTCATTAAAAGACTCTGTTTCCCCTTTCTGTCTTACATTTACAACATTCTTATATTTATGTAAAAAAACAGAAAAGATCTAGTAATCTTTTTGGTGTCCCATACAAAAGGTTTAGCTGTTTTAATTTTTTTTCTACCTATAGAAAGTTTCTGCATTACGTAAAATCTGTATCAATGAGTAACTACAGTAAGGGATCTGGGGCTCAATGAACCATAATGATCCACAATTTCCTCTATTATGATAAAACTGCACTCAATTCCAACTGTATATATAAATATTGCAAAAATGTGGGGTAAGATATTATAGAATATGTTGCACTTTCTTGAGAATGCTACTGAGCTTAGTAGATCTTCCAGACAGATTTAGATTCAGTTCAGAGTCAAGTAGCCCTGCTTTTGCCTTCCATTGTACTAACAACTTTCAGCAATTTTTAAATTGTAAGCTTAATATGAATTACAGCATAATCTGTACTAAAATGCTAGATATTATTCCTAATGCAACTGAATCACCCTTATCTCATATTTAGTTTAATATTTAATACTGAAATAAAGATCTAGACAATGACAATGGCCCAGTTTACTCAACAAGCTAAGAATAAAAATGTCTTCAATAATTTTGGCACTGTATATTGTATGAACTGGACCATTGTGCGTTTAATGAGAAGAAAATTAACTGATTAATTCAAAATATGGCAAAGCAAATCATAGTGTGGAATAATATGTATGAATTTTATCATTTATTATATGAATATATGAAGACCAGCAATGTTTTGTTGGAAAAAAAGTCCATATGGGTTCAGTTCCAAGTGGGGAAAAAGACACTGGAAACATGAAGACTGCTCAGAAATATGGTTTAATGATGGACAGGATCACATAGTTTGAGTTCCTGAACAGAAAAGGGCCAAAATGCTGAACGCGCTATGGTTTTATGCCCTTTATATCTTTAAAACATGTTTCTCCATTTCTCATCCAGGGAAATATATTCTGCTTTTTTAATATTTCCTAAAATATTTCATTCTTCTAGGAGAGAGGTGGGTGCTAACTTCCTACAGTATTTCTATGATTATTTCAGCACAGTGTCCTATCTTACATCATGTCAAATCAATTATTTAATATCATTAGGTTATTATATTCCAGCTGTATACAAACATTAATAAGGAGCAGTGAATAAGACTCTAGTGTTTATGTAAGCTGAAGCAGATGTTAATTAAGAGAGATACATTTAAAAGAGAAAATCTAAATTAGTACAGGAGTACATTACTGCTAAAATAATTATCATTGCTATTGGATGTTTTTTTTAATCAAGTTTTATTGATTTTTTTTTCTTTCACCCCCCCCCCACATATTTTATGAACAGAGTGTTGACCATATCATATCTTATACATTTCAATGTATCCAAATACATTTTACATAATTACAATATCTGCCAAAATTTCTTTTTCCATATTTTTAATCTTATCTTAATACTTCTATGCTTATTATATAAACAACATCATCTTCCGCCCTCAAATTTTAATTTCTCCATTTTAATCATATATATTCTCTTTTTAACTTTCATAATTCATGCTTTATCCTGATAGATTTAAACATGTTCGAAGTTGCCTTTCTTTCATTTAATCTTTTTTGTTTTACAGCTATCCTCCTTCTCCCTCTCTTCTTTCCCCTTCTTCCCTTCTTTTATCCTTCCTTTCTTCATTCCTCCTCTCCTACTCCTTCTCTACTTCCCTTTTTTCCCTCTCCTCCTTTCTTCCTCCCTATCTAATCTTCTCTCCTACTCTTATTTCCCCTCCCTTTCTTCCTCTCCTTTTCCCTTTCTTCTATTCCTCTCTCTCCTTCCTCTCTTCTCCCTTCCTTCCAGCTCCCTACTCCGTCTTCCTTTCTCTATTCCTGTATTCATTTTCAGTTCAATATTTTCTGCTACGGTGTCCAGGCAACCCTGATTTTTTCTCCATTTATTGAATATATTTCTCAGAATCCCCATCACATTTTTTAATTATTAACAGCGTATTTCAACTTATTCCATTTTTACTTTAAAACCCTGCAACTAAATTAACCTTCCACCTCTTCTTTCCTAATTTCTTATTCCCACATCAATTAATTGTTTTTCTCATTTACTAGCATTTCAATTTTTTATCTCTGTTTCAATTATTTTCATATTTAAACTATTCTATCTTGCACATTGCATTTGCTGATCCATTTTACAATAAACAATATACTTCTTTTTTGCTTCTTACATATATTACGTTTCATTCTTACATCATTTACTAACATTTCAGTGCTGAATCTTAATTATTCCATTTTACAGCAATCTGTATACGTCTTCTAATTTACTTCTTACATACATTTTCTACTACTAATACCATTCCCTTAAATCAACAAGTTAATGCTTTAATTCCCTTTCTGCTATCCACTATTCTTCCCCTTTTAACCTCTTCAGAATTTCATTTCTTGATATTTTCCCTTTCTCCCATTCTCTTATTTCCTTCTTTTTCTTTTTCTTTGTATATTTATTGTATCTTTCCTCCTGAATCCTTTCTCCAGTTTTTAAGATTGTTACCTCTTGATTCTCCCCCTCAATATTTTCCCATTTTCTTTTCTTCTCTTCTTTTTTGAGGAATATTCCTCCCTATCCAATTTTATTTTCTCACTGTCAGTCCTAGTATAATTATCCATTTCTTTATCTTCAATTATTTTCTTTTCAACATTATGTTCTTGCTTCTCATTTGTATTTTTTCCTTTTTTTTATTCTAACCAGTCCTCTGCTTCATTTCCTTTAAACGCTTCTTGTACCTTCTTAAGCATCTCCCTTAGTTCCTCATACTCATACTCCCAATTTTTCATGTTGTCAATTCAAAGAGAAAAAATCTTTAAGTTTATTGTTATTTTAGTTTATGTATAGTCCAAATTCAAGTCCATATAATATCTCTTTTTTCTTTTTTTATTTCCAAATGGTGTCCAATTCAAATATTCATTTAGACCATTCCAGTTTAAGGCTTTATTTTTTCCACTTCTCTTGAAGTTGTGCTCCGGCTGTTCAAACAAACACTCCTCAAAATTTGCCAAAACAATTGTTGCAATGCTTTTTTTCCACCAGCAGATGTCCCTCTCCAATCCACAAATCCCCAGGAAACAAAGTATCAGTGTTAAATCAACATAGAAAGTACTTACTCTTCCATTAATCTTTGTTTTGTTAAAGAATGTTTTCCCTCAGTTTTCTTTTTCTTGTATGATTTTTAATCTCCAAATCCAATCTTAAATCCAGGTAGAAAGTTCTCCTTTTGGGGCTTTAATCTTTTAAGTTCCTTTTTGGGTTTTTTTTTTTCTTTCTTTCATTTTGAATTCCCAAGTGCCAATTGGCCGCTTATGTCACACTGGGACATCTTTTAAGCTTTCAAAAGATTTCTCTTCTTACCTGTGAGTTGGCCAATCGCTCACCCGGTAACAATACTCCATTCAATCCAGCGCAAATCTTAGTCTGGTTGCCCCAGCTTGTAGCGGTCATTTCAATGGCCACTGCCCCCACCGCTGGATAAAAGAGCTGCCTCCGACCCTTAAAGGAACTTGCCTGTTCCTCTTGGTCTTCCAAGGCACCACTCTTTCTTCCCTGTCCCTACAAGACAGTTCCAGTCCGAAGACACCCCTCCCAACAGCAGTTTGTCTGGCTGGGTTTTTGCAAAGCTCATCAGAGCTTGCTATTTCCAGCCAGTATCACCGTGATGCTTTCAGTTTCTCCATTTCTATTGGATGTTAATAAATGACATAGCATAAGAATTTAACGAGCAATGAAGAAACAAAATCACTTGGTTGAGACATATTGTGCAATGTATAATACACTATGGTTTAGTTTCTGGTTCAGACATAATGTGCATTGTCGTAATACACTATGGTTTAGTTTAAGTTTAGTGTTAAGTTCTGAACTCAGTTTTTGTCAGTTTATTGTTACTTATTGGCCTGACATAATCAAAATGGACATTGCAATCCTGGAAACCTAAATTAGTATACCAACTAAATACTGTACTGTAGATATAGTATATTTGGATTTCAGTAAGGCATTTGACAAAGTAGACCACAGTCAACTTGGTAAGCTAGAAAAATGGCTAGACAGCATCAGCACCAAATGGATTTGTAGATGGCTGACAAACTACACTCAATGTGTATTCCTTAATGGAACTACAGCTACATGAGGGAAGGAAGCAGTGAAATACCCCAAGGTCCTGTTTTAAGCCCAGTATTCTTCAATACAGTATCTTCATAAATGGTTTAGATAAGGGGATAGAAGGGGAATTCATCAAATTTGCAGATGACACCAAGCTGTTAAGAATAGCTAATGTCCCAGAAGACATATTCAATCTACTTAAAAGATTTGAATATTGGGCCCTATCTAAGAAAATGAAATTTAATCTAGAGAAAAGTAAGGTTTTATACATAAAACAAGAAAAGTCAAAAGTACAAATTAGGTGATAACAATAACTGTGAGAGGTATCTTGGAGTCTTAGTGGATAATCACTTAAATATGAACCAGCAGTGTGCTGCAGCTGCCAAAAAAGCTAATGCAATTCTAGGCTGCATTAACAGAGGGACAAAATCAAGATCACATGATATCTTAGTACTGCTTTGTAAGGCCTTGGTAAGACCACACTTAGATATACTACATCCAGCTTTGGTTGCCACAATATAAAAAAGATGTTGGAAAAAGTGCAGAGAAGAGCAACAAAGATGATCAGAGGACTAGAGGCTAAAACATATGAAGAATGTTTGCAGGAATTGGGTATGTGTAATCTAACAAAAAGAAGGACTAGGGGTGACATGATGCAGTATTCCAACATTTAAGAAGCTGCCACAAAGAAGAGGGAGGGGTGTCAATCTATTTTCTAAAGCACCAGGAGAAATTTTCTGATAGTTAGAACAATAAACCAGTAGAACATCATGCCATCAGAAGTTATGGTGCTTTATCACTCAAAGCTTTTAAAAAGAGACTGGACAGCCATTTATCTGAAATGGTATAGGGCAGTGTTGGTGAACCTTTTCAGCACTGAGTGCTGAAACGGGAGTGAGCGCACACGCATGCACACCAGCCACCTGGTCTTCCAGTTTCTGGCATGCATGCACGTGTGAAGACCAGCTGGCTGGTGCGCATGCATGTGCCAGAAACCAGAAGAGCAGCTGTCAGGTGCACATGCACGCCAGAACTGGAAGACCAGGAGGCAGATGCGGGTTCCAAATCCTGTTGCTACCAGTTTGCTTGGGCGGAGCCTCCCACCGCTACCAGTTTTCCCAATCTGGTGCGAACCGGTAGCAGCCCACCACTGGTGCACATGCACATGCTGTAAACCAGAAGAGTAGCCACCAGGTGCGCATGCACATCAGAAACCAGAAGGCCAGGTGGCAGGTGTGCATCAGGGGTGGGTCCCAAATCCCGTTGCTACTGGTTTGCTTGTGCATGCATGCACAGCTCTTCTGCACATGCACAGAAGCATCCAGACGGGTAGGCGGAGCCTCCCGCCACTGTTACCAGTTCACCCAATCCAGTGCGAACTGGTAGCAACCCACCACTGGTGCCCATACATGTGCTGGAAACTGGAAGAACAGCCGCTGTTCCAGTTTTTGGCACTCCTGCACATGTGAAGACCATCTAGCCGGCGCACCAGAATTCGGAAGAGCAACAGGCGATGGCTTGCATGCCCGGAGAGATAGCTCTGTGTGCCACTTCCTGCATGCGTGCCATAGGTTCGCCATCACGGGTATAGGGTCTCCTGCTTGAACAGGGGATTGGACTAGAAAACCTCCAAGATCCCTTCTGTTATTCTGTTAAACCCAGAGTTAGAATTTCCAATAGGAAGGATGGAAAAGAAATTTGCCTTCAATATAATTCTATGTATATTAATTCAACTGCAAACTCAATTATTTCCTGGGAATGTACTATGTGAATGAGTAGTTTTTTTCCTAAATGGCAAATTTAGGTGAGATTGGCCCTTGTTGAAATTAGATTTATTTCTGATTCTTACATAATTATGCATAGGATTATAATATGCTATCATTTTGGATTAATCATTAAAGGGAAAGCAAAGAAGTTATAACCTCAAAGCTGGGTTTTACAACAAAGTTTATAAATAGATCATGCTTTATAGGAAAAAAATGAGTTGGCTTCACAAAAATGAGTTGGAGTGTAGTAGTAGAATAAGTCTACTTTCATGGGCATACATAGCTGGATGGCTGCACTGAGACTGGAATGATGAAGACGGAGGGGAAATGTTATGTGTGACAGAGAGCACAGGATAGAAAGGAATAGGAAGGTCTCTATGGTAATGTGCCCCAGAGGGATTCCCCTGTTGTTTTCAAAAGGTCCTTCTAGTCTTTAGAATTAAGAACATTGTATCAGTTACCCTCTTTTTCTGCTGCCATCAGGATCCCCAGTTGGTGAACACTGCAGTATGGAAGATATTAATCCTGTTCATCTGCTTGCTCCAGCCAAGCTAGCGGATAATTAGCACCAGTTGCCAGCAGGAAAGCCGACGCCAAAGAAATCTTGTTGGACAGAATCTGTATAAGCTATTTTGGATGAATAAAGATCTGCAAGGTTTGAGTACAAGCTATTCAGGAAGTATGTGGGGATAAACAGGATAGTGCTGACCAGGAAATTCCTTACACCAGCTTTTTCTGATAGGTTAAAATTTTCATCATTCCTAGTCAGTACTCTCATGATATTTGGAGGGCACAAACTTCAAAAAGATGCACTAGCACCTCTATCCTGTACTGTAAACTCCAAATCAAGTCATCAGATGCCAGGCTGTTATTTCTTACTAGACAAATTTGGTTCAACATTCCTTGGAATGAAAATATGAATTCATATTTTACTTCTTTCAAACAGAGCAAGAACTTCATTTTATTGTTCACTTTCCTCTTCACAGAGTAGAACTGTATTTTTTGAAATATGACTCTGATGACATGATCATCAGATACTCCTAAATATGAAGACAGATAGAAATTACCCTACACATCACAGTAGGAAGTGAAAGGGAAAAGCTCTGCTTTTAAGAAACTGATTAATAGAATAGTGCAACATGAAGAATAAGGTGAAAAACTAGGGTTTTTTTTTAAACAATGAATTAAATCTAGAGTGATTACAATTGTGAAACATTTCATTTTATTACTGTGATATCATGCAAGTGGAATCCACTTTATTTATTTATTTTATTTATTTATTTTTCGTATTTGTATACCGCCCTATCTCCCTAGGGACTCAAGGCGGTTCACAGGCAAATAAAAAGGTACATATAAATACAGAATAAAATAACAATTAAAAAACTTATTCCACATAGCCACATAAATTAAAAAGAACAGTATATATAATAAAACCCCATTAAAACCTAAATTTAAAATCTAGTCCAGTCCTGCGCAGATGAATAGATGTGTTTTAAGCTCGCGGCGGAAGGTTCGGAGGTCCGGAAGTTGACGAAGTCCTGGGGGGAGTTCGTTCCAAAGGGTGGGAGCCCCCACAGAGAAGGCCCTTCCCCTGGGTGTCGCCAAACGGCACTGCCTAGCTGACGGCACCCTGAGGAGTCCCTCTCTGTGAGAGCGCACGGGTCGGTGGGAGGTATTCGGTAGCAGAAGGCGGTCCCGTAAGTAGCCCGGCCCTATGCCATGGAGCGCTTTAAAGATAGTTACCAAACCTTGAAGCGCACCCGGAAGGCCACAGGTAGCCAGTGCAGTCTGCGCAGGAGAGGTGTCACACGGGAGCCACGAGGGGCTCCCTCTATCACCCGCGCAGCTGCATTCTGAACTAACTGAAGCCTCCGGATGCCCTTCAAGGGGAGCCCCATGTAGAGAGCATTGCAGTAATCCAGACGAGACGTCACGAGGGCGTGAGTGACCGTGCATAGGGCATCCCGGTCTAGAAAGGGGCGCAACTGGCGAACCAGGCGAACCTGGTAAAAAGCTCTTCTGGAGACGGCCGTCAAATGGTCTTCAAAAGACAGCCGTTCATCCAGGAGGACGCCCAAGTTGCGCACCCTCTCCATCGGGGCCGATGACTCGTCCCCAACAGTCAGCCGCGGACTCAGCTGACTGTACCGGGATGCCGGCATCCACAGCCACTCTGTCTTGGAGGATTGAGCTTGAGCCTGTTTCTCCCCATCCAGACCCGTCGGCTTCCAGACACCGGGACAGCACTTGATAACCGTTGGGGTGGCCCGGTGTGGAAAAGTACAGCTGAGTGTCATCAGTGTACAGCTGGTACCTCACACCGAAGCCACTGATGATCTCACCCAGCGGCTTCATATAGATGTTGAACAGAAGGGGCGAGAGAATCGACCCCTGCGGCACCCCACAAGTGAGGCGCCTCGGGGCCGACCTCTGCCCCCTGTCAACACCGTCTGCGACCGATCGGAGAGATAGGAGGAGAACCACCGATAAACGGTGCCTCCCACTCCTAATCCCTCCAACCGGTGCAGCAGGATACCATGGTTGATGGTATCAAAAGCCGCTGAGAGGTCTAATAGGACCAGGGCAGAGGAACAACCCCTATCCCTGGCCCTCCAGAGATCATCCACCAATGCGACCAAAGCCGTCTCAGTGCTGTATCCGGGCCGGAAACCGGACTGGAACGGGTCTAGATAGACAGTTTCATCCAAGTGCTGGGGAAACTGACATGCCACCACACTCTCTACAACCTTCGCCGCAAAGCGAAGGTTGGAGACTGGATGATAATTACCTAAAACAGCCGGGTCCAGGGAAGGCTTCTTGAGGAGGGGCCTCACCACCGCCTCTTTCAAGGCAGCCGGAAAGACTCCCTCCAGCAAAGAAGCATTCGTAATCGCCTGGAGCCAGCCTCGTGTCACCTCCTGAGTGGCCAGTACCAACCAGGAGGGGCACGGGTCCAGTAAACACGTGGTGGCATTCAACCTACCCAGCAACCTGTCCATGTCCTCGGGAGCCACAGGGTCAAACTCATCCCAAACAATGTCACCAAGACCGCCCTCAGACGCCCCATCTGGATCCCTGCAATTTTGGTCCAGACCGTCCTGAAGCTGAACAATTTTATCGTATAGATAACCATTAAACTCCTCAGCACGTCCCTGCAACGGGTCATCTCGTTCCTCCTGGTGAAGGAGGGAACGAGTCACCCGAAACAGGGCGGCCGGGCAGTTATCTGCCGACGCAATGAGGGACGAGACGTAGCAACGTCTCGCTTCCCTCAGTGCCACAAGGTAGGTCCTATTATAGGACCTAACTAGTGTCCGATCAGCCTCCGAACGACTGGACCTCCACGAACTCTCTAGGCATCTTCTCCGGCGTTTCATCCCCCTCAGCTCCTCAGAGAACCAAGGAGCCGGTTGGGATCTATGCCGGGTCAGAGGCCGCAAAGGCACGACGCGGTCTAAAGCCCCAGCCGCGGCCCGTTCCCAGGCCACGACTAGTTCCTCAGCCGTGCCGTGGGCCAGAACTGAAGTTGAAGGAGTCCTCCACCATTCCCCCAAAATTTACCCTTATTTTGATACCTGAGAAAAATACTAGAACTTTAAAAATATTTATCATAATAAATTAAAGGTAAAGGTAAAGGTTCTCCTCACACATATGTGCTAGTCGTTGCCGACTCTAGGGGGCGGTGCTCATCTCTGTTTCAAAGCCGAAGAGCCAGCGCTGTCCGAAGACGTCTCTGTGGTCATGTGGCCGGCATGACTCAATGCCAAAGGCGCACGGAACGCTGTTACTTTCCCACCAAAGGTGGTCCCTATTTTTTCTACTTGCATTTTTACATGCTTTTGAAACTGCTAGGTTGACAGAAGCTGGGACAAGTAACGGGAGCTCACCCCGTTACAAGGCAGCACTAGGGATTTGAACTGCCAAACTGCCAACCTTTCAATCAACAAGCTCAACATCCTAGCCCCTGAGCCACTGTGTCCCTCATAATAAATTAGGACTGATTAAGTTACAATGAAAGAAAGAACAGAATTATAGGTCTTATTCTCCTTCATATTCCTATTGCTAAGCTTTGTGGCTTTCAGAATTTTGGACGAGTGGCATTGGTAGTGAAGACAATGGGCACAGGTCCAGGTTTCCACAGCTTGAGTGCCTCCTTCTTCACCCCAGCTAAGACATTGGTCACATCTTTTTTCTTTGTAAATCTCCCATGGAACAAACACACTGGTACCGAGGGAAACTCTAGGAAAATGCGGTAGTGCAACCGCTTGGGCTCTTCTTGACCTCAGGAGCTTTCAATATCATCAACCATGCTGCCCTTTGGGGCCTGCTATGGAGTTTAGGACTGAGTAGCAGAGTTCTGTGCTCGTCTATCTCCTTTCTCAAAGGCTGTTCCCAATCAAAGTTGATAGGGAGTGAGAGCTCCAGCCCCAGGCCACTCCCTTATATCATACCACAAGCCTCAGTAATTTTTCCGCTTTCCATTCCTGGAGCTTCAAGATCCAGATCTCTGACATCTTTAGATGGAGTTGAAGTACCCGTTTCAGACCCAGTTCACAACTTAGAGGTTCTTTGCAGAGCTTTGGTTATTGCACCAACTGTAAGCTTTCTTAGATCAGAACTCCTGTCTTCAGTCCCTTAAGCCCTAGTCATCTGTCTTCTGAATTATCACAATGCACTTTCCATGGAGCTATCCTTGAAATGCATTTGGAAGCTTCAACTGGTACAAGGTGCAGCAGCATGAGGGGCCCATAGAATGACCCATGATATATTACTGCTTCGCAAGTTACATTGACTGCAGATTTGCTTCTGGGTGCAATTCAAGATATTGGTTATGACCTTTAAATCTCTTCATGGCATAGGTCCAGACCACTTTATGAACCAATTCATCCCACTTGTGCTCTACTCGTGCCAGCAGACCTGCTTAGGATCCTGTCAGTCAAGGAACTCTGCTGGGATCTCATTGGAATTGCTTGACTGACTGGATCCAAGAGAAGAGCCTTTTCTGGTGTAGCACCAGCCCTCTGGAATATCCTGCCTCCCCCCATCCTCCAAGTTGCACTCATCCGCTTCATTTTCCAAAATTTAGTAGTTCTGTAAAATGTGTTTTAAGAATGAAAAGGAATGTCTATTGACTCTATAAGAAATAGTAAAGGGTAGAAAAAAAGATAGGCTCGAGTCAAAATGGGCCAACTTGCCACGAGATAACTTGATGTAGGACAATTCAACAAGTACAAAAGTTAAATTAATTTCAGTGGAACTGTGACAAATAATAAAATAAAGTCAATCCAGAAATACAAGAGTTACAATAATTTTGATGAAAAGATAGTCACTAATAATAAAAGTAACTGAATGAAACTATTAATACAGCATTGAATTGTCCCATGGTGAGTATTCCTATGGCAAGTTGGCTGTAGCAAGTTGGCCATGGCAAGTTGTCCTAGACCTGGCTCAAGTTACTATCAACTCCTAGACAGATCTCATGCATTTTTATACCAATATGGATTTGTTATTTCAAGGATTTCCCCCCAACTTTCCGGTATCATCTACAGCCATAGATTTTAAAGTAATAACCAGATCTGACTCTACTTAACTTTTTCAAGATCAGCCAAGGTTGGCTAGTGCAGAACCTGCTGCAAATGGAATAAAGAGGAAGTTAAGAAAGAAAATATATTTGTTCCTAGAAAAGAATAGAAATTCTCTTTTTTTTTCAAATGGAGGGAGAAATCACTGTGTGTGAAAGGACAGACACAATGGTGATATGTGTTTACAATGTAGACTGATTAAGACTTCTGATTGCTTTCTCTTCTGATGAAGATTGCAATTCCTGAAAGTTCCAATTCACATAGATAAGCCAAAGAAGAGGTCAAGCTTTTCCTTGGAGATGTCTATAGGTGGTGTTAGGAAAATGGCAAAAAAAAATTCTTCCATCTATCCTTATGAAGAATGTCCCTGCTCCAATGTAGTGCTTCTAAGCTATGAATGTGCAGCCTGTATTTTTCCTCCCTAAATGGAGTATCTTATATTTCTATTAACTGAAAGGCATCTTGTCCTCTGAGCCCTATCTTCCAATCTCTCTTGATTAGATTACAATTTTTCGTTTTTGTATATATTGCCAAATCTTCCAATTTTGTGTGTCCTCTATAAATCTGATAAGCAACCTAACAATCTTATTATAAAGATCATTTGTAAAAATGTTGAGTAATACTAACTTAAAGATAGACATGGTAGGAACCCATTGGTAACATACATAAACTTAACGAAAAGCTATGAATGCCAAATTTCTGAATGCAGATAGCCAGCCTGTTGTAGGCCCACTTTATGTAGTATCTCCATATTTATATTCAGCATACAGATAACTATATTCCTCATTTAGACACCCTGCATTATTCATAGAATTTTGTGGGTGAGTGCAACAATGCTTCAACCTGTACCTCTCTAAGAACAAAATATTCCCATAGTGTTTTTGTTGCATTAGGAACTATCCAGCTGAAAACATGTAGGATGACCATTTCTTGTAAATTATATTGCTTCGAAAGGAAAAAGAAGAAACTATTTAATACACGCCCTTCCTCAAAAAGTTCAAGGCACCCTATATGCAAAGGTGGGGAATAGCTTTTATATCCTTACAACAATTATGTGAGAAGTTGAGCTAAGAGATATTGAGTGATCAAAGATCACCCAATGATCTCCAAGTTAAGCAAAAACTTATATCTGCCCAGTCACTCTCTAGACACAATAACAAACTCGTTCTGCGTTAAATAGAAGGAGGGAATGTTTAATATTCTACTTTGCAACTGAATTTTTGCTACAACTTTTCCTGGCTGAACTACTATTCCTCTCTTAAGTGTCCCAGTTTCTTATTTCCAAAAGTATGAGACTCCGAAACGAAGCAGTTTAATAAGTGAAGTATCTAGAAATCAACCCTCTTGAGTCCTCTTCTTTTATAACCTAGAAGTTAGAATTACAAATTTCACTAGCCAAGATGGAGTATTTCTGGAGATTATTCAGTGAAAGGAAAGCTTAGGCTTTTCTTCCATATGTTGAATTTTCCACTGAAAAATGTTCCCTTCCCACTTGAGGAAAACTTAAACTTCAGAGCTGGTTGGGAATTAGACAAAAGACAATGTAAATTAATCATTGGAGAAAGCATTGTAATAAGAGGAAGAATTATATATTTATTTTATTTTATTTCATTCCTATTCCTGTACTTCCTTACAAGTATTTTACCTCACTTTTTTTCTATCTTACCAGCTCTACAAAGTCTCAATATTCCCAATGTGCACAGGGAATGATGAGAGTAGCTCAACACACTTTGAAGCAACACATGCAACCAAGCTGCTCTATTTGTACATTGATGATAGATGATCTATTGGGGACTCCATGATATATACAGTCTCTGGGGACAGTTTTTGTTGCAGATAGAAAGACAAAGGCGAAATCAGAGTTTGGGTACTCATTGGGTCCAATATCTCCTATGTGTTATATCCTTACATCCTCTTCTTCCAACTTTGATTTTTTTTTCAGTTGTCATTGGATCAAACTTCCTGATTATTAACCATGTTCAAAGGAAATGACAAGCACATTTTCATCTACTCTCATTTAATGGCTCTTGGCTGGAAAGACTATTCTACGGTTTCCTAAATTTTACCAACTTCTTCAATATTCAGTGGCACAATTATGTTTAGTATGATTGAAGCATTCCAAAGATAATAGAGACAAATGAAATGACATTGGCTGCAGAAGGCACATGGTGGGTGAAGGCATTCTCAGACAAACTAAAAACATATTTTTAGCAGAGAGCATTCAATCTCAATGTAAAAGATACATGAGTAAGGAATATGTAAAAGATGCTATATATGTTGACACTATAGCAAAGAATGAAACTGCATGAATTTTATGTTACTATTTCATCTATCCCATTATTGACTATCTAGAGGTGCTGAATCGTTATTTCCCCAACTTTTAAAATCTAGGATTTGCAATCTAAACATATCTGGAGAATATTACATGAATGAAAGCTGGTTTAGAAGTTGACACTGAAAGTCAAACAAATCTGTTTATCTTGCTTTTATTTTGTTCTTTTTTGAATTCCAAGGTTCTGCAAGCCTAGTACAGTATACAGATTTTTAGAATTATATTTCTTGCTGAGTCAACTAGCAACAAAATCAGTCAGTCCAATAGGACAAAGGATTTCAACTTTTCGTTTGGGGGACATGTTTGAGAGGGCTGAAAATCACAGAGGCTAACCGGCAGATGGGGAAAGAATCAAAACAGAATAATTAGCATTGAAAGAAAAATGTTGATTTATGAGGGGATATTACCTTGCTGAGAGTTACTGTTGTCATTATTATTACTTCAATAATTTTCTGTCCTGGTGCCTAACTTTAGTCCCATCCCCATCACACAATACTGTAGAACATAAGGAGGCTCTGAAAGCCATGTGGAACAGCAGTTGGTAAAAAGGACATTGATGAGTAACATTATTCAAGACCATAATAGTTGGAGATCTCCTCATTCTTTATGGCCTATAATAGGACATAATAGACACATGTTGTCTTGTGGAGAACAGAAGCATGACTATTTCAACTCATTCATTGGTGATTATATTCACAATCAACTATGAAGTTTCCTGCATTGAAAAGTATGGTCCACTGTAGTTAGAGAATTGATATTAAATAAATTAGAATCAAGATGGCATTGAGTTTTCAGATGAAGGCCAATAAAGTAAAGAAATGGTTGCATCATTAAGCTACTTATTTTTTAAAAGAATTAGAGAAGTGACAATTTAAAATTCGTATCTGATTTTTGCAAATATCAGATTTGGAATATGACATTCTTAAAAGACTAAGGGTATCAGATTAATAAACTCTAACTCTTGAATGGCAAAATACTGGTAACAGTATTGCTGTTTGTATGATAGAAATAGAGGTTTAGAGCAATAAGATAATATTATATCAGAAATTCCTAAAACAATTTAAATTCTAATTTGGCATTAGAGTAATTGCCCTAAAAGCTAGAATTCTACATTTATTGGATTACAACTCTCATTATCATTTGATAAAACATCTGCTCTTGTCTATCTGGGTACCAATTTGGGAAGGGGATTTTGAAGCAAAGTATATTCTGAAATATCAATAATCATCATTCAGAGAAAGGAGAACAGAGAAAACAATGTAATCAGTTATAGAAAAAAATCAATATAGCCTGCATTACTTACCGGCAAAGACATGTCGCTCTCATCCCGAAACTCAGGTAAAGTCTCCAGACAAAAAATCACAATGGAGATAAGAATGACCATAACTGAAATGATTGCAATGATGCGGGCAGCCTGAGAGCTCTCTGGATGTTCAAAGAGCAGCCACACTTGTTTGAGGAATTCTCTCTCAGGCATGGGCTGCTCCTCTTCCTTGATGAATCCTTCATCATCACGAAATTTAGTGAGAGCTTCTTCACCCAGCTGATAGAATTTGAGTTCCTCCAAAAAAACATCAAGAGGTACATTAATTGGCCTTCGAAGCCGTCCTCCAGATTGGTAATAATACAGAATAGAGTCAAAGGAAGGCCGGTTGCGATCAAAGAAGTATTCATTACGCAATGGGTCGTAATATTGCAACCGCCGCAGAGGATCACCCAGTAAAGTATCGGGGAACTGTCTCAAGGTCTTTACTTGAGTCTCAAATCGTAGGCCAGAAACATTTATCACCACCCGTTCACAACAGTCCTTGTGGGAATGTCCCCCACAGTGAACAATGGGCTCACTTTCCCCTGCAGTCAGTGGCAATAGCTTCTCCATGGTAGAGCTGGCAGCTACAGAGAGCCTGAGATGATGGAGGTCATGATTCAAAGTTCACCCAAATGCTGAGGCCTTCTCCAGAGAACTCCCAGTTCAGATATTCTATACTGTATTCACACTATTTGTATCTCAGCTGGCATCTTTTCTCCTAATTTGCCTTCATCTATTTTCACTCATTCATTCCCTGCTTTAAACATATCTGCTCTAGTTTCTAATTTACTTCTCTCCTTTTCCTTCTTCTGCTATATTATTTCCTTAATTCATGCCATCTCCTTTCTTTTTCTGCCTTTCTTTTAAAGCTGATTGTCTTCAGCCCTGGATAACCACTCTATCATCTCGACACTACTCTCAAAATTGCTTTTATATTTCCAAAGGGGTTACAGCCACAACTTAGATTCCCCCTCCCCAACTGTCCTTCTCTATGTCCCCTTTCTGAGAACACCCCTGTCTTCCAGTGCCAGCGTCAAGGTTTCTGCCTGTAAACACTTTCCCTAGACCTAGGCATATCAGATTGCCCCAGGACGTTACAGACTCTTAGCCCCCTTGCCAAAATCCCAGCACCGCCTCCAACTCCATGCCTAAAAGCAATCCCAACAGCACTCTGATCAAAAGAGGGAAGAACTAAAAATAACTGAGAATGACATAGGGGCAGGCAGAATGCCCAGGGCAGAGAAAAAGGTGGGCAGGACACCTTCAGGAGAATACAGAAGACTGCCAGTGAGAACGTTTGTGTTCCTCTATAAAGAGAAGTAGTGCTAGAGCCTGGACATCCCAATCTTTCAAAGGAGGCTGGGGTCTCATGAGTAACATACGAGAGTAAGTAAAGATTAAATCTGGACTCAAATGGCACTGAGTCATAAATTAGAAGTTGAAAAGATGACAAACTAAAGCAAATTTAGGCTCTATCCTTTCCAGAAAATATCAAGTCCTTTCTGAGTTGGGGTTTCAAGTCTTGAGAGATCAGAGGCAACACAAACATACAAAGTGTTCCTCCCACCCACTGTATTGCTTAACAAGATTCCATGTATTATTTAAACTTATATTTGTTCCTTCTTATCTGTCTTCATTGTCATTCCTTTTCTTTTGGGTTTCCCTTTCTTCAAATACTAAACATCCTACAAAATCCCGATTCTGTTGTGTTCTCACCTCCCCCCATTTTAAGTATGCCTTATACACAGGCTGTATAACTAAGGTAATACAGTACAGTATGCTGTTTTACCTACATGAGAAAATTTAGGAAAAATAAATACAAAATAAGCAAAAATATATTTCACAGTACTGATATAGTCATCTATTGTTCAGCCTGCTGTTCAAGTACTGACTTGAATGTAAGGTATTTACTTTCCTTTTTTATGGTTCTCTAATTTTAAATTGGATTTTGACAGAGTATCTCTTCAAGAAATCATTTCCTGAAATAGAGGCTTGTTCTTGAACATGCTTTTAGATAAAGGATTTCCCCTGCAGGACATGTAACAACCGTGCACATAATTGTTTTTGCTGCCTTTAGATATTTAACTGGTCTCCTCTTTGACCTGCTTTAAGATGTGATCAAAAACACATTTCTCTTGCTTTTCTTTTAGGATGTTCTCTTTGGTTCCTTTGATCATTGTCTTTCTTTGCTAGCTTTATAATTGCAACTTTCCATTTAGCTTATTGCAAAGTTGGCCCCAAACTTCCAACATCTCCTTTTTTCTCTCAAATTTGTTTGACTATAAAAACATACCTGGAGTCTGTTCACATTTGTTCACATTATCCAATATAATTTTACATTATTTTATCATTAAAATGTAGCAACCTGATATATACTTCAAGTGTTTTTTTCCCTCATTCTAAAATATTCTATTATATTAAAAAGAAAGCCTCCCACCCTCCAAAAGATATGGAATATTTGAATTGAAAGGAAAGTTTATGGAACCAGATTATGAATCAGATCATCTTCTTGATTTGATCTATGTGAACATCTATATCTCCATGTAAAGTATTTTGTATTTTTAAAAAAGATTTAGCTCCTTTTGCTAATCTCATGCCTTCTATCCTTTATGTGACTGGGATTCAAGATTCTTTGTTCTAGCCCAGAAGAAAGAGAGAGAGAAATGAGAAAATGATGGAGGGAGAGAATGAGAGACAGTAAAGAGAGAAACAAATGAGAGAGAGAGAGAGAGAGAGAGAAGGGGAAGAGAGGGAGAGGGAGAGAGAAATTAGAGAGCTGGAGGGAAAGAATGAGAGAGGGAAAAGAGAGGGAAACAAATGAGAGAGAGAAGGGAAGAGAAAGAAAAGAAAGAAAGAGGGGGAGAAGAGGAAAACGAAAAAGAAATAAGAGGGAGGGAAAGAGAAATGAGAGAAAAGGGAGAAAAGAGAAAGAGAAACGAGAAAATGATGGAAGGAAAGAGTGAGAGAGAGGAAAAAGAGAAAGAAACAATTGAGAAAGAGGGGAGAGAAATGAGAGCGAGCTGGAGGGAGAGAATGAGAGAGAGGGAAAAGGGAAATAAATGAGAGATAAGGGGGAGAAAAAGGAAGAAAGAGGAAAAGAAAGAAAGGAGAAGAAAAGGGAGAGAGAAAAACAGAAATGGGAGGGAGGGAGGAAGAGAGAGAGAGAGGGAGGGAGAGACCCATTTCCTATAGAAAACATCAGGATCCACAAAACCTGGGTAGGCATGGCTGGAGGGGTGTCATGTGATTGGGTGGGAGTGATGTTGAGTTAGCCATGCTCACCCAGATTTTGTGGTTCCTGGTATTTTCTTTTCTGTGGGAAACAGGTCCAAATGGCTCTGAGTGTTTAAAGTTGCAGACTTCCAAGGAAATGCCTTTACCTGATGTTTCCCCTCTTAATGTGAAAGAATAGGATTTTCACAACCTTAACAGTACTGGTAAATAAGGCAGATGATAAAGACATGAAACCCGTGCAATCAGGAAAAGAGAAAATGTCAAATTACTTTTTCATAATTTTTATTTTATTTTAAATATTTAGTAGTAATAGTTGTAAGAAAATATTTGATGGTAAAAGTAAGAATTCAGTATATATCAGTTCAAATCAACATCTTATAAGAATATTACAAAGGATAAGGTAAGGTTCAGGGCAAGTTACAACAACGTTGTCAGAAAAGATAGAAAAAGTCAACATGGTGATTGTAGCAGTGTGATTAACACAGTCCCTTTATATGCAGATGTAGAAAACGGATAGGACCTTGAACATGCTGTTACCACCCCCTTGACCTTTTTCTTACAGCGGCTGCTAGACCCCAAAATGATGAAGCTCCTTCTAATATAAAATTAGCTCTGATGTAAAATAAGTGCCAAGTTCCAGAAAAAAACCTAACCATTTAGTCAGCATGCACAAATACTGTAAATATCGAAAACAATATAGTATTAATTAGCAGGCACAAAAAAGACATTAAGCTTAGCATTGCTCTTTGCTATTTTTTCTATTTTACTAAAGAACAGACAGCCTTTGAATCAGAGGTGTTTACCAATTTTGTTATCTGAAAAATCCTGCTTCCCGCAAATTCCATCTTAACCTGAGGCTGAGCAAAAATATTAACTCCTAAATTTTCCATCTTTTCATCCAATAATTTCTACCTGTTTTTAAAAGGAAAAGAAAAATCCCTTTTTCTCCAAGAGAAAGTAAGTTAGGGAAATATCTTTGCTGTTTTTCTTCTGCTTGAGACAGAGAAATTGCTGGAAGCTTGAGTCACAATAGGTATCCTTCAGTTATGGAATTATATTCAGAAATGTTTATAGTTAATTAGATATCAATTTACTAAGGAGAATTTCCTCTGAATGGGGAAAACCCTCTCCTCTTTAGACTCCTGGGCCCTTTCCAACTTTTTGCTTCCAATGTGACAATTTAATGAAAAAATATTTCTGAATATTCGGAAAGACCATAGAACAACAAAAATGGGAATATCGTAGACCTAATCTCCAGTGCATTTCCTGTTTAGTATCTGGTGGCTACGAATATTTTTATCAGCTGATGCTGATTTGTAAAATACAATGTTATTTGGATATAACAGGCCTTGCATGAAATTTGACCCTAAATTTTTAAATCTTTTTCTACATTTAATGTTCTTTTCTCTTTTTACAGAAATTTTTTTTAATTTTTACTACAGGATTACAATCAGGATACTATTTAGTGTGTCATTACATAGCTTTGCAAGGTTCTATATCAGCCTTAAGCTTAGTACCTTTGGATGACTATACCAGAAACTAGGCTGTCGTATTTACACTGCAAAATCTGGATGATCTCTAAATAATAGCAGAGATAGAAACTCTCATTCTTGCCATTTAAAAAATTATCTGGATATTTCCAGTGCCTAATTACATGTCCATTATTCCAAGTCATCATATCAAAAAAAAATTCTTTTACCTTACCTGGAAGTCTCATTCCTGGATTTTCTGCAAGGTAAAAATATTTTATTAAAAACATCAACAAGCTTTTGCTTGTGTTTATTGCAACTATTTTTTAAAATAATTCTGCCCTTGCTCTCCGTTGGTTTCAGAATAACCTACATTTGAGGCAGGGGTGAGTTCCAAATCCCGTTGCTACCGGTTTGTGCCCAAGGGACGCTTCTGTGCATGTGCAGAAGCGTCTGGGAGGCTCCGTCCACCCACCACCACTACCGGTTTGTTCAAACCAGTAGCAACCCACCACTGATTTGCGGGAACTGTAAAGTATAATTTGCATTATTCACGATTTCAAATGAGGAACATTTGTACACACACTGGATCCTATCTATGCTTTCTGACTACCTACTATAATGAAAGGAAGGTTTATCTGCTGGTGTTGCTTCTTTGTGCAACTTGGGAAATATTTTGGTTTGTTAAATCATATTAACTTTGAAACCTATATTGTAGTTCATGCCCATTTCCAAGTTTCTTTAAATTATGCTCTTGCATAATAGAATAGAATAGAATAGAATAGAATTTTATTGGCCAAGTGTGATTGGACACACAAGGAATTTGTCTTGGTGCATATGCTCTCAGTGTACATAAAAGAAAAGATACGTTCATCAAGGTACAACATTTACAACACAATTGATGATCAATATATCAATATAAATCATAAGGATTGCCAGCAACAAGTTATAGTCATACAGTCATAAGTGGAAAGAGATTGGTGATGGGAACTATGAAACGATTAATAGTAGTGCAGATTCAGTAAATAGTCTGACAGTGTTGAGGGAATTATTTGTTTAGCAGAGTGATGGCCTTCGGGAAAAAACTGTTCTTGTGTCTAGTTGTTCTGGTGTGCAGTGCTCTATAGCGTCGTTTTGAGGGTAGGAGTTGAAACAGTTTATGTCCAGGATGCGAGGGATCTGCAAATATTTTCACGGCCCTCTTCTTGATTCGTGCAGTATACAGGTCCTCAATGGAAGGCAGGTTGGTAGCAATTATTTTTTCTGCAGTTCTAATTATCCTCTGAAGTCTATGTTTTTCTTGTTGGGTTGCAGAACCGAACCAGACAGTTATAGAGGTGCAAATGACAGACTCAATAATTCCTCTGTAGAATTGGATCAGCAGCTCCTTGGGCAGTTTGAGCTTACTGAGTTGGCAGAAAGAACATTCTTTGTTGTCCTTTTTAATGATGTTTTGATGTTAGCTGTCCATTTGAGATCTTGCGATATGATAGAACCCAGAAATTTGAAGGTTTCTACTGTTGATACTGTGTTGTCAAGTATTGTGAGAGGTGGAAGTATGGAAGGGTTTTTCCTAAAGTCTACCACCATTTCTACGGTTTTGAGTGTGTTCAGTTCCAGATTGTTTTGGTTGCACCACAAGGCTAGTCGTTCGACCTCTCGTCTATATGTGGATTCGTCATTGTCTCGAATGAGACCAATCACTGTTGTGTCATCTGCGAACTTCAGTAGCTTAACAAATGGATCATTGGAGATGCAGTCATTGGTATACAGAGAGAAGAGAAGTGGGGAGAGCACACAGCCTTGGGGGCCCTGTGCTAATTGTACAGGTATTTGATGTGATCTTGCTTAGCTTCACCTGCTGCTTCCTGTTTGTTAGGAAGCTTGTGATCCACTTACAAGTCTGTTCCGTACCTGTAGCTGGTTTAGCTTAGTTAGAAGAATGTCTGGAATGATGGTATTGAATGCTGAACTAAAGTCTACAAAAAGGACCCTTGCATAGGTCTTTGGAGACTCAAGATGTTGTAGGATGTAGTGCAGAGCCATATTAACAGCATCATCTGTTGATCTATTTGCTCGGTATGCAAATTGCAAGGGGTCTAAAAGCGGATTCGTGATGGTTTTCAGGTAGGAAAGCACTAGCCTTTCAAAGGTTTTCATGACTACAGATGTTAGAGCAACTGGTCTGTAGTCATTTAGTTCCTTGATGGTGGGCTTCTTCGGCACTGGGATGATGGTAGAGCGTTTGAAGCAAGAAGGAACATAGCACATCTCTAGTGATTTATTGAAAATATGGGTGAAGATGGGGGCCAATTGGTCAGCACAGACTAGATTAGATTCCTATTCATATAAAATCTCAGTGTGTTATTGGGCTCACAATTGTGACTCATGCATACTTTCAATTCTTAACATTCCATGTTAAAATGGCACATTTAATTATTAGAGGATTGTGTTCTGACTTGGCAATTTATGAAGTATTTTTGCTTGGTATGACCCAAGACAGTATTTATTTTGTATAAGGGGTTTTTAAGAGATAAATAGTATCTCAATATTATTTTTATAATTTTGCCAAGAAAGCAGATTTTTCATATCCTCATTAGAATCTGAAAAGCAAGTGTGATTGTCCCTCACACACATCTTCCCAAACAAATCTTTTCCTGCTAGTTGACCAATAGTGCCACCTATTGCCAGGCAATTCACTTAGAAAAAAACCCTTATATCATATTGATATATGGTTTTGTTTATACGTCACATTTAGAAATTGTCGATCTTGCGCACAGAGCGACTCTGGGCACTATACAAGTAAAAACATAAAAGCTACACATATATTTGGAGGCAATTAAGAATAGAAAAATTACAATTAAAAATACAAGGGAAAGAATTCAATGTGCTAACCAGTCCCATAGTTGTATGCTGCTCTGTGGGTCCCAAATATGTCAACAAAGCCAAGTCTTCAGATATTCTTGAAGGCCAGGAGAGTGAGAGCCTATCTCACCTCTGAGGACAATGTTTCAAAGAGATGGCAGAGAAGCCTTTCAGATCAACATTCTAAATGTGATATATAAAAAATAAATATTGTTTTATGCAGTTAATAAAGCTTCTGTAAGCTAAGATATCAACAAGTAGTATCATGTCAACAGGCTTGATTGAGAAACTGAAAAAAAATACAAAAAATGGCAAACCAGGTGTATCCATGAAATCAAAAGGAGTTTTGACTTGAAAGAGATTTTATTTTTCTAACTGGTATTCTAAAAAAGCTGTGTGCAGCCTTTCCTCTTTTCTTCTTTTTATTTTTGCAATAATAACGAGAAGTGTTATTCTTGTTATTATATAGCAAGTTTATAAATATAACTCCAAATGACTCACTATAAAATTCTATTAATGGAGTGAGATATTGTCATAATACAAACCTGAATGGATAACTGAAGATTATTCAGTCTGTAGTTGTTTTCATGGTGATATCTATTTCACTTGTTGCATTCTCTTCCATACCTCCTTGGATATTTTTTCTCTAAACAGAATGTATAATTGACATATTTACAGAGTTGATCTTTTATATCCATTTCTTTACAGAACACAGCATTTACACAGAGTTCTGAATATTTGGGAGAATTTTTCAATGACAACTATTCCCCGCTTATAAAAATGGTATGTGAAAGCACATCACATAGATAGTCCTTGATTTACGACTACAATTGAGCCCAGAATTTCTGTTGCTAAGCAAGGCAGTTGTTAGGTGAGGTTGGCCCCATTTTATGACCTCTTTTTACCACAGTTAAGCAAATCACTGCAATTGTTAAGTAAAATTCTGGTGTTTTAAGCAAACCTGACTTTCCCCATTGACTTTCCTTGTCAGAAACCAGCTGCTAAGGTTACAAATGGTGATCACATGACCTAGGGACAATGCGACTGTCCTAAATGCAAGACAGTTTTTTTTTTTTTTTTTTTTTTGTTTACATTTATACCCCGCCCTTCTCCGAAGACTCAGGGCGGCTTACAATGCATAGGGCAATAGTCTCATTCTATTTGTATATATTTACAAAGTCAACTTATTGCCCCCCCAACAATCTGGGTCCTCATTTTACCTACCTTATAAAGGATGGAAGGCTGAGTCAACCTTGGGCCGGGCTCGAACCTGCAGTAATTGCAGGCTTTGTGTTCTTAATAACAGGCCTTACCAGGCAGAGCTAAACCGGCCCCATGCACCTGAATTTTGATCACTTGACCATGGGGATGCTGCTGCAGTTGTGTTAAAACTGGTCATAAAACTCTTTTTTGTGCCACTGTAACTTCGAATGGTCACTAAATGAATGGTTGTAAGTTGAGGACTACCTGTGTTACTAGTATTGCATTCTAAAATAACAAATTTGGTTTTACTAAAGAGATACTTCTACATGCGGCATTTTTTTTCTCTTCACCCCACTTTCTATAAGCAAGAGGGAGATTGAAAAACATTTTGCTATATTGTATATATACTGTCTTGACACAAACTACTACAGTATGCTTCCTCATACTACAGTAATCTAATGGGAAAGTGGCAAATATTTGTCCCCCTCAGTGCTCCCTCAAATCCTGTCATTCAAGGTGAAATTGATTCTGTTTCTTCCTTGGGCAAAGGCAACCAGTGCAACTAACTATAACCATAACTGAGCTCTCCCTGAATAAGTCACTTAATTCAGTTACCTAAATCACAAGTTAATTCACACAAAATTAGAGAAGTCAGGAGTTATGCTGTTCCAGATTCTGCCACAAGGGAACAAAGAATAAGCAAACTAGATATACATGTTCGTAAACAGATCATTACAAAAACTGGCAAGCCTTTAGACTTGAACCTTGAACCTTCCGTAGCTGGCTGGATATCCGGGATCCAATACTATGGGAGAACACCGGGTCAGAGGAGGCTTTCCATTCCTTGATCATTTATTACAGAAATACTAATGCAGATTCATACTCCTATAGTATTTTAGCTAGCACTGTTAATAAGGTAATTTAGCAATTTAGCTTTCTTCTTGGACCAGCGTAACTTTTTTTGTAAAAGCCTCAATAATAATAATCAATTAAAATAGGTTTTATTGATTTGGTTGCAAACTAAAAATCAAATCTCGGGAAAGCCGCACAGGATTTCCCATTACCATTACTGAATCAGTGCCCAATTCTGACAGCTCGGATCAATCCTTTACCACCACTGGCTGACGTACACGCTTACATCTATAGACCAATATAGTGTACTTGGAAAGACTACTTTCTTTCTCACCTCCCTTGCGCGGATTGATCAGGTGGCGACAACGAATCAAGAACCGACGCGTAAGGATTCAAGGGTGGTGATGGGGCATCGATCCAAGCATGCGCAGGTTGTGCGCCCAGTAGGCCCAGCCTGAGGCGGCGGGAGGTGCCGAACAGCGGACGTAGATCATCGAGGGTCGCGACGGCTAGTGAGACCCAACGTGCGTCCAGGAAGCGCGTCTAAAGTATTGTTTCGTGAGAATCGGGACAAGGCCGTTTTCTGCCTCAATCTTACGGAATGGAGATGAGGGGTTGCTTGGGAATAAAGCTAGAGGGGGTGGTGTTGTTGCTGATAGCGAGAGATCTGAGCGCAGTGATTTTGCGCAGCATCTCCTGGGGAGAGGGGGAAGGCCTGCTACCGAAGAGAGCAGGAGGGAGTGAGACGAGCTTGAGGTTGTGGGTTAAAAGGGGAGGGGGGGCGAAGTCTTTGCGCGCGCACGTTAGAGCAAGTGAGGGGTCCAAGGGGCTGCTGGGATAACAACGGCGGCAGCCGCACGCGCGCTGCTTGGGTTCCAAAGCTCCTCGCGCACGTTGTCTTCTTGCAACGGCAGATGTCGTGCGTTTGACACCCCCCCCCCCCGGTTACCGCTGCGGGTCGGTCGCTAGCGAGAAAGGGGTGTTCAGCAGAGACGAATTGGCCCATGAGGTGGAAGCAGAGCTTGAATACTGAGGTGGTGTAGTGGTTTGTACTAATTCCTGCTGTAGGAAGAGAGTAGGTACAGTAGAAGGACACTACACAGCTTAACAGCTGTCCAGTTGCACTCTAGAGGGCAGTCTGATTTGCACCATCCTTCTGGGATTTTTTTCATCTCAAATAGTACATTTGATGGAGTACTGAAGAAAAACTATTTTCCACTTGCCATTTCGAAAAATAGAACTTTAAGGATACTACAGTATCTACTGTGTGAGTAGCAGCAAAGTTCAAACTGGAGATATCCCACAAAATATGTCAATTAAGTTGACTGTTTTTACCCTGTTGCAGGCATATATATAAAATCAGAGAGTTTTTTTGGCTTGATCCATAGATTAGTTGTTGTCATTCTTTTTTCAAACTTCATGATTTTTTTTTCTTTTTACATGACAGGTGTTTCAAGATGACGCAGTTCCTGCCCCCAAATTTGTTAGCACTATTTGCACCCCGTGATCCTATACCCTATCTGCCTCCTTTAGAGAAATTGCCCCATGAGAAACATCATAATCAGCCATACAGTGGTATTGCTCCCTACATCCGAGAGTTTGAGGTAAGTCCAGTAATATTGGTCTTGACTATCTTTGGCTTCTTGTTATTTGAATATTGCTAATGCTTGTGGGGTCAGAATGACTGCTGTAGCAATTACTTCTGCAGCATCTTGTGTTTTAATTAAATATTCAGAGTTACAGAAGTGCTTCTCTTTTAGGACCCACGTGATGCTCCCCCACCAACTCGTGCAGAGACACGGGAGGAACGGATGGAACGGAAGGTATGTACAGCACATAGTTAAATGTGAGGTATATCAATATTTGCTCTGATCCAAGTTCCGAAAACACAATTAAGTAGAAGGATGTTGAACAGTTAAACCCTGAAGGGTTCAGTTATCCTTCTTGAGAATAGACTGAAAAACAAGATAAGCATTCCATATGTTTTCTTGGTCCTTTCATTGCAGAGGCGAGAGAAGATTGAACGTCGACAGCAGGAGGTTGAAAGTGAATTAAAGATGTGTAAGTGAGACACAGTAGAAAGTTATTGAAAGGGATACATACTTTTTATTATTAACTTAAAGCTAATAGTCCCTTTAAGATGAGGCTGGCACTTGTGAAAATAGAAGTATATTTTTCTCATTTCTCCTCTAATTTGATTCATTATTTTTTCATTTAGGGGATCCTCATAACGATCCCAATGCTCAAGGAGATGCCTTCAAGACCCTTTTTGTGGCCAGAGTTGTAAGTTATTTCTTTTTCCTTCTATCAGTGCTTGGATTAAAATACATATAAACAATTTGCTGCTTGCACTCTTGGTGATCTTCGGAGCTCCAAATATCATTACTCGATTGCAATTAATAGATTACAGTGCCATGCAATCCAGCTGATAGCTTGTCAGGAAATAGGGGAAGGTCAGTTGTTTTGTAACTATTTGGAAACGAATGCAACTGAGATTGGTCAAGGACAGGATAGGTTTAGTCTTACTATTTCCCCAATTCCATTCCCAAATTTGTCAACTTTCCAAGAAAAAAATTGGTAGCAATGGTGGGGGAAGTAATTTCTGGGGTGACGAGGGGCTTTTTTCTATTCCAGTTGGTAGAAAATATAATGCTGAGGTTTGCCATACATTCAGCTTATTGTATAAACCGACAGTGTTGTTCACAAGAGCTGTTGAGATACCAGATGAATTAGTTAGCTTCTTTAATAACCCTAGAGAGGTATCTTTGGTTTTCCATAAATTTTATATCTGCCCTTCCTACTTATTTTCCAGAATTACGATACAACAGAGTCCAAATTGAGGCGGGAGTTTGAAGTCTATGGGCCCATCAAAAGAGTGAGTAATTTAGATCAGTCCTCCAGAAGACATATACCTTCACAATGAAAAAAAGAGGGGAGTGTCCTATGTTTTGAGCATCTTTTGTGCTCATAGTCTAGGTTAAGATAATATTCCTGTTTACTATCGAACATTCCTGTTTTTGCTCGCTAAAAAGAAAAAAATTGTTTTCTTTTCATATGGCAGTTTTCATATAAAAATATAAAGGAATTTCAGAAGAAACGTAAAGTAAAGGGATACAGTATAGTTTTTGGGTCCTTGTCTCAAAAATCTAAAATTTGCAAAAGGCAATACCAGCTGAAGTTTCAGACAACATAAGCAAAACTCAGGAAAGGGAAGCAACCATCTATCATAAGGAATCTTCCATGTGGAAATATCCAGATAAATAATAACAACAACAACAAAAACAAGAATAGCATAAAAGGGAATGCTGTTCTTTTTTCCAGCATTCCCTGGTAATCTCTGAAGTGAATGGGATTCTTCAAAGTGGTATTTTTTTGGAACTTAAATGGAAATTAATAGAAGGTGTCAGACAGGGATGTAAATCTTCAGGTTCAATGAGTGGGTTTTTTTTAAATATTTGCATGGCTGAGAAGCAAAATTGGGTGTAAGTTGTGTGTACACACACCCACTCACACACAAACAAACACACAAGACATTTAAAATAATCAGTTTGCCTC
The DNA here is from genome assembly GCF_028640845.1 of Ahaetulla prasina. Taxonomy (NCBI): domain Eukaryota; kingdom Metazoa; phylum Chordata; class Lepidosauria; order Squamata; family Colubridae; genus Ahaetulla; species Ahaetulla prasina. The sequence goes on along the minus strand of NC_080542.1, from coordinate 32,446,487 downwards.
TTTTAATATCTTCAGACCCTTAAAAACATTTTGTAGCACTTTGCTGTTGCAGAACTCTGCAAAACTGTCAAAATGTAAATAATAGATGTATAAGAAGTAAAAATATTGGTAAAATTGGTAAAATTTTCAGTGAACCACTTGAAAATTGACCTTAAATACAAGGTCATGTTGAAAGAAAGACTGCTGTCATATGGTCTTCATTGAGTTTATATGTCTGCTTAATTATTCTTTTCTAGATCTACATGGTATACAATAAGCATTCCGGCAAGCCACGTGGCTACGCCTTCATTGAATACGAACATGAACGTGACATGCACTGTAAGTCCTTTTATGGGATGATTTAAACCTTTTCTATATGCATATTTTAAATTAAATTATTATAAAAGCATGTGTTTTTTTAAACATTGTTAACTATTTTAAGCCCTTAAGTTATTTGAGGGCCTGGGTTTCCCCCAACAGGTAAGTACAAAGTGGGGGAGCCTAGTTTGGTTTGGCGAGCACCCAAGTTCCGTTAATGTCATTCAGATAGTATTTCAAGGGATCTTTATGAACAGATCAACAAAGTAATCTAAAAGGAAGGAAGGAAGGAAGGAAGTTTTTATCCCCTCCTCAACAGATTTCATAATTCTTGGATGATACTGTATTAGATCTCTCTTGTTGTAGGTAAGCTATTTCTCTTGGGAGCATCCCTTTCATTATCTAGTTTTGGAAAAATCAAATTAACGTAGCTGGGGTGCCGCAAATTTAATATGTGTGCTAAAGTAACAGGCAACAGTTCCTCTCCTTATCTTCTAAATTCCTACGTATTTGGGATGGATAAGGGTGGGCAACTAGTCATGTCAACATCTTCTGGGGCAGTCTATAGTTACTGCTTGCATTATAGTCCCAGGAAAAGTTGCCCCTGCGTTCTGAACTGTTGCCCATTCTTTTATGTTTTTTTTTTAATTTTTAAAGAGGGAGAATGAATGCTATGAAGAAGTTCTTCTTCTGAAGCAAGTGTAACTTTGACCTGAAGTTGTGTTTTGAAAAGATGCTTTTGTTGAGAGGCTGTTGTGAGCGGGTTGTATTAATTCTGTGTTCTTATTGTCACTGCAGCCACCTTTCTGATGGCTATTGCCACTGCTGGCTTGCAGCTGATCCTTATGCTTCCCCTTTACAACATCTCATTGTATGGTTGGTATAAGGGTTTGTATAATTGGTAAGAACCTCAGTACCCAACACACTTCTATACACAAGCCAGGTCAAAGGCAGATGCTAGATAATATGGTTGAGATGGGGGTGGAGGGAAGGAAGGAATCTATTTCTCTTTTGGTTTTTGTACAACTCTCTTGCTGAATAGAAAGAGAAAAAGAAATGGGTTCCTCATGGTCTAATGTTAGTTAAACATTGTTCAGCCTGGATTAAAAGGGGAGGGAGGGAACAGCAGGGCCAGCCATTTCTAGCATAACTCATATATCCTGAGTGAATCCTCCCTCCTTAAGTCACACATGTGTCATTTTATAATCTATGGAATATGGATTGAGGAGAGAAATAGGCAGAATCTGTTTCAAAGGAATCAAAATACTTTATTTTTTTAGTGACATGTGAAACTGGTAGAGTAACAGATATATTTCATATTGCCTAATCCAAAATAAATATTTCTTCTTAATCACAAATTCTGTTGGATTGTGTCCATGTTAAACTAGGTAAATCCGTAGTTTGCCATGCCATCCAAAGTTGTAATGTAAGGTCCACAAAATAAACAAGAGTTCCTATCTGACTTGAGTTTGTGTTCCTTGGAAAAACACAGACAAAACTAAAACGTTGCTAATTACTCCAAAGCACATAGAATATGTGACAGTAGCATTGTAATTTAGCATTATTAATTACCTGGTCATTAAAAGTCACTGAGAGAGTATCTTCATAGAAAGAAATAGCAGCATTTGCACAATTTCTATAGTGCGTTCTTGGTTAAGATAAATATTTTGTTGTCTATTTGCACAAAATAAAAATCTTTAATGCTGTCATTTAAAAAACAAGGCAAACTATGGAGTTTGTGCATCTTGCTTTTAATTTTACTATTCTCATAGAAACACTAATTACCTGGGAGGAATGACTAATATAGCTGGGTTTGAAGGGCAGAGATGAATTTAAATGGAAGTTGGCAGTCATCTATGAGTGTTTATTTGTATACTGTATGAAAGCTAGCTTGAGTGAACATGTTCTTAAATAATGAAAACATTCTTTTCAGTTGCTAGATTATTTGCATACGAGGTATTAGAAAGTCTAGTTGCATGTTTTAGCCTTTGAATTCTCTATTTAGAAAATTCATTACCTCTCTATGCAGATATTTTATTATAGGTACAGCCTATTTTATGGTTAAACTTGGGATAGATAAATTAAAAAAGTTGTAAAATACACAGATCAGCTAATATGTGTTTCTTAGGAGGGAGTCATATTTTTGCATGAGTCCTGAACTTTCAGTTGATTTAAAACAATACTAAGGATATTTGAGTTATGCTTTTAGTTAGTAAATTAATGGGCAATTGTACTTTTAGTCTAACTTGGGGCACAAAGCTAAGTAAGTGGAATTTCTTTTGCTACCCCCTGGAATGGCTTGTCAAGGCCATAATGAACCTTTAAGCGGGACATGGTTGGGATGTCTGCCTCAACAGAGATTCTAACTCATTGTTCCCTTAAATAAGGGTTTCCACACGAAAGCAGGCAACTATACCACTGTTGCTGGGTTCCTGGATAATGGTAGAGAGGGCATTTCAGACACAACACACATTTCTTGCTGTTTTTTCTTGTATCTTTTTTTCTGTCTGGCTTCTTTAGCTTAGCTCTTTTAATTGTATAGCATTCCAAGCTTTCCATTCTGCATGAAGGAGGCTACAGCTAGGAATGTTATGAAAGCTCATGGCTAACATTCAAGATTTATTTGGCCTCCCTGAATTTGTAGTTGTAAGGGTATCTTCTGTTAGATATATTCAGTCACTGGAATTGGGATTTTAAAATATAGGAATTAAATGCGGCCATTATCAGCTTAACTTTTCCAAATCAAAACTGTATCTAGAAATGCCTTTCCCAGCCTTAAGTCTTCTGGATATATAAGGTTACAATTCTTATCATTCCCAGAGTATTCTCTTTGGGAATTATGCTAGTACCTATTGTTGGGAACTATTTGGAAAGACTGACCAAAGCAAAGACAAGACAAAATGGTGAACTCTAAAGACTGACAAACATTTTTCATCTTAGTTTTGTATTAAGATACTATTGAGTTGTTAAGATAAAAAGTCCCAACTTTATAAAAATTAGTTGCTGGCCCCTGAATTCAGGAAAAAATTAAAAGTTTTATCCTTGAGTTCCCCACAGGCACACATGCACACCCAAACTATTTATGATTTCAATATTGAGCTGTAAATCATATGGTGTGATCAGTTTACGTTGGTCCATTGAGGGGCTATCTAAAAATTAAGTCCTCATGGAACCTTTCAATCTATAGTTTTCCTTATTCAGACCAGATAACCAGTTGTGATAATTCTGAAAAATATGTGAATTGTCATGTAACAATCTCCCTAAAAAGATCTTCTACTTCTTGCATATTTATTTGTTTTCATAAAATATGCCTTCCAACAAAACACATGAAAGAAGTGGAAATCAAATGTCTCTTCCCTTGTTATTTTCCCCCCTTGATGCTTACATATAAGCATATGGAAATTGGAAGAGTTACAAGAATTTCTCTTTTGAGGATGAGATTTCTGTGTTAAAAGTGAATGTTCCATCTCATCTTTTGGAAGTCAGGTGGCTGACCTCTCAAATAAGGCAATAATTTGAGGTTCCAATTTGGTATTCAGAAGCTTAGAATTATAAATTTACTGCCATTAGTAGAATGTAAGGGCTTTGAAAATAACTTTTCAGACCTAATTATATGTAAATCAGAGAATAGTTCCCCATTAGTTGCCCCCTTCATTCCACTTAGTATTGTTCATATCCCATCAGAAGTCTTTGAAGCTCTGAAAAAAATCAGAGGAGGTTTTTGTGTAAAATGTTCTAGAAGGTAAGATTCAGTACAGAGGGTGGTTTCAGGTAAGCATGCTGCAGTTCTTCTTGCCTCGGACTGACCTCTTCATTGGAAAAGGCCCAGCTTCGTCTCCTTTCTACAATAAAATGGTGGTGAATTAGTGATTCTGGTCTATTGGCTACCTTATCTGGAGAGGAGCCATGAATTTAACTTTGTAACAGAAGATGGTGTGTCATCGTGTCCAACATCAAACTTGACTGACTGATTCTCAGCCTGATGAGTGTCTTCAAAATGGAGAATGACTTCTTAATTATGGGAAACAGTTTGGTGATGATAATTCAGTCAAGTTCCATATTTCAAAATTCCCTTTTTTTTAATGGTGGAGGGAGGATGGCAGATTGTTGGAAAATGGATTTCTCATCAAAGCTTGTCTGAGTACACTAGACAAGGTGAAAATGTTCTCAGGGGTAAGATGTTAGAGTTAGTATTTATTTTCATAAAGGCTTTTGCCCAAAACTATTAGTTTTTCAACATTTTTCTGAAGTAATATTTTTTCTGACTGTTAAGCTAGAATCCATTTCTTTGAGAATTGCCATCCCCCAAGAGGAAATGGGAAAAAGCATTTCTGCATTATTTCTATGTGAACACTTCAGAGGAGAAAAATTCTTTGTATTTCATTTATATGTCCCATGAGTTCATTTTCCTTCAGTATGTGTATAACTTTGCAAACCCTATTACTTTTAAAAATTTGTGAGTTTTTAAACCCAATCACAAATATTTCCCTTGCAATTTTGTACAAACACTGTTTTCTTTCTAGTCTCAGACATTTTAATTAAGCCATTACATTTTAATAAATATTCCCCACCAAAAAAAAGTTAAAGAATCATTATGGTTCAAGGCTACAAGTAGTTTGGTAGCCAAACATTATTGGTACATTTTCTTAATCATCTGAAGTTGAAAGCTATTTTTTTTCCTTAAAAGGAAATATTTCTGAAATGTCTAGGTTGGATATTTAACTTTATCTAGCACCTAATTGTGTGGCTTCTGTTGTACTTACAATTATTGCCACATATAAATGGCTTCTGTTGGTTTGGAGCTGTAGATGTGAGACTCCCAAGGTTTGTGAGGACCCCTAAAGGATGAAATGTGCCTAAGCTCTTAAAAGATTTTATCTAGTTTGGGGAAATGGATTGAGAATGGGGGAATTGGGCAGGGGCTGGCAGGGGTGGGGATCTGAGTGTCCGACTTCTGCTGCTGAGACAGGTAAGGCAGGGAAGGTCGGCTCAGCAGCTAAAATGCAAACCCAAAATTCCGCCCCAGCCGGGGGCGCCCGGGAAGGGGGGAGCTGCGCCTCGGGCCCCAGCGCTAGCAGCCCGATGCAGTGAGTTTGAGGAGTTAAAAGTTGCAATGGTTTTGTAAGTAGTTTCTCCAGGTAAATGCTTTTATTTCCTTATTACATATTAGCTGTACTCGCCCTACCCTTCCTTTAGCAAGTTGCTTCAGAATATTTCCCTTCCCTAAAAAATAACCTAGAGATTTGCAACTGGGTGATAGTGACAAGGGTGGTATAGAAGGATAAAGTGGGTTGGATCTCTTAAGGGAGGGTACCAGCCAGTTCCTGTAGAGGATTCTTACTTTAATTCTTTGGTGCATATTTTTTCCCCAGTCAAACCTTCCACTACCTCTGTAACAGAAGAAAAATCTATTTCCCTTTTCACTTCCCTTTTTCTTAAGCTATTGTTTAGTTTAACCACAGAAGCTCTCACTTTGAGTGAATGATTTGGCCTAGGTTTTTTGGGACTGGCTGGTTGGGGATACTATTAAAAGAACAGTAGATCCTGGCCCACCCTAAAGTGAGCTGGAAGGATTGAATGAAGGAATTGTTTTTACCCAGACTTTTTTCCTCTGGGCAAATGATAAATGTAATGTGAATGTCTTGACTGCTCAATAACATTTCCTTTTTTTGCAGCAGTAGAGTCTGGGGTGAGGGGTTGCATTATGGGATGGAACTGGGCTTGCTCCACAATCTGAAGGATTTATAGCTGTTGTGGCCAGTTTACTCTTGAGATATGCTCTCTGCTTCCATTATTCTGCAGTAATGTAGATTTTGTTCCCAGCAAGCACTTTATTTAGGAGTCCTCCTAGAAACTTTAGGCAAAATTTCCCAAAGCAGGTGTGGAGCAATCCCTTATCCAAGGAATCTGGAGCCATAGGAGCTGCCTCTCCAAATCCTTTTCATATGATTAGTTTTGGGGGAGGGTGGGCTTGTTTATGTGCATTGTAGATAATGGCAATTCCATTTGCCCTTCCCTTTCCCCTGGATATTCCTCCTAATCTATTGCAGCGGCATACAAGCACGCCGATGGGAAAAAAATTGATGGCAGGCGAGTGCTGGTGGATGTAGAGAGAGGACGGACGGTGAAGGGATGGCGCCCACGTAGACTTGGTAAGCATGTGGAAAATCATTACATAAAAGACATATGCAGCCTAATTGGTTCCAAATGCCATCTTTTTTTTAAATTCTAAATAATGTACTGGAGTACTATGTGTAGTTCAACCTCCCACATTAAATTGTTCATATTTACTAAAAGTGAAGCAAGTCTCAAAAATGGTAAATAAAGTTCAGTACAATGCAGGGCAAGGAAATAAGTATTTTTTTTCTAAAAAGAAAATTTGAATAGCTTTATCAGCAGATTCAACCCAAGTACATGATGTAGTCTAAATAGGCTTTTGTTAAGCTATATTAAAGTACTTTGTGATGCATTCAGACAACATTAAGCCATAATTTGGACTATGCTTTGTTGAATAAATTGTAATACTCTGAATGGGCTGGCACTTCATACTAAGCAAAACCAAACTTTATTATGGCTTAGCATTAAATGCAGGGATGAAATCTAAAAAAATTTCCTATCGGTTCCGTGGGCATGGCTTAATTGGTGGCCGTGGCTTATTAGTCAGATGACGGTGGGCATGGCCAATAACAATAAATAATAAAAATAATAAACAAAGTATACAAAACAATAAGTGGTACCAAAAACCATCTTTCACACTTTACACACACACAACACAACACAACACAACTGACTCACACACAATGTAAAAGCAGCTGCACTTCTCCCAAAATGGCCCTTGCAACAAACAGGAACCTCACACAGCCACAAAAAGCTCAAAAACCAACTTTCACACTACACACACACACACACACACACACACACACACACAGCTTTGTGAGATTTTGTGTGTTTGTGTAGTTAGTGAAACACTACAGAAAAACACCAAATCTCAGAAAACTGCACAAATATTTTATTATTTATATTTTATTTTATTTATATTTTTTAGATCGGGGTCTCCAACCTTAGTAACTTTAAGGTTTGTGGACTTCAATTCCCAGAGTTCCTCAGCCATCAAAGCAGGCAGATTAGCTGCTCACTGAAGAAATAGATTAGCTAGCAACTGATTCTGTCTCCGTGCTGAAACTGCTCCTTTTGGGCTGTTGATGGTGTGGCTCAGCAGAGATGGGGGGGCAGGGCCAGGGATTTTTGCCACCGGTTCTCCGAACCAGCAGCCACCATCGCTACCGGATCAGGTGAGCCGGTCCAAACCGGGAGCATTTCACCCAATTAAATGTTAACCATTATTAATAAAATATTTTCCTCTTGAGTCTTCTAAATTAAACAGGATTCCCTTTTCTTAACTTTTTCTTCTGCTTCCCAAATGAATTATTTTATTGTATATAAAATTCAGATGCTTTGAGTAGGTTAAATATGAATTTATGATAAGGCTGTTTTTACAAAATGTCTAAATTAAACTAAACTGAGTAAGGACTCCTGCATGAGAATATATTTTCTACTAATTCTATCAAATTTTAATGAGGTCAGCTTCCAAAGAGAGAATACAACTGGAAACAACTCATATTTTCTTTTCATATGTAGGTGGCGGTCTCGGTGGTACTCGACGGGGAGGTGCTGACGTAAATATAAGACATTCAGGTCGAGATGATACTTCTCGGTATGATGAACGGTAAGCCAGAATGTATTGGAATAAAATAGAATGGTGTTTCTGCCATCATTTCTGATCTTAAGAGTGTTAACTGTGTTTACTTGTGAAAGCAACAGAAGAAAAAACCAATCTGTTTGGTGGTTAAGGTACCAGGTTAGAAAACAGGAAAATTGCATTCTAATGCCACCATAGGCATGAAAGCTGGCTGGATGACTGGGCCAGTCACACTCTCTCAGTCAAGCCATATCTTAAGGTTGTTTGGGGAAAATAGAAGGAAGGTATTAGGTATGTTCACTGCCTGGAGTTATTTATAAAAATAATAAAGGCAAGATAAAAAAACTGAATAACAGTGCTCTTTTTCGAAATGTTATGTAATTCCAGCTGCACGTTAAGAGGGTCCATAAAGCTGATAGTGAGAAGGAATTATCTCATACTTAAAATCTGAAGATTCTTTATTGAAGCAGAAAGTCTTTTATTTGGTTAAAAAATACATCATTTACAGATTGCATAAATAATATTTTTTAGGTTTACTTTTTCTTAATGAAGAAACTAGATTCTATTGCTGATATTGTGTGCTCAGCCTGATAGCTTTTTCATTATACTTGCCTGATGCTTATTTTACCTTGGTTCTCTCAGGGATAGGGACCGTGAACGTGAACGTGATCGCCGAGACCGCAGCCGAGACCGGGACAAGGAGCGGGAACGCCGTCGCAGCAGATCCCGGGAACGCAGGAGGCGAACACGGAGCCGAGAGAAAGAGGAGCGGAAACGCAGCCGGGAGCGGAGCAAGGATAAAGACCGTGAACGCAAACGTCGAAGTCGTTCTAGAGATCGCAAGCGAGATCGGGACCGGGACAGAGAAAAGAAGGAGGAAGTGCCAGAAGTGGGAGAGGCCCAGCCTGATGAGGCTGCTCTTGGCGAGATAGGTGTAGATGGGGTAGAGGCGAAGCCTGAAGGGGAAGAGAAAGGGAGAGAGAGGGATAGAGATAGGGAGAGAGAGAGGGACCGTCGGCGTGGTCATCGTGACAAAGATAGAGACAGGGATCGTGATAGAGAGCGCCGTCGTGATAGGGATCGAGATAGAGACCGTGATCGTGAGCACAAGCGTGAGAGAGCTGAGCGGGGTGGAGAAAAACGGGAGGAGAGGGGACAGGACAATGGGATGGGAGGAGCATTGGAGGAAACCAGTCAGGATATGTTTCTGGACCAAGAATCCATACAATCAGCTGATGGCTACTTATCTACTGAAAATGGATACATAATGGAGCCCCCGCTGGAGTGATGAATGGAGACTCTTCCTTGTCCAGCCAGGTGAGGCTCTGCTTCCCAGGCTGCTAGCCAATGAGGCCCTGTCAACCAGTTGAGGTAATTGAATTTAACTGGTTTTGTTTAGAAGGGTAAGTGTTTCAGGTCTGTTTGTCCCATTCCATTTCTTCTTAACATGTAACTTTCCACCAATCCCTTGTGTATTTGGATATTTTTGTTTAAACAAGAATAAAGTGTTAAAAGGTTTTCTTCTTCATGTGCAACGTATATGATACTGGGACAACAGCAGAGGTGCTTTGCTGATTCCTGATCGCTAGTAAGTGGAAGATCTGTTAGAGATATTTAGTTACATGCCACAAGCTGCTACTAAAAACATTGATAATCAACGATCCAGGGTTTTCCTTGTGGTGCTTTGAGAGAGAGGGAGGCTGGAGCAGGAAGCAGCAAGTAGAAAAGCATCAAAGGGTAATGAAAAAGTTCAATTGTGTGCCATTACTAGCTGGGAGCAAAAGGACCAAGTGCTATAAATAGAATTAAAGTCTTTGTTTTCTTATTAATAGAGAATGACTTTGCTGTTTTAGCAAACTTCAACAAGATGCACTGAGATCAGCCAGGTTTACCTACATTTGACCGATGTGGGAAATGACACTAAAGGGAATATTTAGTTGAAATTACTTTATACAGAGACAGAAGAGAGAATAATTTCAAGGTCAGCAATACAGTTGGAAGGTTGCACCTCACAATTTAAGTGCATTTTTACAGATTATTTTATCAATTCTTGCTCAATCTATATACTTAGGAAAGGGATGCACAAGTAATTAGGATACTAAATACTTATTTTCAGTTACTGGGCATGGTTCACTATGCTTTTTGGCATGTAAGATTTTGCGTTGAATCTGTATTTTCAGTCACATGGTTGAAGTCAAAGCCTAGAAGCTTGTTTTTTAATTATGAAGTAAAAGATTCCTCAGGGAACAAAACTGCACTAAAAATATAAAATTGAATATTCAATAAATATTGAATATAAAATGCCTTTGAGTCAATCTTGACTCCTGGGGACTATGTGAGCAAGAACACTTAGTTTTTTGGCAATGTATTTTGGATATCTTGGCTCCCATGAAATTCACAACTTCCCATGAACCTATATTGGTAGTTAAAAACTAAAATGTAGGTTTTAGTTGGTACAAAATTGCCAGGATTGAATTACTTCAATAGAAAATCACAAGCAAAATATTTTTTTTAAATTGAAGGCAAGAGTAGAGTGTGATGCTCAACTGAGATGCTTCTAAGCCCTCAGCTTCTCTGCTTCCACTTATATAACACCCAACACTGAAAAGGAGTCCATGCTTATTTCACAAAACAGTCATCCCAATGTGATTTAAATGGGCAAGTTCTTTTCAAGCAAATATAGCAAACAAAATACAGCAATTATATTTGGGCCTGAAAGGGAAAAAATGAGAACAGAACAGTATGTTAAGAGAAATTTATGCAGGAACTGATGAGAAGATCTTTGTTGTTTGCACCTGAACTTTTTTCATAGTTGGGTTAGATTTTTAAACAAATTTACTGGATTAAAGTTATCGACTTCTTGGAGAATTGAATCCAATTCTGTAACCTCCATCACCACACCACAGGAATCATTTGATTTGTTTGCCTATGCATACTTTTGTATGATATGCAAAGGCATTTTACATTATTAAACTATAGTCTTTGCTACATGATAGTAATGTTCTATTAATGACAAAAGTCTTCTTCAAATGGAGCATGACTCCTGGTGAATTGGGAATATATATTCAGTATTTCTGGTATGACTACAAGAAGTGGTTTGCCATTCCTTACTTAAATCAGTGTATATGCTTGTTTTATATGATAGTCCCTTTCCATTTCTAATTGAGCTGCTTCCCTGTCAAATAAGCTTGGCCAAGTGCTGTTCTTTACTGAGATAGTTTTGCAAAACAGTGTACTGTTGCATAATTAAATCACAAGCAATGAAAATATTTGCTTACAAGTCACAGCAGGTTCTTCCCATATTCATTTAGGTAGCAAGAGTTGTTGGAAATAAGCTTCCAGTATAACTAAAGGCCTTTAGATGTCTGAATTAAAATACAAATTTGTACAAGAGACCGATTTATACTAGAAAGTCTTGCAAATTCTTCCTGAGTACAGAAATGAGGTTAACTAGCTGCTATGCCTGCGAAATAAAAATCCTTGGCTGCTTTGATGTAGTGGGGAAGGCAGGCACGATGGGTATATTTTGCTTATGGAAAGATTCATCCAGCGATTCCAGGCACGTTCGACGAGAATCCATTTTACGTTTAAGGGAAAATCAGGCACCTGCTGTTTATGCACTGTCGGCTCTAAGCCAAATTATGGAGGAGGCGTAGGTTTAGCATCTATGAGCGTTGAACTTCCAGCTATCGGACTTCGTACCGCCTTTCTTTTTCTGGGCAATAGAAGAGGCTCCCGACCTCGGTAGCGCCCGGAAAGCAGGGTCCTCAAAACACGTGTCCAGGCAGACACGCGCATCAGTAGCCCGGAGGCAGGGCTGCGTGCCGGTTTGCAAAATCCTACACGCACTTCCCACCCTTCCGCTTTGACGTGCGAGGCGGCGGTGGGGTTCTTGGACGTGAAGATGGCAGCGTTGGCGGAGCCTCTAGGGCTGGAGAGAGGTAAGGATGGAGATAGCTTTGCCTCGGAACGGAGGTTCGCGTCGAATGTGGCTGGTGAACCGGAGAGAAATGGTAGGGCAGCCTCGAGTGAGGGAGGGGATGTGGAATCTTAACAGCCCCGATTGGCGAGAGAGAGGACGGAGTATCTGCAGACTTCTGGGGAGGGCTGGTGACATAAGAGTCACCGTGGGTTCGGCGCCAGAGGAGCAGGGACGGGAAGGTGAGGACATGCGGTGCTTCCTGCTAGAATATGGTGGGAAGTGCTGCTGGATTTTCTTTCTGGCCAGGGCCCCCGTCTCTCCCCTTTCTGTAGGAGGTAGAGAAGCAGCGCCCCGGAACGGCGAAGCCAGAAGCTGTGGCTAGATTACACTCTTCCTCCACTCGCCTTCAGTTCGGTCCCAAATGCCCTCTAGGACTCCCGGTTCTCTGTTAATTTTATTATTATTATTTTATTTTTGTAGATGTGGCTCGAGCGGTCGAACTGCTGGAGAGGCTGCAACGCAGTGGGGAGGTGCCCCCCCAGAAATTGCAAGCCCTTCAGAGGGTGCTACAGAGCAAATTCTGCTGTGCCATACGGGAGGTGAGACTGAGAAGTTTGTCCTATTTAAGTTGCCCCTCCTTCCTTTTATCTTTCATATTTCTGTTTGTGTTTAACCTCCCCCCCCCCACTTTAGGGATGAGCTTCTTTAGAAAGATGTTTGGGAGTAGGGGAGGCGGAGTTAAAGATGATGGTGCCAGTTTTGCAAAATACATTTAGTATAAATGCTGACTGGTTTCTGCCCTGTGCTTAGGCTGGGCTAAAAGATGGTTGGGAAATTTTGTTGGAACCTAGTCTTCATCTTATTGCTTATGAACCAGGCCAATGTTAAGAGGCAGAATGTATCTGATTTCTCTGGGCATAAACAGCTACATTACAAAACTCACAGCATTTGTTCTGAAGGTCCTCTCCTCCTTTCTCAGCACCCAGTTACAATTCTTCATCACCTTTTAACATGTAATTTCTGGTAATTGCACTGTTGGTGTAATGCATAGAATAGAATAGAATAGAATAGAATAGAATAGAATAGAATAGAATAGAATAGAATAGAATAGAATAGAATAGAATAGAATTTTATTGGCCAAGTGTGATTGGACACACAAGGAATTTGTCTTGGTGCATATGCTCTCAGTGTACATAAAAGAAAAGATACGTTCATCAAGGTACAACATTTACAACACAATTGATGGTCAATATATCAATATAAATCATAAGGATTGCCAGCAACAAAGTTACAGTCATACAGTCATTAGTGGAAAGAGATTGGTGATGGAAACGATGAGAAGATTAATAGTAGTGCAGATTTAGTAAATAGTTTGACAGTGTTGATGGAATTATTTGTTTAGCAGAGTGATGGCCTTTGGGAAAAAACTGTTCTTGGGTCTAGTTGTTCTGGTGTGCAGTACTCTATAGCGTCGTTTTGAGGGTAGGAGTTGAAACAGTTTATATCATGATAGGATTCTCCTTTCAATCCACCCCTACCACCATTTCAACCTTTTACTCTGCATCAGATTCTCTCCAAGAATTTAGCTTAATCTCTTCCTTTTCTGTCTGATAGTTATTTCTGATTTTCTGATTCCTTTAGTCTCCATTTTCCTTTTATTACCAACGACACCTACCCTGGATCTTGAATTTTGCAGAGTCTTGCCATTGGAAAACAACCTCCTTATCCTCTCTTGCATTTCTGGACAGGTTTATGAGCAGCTGTATGACACTTTGGATATCTCGGGAAGTGCTGAGATCCGGGCACATGCTACTGCTAAGGTAATTCAATAAGCTTATTGTGGTGCTACTACTGATAACACTGTAGAAGTCTGTATCTGTGTCTTGCCCTCTGCAAATCTAGAAAAAAAAACCCAACTCTTTAAAGTTACCGACAAGTGACATAAGCACATCTATGTGCTTTCCAAACCATATTTTCCCCTTCAAATCCATATCTCTTCTCACCCTATTAACCTTTGATTTGCATTCTCTAATTTTCCAGAATGGTAAGCAACCCAGTGCCCTCCAGATACCACATCCATTGACCTCCTTTTAAGGATTCAGGATCTACTAGGGTTGTGTAATGAATTGGATTTGAATGTACAAAAGTGTTTTGAGATATATGGAGGCAGTCAGTAATACGTGTCTACCCTCCACAGCTACAACACAACCTGAGATATGATGTATTTGATTTCAGACATATGCTATGTGCCTACACCTAGTGGGGGTGGGTGGTCAGGGGTAATGCCATAATTTTGCATTTCCTTCCAAAAGGAAATACATCTGGCATTAATATCTTTGTGTAAGCTATCTTCTCAAGTTTTAAAGCATTTGATATGCAAACAATGTTGTGCCTGCTTTATATTATTGTTATTTTTTCCCTTTTGGTTTTCTAATCATTACTTCATTTTTTTCAGCATAATTAATATTTATTCTTGTTTGGTCAAATATTCTGGGATTCGTTAGAATGAAAAGTGGTTTAGGAATTTTTGAAACATTTATTTTAAACACTGGGAGAACAAAATTAAATTAAATTAAAATTAAAATTAAATGATGGCTACCTATAGTCTTTGAGTATCATAAAGTAGGTCATTGGTAGTAACTCATCCTACTGGGTATATGTATTCTTGGGACTCAAAGCACATTTCTTTAAACTTCTGAAATGAAAAGGGATACAAAATATCCCCATTATAGTCATTTATTTATAGGCTCCCTTGCTCTTCCACCAAAAACATTCTCTGAGGCATTACATAAAATCAATAAAAAAATAATTCTAAAATAAGTATTTGGTTCAAAATTAAGGGATATGACTGAGCAATGACTGCAGGATGAGAAATAAAAAGTCCTTAAAATATCAAATTGATACATGATTATACATCATATTGACTTCTTAATGTTACAGTAAATGAACGCTTTGCCTTTTTCCTAACATTTGGTAAACTGTTACCTAATGCTTGTAATTTATAAATTCTCAATTTTTTTCTTTGTGTTTCTCTTCTTCTTCCTTGCTTTCTGGTCCTCCTCCTCCCTTTCTGGTTCTCCTGAAAAATAAAATAAAGCAGATATGGTGGCAGCAACCATGCAATTAAAACCTTACTGCTTTTTAAAGGGTATTGCACTTGCGACACATATTAAAAAGAAGGCAGAGCTTTGATTGTGTGATTGCAGTTGCCACCTTCACTCTTCCTACTATACTTCTATATTTGAAGCAAAGGGAATTGGGAGGAAGAGGAAAATGAGGTTAGAAGTTTACACATGTTGCATGTGTGGAAGAAACTCATATAGTTGGTACACGGTATTGATTTTCTTTTCAGCATCGAAGCTCCCTTTTTGTTTTTAAACACATTTCCAAAACCAACATATGTAGAACAAATTTAATTCATCTAATTTGGATTAAATACAAAAGGAGCTATTGGAAATATAGAATTGAAGGAAACTATGTAATTTCAGTATAGACTGAAAAATGAATAGAGCTGGGTATCTAGTCTGAAACAGGAATGGCCATGTTTTAGATTTATTATCTATACAATATTTGTCATTAGACGCTCAATTTCCACTAACAGTCGTGCTACAAAGCTATATGCCAAATTGTGATAACAGGACATAAAAGTAACATCAAATACAATTTCTACCCAAAAATTTGTTTACAGTATCAGAACTAGAATTTCTTTAAAATTTGTACTGTTTGGTATGTTGTGATTGTTGACATGGAGTCTCCTGGTCTGTCCTTTGTGCATGCAGGCAACAGTGGCAGCCTTTGCAGCTAGTGAGGGCCATGCGCACCCCCGAGTGGTGGAGCTGCCAAAGACAGATGAAGGCCTAGGCTTTAACATCATGGGGGGCAAGGAGCAAAATTCTCCCATCTATATTTCTCGCATCATCCCAGGAGGTGTTGCTGATCGCCATGGTGGGCTGAAGCGTGGAGATCAACTGCTGTCTGTCAATGGTGTGGTAGGTATTGTGTGAGGGGAGACACAGGACTTTCTGTATCTGTATGGCAAAGATGTTGCCTGGTATTTTTGGGCACTGATTAACAACTTCCTGATTCCAATGAATGGCGAAGAATAGAATAGAATAGAATAAAATTGAATTGAATTGAATTGAATTGAATTGAATTGAATTTTTATTGGCCAAGTGTGATTGGACACACAAGGAATTTGTCTTGGTGCATATGCTCTCAGTGTACATAAAAGAAAAAATACCTTCATCAAGGTACAACACTTACAATACTAAATGATAGTCATAGGGAACAAGTGTGTTAGGCAGACACAAAATGTTTTTCAGTGAATAGTGGGGTAGAATCTGTTGCAGAGTTGAGGGGAAGACAGAAAAGATTGGCTAGCCTTGAAATACTGATGTAGAGCAAGAGGCTGAAGGGTGATCGTCCCTAAACGTTCACATAGTTTTATCTAGTAATATCTACGAGTGCCTTAGTTTGGCAAAACTCCTGTCAATAGATGAAGTAGCAGTAAACATACCACTCTGCGTCATTTCTGTTCTTGTGCCTGACAGAGAGGTGTGTACCTTTTGCCAGTCTTATCTAGTATCAGATGGCCTGGGAATAGGGAAATTTTAATTTCCTACCATTCTTCCAGAATTGCTTCAGGCCACTGTCGAAAATGATAAGCCGCCATTTTAATTTCACATAATACTTTGGCATAATGCTTCATTGAGCAAACAGAAAGGCAACTCTCCCAGATCCAGCTTCTCTTCACCCTTAGAATGTTGGAAAAAATACTTAAAGCTCAGAATAGGCGTGGGTATTGGGATTTGCTGAGGCTTTGTATTGCTGAAAAGTGCTAAGGTATCTTTTGTTTACACTAGGCTTGGGATTTAATAGGTAGGCTAGTTAAGGATTTGAGAGCATTTGAATGAGCAGAACCTCCATTTTGGATAAATAACTTTTAAAAGTTACAATATTTTTAGCAATTATTAAAGTTTATAGCAATTTATGCATGAGGAAAATAATTTATGACATGAAATAAATCCACATATTGATTATGTAAGACATCGGTCTGCATTACAGCATATATGTAGCTGAGATAATCCTCTGATTTATCCTCCCTTAAACTGGCATTCTCCTAAAACCTAAGCTGGCACAATTCTCTGAACTACAGTCCCAATATATCCAGAGGGCATCCATTATAGAAGAAGCTATACATTAACTGCAAATCTTTATGAAGCCAAAACAAAATAATGCATACTCTTAATAGAATGCATTCATTGGAATATGGGTCCAAAAACATATTTTTGTAAAAAGGGACACTACTATAAGTTTTAGCAGAACCTTCCCTCATAAACCCCAGCTCAGTGGTAAGGACCATGCTCATTGCCAAAGAAATACAGGCCAAATATGGAAAAAAATGTTTTGAACGATCTTTTTAGAGGTATTATTGCCTGGAAATTTGAATACCCACACTCACCTCTCCATAGCATTTTTGTCTGAAGTGCCACTTGCATAAATTTGTAATTTAAGGTAGAAAATGTGGCACCAACCCCATCAGTGATGGGTAGGGTGGGACAAGAGTTGACTTTTTCTGTGGGCAGGATTGTAAGAGGAACAGCCCTCCTCCCCACCTCCCGATAACCCTGCCTTTTGTCTCCCATCTTGAAGAGTGTGGAGGGTGAGCAACATGAACGGGCAGTGGAACTTCTGAAAGCAGCACAAGGCACAGTGAAATTGGTTGTGCGCTACACACCCAAAGTACTTGAAGAGATGGAGGCACGCTTTGAGAAGATGAGGACAGCACGGCGCCGGCAGCAACACAACAGTTACTCGTAAGAATGAACTCTGAAATGGGTATTGAGAATTACAGGTACCCAGCAGGTTGCCACTTTTGTTTCAGAGGCAAGAGAAGGAGTTGGTGGCTTTAAGGAATCCCCCTCCCCAATGCAACTCCCCCATCCCTGAAAACACCAGCTTCTGCTTGTACCTTAGAGCAGCAATCCCCAACCTGTCTGGCACCAAGGGACCAGTTTTGGAAGAAAAACTGTCTTCCACAAACTGGGCTGGATAGTTTTGCATGCAACCTGTTCATGCACAGATGAAGCCTCACTTGCTCGCTGCTTCTGTGGCCTGGTTCCTAACAGTCCATGGACTGGTATTGGTCTACAGCCCAGGGGTTGAGAACCGTTGCCTTAGAAGATTGTGATGTCTTCTAAGGCAGAAATACTATGGAGTGGATGGTTAATTTTGTGAATATTTAAAACATATTCAAAAGAGAGTGATATTTGTAAGTTATCTTTTAGTGAAGCAGTTCAGTTCAAGACGGTTTTAAGTTCATTGGGAAATCTAAGAAAAAAGCTCATTCATTCATTCATTCATTCTATTTGCCACCTATCTCCATAGGCCTACTATGGGCAGCTTACAACAATAAAATGAAAAAATGATAAAAAAAATAACAATAGCAAAGGAGTAAGTCAATAAAAATAGTGGAAGTATAATAATACGGAATTAAAAAGATGAGTAGAGGGGGGGATCAGGAAGTGCAGAGGGGAGGTAGGGTCAGCAAGTTAGTCCAGCAGCCACGTCCTATATTTTACTTCCCTATTGGGTCCCCAGGCCAACTCGCACAGCCAAGTGTTCAAATTTGTGGAAGGATAGGAGGTGGGGAGGGGCAGAAGTTCCTTGACTGATGGGATCCTCAACAGGTCTCCTTTGCCAGTATGAGTAGGGTGGGCTTGTCTTAGAGGAACAAGACAGTTCATCAGGTAGTCTGGACCTATGCCATGGAAGGTTTTAAAGGTCATAACCATAACTTGAACTGCACATGGAAACAAATGGCAGCCATGCTGCTTGTGAAGCAGTGATGTAACATGGATCATTCTACAGGCCCCAAAGACTGCTTATGATACTGCACCTTATGTCAGTTGAAGCTTCCAAATGCATTTCAAAAGTTGCCCGAGGTAAAGTTTATTGCATTAATCCAGATGAGAGATGACTAGGGCTTGTGTGACCAATACCATGGAGTCCAGATTCAGGAAAGATCACAGTTGGTGCACTGGTCAAAGCTGTGCAAAGACTCTTCTAAACCTGATCTTCAAGCAGAAGTTGCAAGTTCAAGAACTCCTAACTGATTTAGGGCTTGCGAACTGGATCTGAATGGGGTACTGCAACCCCGTACAGAACTAAAGATGCCAAAGACCTGTATCTGGAAGCTCTATGCACCCAAAGCCACCATCTTGCCATGGTTCAGTCATAACACATACCCCATCTAGGCCTTTACAGCTTCCAAGCACCATAGAGCAGGGGTGTCAAACTCAAGACCCGGGGGCCAGATCCGGCCTGCGGGATGCTTGGATCTGGCCCACGGGGCTGCCCTGGAAACACCAAAGCACTGGCCGGCGGTGCCTCTGCTGTAAATTTCAGATGTCTACTTGCTTAGAGACTTCTGAAGCCGGTGCCTGATACTTCCAAGTATTACCTTGTCATTGCTGCAGAACTGAAAGGGCTGGACTAGGTATACTTACGGGACCGCCTGCTGTTACCACATGCCTCCCACCGACCCGTACGCTCTCACAGAGAGGGACTTCTCAGGGTGCCGTCCGCCAAGCAATGTCGGCTGGCGGCCCCCAGGGGAAGGTCCTTCTCTGTGGGGGCTCCCACACTCTGGAACGAACTTTCCCCGGGTTTACGCCAAATACCTGACCTTCGGACCTTTCGCCGCGAACTGAAGACACATCTTTTCATTCGCGCGGGGCTGGCTTAAATTTTAAATTCTATTGATTTTATAATTTTTATTACTAATTTTAAATGGGGTTTTAGTTTTCTATACATTTTAAATTTTTAGGCTAATTATAATAAGTTTTTTAATCTTGCATTTTATACTGTATATTGTCTTGTCTGTTTTTATTTTGCCTGTACACCGCCCTGAGTCCTTCGGGAGAAGGGCGGTATAAAAATCAAATAAATAATAATAATAATAATAATAATAATAATAATATGGAAGATCAGATGTTTCAGTCCATCAAATTTATATGCTCTGAATAGGGAGCACTTAATATTGGTTACTGCTTGACTATACATAGAATCCATACCATGTTGCTGTCACAAATTTGGGTTTTTTTCTCTTTCATTCCTACAGATCCTTGGAGTCCCGGGGATAAATTTACACAAGAATTAATTGGGCAGCTGATGAACCTGATCCATCCTCCCTATCCTTTGGAATGGTTTTATCTGTAGAGAGGAGACATATTTATCTAGTCCCCTTCCCTGAGTTGGGAGGTGGGCTTCAGTGTACAGTATTTATTCTTTACATTCCTCTTATTTAAAAAGATGTTTGGTGTAAACAATTCTGTATGTTTGTGCAACACCTTATCCTTTGTGAAACTGCAGACAAAAGCTACAAAACTACCAAGAGTATCATCCAAGCCTCTGATATATAGAGCTATGAGGGAAAAATATACTGTTCCATGAGAAAACCTTAGAGGTGCTTTTACCACTATAGGCAAAGAAACTCCATTTATCCAATTTCCCCCCAGTTCCCAACACCATTGCTGCACTTTTGGTATAGGAAAGATTTTTATGTTAAATGAGCAGCCCTAATGAGACGTAATTCTAGATAAAGCATTAGACATATTCTGTATTCATAACATCCTTAGGTGTCCATATTGTTCTTTCAGTCTCGCTTCCATGACAAGGTTATTGTGAGGAAAAAATAACAAACATGTTGTATGTTTGGTGCACTGATTGGGAGAGGCTGATAGTAACAATAGCAACAACTTGGGAGGGAGACGATAATCTGATGTTATTAAGATGATACAGTTAAAACAATTTTCTTTAGTCCACGTTAGAACATGATACAGCATTTACAGGAGACAAATATAGGAAACATCAATTTCAGCCCACTTGATTGTTCCTCGGTCTCCTGGTCTATAAAATAAGAATACAATTGCCCAGGATCTGAAAGAGGTGGAGTAAAATTCCATGGAGGAAGGAATTACAGAGTATTTCAGAGATGCAAAATACTACAGATCTATGCATAAATGAAGTGTATTCCATTATGGTATGAAAGAGAAGAGAAGTTCCCACTCCTCCAGTGACATCAGAATAGAATCTATAGTATGTTTCTTTTATCAGCTGTTTCCAGCAGGGTTTCTCATCCTTGGGCAGCTTGAAGATGTGTGGATGTCAACTCCCAGACTTCCCTGGCCAAAATGTTATTCTAATCTGGTATTTATTGGAAGCAAATTTCTACAAGCAAGATGTAAGTGGTAACTTCTTATTTTTTTATCCCTTTATGTAACCCCCCTTTTCAATGCCTCCAGTTTATTTTCTTCCTTTGACCCCCTCCTTTCTACCTCCCCAGTTGGTGGCCAAAGGAAAGGAACATTCTTCTCACCAGCAGCATGAACAAGGTGCTTGCAGAGAGCTTTTCTATCAGGTTGAGCTCTGGAGGTTTTCTGCCCCTCTTCCTTTTCCATGGCAGAGCAGCAAAGCATGGAGCAAGTGTAGGAGGGAATTCTGTGGTTTTTATCTGTCTACCAGCAGAGGGGGATATTACTACAGTGATGAGCCAAAAACCACCCTTCTAGTTTTATTCAGCAAGCTAGACTGCATTCTACAACACACACAATCCAGCTCTTGTATTAATCCACTGTCTCTGCTTGTGCTATCGAACACCAAGCCAATAAATTAAGCCATGAAAAACTAAGCAAGAGCTAAAACACTAATCAAGCTGCATGTGTAAATGCAACTGCTAGATCTTTAACTCACCCAGGTCAAGCAGGTATACCAACATATCCAAAGAATTTTAGGCTGAGATAGCCATTGCTGGAAATTGGCAAGAAATTGATCAAGATTCAAAGCCTTTAAATGGTCATGGAATGCAGTAGGGAAGGGCTGAGGCAGAGTAGGTGTACTGGCATGACCAAGACTTCTGATTCACTCTGATTTTCATGGAGGAGCATGTGACAGGTGTGGTCTTCAGCTCCACTTATGCGATCCTTGGGCCCAGTACAGGTAGTCCTCAACGTAAACCATTTGTTTATCGACAGTTCGAAGTTACAGCTGTACTGAAAAAGTGGCTTATGATTGGCCCTTGTATTATGACTGTTGCAGCATTTTTAGAATTCAGGTGATCAAAATTTGGATGCTTGGCAACCGGCATGAATTTACAATGGTTGCAATTCCCAGGTTCATGTGATCACCATTTGTGACCTTCCCAGTCAGCTTCCAATAAACAAAGACAAAGGAGGGGGAGCAGATTTGCTTAACAGTCACATGATTTCACCCAACACCTGCAATGATTTGCTTCACCACCATGGGAAAAAAGGTCATAAAATTGGGTCCGAGTCACTTAACAATCTAATCTTTGCTTACTAACAGAAAATCTGGTCCCAATTATGGTTGTAAGTTGAGGCATACCTGTACTGCTGCCATAACAGCACCTACTTATTTTGCTCCAAACCTTGATTGTGTATTTACAGACTTTTAGCAGTGCATTTTTCTTCTCTTTTGTCCAAGATAAGCCCATTTCTTCTCAACAGGGAAAATAACTAAAAGAGTCCTCGCCCAATACATGGCTTGGCAGCTTTTTAACTCAAAATGCAACATAGAACAGAGGTCTCCAAACTTTCTTAGTTTATGGCATCCTTTGTGGCTTTGTATTTTTTCATAATGCTCGGAGGCCAAAACTGGACTATCTTAAATTAATAGTTTGCATGCTGTCTGACAGATGTCAAATATCACTGTGTTTTCCTTAAAAATTAAAATATTCCATGGTGCCCTTGTGACTTTGTTACAGCATTCTAGGATAGAGATAAGTTCAGACCTAAGCTTATATTTAATTCTAGAGGAATTCTGCTTCTAAAAAATAAATTATAAAACTCTGGGGGAAGTTGAAACTATATTCCAATAAATCTGCTTGCATTCTTCAAAAGCCCTGTGAGGAAAAAAATGTTGTTGGATCTAATTTTGGAATTTCAAAACAGTGTATGATGGAAGGACTGACATCACCAAAAATAAATTGATGCGGGGGGAGGGGGGCTTCATTTCTGATAGAAATCCTTTAGATCCTTAACTCTGCATGCATTGGTTTCCTCATGCTGGTGTTAGTTGTGCTGTTCTTCCCTGCCCTGTTGAGGATATGGTTCATATGCAGCAGCATGATCAGAAGAAGTAGGCATAGTTTTCAGTGTGTTGGCTAAGAACTTAAGCCATCACTAGAAAGCTTGATATTTAAAAGTTTTGAACTTGTAGAAATACTTGTTATCATATTGTATCTTTGGTAGGCAATTAAGTGCCAGGAAATGTAGAGGACTCCTGGACATTAGTACTGTGTACCTCATTATTTAACTCTTTCCTCTCAGGGGCTATCCTAATGAAACCTCCACTACTAAAATTGGGAATACCAAGAGTGTGCTTCCTCACCCTCCAATCAAATAATAGCTTTAGCTCTTTTTGGGGGGTGGGTAGAGAGTGGGGAGGCACTAACACTCTGTTCTTGCTAATTATCTGTCTACCAGTTGATGCTATTTGTGCTTTTTAAATCCTTGTTTTATCCAAAGATGCACTTAATTAGTTTAGCCCTGACAAGGTTTCATGAGCACTTGATTATTTAAAACCTCATCCAGAATTAGGCTACGGCTGATGTTTAATTATTATAGCCTGCCCTATGTTAGTATAATAAGCATCGGTAAGAAGGATTCGGAATGCAAAGAGGCACTTTAGAGATACTTTCTTTCAAGATCTCCATCTGTCTATGGGGGTTGATATGCTTGTATTTATTATATCATTATATGGCTTGTCTTTAAATCTTCCTTCGTGCTGTCCTATTTGGGAAGAGCTCTTCTTCACACTGTTGTTGACACTGATACTTGTCAACAACCTCACCATAGAACTGCTTACAAGTAACCACCTTATTGTCGTTGTCCCTGACATACATACTGTACATTAAATAAAAAAAGGACCAGGAAATTATTTGGCTGGGACACTCTACTACCTGACTCTAAGGATCACCTGATACTGAACTAGGTAGTTTTCGTCATTCTTGGAGTGAAGAGGTGTCAGAGATCTTTGTGAAATTGCAACAAATTAAAGATGTGTATGTAAATACATTAGTAAATGAAGCACAGTATTTAAGAGATCTGGCTTGAAATGGAGTATAGCAATATTTCTGGCATCTTTTCTCCTCATGTTGAAAATATTGTGGAGGCAAGTGTTGGCATGCCAACTAGAGAATTATAATACAAATATATGTACCAATGCTTGAGAAGCAATTTATGTCCAGGGGCTTGTCTGGTCAAAGCAAGGTAAAATTATTGTTGTTTACATAGAAGTACATTGTACTCTTGTGTTACATTACAGGCTGGTCAATTCTTCTACAACAGGAGGGCAAGTGAAGGGAAAAAATGAAAATAAAATGTAAGAAAACGAAATTCTATTTCTATGGGAGTATGGCATAGGTCTGACATATGGTGATGTTCCTAGAAGTAAGGCTAGAAATAGGTGACTTATTTTACTAGTTGTATTACTCTGAGAGTTTTGTAATGAACTGCACATAGCGATCTGATAGCAGTGGCTTATGTTCCTGTTGATTCCCACTTACTTTACTCCAGATAAATCTATATACCACGTATTTGCCAGGAAGAAAGTAAGTGGCAACTCCTTTCTACCAGTGGCTTGATGTGTCAGGGAGATGTGTGTTCTAACTGTGATTACCAAAGGTTCATTAAGAATTTAAAATCATTGTTATGTATAGTAAGCTTAGTGATTTAGGAGAAAGTGAAAAGAAAGGAGAAGGACTGAATGTTCCTTTTTTGAATAGGCTGATTTCAGACACCTTCAGCTCAAGAACAATAACTGCTCTCTCAGTGAGGCTATCACTCAAATACACATTTACGGAACACGTCTACCTAGTCCAGATCTCACTCCCTAAAACTGTATATTGCAACAAGTTTCCCTGACCTCATCTTGCTGTTGAAATCCATTTGATTTTAGCCCACTGGCTGTTGGTTGGGGCTCTCGCCTTTACCTTAACTTTAAAGGGGAAAACACAAAAAACACAAAAATGGGGACTGTTATGAAAACTCACCTAAAAGGGAAATCCACCCTCCTGTTTGGCTCCATAATGTTTGAATTTCATAGGCTTCTGTATTCTCTGCCCATTATCAATCATCTGGGATGGATAGGCCAGCTACCTTTCCTTTATATTATGAATTCAAGCCCTTGAGTTAACTGAGAAAAAATATATAATAAAATTAGCATTGCGTAAATGCATCCTGTATTCACAGAATTGCTTCTAAATCTGGATATGTTAAGACATTACATAGCTGGGGATTTTTTCAGTGCCTTTTCCCCCCACCAAAAACAACAAATATGATCAATTGGAAAATGTCAGATAGCCCTTTGCCCATGTTAAAGTAAGTTTTTAAGGCATGGCTTGCCTGATCATGAGTGCTTTGGTTGTAAATTTCAAAGGAAACATACCCTCTTTTCCAACCATTTAGAGCTCTGGCGAGATCATGGCTGCAGCAATGTAGTCAGACAGTTTTAATAACTCTTTTTTCCTAGGGATCAGTAATTGTTTTTCAAGAACAAAACAGTCTGGGTTGCTGTTTGGGAAAAACTGTCTCAAATTTTAAAGCCATTAAATGGGCCTCCTATTAGATAGTGATATATTTACATCAATATAAATGTTTGGCTCACACTGACTTGTGATTGTGTAGGTGCATACATGCCTACATACCGGTAGTTAACATAATGGTTAAGATGTTAAACTGAGATCCCCAGTTTGAGTTCTGACTTATTCCTCTGAATTCACCTGAGTGACTTTGGTCTAACCCTCTTCACAGAGCCATCCCAACCTAGCCCACTTCATAGGATTCCTGACGAAATAAAATGAGAGGAAGCCCCACCCCCACCCCCAGGTATACCATGTTGAATTCTCAGAGAAAGGCAAGATAGAATCCAAATATGCCATTTCATCATGAACACAGCTCAAACTGCTGGAGGTAGGATTTTAAAAAACACAATGAATTGTAACATAAGAGAAAAATAACTGTGTATTTTTTTACTACTTATATACGCTATATCTGTTAATATTTTTTTTTAAATTATCCCTTCAAAAGAACATTAAGCACGAAACAATAATGAGAACAAAAGAAAATCCTATAAATATGCCCAGATGATAAAATCAGTTAAACAAGTAACTGAGGCTACTTTAAAAATTAAGATAAAAGCATCTAACAAAACAGAAGCAATCCTCCAAATCAGGAGAAGAAACAATTTATTTTCATCCAAGTCTGAAAGGATTAAGGGCTCAAGTAGCTACCACAGAGAAGGTGCCATTCTTAAAGGCCCCTTTTTATAGGCATTAATCCTCCAAGTGATGTTCATGTTGTGTGCTTCTCATTTTCTTGAGCAATAAGAAATTTCAGAAGCAACAATAATAGGCTGCTTTTCTTTTGGATGGGAGAGAGAAAACCAGAGGCTTACGCCTGTCTAGTTGATTTATGATCATGGCACAAACAGCAGAAGCAGAGGTTAGCAGGTACTCCTAAAAGGCAAAATATCAGTGGAAAATAATTTGGCAATGAGCTCTCCTAAACTGCACACTGATCAGAACTCCTATCTCTGTGCCTCTAGAAGAACTGCCAATTGCATATTTCACAAAGATTGGCTCACAATATATACTAAAGCTAAATTTAATTTTGAAGTAATAAAACAAAATTGTTCGCATACCATGGTAAGCCCACATACATGGATAGTACTATGGTTTAACTTATAATTTGATTCACCAACACATTAAGGCAATGGCTGTGTCCTTAGAATTCCAGTTTAGCCTAGCTTTGTGGGTCACCTGGGTTTGGTTGCAAAAATGCTTGCAAGCATCTCTATAATGACCATCTTCTCCAAACTGGTACCCTCCAGATATATGTTGACTAACTCCCAGAACTCCCTATTCCATGCTCTATAGAAATGTTGAATGAGCTCTAGTATCACCTCCAACCAACATAGCCAACCATATTTTTGGTTGTATAATGGGACTTAAATTTTATTTAAGATTTTCTGCAGAAAAGCTCAAGCTCTCAGAAAACTGAGATATTTGGCTTTAATAGCCCTCCTCTCTCAATTTACCTACTGATCTTTAAAGGCCATTCCACATTTTCTCCTTGTCCCATTGTCAGTATGGGTAACTTATCAGCTCTTGAGTGCAGAAACATACAGGTAATCCTCAATTTAGGATTGTTTGCTTCGTGACCATTCGAAGTTACAGTGGCATTGAAAAAAGTGACTCATGACTATTTTTCACACTTATGACCATTGCAGCATCCCCATGATCACGTGATTTATATTTGGATGCTTGA
This sequence comes from Ahaetulla prasina, assembly GCF_028640845.1. Classification (NCBI taxonomy): domain Eukaryota; kingdom Metazoa; phylum Chordata; class Lepidosauria; order Squamata; family Colubridae; genus Ahaetulla; species Ahaetulla prasina. The sequence continues at coordinate 32,419,222 of NC_080542.1, read as the reverse complement.
CAGCTGACTCACATTTATGATGGTTGCAGTGTCCTGGGGTCATTGATCCCCTTTTGCAACCTTCTGACAAGCAAGGTCAATGGACAAACCAGATTCACTTAGCAACCATGTTACTAATTTAACAACTGCAATGATTCACTTAACAAATGTGGCAAGAAAAGTTCTAAAATGGGGCAAAATTCACTTAACAATTTTCTCACTTAGCAACATAAATTTTGGGCTCAGTTATGGTCCTTAGTTGAGGACTACCTGTACTGTCTTCTTCTCACTCCCAGCTCATTGCAAATGCATTCTGCTCCTGTATTTTCCAGATCTGATAATGGAAACAGCTGTTTTCCAACCTGGGCTATCTTAAGTCCTTCCGCATACCTTTTATCATGAGCTTTGTTCAATTCTAGAATAACAACATAGTTCTGATTATCTCCATAGTCTGGCCTGCTTCCTTCCTTCTTTTGGCTGGGCAATCTGGCTATATTTTCTCTTCTAGGCAACAGTTTCTTTTTTGTTTTGTTTGGAATAATATCTTATAATTGCTATAACAATGACCCATTAAGTCCTATCCTGAGCCCTGGAAGCTCGAGCTCCACTCAGTCCTTAGTTCTTCCTGTAAGCATTGGTTCCATTTCTGTTCAGGTTTAGCGAAGCCTCCTTCCCTTGTTTTCTCATTGCCTTTATTTTATATTTGTTAATATCTCTTAAGTTTTAACTTGGGAATATTTCTACTCTATTTTTATTAAGCTGACCTATTAGTTCTTCCTTGTTACACATTTTCCATGGACCTACCAAAGTGAAAGAACAACCTGTTCCTACTACTTTAGTTATCATAGCAATAGTACCATGTTATCATAAGGGGGGAAAAAAGAAAAAAAGAGTTTGTTATAGAGTCCAACAAAATATGTGGGAAAGAAGTGTAAAGAAGTGTTTGTGAAGATCTGGAAAAGCAAAAGAAGGGCATGGAGCTTGCAAGGAGGAAATAAATCCCTAAAAAGAAAACAACAGACTTTGGTAGCTTCTTCATACAGGACCAAACAAGATAGGATTGACTTCCCTGCAGAGAGGGAATGGGAAAGAAGCAGGGGAATGACCAGTCAGGTCTTGTGGTGGCTTTAGACCAGATTGGGCACCAGCCCAACCCCACTGCCAACTCATTGCAATCTGCACAGGAATTTCTGAAGTTGGCTTAAGAAACAGATGGATGCAGTATGGGAGACCTCCAGCAGCTTAGGATGTAGTGCAGTATGGCAGGAAGAATCAAAAAGACCATTGATCATTTGGTTTGATAGACTTCAGGTTCTGAATAGGCTGTTAAACTGAAACACCCTCCCCTCCCGCATTCTGTAAATTTTCCTGCTTTCATCTGCACCACTCCCACACCAAGAAAGATCATGGCAATACAACAAGTCTGAGCTGGTTTGGTGGAAGCTGCATCACTTGAAAATGACAACTTAGGCATTTGGATGTCCAGTACCACACCCCTTGCTTTCATTCATATTCTAAATGTCACTTACTTCCTAGACCAAAGAAGGCAGCAGAAGTCAAATTCTGCTCTGCCCTGGGTTTGCCACCTAGATATTGAAATCTCGCATCAGAGGAAAAAAATCCAAACCAGAATGAAGACTGCTCCCTGCCCAGCAGCTGCATGACTCAGCTCTTCTGTCCTTCCCAAGTTGGTTGAACCAGTTGGGTTGCTCTTTATAGACTTCTTCATTAGTAGGAATGGCGAGAAGGGAGGAGCCATGCAGATCTTCATTCATGGGGATCTTATAGAAAAGCTTTTGAATTTTGGCTGGGCTCAGTTGAGTTTCTGCTCCTCTGTATCGCAGCTTTAGCATGCTGCCTTTTTATAGATTTATTTGTACCACAGTAGCTTTTTAAAAAAATAAGTTTTGTATGAATCAGAATGAAGGAATCTCATGGGTGTCTTACAATAGGCTTTGATATTCAAATTCAAAATTGGGTTTGGCAGGGATAGTGTGGATGGGGATTTATCTGTTTATTAAACTGATAAAACAGCCGTTATCAATCCCAAAGATTTTCATTAATAAGGATAAACATTACAATCATGTAAAATTCTATGCTACATTGAATTCTGATTTTTAGAGGATTAGATCCAGGTAATCCTTGACTTACAACCATATTGGACTAGAATTGTTGTTGTTAAGCAAGGTGATTGTTAAATGACTCATGGCCAATTTTGATGATGTGACCATAAGGATGCTATGACAATTATAGGCAACTTTTTCAGTGCCATTGTAACTTTGAACAGTCATTAAATGAATGGCTATAAGTTGAGGAGTAAATGTACTTGCAAAAACTGTGATAAACCCATAAAAAGTTAGACTACCACCTGATGATCTGGGATTTTTTTTTTACATGAAAGAAGAAAAATATATTAAAATATTCTTTGAGTATAGCTCAAATACTGGTGACTTCGTGGATAGGGACATGTAGTTTTCTCAACTACATGACATGATTTGTTTCTCAACATGTTGTTTTTTTGATTGGACTAAATCCACCAATTATCTGGTGGTCTTTCTTCCAAATACAAAGGCAGCCCATTCCTGTTTTAGTCAGGAATAAATTAATCTTTATTTATACCAGAAATACAATATGTCAAATATCGTCTATTAGATACAAATAGAATAGAATAAAAAGAACAGAGCAGAATACTTATTCTATATATAGAATTTATATAGAATAAAATGTTTTATATAGGAAATAGAATAGATCGTTTGAGAATAGAAGGGGAACTCATCAAATTTGCAGAATACCAACCTGGTAAGAATAACTAACACCTCAGAAGATAGGTTCAAGATCCAGATGGATCTCAACAGACTTGAACCTGGGTGCTATCTAATAAAATGTAATTGAGTATAGAGAAAAATAAGGTTTTACAATTAGGCAAGAAAAATCAAGTGTGCAGGTACAAATTAGATGAAACTTAATAGCAGTAACTGAGAGATATTTATTGGAGTCCTAGTAGACAGTCACTTAAATATGTGCCAGCAGTGTGCAGCAGTTGCCAAAAAAGCCAATGCAATCCTAGGCTACATTAACAGAGGGATAGACTCAAGATCACATGAAATGTTACTACCACTTTATAATGGCTTGGTAAGACCACGGTTGCCACAATATAAAAAAGATGTTGAGACTGGAAAGATACAGAGAAAAGCAACAAAGATGATTAAGGGCTGGAGGCTAAAACATGAAGGAATTGAAGGAATTGGGTAAGTGTCTAATGAAAAGAAAGGCTGGGTTGACATGATAGCAGTGTTTCCATATCTGAGGGGCTGCCACAAAGAAGAGAGGGTCAATGTAGCACCAGAGCACCAGAAGCAAAATAAGAAGTAATGGATGGAAAGTAATCAAGGAGAGGACCAACCTAGAACTAAGAAGAAATTTCCTCTGTCTCTCTGTGTGTGTGTGTGTGTGTGATTATGAATCTCCATAAAGTTCAACATAATATAAAAATAATGTTATAAATAGTACAAATAATATTTCCAGGATCAATACTTTCTTCAGTCATAATTGGGATGAGTAAAACAAATTGAGGCTCAGAATAAACCAATCTGTCCGACCAGGGCAAAAATCCAGGAATAAGTCTTCCAAATAAATATTTAAGAAATATGAAATCTAATTTCAGAAGACACAAGAGCAAGGAGTTGCCAATTTATATACTCTTCATCTGAGCTTAAATTAAATTTAAAGGTGAAAGGCTGTGGTAAGATTTATTGAAGTGATGGCACATTGAAAAAGGTGAAAATGAGACAGTTGAACTTTAAAGGGTCTTCATTACCTTTCAGAATGCAATTTTCCCAAGATCTGAAATTTAGAGTTCAGTTCTGAAATTCTTCTAAAAGTATGTGAAATCCTGAAGATATTTTGAAGTCCCATCTAATTGTGGGGTTTTTTTTGCTAAGAACTATTTTGGGTATTGATGAGACAGCATAAATGGGATACCATTGGGAGTAGAAAACTCTGAAAGGAACTGAATTCACCAGAGGCAGATTTAGTTCATAGCTGAGTAAAGTATTTGAAATTGGCACATCCTATTATTCTTTTTCCCATGCAACAAAACTGTTATTTGGTTTAGATATTATAATCCTTTTATCTTATGCTTTGTCAACAAAATTTGTATGGAATATAGTTCGTTATATGATCTGTTCAACTCTGAGCAGATGTCTTTGTTTTTAACTTTTACAGGCTTTAACACTTTGGGATCAACATTCTAAAAAGTCAATTAAAACTATATATCATAATTGAGAAATTAAAGTAAGTCTACCCCTTTGCATATCCACACTGCTTCCAAATACAATGATGCATTTTCTTTATCTCACTGATGATGTTCACATTAAACTTCCCAGGTAACTTCAAGATGAAAGAGTGGAAATGCCTCATCTTCCATCCAATTACTTCCTCAGAGATTCTGGTTTAAGTAGCCCACATCATTTTTGATCGATTAGATCTTACTCTATAACTCTTTTCCTTTTTATTGTTTCCCTTTCTTTTAGCATTCCCTGTGTGACACCCACAATTTCCTGGTACCTCATAAACTAGCCTTTTGGTACTAAGACACACCCTGCTCAGCTGGCAGTGAGGTTCTCTTGTGCTCCTCCTCAAAATAGTTGCTGTCAACTCTACCTTTAAGCATTTTAATGGCAATGAAAATTTGAGCTGACTTGGCATCATCTTTGCTTAATCACTACTCATTTATATGTCAGTTCATACTCCTATTTTTGTGTGAGAGAGATTGTGGAGAAGCTGTGAGAATAATGGAAGGAATGTTAGACATAAACAACCAAGAGACAGAATAAGAGCCTATTGGTAGTTTAACTGTTAAATAGCAACTGAGTCCAGGTGGTAAATCTCAGAAGAAATATTCCAAAATGTTTCAAAATTTTTGCATCAAATGAATTTGCTAATAAACAAGACTAGAAAATTCCTCCTCCACTTTTTAATATTCTGTATTTATCCTAAGATTAATATTAAAGACATCTTACTGAAGTTTGTATAATTCTTACCTCCTTCATCTTGTACAAATCTGTTTTATCTTTCTTTTTTGTTTTAATATAATTTAGGTTTGATTGTTATGACACTTCTACATTCTTAATTCAATCAAACAGTCAAAATAAATACTGCAGAATATTAGAACAAATACAAATTTGTGAGCCTATATGTTTGTTTCCCTTTGGTAAACCACAGCAGAAAATTATTAAAAATGCACAAGCAAACATAAAAACACAAAGTTCCATTCCATCAGTCTGTCATTCTCCTTGGTAACCAATATCTAGTCACAATTCCTTATTTGTATTTATCATTTTTATTGAACAAGTCAAAAACAATCTTTAAGAAAAGCAAAGTAATAATGTAATCCAATTATATTGCAGATGAAAGAAGGGCTAATTTCTAAATTGTTCTCTCTATGTTGCTACTGTTTTCTTGCTCCTCTACAGATTGGCAAGAGTCTTTGCAAACAAAACTATCACCACCACAAATAGTTAGCTCAGATGAAGAATGGAACATCACTGTCTAATTACTTACCCTGGACCAAATGTACGCAATTGGCTTTCAGATTGATATGCTTATTTGTCCTTTTTTTAAAGTTCTACCCTAAGGTTCTTGAGTGAAGATTTGAAAAATTCCCATCTTCCCCATCATCACAAGAAACAATAATCCAGGAAAGTGATTTTGACATTATAGAATGATTGTTGTGTGCACTATCTAAAATTAACCTACTGCTACTATGGAGACTGGGTGTGGAATAAAAAGGACATTAAAAAAATATTCAGATATATACAGAAATAGAATCCAGCACGACATCTCTTGGAAAAATAACAAGCCTGAAACTGGAAGGGGCTAATAAGACTGTCCAATGCTGCCTCTTGCTCCAAGCTGCCAACCATGGCATTCCATACAATTGACTGTCCAGCCTCTGTCCATTTGAACCTCTAGAAAATTGGCTCCATTATTGAGCTGTTTTTCCTACTAGAATTCCTCCCACCCCCCAATTAAATTGAAACCTGCCTTCTTCTATCTTAAATCCATTATTATACGTCCCTCATTCTGTAAGAAGAGAGACAGAGAAGTTTGTAACATCCTTTCAGATCTATGCCTCCTCCCCAATTTTTCTTCTCAATCCCTTTAGTTTTATTTTAATGGACTGAATTTCCAGTCTTCTGATCATCCTCAGTGAGATGCAGGAATGATCAGATAAAGAAATTGTATCTCTCCGTGCAGAAAGATTCAGATGTCATTTCTGATGTCTCTAGGCAAGGCTAGAATAATCCTTTACTGCCAATGGACCAATGGCTTTATCCATTATAAGACCATTCTAATGTTTCCTACTTGGTACATATGAACAAATCTAAGATGCAGAATATTTTTCCATACTGAGGATTGAGACAGAAAGACTGATAAAGTCAATGAAGGCAGGACAAGCAGCCATTTTTTCAATTGGAGGAAGCAGCTTGGCAAGTCAACCTATCTCTTTGGACTGGCCCTTCCTGTTCTGACACATTCAAACTGGAGAGACCGGAGATCAAATAAAGTATATTATTGCTTCAGCATGCAAAGCGTAAAGCGATAATGCAGGGAGAATATTTAAATGCGCATTGAATTGCAAACAGGCTATGCATTTGAAGAGACATTTCTTATGTTTCACTTGTGATTTTTCCTGGAAAATTACATGAGTATCAACCATGTGCAACAGAGGTTTTCCTCAAAAATTACCTCCGTGGGGGAAAAAAACAGGGTAGGTAGTACTGGGAAGAACTGCCTCCTTCACAGCAGCATTTTGTTTGCCAATGAATAAAAATTGGTTTAGACTAAGGATTGGGGGGGTGGGGGTTGTTCCATTTTGCTGATGGCAAAATTTAGTCATTTTTTGGGGATTAAACTGTAGGCCATAAAAAAGCAGATCTGAAGAAAGCAGCCTAAGTCAGACCTCAGACAAGTTATGGCCAACTTTTCTCTCTTTGACACCCCTTCTTTCTCTTTCTTCTCCTGATGACTTCTTTCCCTTCTCTTTATTCCCCACATAGAAGGCTATTTGCTTGGGAAGAGGTGAATCATTTTTGCCGGAAGGCTAAACCAATTGCTTAGATGATACTAAGACAACAGTTGAGTTCCTGTAACCAGCTGAATCAAACACTATCCACCAAGGCCTATTTTAGCATAGTCCAATACATAAATATAGCCATAAAGTGTCATCGCTCTCCTCTTTTCATTACATTCTCAGCAATAAAGCATAGAGGACTAAAAATGGAACAGTCATTCTTTCAAATCAAGAAAGCAAAACAAAAAAGTAGACAAGTCCTCTGTGCTGTAGAAACAATTGGGGCACTAAAAACCCCATGCTGGCTGAGGAATTTGGGAGCTGTAGTCCATGGGTCTTAAAGACAATTGCTTATGCCATTTCCTTTACTGCCTAGAAACAGACTGTGCAAGGAGAATGGTCTATCTCTTGCAGCTTTCCTTTATCTATGATTATAATACTTTATAGGTTTCACTTTCCACAGATTCAGACAATTTATCTCAAGATGACAGGATTTTACAGCTCAACTCTATAGCTCAAGTTGCAGATGATGGTTATAATGTTCCTTCTTTAATTAAGACACTCCCAGCAGCTCAGAGTCTGTATGAAGAATGGAATATAGTGAGAGTATAAAGTAATTATTTATACGTACATACATACTCATGATGCTATTCACATTTCAGCAAGCAATGTTATGTAGAGCACAGAAAAGAAATAGCAATTTAAAGAAATTAAAGACAAATATTTTAAAAAACCACTATCTCTTTTTTATTTTCTATCCTTGCAAATCACTCTTGCTTCTTTCACATTTATGCATGGCTTCATACATTGTCTTTCTTCCTTAAATTTTTCATCTTTGTTTTCTTGAGGATGTTATCAATTCTACCCAACCACACTCTTGACCCATTCACTTTTCATTTGTATACATATATTTTTTGCAGTTGAATAATTCTTTCTCTCTATATTACCAAATCAGCTCAATACATTTCTTCCATACTAGTCATTTTGCATCCTGCTCATGCTCAACTGCCATCCTTGGGTAAAAAAATGAGCAGAAGCACACTGTTTTACAACCCTTTTCTGAAAGTAACATACTACAAACTACTCATTACCTTTCTGCAAGTATTTGTGTGTCTTAAAATGTCTGCATATATTCATCTGCCTTTAGGAAATCAAGATGTGCAAATTAATATAATTATTCCATAGATTCTTTTTGCCATATATGCATAATTTGTAATTGTTTGCTCAACTTTCCTCATCAAACCCATATTATATATTAAATTATTGAATCCATATTAAATTATATTTAATTATTTAAAGAAAACATATTTTCCCTCTCTGTATACACACATAAATACACACACATACACACATGACTTTCTCATATTAACATATTTGTTAAAGAGAAAAAAATGTATTGCAGTTCTTGTCTGGCACTTCTCAAACTTTGCCCATAGTTATCTCATGTATACTTTAAGCCAGAATTCTGCTAAACACTTTTCCAAATATGTTTACCAAACTATTTCCCTTTTCTAGTACCATAGTTTTTGCATTCATTCTTGCTATCTTTCTCCTTATACACAGAAACAATAGCAATATTCTTCCAATATTAGGCACATGACTGTTCATTTTGTAGGCACATGACATCAATTTTATAGTATTCTTCCAGTCATACCAGCTACATAGGCAGCCTTTTCATTTTTCAACTTCTTCACAGCACTTATTACTTTTTCATAACCTTTTCTGGAACACCAATATGTAGCATAGCATACAGAGTATAACATACATAGCATAGCATAGCATTGGTTTATGATGTTATTTATTTGCACTATTCAACATATACCCTCATTCCAAACCATTTCATTCCTTTCATTTTTAATCCCATTCACTCTTCTGGAGGTTCTTTGTCTTTGCTCCTTTATCTATTTCCAAAGTAAATATTATTTCTATCAATATTGCTCTGCATTTTTTCTGTCCTGCTTAATTTTTCTTCTTGATCTCTTTGATTATATTGCAATTGTTTTCTTCTCTCTGAATAGAGTAGATCTCTATTTACTTTTATCTCTTTCTCATGTTTTTTCTTACACAAGATCTTTATCTTTTATGCTTTTTATCCAATCCACAGCTTCCTTCACTGCCAATGTATTTTTTTAAAAATGTTCTTAAATTTCAAAAACATGCAGAGTAAAATATAAACAAGAAAAAAAAGAGACTTGAAAAGAAAGCAAAGTCAATCAGAAAACAAGATAGAAGTGTAATAAGAGAAAGAAAAGAAATATTGCATTAAAAAAAGAATGGGTTCCAACTTTCTTCAGTACAGATATACGTAAAAAGACCATCTCTTAGTCTAAAATTAACAATAATCTACATTATTTCTATAATAACATATTCCAATTATCTTTCACTGGAAAAGCAGACCAGGCTTATTTTTTCTTTGAGGGTTTTTCAAGATTTGACATAAAAGAAAAATGTCCCATAAAATATAATGCCTCAATAAGGTTTGCCACTTATGATGTCCTTGCAACTTTTAACACAGGATGGTTTAAGGGGATGAGCCTCAGTTGAAGGATTTTATCACCTTTCAAGTTGCCCTAAGTAACAGGTCATTGCTATGGAAATGTTCCATGAGCGCTGATTATTTGCACCATTGCTAAACATGAATCTGGTGCTTGTCTAGAAAAGTGTTATAGAGATATACCCTTAAAAAATAAAGCAGCATGGCTGATAAGCAATCATTTGGACCCAGGATTGTGCAGAAAAAAATATTTGATAAATACTATGAGCATACAGCACTGCTGGCCATGGACAACAGAACATAGAAATGTTTGTGTCTGTGTCTCTCTGTCTGTAGTACTTGTTATATTTTGTTTCCTAGTTTAATATAAGATTTTTTAACATTCCTCTTTTTATTATATAGCTTTTCAGTGATAGGTTAGATTTCTTTTTTAACTTATACAGTTCTCTCATAGAATAGTAACATAAAACAGCAGTTGTTATATTTAGTTGTGTTTTTCTAAAAGAAAATCAGTTGCAATGTTTTTGAAGTTTAATCAATTTTTTTAATAAAAGGTGAAAACAGGCCTGCCTGAAGCAGGCTAAGATGGTCAATAAAGCTGAGCAGATCCTACATCCAGAACCACATCATCAGCATCCCCTACAATGAACATTCATCCAGCAAAACTTGGGTTGGGAGAAAGTAATAAGAGTATTCAAACACTGAAGGCTGCCTCTTCATTGGCTGGGATAAGACAAAAGTGGTATCATGTAGACATCTATTTATAAAATAGCTTCAGTGGCATCCTTGTGCTTTAATTGATGGGACATGGGATGAATCCTCGGGTGTACAGCTACTATATGCACTTTAAGCCCATTCTGGCCATTATGCCACAAACACAATCAAAACTTTATTTATTTCAAGCACTACCATCTATCTTGCAAGCCAGTGCGTTGTTGCTTACTTCCCACTAACAAGGAGGAAGACAATTTGTTCTGACACACAACATATAGGATGTACAATCTTCCAGAATTAACTCTATCTGGATGTCCAAAAGCCCCTCCTACTTGGCTTGGTTCAGTTTTGGAAACGTGCTTATGTTATCAGCAATGTGCTATTAATTAATTAGACTCCCTTTTAAAGAGGCAGTACACTTTAGCTTAATTTATACACATTCTAAAAAAAATGAGGCCCTCTCTCCCCTCCTGGCAAACTTCTTATAAGAGCTTGTCTGTTTTCAGCCACTATGATGGACTAGGTCAAGGTGATAATCTTTTTCCCTGTCAAGTGTGCAGTAGAAGAAAAACTGCATTTCCATCCAAAATTCTCCTTCCTCCCTTTTATAGATGAGGGAAAAGGCAGAAAAACTATGGGGGACAAAAGTTAAAAGAGAAGTCAAGAAGCTGCAAGAGGTCTCTAGAGGGAATTCTAGTTTGATTGATGAACACTTTACGGTGGACACAATCCCATCAGAGAGGAAATCAACTTCCTCTGGAATGCTGCTTTATTATGAAAACAGCCAATATATGTTTGAGAAATATATGCATTGTTACCCAATTGTTTACAAAATTATCTTATCTTATAATAATAGAAGAGTGGAGCCAGATTGCAGTAGATCGATTCTAAAGAATAGCTTTCAACATTTATGTAAGTCCTGGAAGCCATCTTTTATTTTGGATCTTCCGGGCTGCCACATTTAGTGCTGTGTGTATGTAGTTGGGGAGATATCTCGCCATAATAACATTCTTTTCTCTAAGAGTCAAGGACATCCCGTCCTGCACCTCGAGTGGTGTGACTGGGAGGTATTTCCAGTTGGGACAGTGCATTGATTGGACCATGTGATGGACATATGGGTGCTGGGGCAGGATTTGGACTTTCTTTTGGATGGGGAAAACCTGGAAGCTTTCAGATTCAGGTTTTCCCAGATGTGCCAATATGACATCTCTAATAAAATGGAACTTCTAGCCTCGGAGTCTTCTTTCATTGGGGGTGTTACTTGGAACCCTGACAATTTATGCACTGCCAATCTCCTTAGCCCTCTGGGAATTTTATAAATGCATGAATCCAAGGTGTAGTCCTTAGAATATTTTGCTGTTGTTGATTGTAAAAGTAGGGGGCTGCAGATAATTTTTATGACCACTTGCAAATATATGGCATTAACGTATATGTTTTGTTGGTTTTTCTGCACCTGTAATTGAAATTTTAGGGAAAGGTGTATTCTATTTTGTTGCTATGTCACTCTCTTTGGCCATAGATTGTAAATGAAGTTTTCTGTTCTTTCCCAAGTTTATCTTCCTAGATGGAATTATCTTTTTGAATTCTGCTATTTAATATGTTTGTTTGTAAATTTATATTTATTGAGGTTTGCTGGCATGCTTTGTTTATCATACTGTTTTTGCTTGCATGTGTTAACATAGCTTGGATAGTTACAACCTTGTTGATTATTATCTTGGGATTTTTGCAGACTCTATTAAAAGTGTAAGTCCTTATTTAATCATCTCTCCTCTAAATTGCATTTCCTTTAAAGGGAAACCATGTAGCACCAACCCTTAAACCCACTACTGCATTCTCATGCCGTCTTCTAATGCCACCAAGGTCTGTGGCTGCATAAGTACTGTATCTAATTGGCTTGTAGCCATGCACCACTGAATTTTAACTAAACAATTACATTTAAAAGGCTGAGTACATACCAAACCTTTTAAAAACAAAATTAAACATAATACACCTGTCCTTTTGCAGTATTGTCCTGTCATTTGTTGCCTGTTTTGTACTGTCTCTTTAAAAATGTTTAATGAAGGAAGAAAGTGCACATTTGTCCCATTTTTAAAGAAAATGTCAGGAAAATTAACCTCTCTGGTCTTCCAGAGCATTTATGTGAGGAGAACGTAGTGTGCTCTACTGCTGTTGATTCAGCGCTAGCATTTATATAGCACCAAAAATAAAATGTGTTATTCCCCTCCACCTCACCATCTGGAAAGGACTTTAATGATGCATGTGCTGCCTCTCCATCCCTGGATTGTCTTCTGTGTTGCATTGATTTGCAGTTCTTTGGCTTCATGCATTGATTTTTGCACTTTCCCCTACAGCATCTCTTGACATATTTCCATTTCTGGGCTGGTTTCCCTAAGCTAGCACATTTCATCCACAGTGCCAGCAAAGAACACCTTCCCTTCCAGGGCAATAGGTTCATGTTTTGTTCTTGAGAAGATTGCTATATTTTCCTGCATGAATTTCATCTTCCAGAAGATGAAGAAATATGTTTCCTGAGCTAGTTCCTTCTCTCAATCCACCCATCCATGCTTTTCTCAGAAAATCTTCTTCTTTTCTGAGGTATATGTATAGGACTTCCACTCGGTTAAACAGACTGATGCATCATTTTCTTTCATAGTGGGCGGCTTGATTAATTTCTCTTGATGTCGCATGGACTGGTGCATTTCCTCGATTGCTGCTTCCCTCTTCATAATACATGCATGAAACGATCCTCTTTTTGGGGTGGAGTTGTGCATCTTCAGGATAAAGTAATGTGCTTGATGCTTTCTCCAAACTGCTGCATTTTCGCAGGTTCAGGTGTTCTTCCAGGTAATGCAAGTAGCCAGACCCTTCCTGAATTATATTTTTTTATGCCAATGGAAGTATTTGGTGCATTTTGTACACTTGTCGACGTATCTTTCTGTTTTATCCCACGACCGGGTTCCCTTCGATTAGTTAACAAGCACTGGGATATTTGTTTGGACCAGGACCCAAAGACTGCTTGCTTTTTTTGTTACTTCCCTCACCGGTTTTACCTGCGATGCATCTGATTTTTCTTCTCCTCCTCTCCCCCCCCCCTTTTTTTTCCTGAAGAACCACTGAATGACATCATCCTAAAAGTCAGCCCCGCCCTCAGGCTTCCCTAATTGGTTTCTCGTGTTCCCCTCCCGCCCACTAGCTCCTCCATCCATTGGTTTGGCTTCCTTGCCACTCGGAGTATGGCTTCCCCTCCCATCTCCACGAGTGGGCCGTAACTCAGGGTCTCCCCCGAAGTATGCGGTTAGCTCGTTGGGCAGAGCACTCGTCAGTCAGGATTTTCTTAAAGGGGCAGGGGCACCGTAGTTTTGCATTGGGCAAAGGGGCGGGATCGTCTCCTCCTTTTGCTCTCTGGATCTGCTTGGGCGGGCTAGAGGGGGGCGCCAGGCGGTGGCCGACCGGCCGGCCGGGAGGGAGGGATGCCGGAGCTGGGGAGTAGATTCTCCCGGGGGGACGGGATCCATCCCTGAAAGCCGGGAGAGGGGGCTAGGCATCAGCCCCCTTCCCCCTGCCTGTCTCCTGCATCCCTCTTGAATCAGCACCATCACCAGCAGAAGCAGCGCCGCCTCCCCCGCCTGCTGCAAAGGCAGGTAAGAACCGGGCTTGGAAGCTCCCATCTCCACCCTGGAAACCTGCTCTGCTCCCCGCTGCTTCCGTCCTCTCTGCCCTTTCTTTCGATGCCTCACCTCTTCTAGTACTGGCTGTTCCGTGGCTGCCGCTGAAACCTCTCCCTTTCGCAGCAGAGCTATCCGAAATCGTCCGGCTCCGCATCTCTGCTTCCCTCCCCCTCCCTTAGCTCGTTTGCCTCAATGTCTCACTGGTTTCCGCATCCCCGGGCTCCCGACGGCTTCCATTGCTCTCCACCCGCGCCGCTTCACTCTCACCCGTCTTGCTTTGCACCTAGAGCACCTGCGTCTTTCCCACGCACTCAGCACTGAGCCTCAGAAAGACCCCCAATATACAGAGGAGATCCCTTAAGCCATAGCATCCATAGTCTGCCTTCCCCCCACCCTCAGCCATCCGGATTCTCCAGCAGGCTCTGGGCATCTCCATTTTTCTGTCCAATCGACCACCAAGGCTTCTGAGCCCGTTCCCATGAGATTGCTTTTTGTTTATTCTCTTTTGCTTAACCTGCCCTCCCCCAGCCACGTTGTCTGTTACCCCCTCCTATCCTTTTCTGGGTGCCCCCCCTCCCAAACAGCTCCCAACGTCTTTTTTCCTGGAAGCTTCTAAAACCCTAGCACCTAACCCAGCCTCATTTTCCTCTTTACCTCTCTGTCTACCCAGGCCCCCTTGTTCCTAAAACAGATGCTGACCAGCTTGGACTCAGGGGCCCAACCAGGTCAGTTCCATGAGACCCTCTATGGGAGGGGGCTTCTGCCACTGGCAGCCCTTTTAATCACCACCCAAAGTGCCATACATCCCACCAATTTGCCTCATGTCATTAGCTCAGCAAAAGTCCTCTGTCTTTCACAGAGGCCTCTCACTTTCCACATCCCCTTAGATCTACCTGTAAAGTATTCTCCAATTCATAAGAAAAAAAAGACTTTTTCAGTAACTGTTCCCTATCTTCTCACCATCCTTGCCTGTGTTCTGCTCAGCTGTCAACCCCTAAGCTCTTACCTCCCCCCATAGAGAACTTTTGATTTCTACCCCGCAACTGCATTCCCCAATAGCACTCCCCTTTTCTGATGTCATCTTATCTGGGCCTCCAAAGCCTCCCAGACTGAAAGGTATACCCAAGTTTCAGCCTCATACTTATCCACTACTTATACTTTGTCTCCCACTCTAGTCAACATCTCCTTACTTTCCTACCTCCATTTGGCTTCAAGTGCAACACCCACATTTATGTATTAGCAGCCTCTGTGCAGTCTATTTCAGCTTACACCTTCTTACACATATAATCTCCAAGTCCAAGGAGCACATCCCAGATTTTCATGATGGTCTTACTCCATTATTCCTGTATATTTCAGCAACTTTTTTCAAGGACTCCACAATTACCAACACTATTTGTTCCCCAAGATTACATCCATTCAAGACATGTAGCCCTAGATACTCCTGCCTTCTACCCCATGGCAGGATATGTACACCACATTAAGCAATTATGTGATTTGCTTGATTGACCTTAGTCTGTTGGATGAATGCAAACATTGTAATTTGTAAGCCATGTTTTATGATTTGCTGTGTTGCTTGGTGTGTGTTATATAAGTCAATAATTACTTATATAATAAACCATGTACATCACACAATTATATGTGTGATGTATGATTATTGGGATGCGGTGCTTAATGGCTAAGACGCTGGGCTTGTCAATCAAAAGGTCGGCAGTTCAGCGGTTCGAATCCCTAGTGCCGTGTAACGGGGTGACCTCCTGTTACTTGTCCCAGCTTCTGCCAACCTAGCGGTTCAAAAGCAAGCAACAAATGCAGGTAGAAAAATATGAACCACCTTTGGTGGGAAGGTAACAGTGCTCCATGCACCTTTGGCATTTAGTCATGCTGGCCACATGACTATGGAGACGTCTTCGGACAGTGCTGGCTCTTTGGCTTTGAAACGGAGCACTGCCCCCTAGAGTTGGGAATGACTAGCACGTATGTGCAAGGGAATCCTTTACCTATGGTGTGTGAACATAATTCAACTTTTGATTCCACATCCATACTTGTATCTAATTTCTTCTTTAAAAAGGCCTCTGCTTCCAGCTCAACATCCACCTACTAGTTCATTTTTCTCTTCTTTTGGCTCTCCATATGTACTGTATCAGATCAATATTTTGGTTATTCATTCATTCGTTCGTTCATTCATTTTGCGTATTTAAGTTTTCATCTCTCAAACATCTGCATTGAATTCTCTTCAGATGTCATTCCCATTTCCCAGATGTCTGCCTGGAAGAGCATCCACAAGCCATACAATGTGTTTGTTGGATCAGCTGCTTCTGCTAAGACTCCCTCTTGCTATATATCAGGCTATTGTACCATAATATATAGAAAAAAAGAATATGTATGATGCTTTGATAGCACAAAATATTATGGGGTCTGTATTAAAACTCAAAATATCTAGTAGCAGCCAATAGATTACAATCTCTTGTCCAAAGCCTAAAATTATTTATATGAAGTTAAAAGTTGGAGTGCCTCCTCATTGCATGCCTATTGGAGGAGTTGATGGATTTGCTGTCTGCTTCCTATTTTTCAGGCAAAGATTTGACAGCCTTCCATAGTTATTGCTGATAAACCCATAAGACCTAAATGAAGATACCATGTAGTTTAGACACTTGCAGACAGACTCATAAGCATACTTCATGCACCACTTCTTTTTGGCAACTGTGTTCATACAAATTATTGATAATAAATATTTCTAGGGAAGTTTTTTAGCTCTTCCCATAGAAATGTTTATGTGAATTATAGTTGCAGGGAGGGCATTTTTCTATTTTGTGGGCAGAATGCACACATACTGACACAGATTCAAACTTACATACAACAGTGACCAGTGTTGTACAATAAAACAATAATATTGCATAACTGTTTGAATGTGCATCTCCGAACAGAAGAATTATTCCTTTACATACTTGCAAACAGTAAAATGTACATATCCATTTACCAAAATGTTGGAGATGATATAGTAGGGGTAGACCTCTGTTATAGCATGTATGAGCAGAGGTATTGGAAAGTATTTTAAAAATACAATCAGTATTAGGAGTTCAAAGCTCTTTCCTATGCATATTTGTCCTGGAGTATACATATTTACAGATGTATGTCCATATTAGGTGTGACATGCATCTTATTAATATGTCGAGGTACATGTAATTGAATGATATTTGGTTCTGAACAATTGGTCATGAAATCAAAACGTTTCTTGCATTTGTCTAGAATTACAGCAATGGATAGATTCTCACATAATAAATATACTACATAAAATAAATTAACTACATAAAATAGTTTTTCATGTTTTACTTCTTTACCATAAGTGTAGTTAAACTATGAAGTTCATTGTCATCACCTATGGTTATGGCTTTTAAAGGAGACTTGACAATTTCATGGAGAAGGTTAACACAACCAGTAATCTTCAAGACTGTTATACCACTTCTTAAGGCACTAGAGAATTAGCTGTTGGAGACCATGGAATCATGGAAGAAGATTGCTTTGTGGTCCTACTTCTGATCTTCTCCAGTGTACTAGCTTAGCCCTTGGGTGGCACACAATATTGAACTATTGGCTGGACCCACCTGGATTCTTCTGTTTTTACACCTCTGCAGTGACCATGACTTCGTTGACATGCTCCAAGACATGCTTCACCAAACTCACAAATAAATATGAAGACTGTTCCTGGGTTTTACAGGTGTTATCTTTATTCTGCCACATATGGCTATGAATCCAATCTATACTGTGACAGCAAAGATGTTCTGATGGAAGCAAATGGAACTTGGCATTATTGCACAACATTGGAGTACCTCTATTCCTGTCCCAACCCTAGCAGTGCCTTTATAGGCTAAATGTGACTATAATGAAATTGCATATTAAATTTGAAATATATCGAAGTTTTTCCCTCCCAATAAACTCATATCGTTTTGCTTTTATATTAGATTACCATGGTTTAGGTTGATTTTACTGCTTTCCCCCCTTATAATTCAATAGGAAAAAGTCTCTAGATTTTGCCAGGGTGGGTTGACAAACAAGAAGATGCTATTACTGAGTAAATGAATGCTGTGCAAGAATTATTTTATTAGATAAGTCATATTCTCTATTTCTTGAATCTTCACTTTCTTATAAAGTCATGAGGATTAAAAATTTGTTGGTTTTGGAATAAAAATGAGAGATTACCTGAATATTCCCTTTCATATTTCAAGTATAATTCTAACTTTTTTAATGTATTGACATACTAGCATACATTTACTATTGATAATGATTTGGCTTTTAGAGCTTTTGTAATCCTCTTTTGCTTATACTTGTCTGCAAGTCTGAAGAAGGGAGACTATGTGAATCATCTTGCCTGGTCTTCCCCATTGGTTGCAATTGCCACAGTTTTGTGCATACATTCCTATTGTGGAGTCCTTGGTCCTCTATGAGCTTGCCAACTGAGCTCAGAGAGCAGCAAGGAGTCACAATTCAACCCTGAGCCACTAATATTCTCTTCTATTGAAAGCTGCTATTTTTAGATTTTTTTAAACCCCACCTTTATTATTTTTATAAATAACTCAAAGCAGTGAACATTCCTAATACCTCTTTCTCCTATTTTCCCCACAACAGCCATCCTGTCAGGTGAGTTGGACTGACTTTCTCACCTGGTTGGCTTTCATGTCTAAAGCGGAATTAGATCTCAATCTCTTGGTTATAACCTGGAGATTTAACCACTAGACAAAGCTGCCTCTCTTATTACTCTGTTTTACTCTATTATACACCCACACACATATCGATCTTGATATTGTGGTTATCTATCTATCTATCCTTGGTTCTTGTATGCCAAATAAATAATGTCCCTAATGGGAGATGTGGTTTCACCTGCTTGATTGTTTGAAGTACGCAACTGATGTGTCTTATTTGTAGATTGTTATAGCTGCTTCATGGGTTCTTAATGTTGGGGGAGCAGAAGGGGGATGGTATGCAATGAGCATTGGTATGCAACAAGCTACTGTAAAGTTTCAGTATGCCCAACTTTGGTGAGCTCTTTCCTTGGCTTGTGGTAAAGTACAGCCCAATGAGACTCACTTTTGATTTGTACTGCTTTCCGCTTTTCTTTTGATGGGGTTTGTTTTTGGTTTCCTCTGAGCTCAGCTTCAGTAGTTATGATTTATAGTAGGAACTGGCCTTGAATAGCTGAAGTATCCTTTACTAAAACAAATGCATTCCCTTCTGAGTTCTGCCTGTATTTTTTTTTCAGGCAGGTTTGGAAGATCATAAAATAGAATCTTGTTATTTCAAGGAAACCAAATATTTCCAGCAACATGCATCGCACCAAAAGAAGGTTAGATCCCTAATAACTACTGAAATTTGTTTGATTGGCCAGGAATAATATCAGGAGCTAAATCTTATAACTCTTGGCCAGCTGGAGAGAAGTTGTGGCTTTGGAGATAGGCAGATTACCTTTCTCTCACCTGAAGTAGATTTCTGAGCAACAGTGATTTATAGAAAGGGTCTTTAGATCAACGAAGGGTTGATTATGCATACCTTGCTTGCAATATATGGTGCGTGTGAGTATTAAATTTTAGATTATTGTGTGTTGAAGAAAGATATATTGAAAAGAGGCTGATGGAGGGGCAGTGGGATCTGCTAAGTTCCATACTATTTATTGTATTGCACTGTATTATTCTTTAATTTTATATGGAGCTTTTTTTTGGGTCCACTTAAAACCTTAAAGCTGCTTTGCACAATATACTAATCTAAGCTAACATTGAATAGCATAGTTTATGATTCAGCATGCTGTGGGAACCAGGCCATCCATTTAGCCATAGTATTTGGAGACTGAAAGCTTATAAAACACATAACAGGTGTTTTGTTAACCTGGTTTTAGTGTGCTATGTGACCCCATCCATTCTGTGACTGAAGGTGGGAGGAATAAATGAACCTGCTATTCCTCAGAGTCATCCTTGCTCTGTTTATTGCACTATAGTTTATATCTACAGCTCTGTGTATACGTATAAAGCTTTATATTTACAGCTGTGTCCTTCTCTTATTTCCCAGAGCCCCTGTCCCCATTAGCTATCTGACTCCCCATTCTGCTTTATCATGTACTACCTACAAGGATAAGTGTTTAACCTTTTCAGTGAATCCAGCCTGGATCTACTTTATTCACTCTGGAAACAGCTGCTTAATATTTTTGTCTCCATTATTCTAGAAAAATATTGTGCTTGGGGTCAGCATTTATGTGCATGCATACTCTCGTGTCTTTGCAAAAAAGATCACAAAAATATATCCTGTTATGCAGCGCACTCATGTCTTTCTGACTAGCTAAGGCTGTGGGGCTTGGCCTGAAATTACCTAGCTGGTCCAGTTGAAGTAATATTTGAATCAAAAGCTTTTCATGAAGCAAACAAAACAAAAGGAAAAGATATGAAGGCGTAGTTTCTGCATTAGTTCAGGTATGTTTTGTGGAAGACACAGATTTTGGGAAGGGCCTGAATATGGAGGCTGTTCCAGACATAGAGGTTAGCTTGGCAGAAGGTAAAGAAGCAGGAATATCATAGTAATGATGCTGGAGAAAATGTGTGAACTGACAAAATGGGAGGTATTGTAAGACAAAGACTCAATTCAGCATCAACAGAGATAGCTATTTTTTAGAAGTGCCATGCTTACAATGAATTAGATTCCCTATCGAGAGTGCTAATGATCACATAAATAAAAGGAAAAGGAGGATACTGATAACAAGAGGCCATGCGTCTTAATTCACAGAAGATCTTTTTCAAGGATTGTTGGTCCCAACCTGGTTGTACATGGAAGGATTTGTACGAAAATAAAAGCCTTGAAGCTGCCATTACTAGCACTTGGATACTTTCCTCAACTGACTTTCTCTCTCCATGGTGTCAAGATGCTGTATGTTTATTTAAATTATACCAATTCTTTTTAGATTGCATTTAGAAGTTGTTAGTAATTGAATAGTTCGTTCTCTTTTATGTCCTTCCTTTTGTGGGATATAAGCATCACTCTTCTTGAAGAGAAGATAAAGGGCAGAAATAAAGGAATTTATTGTGGGGCAGAGGAAATGATTTAGGAAGATGTGACAGATGAGAGTTAGCCCCTTCATCCCTCCCCTTATCTTGACTGAGTTCACATACAGTACTAAGCATGTTGTATGACTGCAAATATTGGGTTTGGAAAAGATAGCTATTATTTGTTAATAATATTTCTGACCTGCCCAATAAGTGAAGTTTCTTTGGTTTAATTATTACGTGCAAGCTCATTCTGAACCCACTTCCTATGTTGTAAGGGACTGTGGTAAAGGAAAGTAAGAATATTAAAGTTTATGACACGTAATAAGACAATTGCCTTAACACTCTACCTCAACCTACTTTCTTCCAGAGGAGTTAGATTTCAATCCCCAAAATGGGCAATCAACTTTTGGAGGGCATCAGGGGCGCGCATGTGTGTGTTTGAAAATTGTGTTGGATTATTTGTTGGTATAATTCATTATAATCAGAAGTAGATGTATTTTATGCTTTAATTACTCCTTTTTGGCTTGGACATTTTACTATAAAAATCCATTGATTAAAGACTGACTAAAAATTAGATTGCAGGAGGAAAATAGAAGGCATAGTGAGATTTACAAGTAGTCCTTCCTTAACAACTAGTCACGTAGTAACAATTCAAAGTTATAATGGGTCCCAAAAAGGTAGTTCTGAAATTCTGATGGCCGTATACTTGCCCCCCTACAATCATAGTCACCTGATTGTATTTTGAGTGCATGGCAATTGGCTCATATATAGGCCAACACATAATCATGATTTTTGCTGCTTTTTGCTGTTTTTCATTGTTTCCAGTTTCCAGTAAAAAACTCCTATTGAATAAAATAGATTTGTTTAACTATTTCAGTGTTTGCTTAATAACAACCACAAAAATGGTTAAAATCAGATAGTCATATGGTGACCTGCTTAACGACTGCCACAATTTATGACCATAATTCCATGCTTAATTATAGCTGTAAGTCAAGGACTACTTGTATTCTATTTTACTACTTTTGTGTGTGAATAGAAACTACATCTAAATTATATAGACCGGAGGATTTGAACACAAATCTTTAGTAGAATTCCAAAAATAAGTAAGTAGTTCTTTTAGTATCTTCAGTAATATAGGATTAGCATAAAAGTACACTTTGCAGATTTTAGTGTATGATGTTTAATTTTCTATTTTACTTGCTTTTGTTAAACTGCTGATAAGTCAAAAACTTTGCTGATCTACTATATATCATCCAAATACCTACTAGTAAATCCTGTTCTACCTTCTGGGCATATTTGATCTATGTGCCTGGTACTAACATAGAGAACAGGAATGACAGCTTTCTACCCAAATAATTGGCACAGGATTAAATTGTACAAACCTTTGAATAAACAATATGCCACAGTACTACACTGTTTCTGGAAACTTCCCTATACCCTCTTACGTGTCTATTCCGTCTGTAATGAAAATATTGCACTAGAGACCACATGGAAATCCTTGTAATTTTCAGTCATTCCTTTTTCCACATTCCTTGTTTCTACTATTTACTTATAGGTGTGTTCCCACAATAGACACTACCCACAATTAACTTGTGCACGATTTATCAGATTTTGATAAGTTTGAATTTACATGGTACATTGAGTCATAAATTAACTAGATGGGTTGAATTTGCTGCACATGGTTGATTAAAGTGTGATCAGTGAGTTTATGGTTCTATGAGTTGTATGAACACAGCCATTTATACCTTTACTTTCTACAATAGCTGAAATAATTTTAAAATTTCAGGGTTACATTAACATTTTTATTCACCTTAGCATTTGAGAGCTTATGATGGCATAATTGAATTATTTTTTATTGCTGTTCTATTTGTAATAGGTGTTCCATTTTAATTTTTTAGTATTAAATATACAAAGCCTAGAAATCTTATAGGGAGTAAATATTTTAAATAAATAAATAGTAATATGTAAAATGGTAAAAACTCAATAGAAAAAACCAAATGAGATTAAATTATGTAGCACGTAAATCAGCAAATAATAGCAATCCTCTTAAAAATCCAGCTGAATTTTATAAAAAAGAAGACATATTTCTGATTCTTATTAACTAAAAGGTATCAGTCCTCCAATCCAAATAATAATGTGGAGTGCTTGTTGCAATGTTTTGCAGAAACTAGTATATTTGAATAAATTTAAGATTAAGTACAGGATAAAACCAGTTTGATGGATAATAAGTAGGCATCTTGCACAATATTTATTACTCAGTACAAAATTTACAACTCTATAGGATGCCAAACAAAAAAATTCAGTTCCTTGACCATCTTATTTGGCTTTCTAAACTTTTATCCTATAGAAAAGCACAATTATTATTATTATAAAACATACATCATGTTTTGAATATTAAAAAGACCTATATGAATGCTAAGCAATCCACCAGTTTTAATAGACAGGGAGGGAGTGTTTGTTATAACCTTACTTTGCTGAACTAAGATATGAATTTAGAGATATATGGCTACTAGGCTATACTCCTAGAAGTGAAGGAGTGGCTGTATAACTCCTAGAAATTGGCTAATTTGTGGCACGCAGAATTGAGACTGTATTGGCTCTAGGACACTTCTCCAATCAATTGCCTCCATCTATTTTAGATTACAAAACCAATCTTCTCCTAGGTATTATAGCCAATAGTTAGTAGTGATAAGAATTGCTGTTCAAAGCCATCTGCACAGGACAGAAAGATGAGTCTAGAGATTGACTTGCCTTGAAATAGGGTTAGAAATCAAGGCGGGGATGAGGCTGGACTGGTTTCTGACATCTCTAGTTCCCGAACCGGCTGAACTTCATGCCTGCCACCTGATTTTCTGCCTCTCTCCATCCACGAAGTCAATTATTTCAAGCTCTCTTAACTTTCCATTCTTCTTCTCCATTAGCAGCTCAGTGTTGAAGAGGAACTGATATTTTCACTTGGGAAGTGGTGACAAAAGTGCAGCACTGACTGTAGTAACATCCCTGATCCCATTATTCCCATTTGTAATAAATTAGCAGAAATATGTGTGTTGTCTTGTCTGCTGATTCCAGACCCTGTGGCTGTAAGCTGCTTTTCCATCTCCCGCCCCCCAAGCCGTACTTCTAAACTTGAATTTATAGCTGTCTGAGTTCAATTTATCTTGCCACGTCAAATGCTTGAAGATATAGTGGGTTTTGGTAACAGGCTTCAAGCCTTCCTTTTTTTAGGGTCCTTAACCCTTCTTCCTAGTCCCTAAAATATCCTCTGAGTGTCTACTTACTGCTTTAGGAACCTACTTCCTACATCAGCTAAATTATCTGAATTTAAGACGTTTCCTCTAAATACAGATTGGACAGAAAGATCCATCTGACTTTATTATCATATTGTCAGGAAATCCAAAACAATTCTCATGTTAACAGTGAATTATTTGGGAAAATCATTGAATCTTCCATTCAAGAGGTGCTGAGAAGTTCTTGGTGTAAACCAGGGAGGAAATCATATGGCTTGTTTACTTTGTTCAGTTTCAACTTCCAGCGGTTCTCATTAGCTTGACCAATAATGAAGAATGCTGGAAATTGTAGGTTATTCCATTTGGAGAAGTCCACTTACAGTTCTTACAGCTCAACTTGGTCAATGTTATTGTCCAAAATGGCAATAATAGCCCATGGTTTTAAGGAATGGCTTCTTCTATTAGTTTCTATTCTGTCAGTCTTGTTAATCAAATAGCCTGCAATTAAACTTGAGACTATCATTGTGCAAAGTAAATATTTTTATCTTAAACTATTATTCCATCAGTGGCTATCTGAAATCAACATTCTGGTTTGACTCTTTTCCTACAGATTTTCATTTTCCCAAGTGATATTTGATATTTTTTATTTTCTTTTTTCAGAATCTAGAGGTACTCTTCTGTTCCTTCTAGAGGAGCCCTCAGGGCATCCCTCCCCACTTTACTTGGCATGATGATGTGCGAAGTGATGCCAACCATTAATGAGGACAACCGCCGTGGCTCGGCCTATGGGGCCGATGATGCCAATTTCGAGCAACTCATGGTCAACATGTTGAATGAACGAGAACGGCTACTGGAGACTTTGCGTGACACCCAGGAAAGTTTGGCTACCTCCCAACTCCGCCTGCGTGAATTGGGTCATGAGAAGGAGTCACTTCAGCGTCAGCTCAACATTGCCCTCCCACAGGTCAGGAATGGGGATGTGAGAATAAAAGTTGGAAGGTTACAAGGCTCTCTTGGGAGAACTGAGTAGTGGGGGTCTTAAAATCTTTGCTGACTGGAAAAACTGGCATCCAGTGGGTGGGCTGAATTTATAGAGTTTCTGAGGTTCTTTTATAGCTTTGGCAAAACATAATTTGGTACTTGCATTAAGTAATTCATTCAGTTATTAATTTGAAATATTTCACCCTGCATTTTACTGGATAAGGCTCCTAGAGTGACTGATAGAAAATTCTGTATAATAATAATGTACCATTAGTATAGTCATAAAAACAATGGCAATGATGTTTGCCCTTCCTGTCTTTCTTATTGGCTAGTGGATCATAATGGCCTTCAAGAGGAGAAACAAACCTGCTTGGTGATGAAAGGGAGAGGGGAGGAGAAATAGAACCCTGTATTTTGCACATTCCTAAGAGAAGGCGATGATGGCAGTTTACTGCATTGGCTCAGAAGTCTTTGGAGGAAGATAGAATTGCTCTGGGCAATTACTCAGTGGCAACTCCCTCCAAAATATGGTTCAATGTTTGGAAAAATTAGATAATCAGAAGTGCAATTAGAGGCCAGAACTTTTCATTTGAGGCAGAGAAATGAATCAGTTGAAAAGTACAAATCTGTTTTCTTTGGGCTCAATATACTCTATATTCATATTGTGCTTTTGTTTAGAGTAAATTTAAGAATAATTAATTTTTGAAAATATCTCTTTGGGTATCCTGTCTTATGCCACATATGGGCACATATTGGATTGTGCAAATAAACTATGCAACAGCTTTTTTTCTTTTAAAACAATGCATGTACTGTATTGATAACTTCTTTTTCATATCTTCTTTTCTTTTGATATCTTCTTTTCCTATTAAGGACCTACATTGCAATTCCTAGCAATTAGACAGAACTCTAATACATGAAATTATTTTAGAAGGAAACAAAGGAAATGTAACAGCCAGCAGTTTCAAAGCAGTAAAATTCAGAAAATGCTTCACAAAATAAGAGTACTGTGATATTATGCTTTGAAACTAGGGTGCCAGATACTTGAACATGCAAAGGAAAAGACAATTGGACAAGAGGTTAAAGGTGGGGTTGGGGGTAAGATGAGGAGACACTAATTTCTTTAGTTTCTTTAGAAGCAAAAATTACCATGAAATACTGCAAAAAAATGTTCCTGTATAGGATATTACTTTTTCCAGTATCAAAAAGACTAGTTTTTCAGCCACAATTTTCCAACAAATCTTTATTTTCAAGATCACTCTATATTACTGATTCTATATTAATATAGAATTGACAATGATGCACTTTCAAAATTTCATCATAGAAATGTATGGTAAGTCATGTGATCTACAGACTATAGTGATCGTAGATTTGAAAGGGCTGGATTGAAGCCAATTGCTGGAAACAGGAAATAAGTAATATAAATCTAGGCTGTCAAGTCTATCGATGTATGATGGAAACAAATAGACAATTTACAGAGCCATAGTATAAAAAAATTTGAACGACTACTGTAGAATCCTTTTCAGAAGAAAACCACCCCTAAAGAAACTCAAAGAGCTTGACAATTGATTTTAATGCTGTGGATGTGGGACAAAAGACCTCAGGACAAAAAATAGGATATGTTCTCCTTTTGCTCAATACCTGGCAGTGGTGGGCTCAGGGCTGCTGTCGGTTCGGGTGAACTGGTAGTTTCGACCGGCGGCTAGGCCGGCCACCTGCCCTGGTGCTGTTACTTCCTATATAATCTCCGTTTTTTCGATGCCGCACATGCTCACATTTTCGGTTCTTGGTAAACTGGTTGTTTATAGTATGTGACACCAACCTCTGATATCTGGTAAGTCTACTTATCTACTTGAAACCAACAGCAAAGAAAACTGGCACATTTCTGACAGAAAGTAGTTCCCCACATATGCATTATATATTTTTAATTGGCTTATAGTGAATTAGGAGTATCTCTGATTACTATAATTCATGGGGGATTTATATCTTCTGGATATAAATACCAATATCTATCCACATACAAGTGGAGATGGAGAATGATAGAACTTTAAATTAACAGTTATGGGAGTCTGAAGACTTCCCATCTCTTGACAAATAGGTAATCCTCAACTTAACAACCGCTTATTCAGTGACGGAAGTTACAATGGCACTGAATGAAGGAACTTACAACCAGTAAGTAACTGAAGCTATGTGATCAAAATTCAGGTGTTTACAACCGGCCTGTAGTTACAACCACAGAAGCGCTTCAATTCTCCTCATCTGCCTATGTCCTCCACCCATCCCACATCTCTGTGCTCCCTGACCTTCAACTTCTTGCCTTTGCTGCTGACCAAAGATACCAGGCCTGCTCCTGCTTCTGGCCACACAAGCTGTTTTCCCAAGATCACACAACACAGTTTCCTTGCAAGATCATGGAAAGATGGCCTCACGTGACAGCCAGTTACCTCATGAACGACTGTGGTGGGCTTGCCTCAGCAGCAGCAGGAGCACAAAAATGATGAAAATGAGCTGGAGCAGAAGAATGCAGGAGAGCAGGGGTCTCAGACTGCATGGAAATAAGGGCCACTGTGGCTGAGACTGGGCTGGGCCTGCTTCCTAGGACTCAGTGACTTTTGTGCCACACTGCTGGGCCAGGCTTGAACTGGGTTTCATGTGGTGCAAAAGGCTTTCCTGGTGTGCTGCAACTCTAGCCTTTCCTCATAGCGCAAAGGGCCTTTGTGGTGCACTGTGACTTTGGAGTTGCAAAAAGCTTGTAACCCCCAAAGCCAGAACATGCCAAGAAGCCCCTGAACCCCAGCATATACTTTCTCCAGCTTTCCTGGGCTTCCACTATACCATGGCACCCTGTACGGCCCAGTCTAGGCCTCCCTCACCCCTCCATGTTCTCCTATTTACTTGGGATTCCTGCTTGCTGCTTAATGTCCTGTGGGTTTTGGGATTACACTGGCAACAGGAAATACCTAATTTGCCATAGGTAAGCAGTACTGTCATGTGATTACGCAGTTTACAATCACATTGCTTAGCAACGAAATTCTGGTCCCAACTGTGTTGTAAGTCAAGCACTACCTGTAAATTTTGATGATATGTGGGAAACTGGATCAAGAGACTTAAAAGGAAAAAGGTCAGATCAGAGACAGCACAGCCTGTAACTGGATAGTGGGGCAAGAGGCTCAGAAAAGTCGGGGATAGAGATATACTTTCATTCTTGCTTTACAATAAAGTAGAATTATCTTGTCTGACTCCTATCTGGTTTACCCCATGAGGTCAACAATAATGGATTGGCATTGATAATAACTTTTATTTACATAATACTGAAAATAAAAATGTATGCAGATTAAATGGATTGGTCTGATAGGATTTGAAAAGTGGAAATACAAATACTCTGGATAATTTAATTTATTAAACTTGAATGTTGCGTGATTCTCAGCAACTCTGATCTATTGCATTTTGCATTCTTCTGCCCTGCCCCCTTTAGTTCTATATCATTTTTGAGGAGAGTTCTGCATGTCATGTGATGTGCAAAGAAATATGATAGGGGATACAATTAAAGCCATGCCAGTGGTAGTTCTGAGGTCCTTTTGCTCTTACATTTTATTCTCAAGACTAGGAGTTTAGAAAATGTAAATTCATAATTTGGACACAAATTATTATTCAAACAATTATTCTCTAAATATATTGCACATTTAATATTTATATATATGATGCAGATGCAAATGCAAATGTGAGCTTAACCAATTTAATGTGACTATTCACATTTCTTTTCAAAATATATTTTTAATTGGCTTATAGTGAATTAGGAGTATCTCTGATTACTATAATTCATGGGGGATTTATATCTTCTGGATATAAATACCAATATCTATCCACATACAAGTGGAGATGGAGAATGATAGAACTTTAAATTAACAGTTATGGGAGTCTGAAGACTTCCCATCTCTTGACAAATAGGTAATCCTCAACTTAACAACCGCTTATTCAGTGACGGAAGTTACAATGGCACTGAATGAAGGAACTTACAACCAGTAAGTAACTGAAGCTATGTGATCAAAATTCAGGTGTTTACAACCGGCCTGTAGTTACAACCACAGAGGCGCCTCAATTCTCCTCATCTGCCTATGTCCTCCACCCATCCCACATCTCTGTGCTCCTGACCTTCAACTTCTTGCCTTTGCTGCTGACCAAAGATACCAGGCCTGCTCCTGCTTCTGGCCACACAAGCTGTTTTCCCAAGATCACACAACACAGTTTCCTTGCAAGATCATGGAAAGATGGCCTCACGTGACAGCCAGTTACCTCATGAACGACTGTGGTGGGCTTGCCTCAGCAGCAGCAGGAGCACAAAAATGATGAAAATGAGCTGGAGCAGAAGAATGCAGGAGAGCAGGGGTCTCAGACTGCATGGAAATAAGGGCCACTGTGGCTGAGACTGGGCTGGGCCTGCTTCCTAGGACTCAGTGACTTTTGTGCCACACTGCTGGGCCAGGCTTGAACTGGGTTTCATGTGGTGCAAAAGGCTTTCCTGGTGTGCTGCAACTCTAGCCTTTCCTCATAGCGCAAAGGGCCTTTGTGGTGCACTGTGACTTTGGAGTTGCAAAAAGCTTGTAACCCCCAAAGCCAGAACATGCCAAGAAGCCCCTGAACCCCAGCATATACTTTCTCCAGCTTTCCTGGGCTTCCACTATACCATGGCACCCTGTACGGCCCAGTCTAGGCCTCCCTCACCCCTCCATGTTCTCCTATTTACTTGGGATTCCTGCTTCTTGCTGCTTAATGTCCTGTGGGTTTTGGGATTACACTGGCAACAGGAAATACCTAATTTGCCATAGGTAAGCAGTACTGTCATGTGATTACGCAGTTTACAATCACATTGCTTAGCAACGAAATTCTGGTCCCAACTGTGTTGTAAGTCAAGCACTACCTGTAAATTTTGATGATATGTGGGAAACTGGATCAAGAGACTTAAAAGGAAAAAGGTCAGATCAGAGACAGCACAGCCTGTAACTGGATAGTGGGGCAAGAGGCTCAGAAAAGTCGGGGATAGAGATATACTTTCATTCTTGCTTTACAATAAAGTAGAATTATCTTGTCTGACTCCTATCTGGTTTACCCCATGAGGTCAACAATAATGGATTGGCATTGATAATAACTTTTATTTACATAATACTGAAAATAAAAATGTATGCAGATTAAATGGATTGGTCTGATAGGATTTGAAAAGTGGAAATACAAATACTCTGGATAATTTAATTTATTAAACTTGAATGTTGCGTGATTCTCAGCAACTCTGATCTATTGCATTTTGCATTCTTCTGCCCTGCCCCCTTTAGTTCTATATCATTTTTGAGGAGAGTTCTGCATGTCATGTGATGTGCAAAGAAATATGATAGGGGATACAATTAAAGCCATGCCAGTGGTAGTTCTGAGGTCCTTTTGCTCTTACATTTTATTCTCAAGACTAGGAGTTTAGAAAATGTAAATTCATAATTTGGACACAAATTATTATTCAAACAATTATTCTCTAAATATATTGCACATTTAATATTTATATATATGATGCAGATGCAAATGCAAATGTGAGCTTAACCAATTTAATGTGACTATTCACATTTCTTTTCAAAAATATATTTTTAAGAGGTAACCAGATATTTATTGCTACAACATTGCATTTATTAATTGTCCAGTCACTATTCCCTGCTGTAGGACTACTGCCATTTTTTAATAATATAAAAGAGGAAAACATAGTTTTAAAAAATAAGACTTTGTTAAGATCCTGTATAAGTGAGTATATATTACCATGTGTATTCTTTTGCATAAGAAACAATATTTTGCTGTTTTATATTCCTTGTTTATTTCTTGTGCAATTGAGAATAAAAAGATGATAAGGGAAGTTATGAAATCATTATTAGTTTAGAATACATATGCAATTTTTTCTGGAATTGTAGCATAAGAATAGGCTGTTTGGTATAGCATCTTAGCTGTCCTCAATCAGTTAAAGGAATTGTGAGAATTAGCATCTAAAACATCTGGATGACACTTGACTGCTTACTATTATCAACATACATTATAATAACATAGTTATAGTGATGTATTTGACTATTAGCCATAAGAGTTCTGAAAATCTACAAAGCTACCATTTTGACATGTGGTCCCCAACATCTAAATTGGAAATGAGTGGCTTGACTGGAATTTTGAGAATGTCAGGCTGAGCACACACCCCCCTTCACTCCTCAGTTTCTCCTCACCACCACATGCCTTGCTCCAAATTAAATCCAAACATTCCGGATATGGAAGAGACTTTGGAAGCTTTTGCTAAGAAAAAATAATAATGTAAAGAAGAAAATCTGGCTGTAGGTTTTAAAATTCCTATTTCTGAACTTTTAAAACATTGGAATAATTATCAAAAGCATAATTTAAAGCACACTATACTATGGTCCTCATGTTTGCTGGATTTGACTTGTTTGGATAGCAGTTTTTTACAAATAAAAAAATAAAGCAAAGCATTTCATTGTAATTGTCCTTGGCTGTTGCCTTCAGTACAAATGGAGAGTTTAATTTTTATATAGTACATTTTTTATATAGTAAAAATAAAATAGTTTTAATATTTAATCAGTTTTTGAATCAATATATTTTCAAAAGTTATCAAAGTGGTTAAAGAATTGTCAGATTCAGTAAGGTTATAATAAAAAAACGGAGTAAATTTCATGCATTTTATTTAAATTTATGTTGTGTTGCATTTAAATAATATTAAATTGGCTTAAAGTAATTCTAATATATACAATACACATATCTCTATATAAATTGATATAGATATCCCTGTTGACTAAAACAATAAAAACAGTAAACTAGATGATGTCAATCATTTATACAAAAAGAAATAAGTTAATATTAATAGTAGCAGGTTAACTGCACTTTTTTTCTTACCACTCTCTTCACAACCTTCCACATGAAAGGTTCTGTGTGATGCTAAATCATGCATGTCAAACTAAATAGGGAAAGGAAATAAAAAAATAATGCAAAATAATCTCTTTGCAGTGGAGAAATGGATTGGTAATAACATGAGTGAAATTCAGCCATAATAAACATTAAATGTCACAGACAATGCAGAATCAATTAATATGTGAGGGGTAAACAGGCAAGCCACGATAAGAAGGGATACAAAGCTAGAATTGTTCAATATATGAATTGTATATAAATCAGTATGGAACAAATTACAAAACATCTTGTTTGAACTTTCTTTTTTTATTCCATCCATAGTTTAAAAACAAGGGTTTTTGAAATCAAAAAAATCAGAGTGATATTTGAATTACCTAACAAGTGAATTCTGGCTATCTTTATATGAAACAGATTAATATACTGTAAATTCATAGCTGAACAAAAGAAGGAACAACCAGTGATTTAGACCCAATAGGTTTAGCTGGTGTAGAGAGTCAGCATTGTTAAATTACTTTGTGATATTAACAGCAATGTATTAAAGATGTGAGAGTCTAATAGGGGTATCTGCAAGAAAGGATTAAAAGTAAAGTCAAGATAGCAGCTCCATGATCAACAGAGTGGAGCTTAATTCATGCAATTGCAGCTTCATCTTGATTTTTTTTTACCAACTCTGAGGAACTTCTTAGTAATATTTACTTTACTTCAAAAGAGAAGTTTCTGAAGAACAACACTGAACATTAGTGCAAAGATTTAAGCTACTGCCAGAAGCCCCAGAGGAGGTCTATATGGCTAAACGGTATAGGCAGTCTTTGAGTTGTGACCAAAATTGAGACCAGAATTTCTGTTACTAAGCAAGGTGGATGCTAAGCGAGTTGCACCTGATTTTATAGACTTTCTTGTCACAGCTGTTAAATGAATCATTGTAGTTGCTAAGTGAATCATGGTCATTAAGCTAATCCAGTGGTGAAATTCAAAAATTTCCCCTACCAGTTCTGTGGGCATGGCTTGGTGGTCCTGTGACTGGATGGTCATGTGACTGGGTGGGCGTGGCTTGGTCATGTGACTGGGAAAACCAACTATCACACTTTACACAAAAATAACACAAAAGCTATACTTCTGACTCACACACAATGCAAAAGCAGCTGGACTTCACACAAAATGGCCTCTACAACAAGCAGGAACCTCACAGAGTCACAGAGAGCTCAAAAACCAATTATCACACTTTACACAAAAATACTGTCACAGTTGATCGTTGGAACATTTTTTTTTTTTTACTTTTTAAAAGGATTTTTTTACTACCTATTCGCCCAAACCAGTAGTAAAAAAAATGCTAAAAAAGGGTAAAGATCAGCTGTGCAGCGCTGTTGTCGGAACTTTTTTTTTTTTTACTTTTTAAAGCATTCTTTTACTACTGCTTCGGGTAAACCAGTAGCATTTTCAATACCAGTTCAGGCAAACCGCCCCGAACCAGTAGCTTTTCACCCCTGAGGTAATCCAAATTCCCCCCATGACTCTGCTTTTTGGAAGTTGGCTGGGAAAATCCGCAAATGGTGATCACATGACCCTGGGATGCAACTGTTGCAAATACATGCTGATTGCCAAACATCCAAATTTTGATCGTGTGATTGTAGGAATGCCTTGAGGTGGTAAGTATGAGAGCTAGTTGTAAGTCACTTTTTTCAAAGCAGCTGTAACTTTAAATGGTCAATAAATGAATGATTGTAAGTTAAGGACTACTTGTAGGCGGGCAGAAAGGAATGAGGAAAGAAGGAAAAGAAAAGAAAGAAAGAAAAGGGAAAGAGAGAAAAAGAAAAAGAGAGAGGAAGGAAAAAAGAAGGAAGGAAAGAAAAAGAAAAGAAAGAAAAGGAAGGAAGGAAGGAAAGAAAAAAAAGAAAGAAAAAGAGTTGTAAGTTATGCTTTGTAAAAGAGCAGGTGATCTCTATGAAGAAAAGATGTGAAAATGAGTACATCAGTATACAAATACTCTGTAAATGACATTTGTCAAATGTATCCAAAGGCATAAGGGGCAGGAGAGAAATTGGACTCTTCATGAAGGGGACAGAAATTCTGTTTTAAAGTACACCAGTATGAACAATCAAATCTTAGCACTGCAAGCAAGTAATTACCAAAAAGTTAATAGAAACATTTGGGAGAATATGTCCAAAGAAAATGCATTGTGTGTTCTGTATTTGAACAAATACTTCTTTTCTTCAGTAATGCGTAAAGATGACCCTGTTATATTTAACAACCTGACTACAATGCCAGCATGCTTGTCTTTGGGAAATAGACTTAACATTTGGTCTGATGGTTCTTCCATTCTACTGAAACTTCTAAAGGCTATAATACATTTATTTGAAATAACTAGCTTCTGCAACCCGGTGCCCTCCAAATATACTGAACTACAGCTATTATTTCTAGTTGAGAAGGGAAAGAAACTAAAGACAGCATTCTATTTTCTATCATTACACAATAGCCCAGAACAGATCAAGCAGAAGACCATGATTAGATCTGACTTTTAAAAAGACTAAGCAGTGACTTAAGGGTAACTCTACTTAATCTTTTCTCTCACTATTGCTGTCTCGAATCTGTCTTTCCAGAACTAAACACTACTTACATTTTGGCTTTGCTTGGAAAAAATATGTATAATACGGGTATCAGTCATTATGCTGTGAACATAGTAGTTTTACTTTATATGAAAATAAAGAAGGCAAAATTTTGGTTTGCTACAATAATACTTGATGAAGAAAACATACATTTTGATACTCCAGTCTGACTTTTCTCTCATTTTTTTGCCTGGATTGATTTAATAGATGGATTCACACTATGCTTAAACCCATGAAAAATGGTTGGGCATATCTTTGAACTCAGCTACTGCAGTTAGCTAAACATAGTTTTATTATAACACCATGTATGAGATAGCGCATGGTACAATAAACAAAATATTGTTTAAAAGAAATGATTGCTTACTTGGGTGTGTGAATCTTGCCAATAATTTTTCCAACGTTATCCATCCCACTTTTTCTATGTATACTGTACTAGATTGGGGTAGATCTTTAAAAGTTGACCTCACTGCTTTAGAAGGAGTAGCCTATCTTCTGTAATCAAAGCATGAACCTTTCCATAAATTAGCAAACTTGGTCCGTATGCCTGTCTGTTGCCATCTAGTGGCTGTGAAGGAAGTACTGACCCAAATGAAAGGAAGTACTGACCCAAATGAAAATTCAGTTAGAAAACTCAACTGTTGGTATGCAGGATATTGTTAAGCATCATTTTGTATAGAACCCAGGATTTCAAAACAAAACAAACACCTTTGTTCATTCTGTTCAACCATCTAATGTTGGATGTACATCCCACTTTCCTTAGACTGCTATATAGGTAATCCTTCAATTACAATCATTCGTTTAGTAACTATTCAAAGTTACAGTACATCATCACTGCAAAAAGCGACTTTACAACTGATCTTCATACTTACAATTTTTGAAGCATCCTCATAATCAGGTGATCAAAATTCAGGCACTTGGCAACCAACCTGAATTTTTGACTTTTGCAGCATCAGAGGATCACATGATCACAATTTCTGACCTCAGATGACTTCTGACAAGCAAAGTCAATGAAAGAAGCCAGATTTACTTAATAACCACATGACTTGTTTAATAACTGCAGTGATTCATTGAACAACCATGGCCAGCAAAAAAAAGTAAAATCAGGCACAATTCAATTAACAATGTCTTACTTAGCAATTGAAATTCTGGTCTCAGTTCTGATTGTAAATTGAGTACTACCTGTGAATGTGATCATTAGATTCCTATACATCTTTATGGAACATTTTGCTTTTTTATACTTTGTACTCACTTCAAAACTTTGACTTACTCACTGGTCCTATTTGCATGTCCTAGTTAAACCGTAAGTTTATAATCAAGGACAAATTGCTTAAACCGA
This sequence comes from Ahaetulla prasina, assembly GCF_028640845.1. Taxonomy (NCBI): domain Eukaryota; kingdom Metazoa; phylum Chordata; class Lepidosauria; order Squamata; family Colubridae; genus Ahaetulla; species Ahaetulla prasina. The sequence continues at coordinate 32,383,193 of NC_080542.1, read as the reverse complement.
GTTCCAGAGCTGTGTGCACTTCCAGAGTATGACTCAAGAGAATTCCAAAAGCTGCCAGCAAATTGTATTATAGAACAGGCCAGAAAAATAAAAATGGATATTTTCTCAGTGTTCCAGAGATTTATTCAAGGAGATCAATATACTATAACATGTACAATCAATGCATGAGATGAGAGTCTCTATCTCCCTTTCAATGCTTCTCTTTACCATCACTCTGTTTTTTCTACTAGGAATTTGCAGCACTTACTAAGGAGTTGAATTTATGTAGGGAACAACTGTCAGAGCGTGAGGAGGAGATCTCAGAACTAAAGGCAGAACGGAACAACACACGGGTAAGATCTAGAAAGAATACAAAATGCTGTTTTTTCCAATTTTATTTTGAATTCTAGAATTTTCCAGATTTTAGTATATTAATTGGTAATATTAAATGATAGCTTTCCCTAAATTCACTACTTACTACTACTTTCATATAACTAATATATTTATTGATATAAAACACTTTTCCTCAAAATGGATTGTTGAAATATTCCATGTTTTTTATAAGATTACTTTGGAATATTATTGATACAAACATACAGTATACAATCCTAAACACCACTCTAAATAACTGGACTAAATCCTTGTACACAGTCAATTTTCCTTTCTCATTATGTTATTTCATTATATATAACTGTGTATATGCACTGGTAAAATGCTACACAAAAATAATTTTGATGCAGAAGTTTGTACAGGGAAAAGGAGATTTTGTGATTATTAATGTCTATTATTTATTTTACTTATTAGTTGTTCATTAAATTTGTCTGTTTCTTTAATTTTCATTAAGAAATTGTCTTCTTGTTTGCTGCCCATTCCTAATCTCCCATCAGAGTAGAACTTAGCTCCTTCTGCTTCCAAAAGCTGCTTTTTCTCCCAGTGGAGCTTCCATCAGTATCTGAAAATAAAACTGCCTTTCTGTTCTTACTGTTTGAAAATGCCACCATCTTGGCCTTAATTTATCTACTTATGGAAATGGATATTTGAAAAGAGGGAAGACTGCAAAACAAATGAACTTTTGTGCAGAGTCCTGCAACTCTGATAATTTTGGCATTTGCTATCCTTCCAGTGACTGTCCTATCCCAGGACACAAATACATGAAGGGGTAGTTTTGTTCTTTACTAAATGAGGCTTGCAAACATGTGCTTGCACTATAGAGACAAATTCTCCCCAAGAGTTCCAAATTAAAAACTTTCAAGAGATCTAAATGAATGCGGCACGCAGGAGAACAAGTGGAATCTGAGGTCAGAGCTTGTAGCAGATTTGTCAGCTGGCCAGGTTCAATGTCAGGATTGGGAGGTTCATGAGTCAAGGTGCACAGAGTGGGACTTAAATGGGTAGTAGTTGTCAATGGAAAACTTGTGCTTTTACAGTAGTAGAAGCAATCTGAGTAGGGCTGAAACTCTTTCTGTGCAAGCAGTTTTGCAGCATACCTCTTTGCAGCCTGCCAAGGTCTTTTTTGGGTGGGGGCAGTAATTCTGTATCTTTATCATCAGAGTGCAATGACAGTTTGTCTGCTGAGGTTGGCCCACCTCCTTTGCCTTCTCAAACAGCAATCTGACTGGTGGAAGTGGAGCTGGCTGCTTCTCTCTGTCAGCACTTCGAGAGCTGGCTCTGGAGCTGACTGCTTGTTGTGGGTTCCCTACTCTGACTCTGACTCTGAATCCACTGTGACAGAGTTGTATCTTCCTCAGTCTTTCATCTTCTTCATCTGTCTGCTTCTCCTTAGCTGCTGCTGGAACATCTAGAATGCCTGGTATCACGACATGAGCGTTCCCTTCGTATGACTGTAGTGAAACGTCAAGCTCAGTCCCCAGCAGGAGTCTCCAGTGAGGTGGAGGTGCTGAAAGCTCTCAAGTCACTCTTTGAACATCACAAAGCTCTGGATGAGAAGGTGAAAAAAATATTGACAGGGGGGAACTGGGAGTGCCTGGCTTTTGGAGACAGGGAGCTTTACCTGTACTGTCCTGAACATTTCCTTCATCATCAGCTAGAGTGTTGCTGGCTAAAATTCATGTAGAAGCCCTCAAAATTTGAAGCAGCACATACAGGATTAATTATTCTGAATTGTTCTCAAGATGCAAAACTGAATTGGCTGAAGAATCAACCAGAGGCACAAGGCACAAGGCAGAGACAATCAAGCATAGGACACAAAGGCATAACTATTCCTTTCTTTCTTTTTTTAAAAAATGCTTATTAAAAAGTTTTACAGTACTGAAGGATAATACCAACTGAAATCAGAAAGAAAGGAGTAGAAAGAAATGTAAATTCAAAATGTGAAAGAAAAAGACAAAAAAACCAGCAGAGGAAAGAAAAGAGATAGAAAAAATATGGAAAGAAGTGATTTCCTGTCTTCCTTGCAACAAGTACAATCAAATTAATATTTCTCCACCTCCTATGAGGTTACATACATAATTCACTTCTTCCCAAGTCCTACCTTACCCATTCACAAATCTAAAAATTATTATAGTTTATATCCAAATGTTTTTTTAAAATTTATTTTTTTTATAAAAAAGTTTTATTTTAACATTCATATCCAATAACATATTTAGTGTACCATCATATACAATTAATCGGACCTGCCCAGTCACCACCCCCATCCTTTAACTCTCTTCCCTTCTCTACCTTCTTAACATAACATAACATAACATCAGAGTTGGAAGGGACCTTGGAGGCCTTCTAGTCCAACCCCCTGCCCAGGCAGGAAACCCTACACCATCTCAATCAGATGGTTATCCAACATTTTCTTAAAAATTTCCAGTGTTGGAGCATTCACAACTTCTGAAGGCAAGTCGTTCCACTTATTAATTGTTCTAACTGTCAGGAAATTTCTCCTTAGTTCTAAGTTGCTTCTTTCTTTGATCAGTTTCCACCCATTGCTTCTTGTTCTACCCTCAGGTGCTTTGGAGAACAGCCCGACTCCCTCTTCTTTGTGGCAGCCCCTGAGATATTGGAACACAGCTATCATGTCTCCCCTAGTCCTTCTTTTTGTTAAACTAGACATACCCAGTTCCTGCAACCGTTCTTCATATGTTTTATCCTCCAGTCCCCTAATCATCTTTGTTGCTCTTCTCTGCACTCTTTCTAGAGTCTCAACATCTTTTTACATCGTGGCGACCAAAACTGGATGCAATATTCCAAGTGTGGCCTTACCAAGGCATTATAAAGTGGTACTAACACTTCACGTGATCTTGATTCTATCCTCTGTTTATGCAGCCCAGAACTGTGTTGGCTTTTTAAACAGCTCGTGCACACTGCTGGCTGATATCTAAATGGTTATCCACTAGGACTCCAAGATCCCTCTCACAGGTAGTACTATTCGGCAACGTACCACATATACGGTACTGGTGCATTTTGTTTTTGGCCTAAATGTAGAACCTTACTTTTTCACTGTTGAATTTCATTTTGTTAGATAGCGCCCAATGTTCAAGTCTGTCAAGATCTTTCTGTAATTTGAGCCTATCTTCTGGAGTGTTGGCTATTCCTGCCAGCTTGGTGTCATCTGCAAATTTGATGAGTTCCCCATCTATCCCCTCGTCCAAGTCATTGATGAAGATGTTGAAGAGTACTGGGCCTAAAACAGAGCCTTGGGGTACTCCACTGCATACTTCCGTCCATGTGGATGTAGTTCCGTTGAGGACTACACGTTGAGTGCCGTTGGTCAGCCAGTTACGAATCCATCTGGTGGTGGTGCTGTCTAACCCACATTTTTCTACTTTATCTAGTAGTAGGTTATGGTCTACTTTATCAAATGCTTTACTGAAGTCCAAGTAAATTATATCGACAGCATTCCTCTGGTCTACTAATTTTGTCATTTTGTCAAAGAATGCGATAAGATTAGTCTGGCATGATCTGTTTTTGACAAACCCATGTTGGCTTTTGGTTATTACTTTGTTTGCTTCTAGGTGTTTGGTGATTCGTTGCTTGATTATCTTTTCCAGAATCTTCCCCGGTATTGAGGTCAGACTGATAGGTCTGTAGTTTCCTGGATCTGTTTTTTTTCCTTTTTTGAAGATGGGAACTACATCAGCTCTTTTCCAGTCCTCTGGCAGCTCCCCTGTGCTCCAGGATCTTTGAAAGATATAGTTCAGTGGTTCTGAGATCACGTCTGCCAGTTCCTTCAGAACCTTGGGGTGTAATCCATCCGGTCCTGGTGATTTGAATTCGTCTAGGGTAGACAGGTGTTCACTTACCATTTTCTTCCCTATTTTAACTTGTGTTTCTAATCTGTTTTTTGTAGTGTTTTTTCTTCTACTTTTTTGTAGTTTTTTCTTCTACTTTCCACAACCATCCTCCCCTTCTCTTATCTACATCCTCTCCTCCTTCCTCCCTACTCCTTTCTTCTCCCTTCCTCCCTCCTTCTCTCTTTTACTTCCTTCCCTCCCATATTCTGAAATGTAGCCAGGCAGCTCCGATCTTACATTAATTATACATCTTCAATCGTCTCTGTACATTAACCATCAATCCATTTTCTACCCTTATCCCCCCTCCCCCTCCCTTCCCCTCCCTCCCCCCAGCCCCCGGGACTTCCCAGAACAGAATACAGGGTATAAAACTAACAGTCAAAAATTAAAATATAACACAAATCATAATCCATAGTCACTCCTTAAAACCTCAACTCCCCTTCCAGAAACAAAGAAAATACATTTCTTCCAATCCATTATATATCAGACCATTCCACTCCTAGAGTTCTCAGAAATTTCCGATTGAGTTGGTGTTTGTTCTTCAATAAAGTACATAATTTTTAATATCCAACCTTCATCAATCAATACCAAAACAACGTTCTATCTTCCAATATTCACCAAGGATTCTTCTGTAATGTCTTTCTTCCTTAAGCAGTCTCTCAAGAATAGTTCATATTTCCAACTTAATTTCTTAAATTTTACTTTCCAACCTCCAAAGGTAAACAATAATCCATCTTTTCATATCTTTGATATCATTTACATACATCAAATAATATTACAAATATTATTGCTAATCCTATATTATCTCCACAATATATCAATTGTAATAATTAAAATCTTCACTTTACCTTGCTTATATCAAATAACATTATTAAAATTACACCTATAACTTATCCAAAATATATCAGTTATAACAATTACATTCTAATTAACCATATAACAACATTACATCCATCTCTCAAATATAATATTTAATCCAAATTCCTAAATTTACTATCTATCCTCCAAAATTAAACAATATTCCATCTTCCTATTCCTTTATACTTCAAATATATCAAATAGTACCCCTAAAATTACACATTTATATCCAAAATAAATCATTTACAAAAATTAACCATAATCATATATTAAACATTCTCCCTCCCCTATCTTCTATCTTACACATTTTCCACCATCTATTCACCAATCAACTTAACATCTATCGATAAAGGATTCCCAATCTTTAATACATTAGTGTAGAAATCTCGTGCTTTAAAAACTGTATTGAGAAAATACTTTCTTCCTTTATAATTCACTGTTAAGCCAGCTGGAACCTCCCATCTAAAATATATCTGATGTTTCTTAAGCTCATCCACTAAAAAGGCAAATTCTTTTCTCTTTCTTAACATTTTAGGAGGAATTTCCTTCATCATTATTATATCTTGTCCTAATATTTGAAATTTATTTTTATAAAATGCTTGAAAAATTCCATACCTAATTTTCTTATTTGTAAAATAAATAACCACATCTCTCAGTAAACACTTCTGCCTTGCCAACCAAGAATTAACACGATAATTTTTTTCAATATTAACTTCAAAATCTTCTGGTTCCACTCCATCTATCTGAGCAAAGGCCTGAGTAAAAATCTCTTTCAAATTTTCCTCCCTACATTCTTTTAATCCCCTCACCCTTATAGCATATTCCATTAATTTATATTGTAATATAACCCTTTCTTCATCTACCCTATCTACCTTAACCTGAATATCATCTATTTTATTTTCTAAATTCAAATTAATTTGAACTTCATCTATTTTCCTTTGCAAATCTAAATTAATTTGGTTAAGTTCTTCCAGTCTTTCCTTGTCTGAATACTAGATAGCAATAATGGGGTAATTGATTCCTTTAATTTTTTCATCTCCCTCCTCTGCTCTTCCACCATATCTTTAAAATCCAGTATTTCTTTCTCCATTTCATTAAATTTTTGATCTATTTCTGAAAGATAAGCCTCCATAAGCTCCTGTAAAAAATTCCTTAAACCTTCTTTGATATCTTCTTTTAATTTCCTGAACTGAACTCTTTTAATTTATCTGAACTGAAGAAATTTCCAGTATTTTAGAAGTGGTTAATTCTCTTTGCTTGAAAGCCATTTTTAAAGTAATATCAAGAAGAAGAAGAAAAAAGAAAAAGAAGAAAAAAAGAAAAATTCAATCCATCATTAATCATTAATTTTTATTTATTACTGATTCAGGCCTGCTCGATTGCCACTTCCTTTCTTCACAACCACCCTCTCTACCCTCTACTACTTTCCCATCCATCCTCATCTCCTTCACTTTACTACTTCCTCTCCTCCTTCTCCACTCCTCCCTTCTTCCACCCTATCTAACCTTCTTATTCCCCTCCTCCTTCTCTACTCATTCCTACCTACTTTCTTCCCTCCTTCTACTCCTCTCTCTTTTTCTTCCTGAAATGGCAGTCGAGCATCCCCAATATCATTTAAAATTTTTTAATTTGATATCTTCAAAAATTACTGTACATTAATAATCAATCCATGTATCATTTCCCTTCCCCTCCTCCCCTTCCCCCAGACTTCCCAGAGCAAATACCGGGTATTATGACCAACAATCACAAACTAACGTATACAAAATATACATAACCTCCCACCTTTAAAAATTTAGAACTTTAGATCCCCTTACAATAAAAATAAAAAGATAGGAAAGAATAATAATAAAAAAGGAAATGAAGAGAAGCAATACCAACTTCACATATTATTTCTTCTTACAGTCCAATTTTAAAATTAATCCATCTTCTCAAATTCAATTTTTTTTCCACTTGTATATTCCTTCAAATTTCATAAGTCCATTTCTCAAATTACTGTCCATCTTCTCAAACTCAAATTTTTATCACTTAATATATTTCTTCAATTGCCATAACATTTAATGTCCGTTCTTCTTACAGTCCATTTTAAAAATTAGTCCATCTTCTAAAGTTCAATTTTTTTTTCAGCCACTTGTATATTCCTTCAAATTTCATAAGTCCATTTCTTAGTTTACAATCCAGCTTCTCAAATTCAAATTTTCATCACTTATATATTTCTTCAATTGTCATAAGATTTAATATCCAATCTTCCAATACTACTCCACCAATCAAATATCATTTCAAATAAAATCTCTCAAATATAGTATTCATCCACAATATAACAGTAATTAAAATCATTACATCCACATTATCTAAATTCATAAATTTCACTTTCCATCCTTCACAATTGAATATCATCCCATAGATTTATACCATACGAATAGCAAATAACAAAAATCCTATAATTTATATCCTAAACAAATCAATTCCAAAAATTAACCATAATCATCATATTCACATCTTAAACATTCCTCCCCTCTCCCATTCTATTTTCCATCATTTCCAAACCAATTAACTTAGCATCTAACAACAAAGGATTCCCACTCTTTAAAACATTAATATAAAAATGTCTCGCTTTCATAACTGAATTAAGAAAGTACTTTCTACCTCTAAAATTCACTGACAAACCCATTGGAACTTCCCATCTAAAATATATCTGATGTTTCTTACACTCATCTACTAAGAAAGCAAATTCTCTTCTCTTTCTTAACATTTTAGGAGGAATTTCCTTCATCATTTTTATATCTTGCCCCAATATTTGAAATTTATTTTTATAAAAGGCTTGCAAAATTTCATATCTAACCTTTTTAGATGTAAAATAAATAACCACATCCCTCGGTACTCTATTTTGTCTTGCCCACCAGGAATTAACACGATTAATTCTTTCAATATTAATCTCAAAATCTTCCGGCTCCACATCCTTTATCTGAGCAAAGGCTTGCATAAAAATCTCTTTTAAATTTTCCTTCCTATTTTGCTTCAAACCCCTCACCCTTATAGCATATTCCATTAATCTATATTGTAATATTACTCTTTCTTCATCTGCCCTATCTACCTTTGCCTGTATATCTTCCATCTTATTATCTAAATTCCAATTGTTTTGATTTTTTTGAATTTCCTCTATTTTCTTTTGCATTTCTAAATTAGCTTTATTAATTTCTGCCAGATCATCCTCCATCTGAATACAAGAGCTTAATATTTGCGCAATTGCATCCTTTACCATTTTCATTTCCCTCTTCTGCTCTTCCACCACTTCCTTAAAATCCAACATCTCTTTCTCTATTTCATCAAATTTTTGATCTATTCCTAAAAAATGACTCTCCAAAAACCCCTGTAAAGAATTTCTTAATTCCTTTTTAATTTCTTCTTTTAATTTTTGAATCTGAGCTGAAGAAATTTCAAAGTTTTTAATGACTTTTGGCGCTATTTGCTTAAAAGCCATTTTAAAAAAAAATAAGAAATAGCTTGATAATGGATCAAGAAGAAGAAAAAAAAATTCAAAAAGAAAAATTCAAAAAAATTTTCTTCTAAATCATTATAATCCCAAAGAAGAAGAAAAAATATAAATCATAAGATTCTTGTTTCTTCCATTTAATCATTCCTATATATCTTCTATTTCGACACTAGCTGTTAGTAAGCATTTCTTTAACTTTCGTTTTTACACACATTCCACAAAACTGCCATTTGCTTTCTTCTCTCCTATCTTCGCAGCAAATATATCCTCAGGGGCTTGCAGTCTTCTTACAAACAAGTGTTAAAACTCCAGTTTCTGCTCCGTCCACGTTACAGTCCATCATAAATCAACTCCAGCCGTGGAAATTGGACGCTTCGTTTGTCCGCCATAAAGGCAGAAGCCTCGCCCAGCCAGGAGCTTATCAGGCTATGGAAGGAGAACTTCCCGTAAGCCTTTGAAGCTTATTAGGGTTTCTCTACTTCAAACCTGAATGCTCATCTTTCCTTCTTTGCCCGAAGGAGAGAATTCCAAGCTGTCGGACCCAGATTTACGATGTCCTGACAGCTCTACTGACTAGGGAGTTAGCAGCTAAATCATAGCTGCTCTCCACGAAGCGGAGCCATACCGGAATTTTTTTAAATTCCATTTAAAAAAATATCTTGTTATATTCTTCTTAAAGGTTCCACGCCAGCTATTGTAATAAGCATTTCCTTAGCTTTCACTTCCAATACACAAAACGCCATTTACTTTCAATACACAAAATACCATTTACTTTCATCATCTCCAATCTTGACTACGAATATATTCTGTCAGGGAGTTAAAATCTTCTTACAATCAAATGCCAATGCTCCTGTTTCAGCTCTGTCCGTGTTAGCAGTCCTTCACTAATCCATTTCAGTCACGGAGATGGGCGCTGCGTTTTGTTCCGCCATTTCGCAGAAGCGTTCCGGATTCCGGAGCTTTTTTCGAGCTATAGAAGGAGCATTCCCATCAAACCATCAGAAATCTTCCTAGGGCTTTCCTGGGGGCTCTACTTCAGCCCGAATGCTCACCTCTCCCTCTTTGCCTGAGGGAGAGATTTTCAAGCCGCTTGACAGCAGATTAATGCTGTCTGAGCTTTACAGAATCACACAGAACTGGTGGTCTGAAATAGACCGCCATTAACGAAGCGAAGCCACCAGAAGTCCTTTTTTAAATTTATTTTTGACATAACAGTATATATAAGCATTAACATGAAATAACTATATAATATATAAGCATATATATGAGCATAAGTATGTAATAATTGTACTAATTGTATATAATGAAGAGAAACAATAGGACCGGGAACGGTAGGCACGTTTGTGCTCTTATGCAAGCCTCTTATAGATCTCTTAGGAATGGGGTGAGGTCAACAGTAGATAGTTTTTGGTTAAAGATTTTGGGATTTTGAGAAGAGACCACAGAGTCAGGTAATGTGTTCCAAGCATTAACAACTCTGTTACAGAAGTCATATTTTCTGCAATCAAGATTGAAGCGGTTAACATTAAGTGTAAATCTATTGTTTGCTCTTGTATTGTTGTGACTGAAGCTGAAGAAGTTTTCAACAGGAAGAACATTGCAATAGATGATTCTATGAGTTAAACACAGGTCCTGTCGAAGGTGGCGGAGTTCTAAATTTTCTAAACCCAGGATGGGGTTTCCAGAGTTTTATAGAAATAATTCTCATTTTAGCTTTGATCAAGTCAACTTTATATTCTGTTCTGACAATGTTAATCTTTAATTCATCAAGTTGCTATTGTGGGATTAAATCTCCATTCAAGCTTTTCTTCCTCTTCAAGGCTTTATAAACCTTTTTTAATATCCAGCAATGTCCTCGCACAGGTCATTTTTCAAATTTTTCTTTATAATTTTTAATTCCACTCTGATTATCTTCTGTTTTGTATTCCTTTTTTAAAAATTTTCCAATATGTCTACATCAGACAGAATTTGTTTCACCTCTTCATCCTATCTGTCTATAAATTCTTCGATCTAGTTCTCTTTCTTTACTTTTCTTTAGAATCTTCTTCAAAAATCACATTTACAAATGCAGAAAATATTGCTGTCATTTAGTTTCTTTTGCAGTTCTTCAAAGATCACTTGAAATGTCTCAAGTGTCATTGTCATTTTATAAATTTCATTTTTTCTTTTTCCTGCTTGGAATTTTAGTCCTCACTAGTGCCCATTTCTGTATTCATAAAGCCTCATGCTTCTTTGATCCTACTTTCAACTTTCCGCCAATGATCTCTTTCCTAATAGATTAAACAACTCATGTTCACACACAAATATTTTTTGTAAACTCAGTTTTTTTAAAAAAATTAGCAAAAGTCCTAATACAGATAGTCCTCAACTTACAATCATTCATTTAGTGACCATTCAGTTACAATATCACTGAAAAAAGTAATGAACATTTTTCACACGATTATTGCAGCATTCCCATGGTCATATGATCAGAATTGGTACACTTGGTAACTAACTCATAGTTATGAAGGTTTCAGTATCCTGGACTCATGTGATCACCTTTTGTGAACTTCTGATAAACAAGTCATTTGGGAACCAAGATTCACTTAACAATCATATTACTAATTTAACAACCGCAGTGATTAACAACTGTGGCAAAAAAAGTCATCAAATGAGGTAAAATTCACTTAACAACTGTCTTACATAGAAACATAAATTTTGGCTTCAGTTGTAATCATAAGTTGAGGACTATCTGGATTCCAATTTTATGTAGTCCCTTAATTCATTTAAACTGAGCTGTGATGGTGCAGTGGTTAGAGTGCAGTACTGCAGACTACTTCTGTTGCCGGCTGCCTGCTTGCAATTTGGCAGTTCGAATCTCACCAGGCTCAAGATTGACTCAGCCTTCCATCCTTCCGAGATTGGTAAAATGAGGACCCAGATTGTTGGGAGCAATATGCTGACTCTCTAAACCACTTAGAGAGGACTGTAAAGCACTGTGAAGCGGTATACAAGTCTAAGTGCTATTGCTAAAACTTCCTTAGATTACATTTTTATTTAACTTTTTTATTTATTTGTTATATTCTAAACTGTTTAAACTGTTCATTGATTCTTCTTCTTTTTGGGGATGAAGTATATTTAGGTTAGGTTATGTTCACCATATAGCTTTTCAAACTCTTTTAACTATGAAATCATTGTAAATCTAAAAGTGAGGCTAGACAAACCCAGTATCCTTAAAAAAGCTGCACCAGAGTTTAATGGCTTTCCTTGTTTCTCAGTGCTCAGACCTGCAGGATGAATGCTCTCTGTGATCTTGTGAAAGCAGCTATGTGGAACTCAAGAGGGTAATTTCTTGTCCTTTCCTTGTTTGGAGAGGTTCTGTTGGATTGAGCCAGTCCATAAGTTGTTACCACAGTGGTATCTCTAGTGTTTCAGACATCTAGTTCATCATTTTCTCACCTGGAAGTTCAGCTATTCCTGTATTACTTCATTAATTGTAACTATCTCTGATTCATGGCAGGTTCGAGAACGGCTGCGAGTGGCATTAGAGCGTGTTGCAGTATTAGAGGAGGAGCTGGAAATGTCTAATCAAGAGGTAAGAAAGAGGTCTTGCTTCTATCTTCAGGGATATTAATGGCGCCTAAACAGTACTCCAGAAATACTTTGTCATACAAATGTAATCTGGGGAGTCTTTGAATATCAATGATTTGGGAACAAGGACAAGATGTATCATTGTTTAGCCTTCTACGTGAGCTCTTGATCATTGCTTATCTTGGCTTATTTGGAAGTACTGAAGGGACGAGTGAATGCATTTTTGTGTGATAGAGTGGGACTGTTGGAGGCAATCATCTGCCCATTCCAGAAGAATCCACCTTCTTTGAGTATTCATATTTTAGGTAACAACTGTTTAGTCACAAATAGCCTTTTTGAGCAAGATGCTTGAGAGATTGGAATTTGTGCAGCTGCAGATATTTTTGGAGGACACTAATTGTCTTGGCCTTTTTCAGTTCAGTTCTTCAGTTTTGAGATATATAGGTAAATGTATAGTATTCCTTTACAGAAAAAAGACAGAAGGAATGCAACTTCACTGATTCTGCTTGATCTCTCAGGGGCTTTTGATTTCCACTACTATATTGAACTTGATATTCTTGTAGACCATCTCTGGAAATTATTTTAAATTAGTTATACTGCAACTTTCAGGAAGATTTCATAGGGTATTGGGTTATGGTAGCATTACAAAGCCTGATAGTTATATCATGGGTCCTATGGATGAATGCAGTCAGAGAATATAGATGAAAATTCATGATAATGAATCAGTGTGGACATAACATTTTATGCTGGAACATATGGGTAGTAATCGGTATGTAATGTTGGCAATATATTCTCCATACTAAAAGAATCTTCATGCTGCTGAAATGGCTGTCCTGGTTGTCATCTATTTCTTATTCATTAAAATTAATTGTATATCATTTTACAGATCTCACTTTTAAAAATGTCATTACTTCTTTCCAATCTGCAGTCTCTTTCCCTTCGAGAGCAGCTTGCCCGACGCCGATCTGGCCTAGATGATTCCAGCAAAGAAGGAGATGCCCAATTATGTGTAAGTGGATCTGGAAGGCAAATTTGAGGGAAAGAAGAAAAGGAGAGTAGAAAGAATGGTGAAATGGTTTAGGGCTTCCTGCCTGAGCAGAGGGTTGGACTAGAAGATCTCCAAGGTTCCTTCCCAACTGTTATTCTGTTAAAGTATAGAGAGGTACTTTAAAAAGTTGGTTAGAAAGAAAGATATGATTTGCGGCTGGTGCTTCAAAAGTTTCCGATCGCTGATAATGGCAATTAGACTTTTATCTTGGAATGTTAATGGATTAAACTCACCACAAAAGAGAAGAAAGATATTTCATTATTTGAAGCAATTTAAAAATGATATTGTATGTTTACAAGAAACACATATTAGAACATTAGACCAGAAATATTTGATAAATTCAAAATTGGGAATACATTTTGTTGCATCTGCTACAGAAAAGAAGAATGGACTAGTTGTTTATATAAAGAGTAATTTATCTGCAACATTAATTGAGGCGGATAATTAAGGAAGATATATTGCTATTGAACTTTTATTGGAGGGGAGAAAAATACTTTTAATAGGAGTTTATGCACCAAATCAAGAACAAGAAAATTTTTATGTTTTTACATAAAAAAATAACATCTTGGAATTATAAAACTCATATATTAAAAGTATCAAATTTAGCAGAAATGGCAAAAATTTCTGCCTACTTGAAAGACTGTACACAAGCAAAATTTATTTATTTATTTATTTTTATTTATTAATCAAATTTTTATACCGCCCTTCTCCCGAAGGACTCAGGGCGGTTTACAGCCAGATAAAACACCAAAGAAAATAAATACAGAATAAAAATACAATTTAAAAAACTAATTCAATTTAGCCCATATTAAAAATCATTAAAAGATTAAAACCCAATCAATTAAAACCAATAAAAGCTATAACCCTATGCCAGACCTGCGCGGATGAACAAATATGTCTTCAGCTCGCGGAGGAAGGTTCAAAGATCCAGAAGTCGGCGAAGTCCTGGGGGAAGTTCATTCCATAGTGTGGGAGCCCCCACAGAGAAGGCCCTACTTCTGGGGGCCACCAGTTGACATTGTCTGGCGGACGGCACCCTAAGGAGTCCCTCTCTGTGGGAGCGCACAGGTCGGTGAGAGGCAATCGGTGGCAGTAGGCGGTCCCGTAAGTAACCCAGCCGTAAGCCATGGAGCGCTTTAAAGATAGTAATCAACACCTTGAAGTGTACCTGGAAGATCACAGGTAGCCAGTGCAGTCTGCGCAGGAGTGGTGTCACATGGGAGCCACGAGAGGCTCCCTCTATCACCCGCGCAGCTGCATTCTGAACCAATTGGAGCCTCCGGGTGCTCTTCAAGGGGAGCCCCATGTAGAGAGCATTGCAGTAATCCAAGCGAGAGATAACCAGAGCATGAGTGACCATGCATAAGGCATCCCGGTCAAGGAATGGGCGCAACTGGCGAATCAGGGAAACCTGATAAAAAGCTCTCCTGGATACGGTCGTCAAATGTTCTTCAAAAGACAACCGTCCATCCAGGAGAACACCCAAGTTGCGCACCCTTTCCATCGGGGCCAATGACTTGCCCCCAACAGCCAGCCGCAATTGCAGCTGACTGTACCGGGGTGCCAGCATCCACAGCCATTCCGTCTTGGAGGGATTCAGCTTGAGCCTGTTTCTCCCCATCCAGACCCATACGGCTTCCAGACACCGGTACAGTACATTGACAGCTTCGTTGGGGTGGCCTGGGGTGGAAAAGTACAGCTGCATGTCATCAGTGTACAGTTGGTACCTCACCCCAAACCACTGATGATCTCACCCAATGGCTTCATATAGATGTTGAACAGGAAAGGCGAGAGAATCGACCCCTGCGGCACCCCACAAGTGAGGCGCCTCGGGGCCGATCTCTGCCCCCCTGTCAACACCGTCTGCAACCGGTCGGAGAGATAGGAGGAGAACCACCGATAAACGGTGCCTCCCACTCCCAAACTCTCCAACCGGTGCAGCAGGATACCGTGATTGACGGTATCAAAAGCTGCTGAGAGGTCTAATAGGACCAGGGCAGAGGAATAACCCCTATCCCTGGCCCTCCAGAGATCATCCACCAACGTGACCAAAGCTGTCTCCGTACTGTATCCGGGGCGAAAGCCGGACTGGAATGGGTCTAGATAGACAGTTTCAATCAGGTATTGGGGTAATTGACGTGCCACAAAAATATATTTTGGAATGGAGAAAGTGGATCGATTATATTCAAAATAAGTATCAGATTAAAAAATATCGATTAGTTTTTGAGTGAAGTTAGGAATTGCTATATATTAGAGTTTAAGAAAGAAGGGAATTGATAGTGTGATGGTGTGAAATGGAATATGTTTTATGTTATATTTTAGATTATGTTTGTTAGTTACAATACCCTGTATTCTGTTCTGGGAAGTCTCGGGTGGGGAGGAGGGGAAATGGGGGAAGGGAAGATTATAAATTGATTGATTGCCATTGTACAGGAATAATGGTAGAATTAAACAAGTTGGAATGGTGTAAAGTCGGGACTGCTCGGTAACCACTCCCGAAGGAAAGGGTAAGGAAAGAGGAGTAAAGAAGGAAGAAAGTAGGTAGGCAGGTAGGTAGGTAGGAAAGAAGGAGGAGAAGAAAGGATAGGAGGAGAAGAAGGAGGAAGATAGAGGTTAGAAAGGATGGTAGTGAGAAGTGGGAAAGAGGAGGGGAAGTAGGAAAGCGAGGAGAAGGATGGTGGGGAAAGTAGAAGAAGGATGAGAAGGGTAGAAAGGATTAAGGGAGGGAGTGGCGGTCGAGCAGGCCTGATTGAGCATAATTTGAGTATAGGATCGATTGTTGGATAAGTGATTGTATTGTACACTGGTCAAATTGTGGGAATTATTATGGAAAATAAAAAATTTTGCCCGAAAAAAAAAAAGTTGGTTAGATCAAGCATACATATTCATTGTATGGAGACATTTTTTTATTTTTATTGGGTTATGAAAGCTTCTTATATAGCAATTGTGAGGTATTCTGTTTTTTGAATGTCCCTAATTGCTCTGGACATTTTTCTATTTAAGTTCCTTCTTGTTCTTTATGCAGCTTTGCTTCCTCCTAACATTATGTTTCACTAATAGTGAATCATGAGGGCTCCAGGAATTGCAAAAAGACCTTGAGGATTACCCTTAGCTTTAAGGCATCTTAGTTTTTAGTGTGCTTCATGTGGGAAAGTCAAAAGGAGATTATAAAATGTGAGTTTAACATGTGAGTCAGACTGTGTGTAGATAATGTGGCAGTGTTGTTTCTGCCGACACCAATCTAATCATATAAATGAGATTTTTTTAAAAAATTTCCTCTGCCTCCCAAGAAATGTCACTCATTTAAGCTAGGATTTATTATTTTTTTGCATACGGAGCATGATTCTTATACGTAATTTATAGGCCTCACTTATGCAGTGAACATGAAGAGTCGGGGAAGGAGGGAAACCTAATGTTCATATCAAGCAGGATTAATTTATAATACATGAATCTCTTTTTACTTACTTCATTCTTTAGGCCAATGGATCTGGGGCTCTTGATTTGGGACGTGGGGGTCGGGAATCTGAGCTAGAAGAGGTTTTGGAGCGCCAGAGAGGAGAACTATCCCAATTGAAAGAAAGACTTACCATGCTCTGTCGGCAGATGGCAGAACTGGAGGAAGAGTTAGCCACAGCCCAACGAGATCTTATTAAGTCTGAAGAAATTAATGCCAAGCTACAAAGAGATCTCAAGGAGGTAAAAGGCAATAATTGGTATTCCATTGTACTTTATGGCAGGTTATCTCTTATCTAGATCAAGTGTTTAATCTGACCTCTTCTGGGTATGCTGAAAGTGCATCTTCCCAATTAACAAGATCAAAGACTTTTGGGAATTGCAATCTAAACCTATCAAGAGGGCACTAGGATAGACAGGACTGCAATAAATAAATACTCAAATGTCTCAGTTTATGAAATTCAGAAGATGGGAATAATTCGGAGACAGTTTTTCAGAAAAAAATCTTACTCAACTGGTGGATTCCTACAGCAGTAACTGGTTGTGAAAATGGAGGAGGCCAATATAGTAATCAGGAGTTTTTCAGAAGGGATTGGTGTTATAGTAGCCAATAATGTAAGGCTATATATGAAGCTAAGTGACATCCATACGTAAAATACAAGACACCCCATGAATGAAGGCGAATATCTGTGTCCTAGGATAATGTTGCAGGATCCAATCTGGGTCAGTCACCAGGACCAGAAGTTTTGTCTTCTGAGCTTTTGGACTCATAGTGGAGAGAAGTTCCCTGAAGATGAACTCCAATTCATGTCCAAAAACTCATAGAACCCATGACCCACTGTGCCATTATTTCAGAGACTCCTCAATGCCTTCAACAATAGCAGATCTCTAATGCACTGGAAAAATTATTTAAAATTCAGAAATATATTCACCTTGAAATAGCCCATATTGAACTATATAGCACAGTCAAACATTAGCAGTGGACTACAGGAAATGCTTTATGACATTTTGGATTATATCACAAAATACTTTATGATAATTTTTATATCATAAAACATTTTATAAAATTCACCAAATTTTAATAGCATGGAGTTACAGGTTTTGGATCAGCATATTGGCCCCATATGGTCCTCATTTTACCAACCTCAGAAGAATGGAAGACTGAGTCAACCTTGAGCTGATGAGAATCAAACTGCTGAAATGCTGGCAATCAGCAGTCAGCAGAATTAGCCTGCAATGCTGCATTTTAACCATTGCGCCACCAAGGCTCTTATCCTTTCCTTCTCTCGTGTGGTATGGGTAACAGGCATTAGCTCAACGAGAAGACATGGAGGAACGAATTACCACATTAGAAAAACGTTACTTAAGTGCTCAGCGGGAGGCAACATCCCTTCATGATGTTAATGACAAACTGGAAAATGAGTTGGCCAGTAAGGAATCCCTCTACAGACAAGTGAGTTCCTACTTTTGCCTTTTGGTCATTCTATTTATTACTATTATTGGCTCCAGTATCTCCCTGTTAATGTCTAGTTAACCTTAATGTGCATATTCTGCATATCCTGCAGATAAGTTGGTAGTTGCCCATTTTCCTCCCTGATTCTCCATGCATACTGCTAGTTGGTAATACTCAGTTACTTATATGATGATTCACCTTGCAGGGTTTTGTTTCTTGACAGCCCTTTAAAAGTATTTATTTATCTGTGTAGAGTGAAGAAAAAAATAGGCAGCTACAAGACTGGCTGGAAGATGCCAAGCAAAAACTTCAGCAGACTCTTCAGAAGGCTGAGACTTTACCGGAGATAGAGGCCCAGTTGGCGCAGCGAGTAGCTGCCCTTAACAAGGTACTGTGCAAAACAGGAAGAAATTGAATATGCCATCAAGAAATGTAAGGAGGGAATGGGCAATGAAAGACTGATTGCTGGTGTTGGAGGACAAGTGGAAATTAGAGAAGTGGGAGGGTTTTGAGTTCTAAGAGAAACAAAATATGGCTTAATTCTCTCATTCACTTCTTTATCTAGGCAGAGGAGAGGCATGGCAATTTTGAAGAGCGTTTGCGTCAACTTGAAGCCCAACTAGAAGAGAAGAATCAGGAGCTCCAGCGGGTGAGGGCATGAGTAAAAAACTGGGTGGAATTAGTTGGGTTCTAGAAGCACCAGACCGTTGCTGATGAGCTATGATTCTGTGCAGATGCAGATGCCTTGCATGAAAAATGTTCCAATTTAATCCCATGTCTGACTGAAAACAATGGAGATTTCTACAAATCCTGGAGAACTGTTTCCAGTCAGTATTGACAATAATATGCTAGATCAGTGGTAGTCAGTCTGGTCCCTACTGCCCACTAGTAGGCGTTCCAGCTTTCATGGTGGGCGGTAGGGGTTTTGTCCAATACTGAAGCACTTTCCTTTTAAAAAAAAATTTTTTAAATGAATTTTTAAAAAGTTTTCATAGCATTATTTAAAAACATTTTCATTAGGTTTTCATAAAATTCCCTGTGACAATTTAAATTTCTGAAAATATACTATTTGTATCACCCGCACATAAGTTTAGTTCACATTACATAAATGAAACTAAATGGCGCTATAGTGCAACCGCAAACAAAAGAGCCTCGTCCCAGAATAGCTCGCGCATCTCCCCCCACACCACCCAGCTGTAATAGACAAGCAGAGCTAGTAGCTGGCGCCGCCCCAAACCCAATCCACAATGCACAAGAGGCATGCGCAGGCGATGATTCACTTTATAAATCACCATTACAATGGAACCAGTGGGTGGTTAGAAAATTTTAGTACTAACAGAGATACAAAAGTGGGCGGTAGGTATAAAAGGGCTGACTACCCCTGTGCTAGATGGACAAATGGTTTTTCTTGGTGCAAGACAGCTTCCAATCCTCTATTTCATGTGCACGGGGAGCATAACTGAAATGTATATGGAAAAAAGGGATCCCAGGTGTTATGAATTTGGAATCATTGATTATAGACAAAAGATAGAATGGAGGAATGACTTCCAGACAATCATTTTACTTTTGTTCTCTCTCTTGGAAAAATAGGCACGCCAAAGGGAGAAAATGAATGATGAACATAACAAGCGCCTCTCAGAAACAGTTGATAAGCTACTATCTGAATCCAATGAACGTCTCCAGTTGCATCTGAAAGAAAGAATGGGGGCACTGGAGGAGAAGGTACATGTTTTTGTAGGCATGAATTAGATTTGTGATGTGCAAATCAGCTGTCCTGTATCTGTAAATCAGCTGAGTGAGAATCCAACTGAAGGAACTGCTAGAAGTCAGGAATATTTTATTTTATTTTATTTTATTTTGTCACAACAGTATACATAAGCATAAGCATGAAACAACTATACAACATATAAGCGTATATATAATGAAAGGAAACAATAGGACAGGAACGGTAGGCACTTTTGTGTACTTATGCACGCCCCTTATAGTCCTCTTAGGAATGGGGTGAAGTCAACAGTAGACAGTTCTTGGTTAAAGCTTTTGGGAGTTTGAGAAGAGATCATAGAGTCAGGTAGTGTGTTCCAAGCGTTAACAACTCTGTTACAAAAGTCATATTTTCTGCAATCAAGATTGAAGCGGTTGACATTAAGTTTGAATCTATTGTTTGCTATTGTATTATTGCGATTGAAGCTGAAGTAGTCTTTAACAGGAAGGACATTGCAATAGATGATTCTGTGTGTTAAACACAGGTCGTGTCAGAGTCGGTGGAGATCTAAGTTTTCTAATCCCAGGATTTCAAGTCTGGTGGTATAAGGTATTTTGTTGTTTTCAGAGGAGTGGAGAACTCTTCTTGTAAAATATTTCTGGACTTGTTCAATTGTATTAATGTCAGAGATGTGGTATGGGTTCAGACAGGTGAGCTGTATTCAAGAATAGGTCTGGCAAATGTTTTGTATGCTCTGGTTAGCAGTGTAGAGTTTTTGGAAAAGAAGCTACGCAAAATTAGGTTTACAACTCTTAGAGCCTTTTTTGCTATGTAGTTGCAATGGGCTTTGGCACTTAGATCATTTGATATGAAAACTCCAAGGTCTTTTACAGGGTGGGGGTCATCAGTAAGGTAATGTCCATCAAGCTTGTACTTAGTGTTTGGGTTCTTTTTTCCAATATGTAAGACTGAGCATTTGCTGGTTGAGATTTGGAGTTGCCAAGTTTTAGACCAATCGGATACAAAGTCAAGGTCTTTTTGAAGGGTAGTAGTATTGTTGGTGGTGTTAAATAGTTTGACATCGTCAGCAAAGAGAACACAATAACTTGAGATATGGTCACAGAGATCATTTATGTATAGTATGAAGAGCGTTGGTCCAAGAACGCTGCCTTGAGGAACGCCACTTTTGACAGGAACAGGATTTGATAGAGCATTGCCAATTTTGACCACTTGTTGTCTGTTTGACAGGAAAACAGTTATCCAATTGTGACGAGGTCCTGAAATGCCGTAGGATTTTAGTTTTAGGAGAAGTTCATCATGTACTACTGAGTCAAAAGCTTTGCAGAAGTCCATGTAGATTGCATCAGTTGCTTTGCCTTGATCAAGATTAGTAGTCCATATGTTTTTGCAGTGGAGAAGTTGTAAGTTACATAATAATTTTTTTCTGAAACCAAATTGTTTATTAGAGAGTAGGTTGTTTGTTTCTAGGTGGAGGTAATGGATTGGTTGGTGGTAGATTCCATTACTTTGCAAGTGACGCAGCATAGAGAGATTAGTCTGTAATTTTCAACTAGGGTGGGATCTCCTTTTCTGAAGATAGGGATGACTGTGGCTAGAGACCAAAGGTTGGGAAGGGAACCAGTCGTGAAAGCTTTATCAAAGATTATGCTTAGGGGTTCTGCTATATTAGTGGAAAGTTTTTTTAAGAAGTATGCACATAGTCCATCAGGCCCAATAGATAAAGATGGTTTCAGTTTGCGAAGAGCTTTTTCAACTTATCATATCCTGAATATATCATACCCTGAAACACAAAATAGTAACCACAATCTTTATTTTTCTAAAATAAAATGTACTGGATGTTTTGGATCTTAGGTATTATGGTAAAAGCATCGTAACTGTTGTTAAAAACAAAATCTCATAACGGCCATTATGGATGGTTTTTGTTTTGTTTAGTCATAAAGATGATAGCCATTTTTCTAGCTGCTAAAGAAACTGATCATCCAAGTTCTTGAATGAAAGGGACCCCAGGAGTCTGTTTGAGAACCAGCAACTGAGGCTGCTTAGAGACCATTGATTGTCAGTTGAGAATTCTAATCTTAGGTGAGTTTTGATTTGTGGGTGGGTGTTTGTGACAGAAGAAGAGGCAGAAAAGGTCATAAAGCAAAAGATCAAATACCGGTAGAAAAAATCTGAAATCGTCCTTCATTTCATAGCCTGCACTAACACAAGTTGGTTCCTTCTTGACGAATAGAGAAATATATTGCATCTGTAGAGAGGAAGGTATGTTGAGTTGCACGTAAAAAATTTACTATGTGTTTACTCTGATTAAATTCTTTCTCTCATTTTATCCCCCTTAAGAATACGCTAAGTGAGGAAATTGCCAACATGAAGAAAGTACAGGATGAGCTACTGGCAAACAAGGTGAGGCAAATGGCAACTGAGAATTGAACTTTGTGTGTGTGTGTATGTATGTTGGGAATCTCTAAGTGCAAAATTGGAGAGAAACATGTTGAATTTAAGGGGCATGGGGTTGGGTTAACAATGAGGAAAATTCGAAGTTATTTAAAAGATATGATGGAAGGTCAGCTAGGTTACTTTCCAGAACTGATCTCCTCCTTTGACCATGTCCTACAGGAGCAACTATTGGCTGAGATTGAGAGGATGCAAATGGAGATAGACCAGTTACGTGGACGCCCAGTCTCTACTTATTCTCGGTAAGGAGGCTTCATGCTTTCAGAAATCAAGCAGTGCTCATTCTCAATATCCAAGTTCTCAAACCCTGCTAGATAATTGCTGGGTTCCCACAACATGCTGAACCGTTAATTCTCAGCCCATTCTAAACTAACCTTTAGTGTTGCAAATCCAGCCAATTATTATAGTATTATTATTATTAGCTAAAGTTAGAAAAAGTGTTCTATATCTAAAATATGCCTTTTACAATATGTTTGGCTTACTCCTTTACACTTCCTCTCATACCCATAGTTTGATGACCTTCTGTGCCATGATTACAACATTTCAGACTTCTTGAAGGATGGGAATAGTCTTTGTTGGTGGAACCATTTATAGAAAAAGGGCTGAAGGTTTGATTAAAAGGGGAACTCTAGAACTTGAATGGAACAGATCTTTTCTTCTTCCTCCTTGATTATTCTTGCTCACAGTTCTTTTTCCCTGTTCCACGGAGGTCTCTGCCAGGTAGCGTGCTGGAGTTGCGTTACTTCCAAGCACCCACGCTGCCGGTAGGGGCCCACGTGGACCATTACAGCAGTGCTGGTGTGGCAAGACGTTCAAAGAAGGGGCGCTGGACTGTCAAGGATGAGGCTACCAAGGTATGGATTGTCTGCTGACAAATTGATAAGTTTATGAAAAAAATTGAACCAAAATTAAAGGGATCATCAGGGAATTTGTGAAATGGTATTAGTGAGATGTTATATGTTTGTTACATAAATTTCCAGCCACTGCATTTGCTGGAAATTTTGAGAGTAGTTATTCCAACATATCTGGTTAACTTAATGTAGGAAGTCCTCAGCTTACGACCATAGTTGAGCCCAAATTTCTGTTGCTAAGTGAGTCAGTTAAGTGAATTTTGCCCCATTTTATGACTTTTCTCCCATAGTTGTTAAGTAAATCACTGCAATTGTTAAGTTAGTAACATGGTTGTTAAGTGAATCTGGCTTCCCTATTAACTTCATTTGTCAAAAGGTTACAAAAGGCGATCATACGATCCAGGACACAGCAACCATCATAAATATGAGTCTGTTGCCAAGTGTCTGAATTCTGATCACGTGACCATGTGGCTGATGCAACGGTTGTGTGTAAAACGGTCATAAGTCACTTTTTCCCGTGCTGTTGTAACTTTGAATGGTCACTAAATGAACTGTTGTAAGTCAACATTTTCACTAAAAAAGCTTATTTCTACTGTCAAATGAACTTTGTCTCATGCTTTGTCTAAGTATGGATGTTAGCTATTCTGTACACTGAAGCTAGTAGAAGCTAGGCTTATTAGATCCCATATCAAAGTTCCTAATAAAATGAAGTAATTTGTGGGTTGGCTTCTGAACGTTTCATTATCAGGCTAGGTAACATCTTCAGCAGAGTTTAAGGGAGCCTATCTAGCCTTGTAACGAAACATTCAGAAACCAACCCACAAGCTCAGAGAATGAACCTTCACCCTTATCCTACACCCAAGCTACAGATATTTGCCACCATTGCAAATGAAGTAATTGTCTTCTATAAGACTTGGCCATGGTTTATTCTGATCTTCATTATCCATTCAAAGTGGGAGCTGAGAAAAGACATATTATTTGGCCTGTAACCTAAAGGTGCTTTGCAAAGGATGTTTCTATGCCATCCTTGAAAATACATAAATTGCAAATGAAATATTTAAGGTTTTTTTTTTAAATTTACATTTATATCCCGCCCTTCTCCGAAGACTCAGGGCGGCTTACAGTGTGTAAGGTTCTAGATTTACCAGATCATCACCTTGCTGTTAATCTGGAAAAGGACAGCTGAGAATTATGGCTCACACTACAGCAAAATCCGAGAACAGAGAACTGAATCTGAATTCAGAGAAAATCTTTTATTGCAGTTCCTTCTAGAATATTTCAACAACTCTCTTCCCTAAAATTCTTTGCCACACTCATTCTGAATTTTTATCAATTCAACTTTTTTAGCGAATGCTCCCCATTGCCTTCTGCCAGTTCATGACTCTATAACAGATATCTCCTTTAGATGTGTTGCAATAAAACCCCTATAGGCCCCCAGTAACATCTGAAAAGCATTGAAATGATGAAAGGAATGGTTCAGCAAGGCTGGGAATTAAATCTGCTTCAACCCTCCTCTCTTATATTTATTCTGTCAGTTGCATTTATTGCCCAATGAAATCAGTAGGCCTTGAGAGGTAATTATTTTGTCATTGATTTCATAGAGATTTGTACAACTAATGTCTAGGTCGAGTACACTCACTGCAATAGAATATGGGAAGATGCTGGATGAAGAATAAGAAAGTGCTCTTATTGGAGGCATCTCAGGAATCTGCATGTCTTTTCTACATTTTAGACACATAAGAATTCCTTATACTTTTGGAACACTGAATATAGCTTTTGTTCCATTGTGGAGGTAAAAATGTATTTGGGGGTTCCCAGGTGCTCTTTCCAGCTAGGAATCAATCAAACTGTGTCTACAGTTTGGGGATATTAGTTGTATTGCTGTATCGTATATCATACCCTGCAATTAAATATTTTTTTTTCATATGGAGTGTAATTAAATTGAAATATATATGTGTATCCAATCTCCTATAATCCATAATTATACAAACATTTTATATTTTCCTGTAGAATATCAAGCCCTTCATATATCTGTAGAATATTGATTTGGGGTTTCATGTTGCTTGTCTAAGTAGAGGATACCTAATTGCCAATAACAGCTGATTTATGGGGCACTGATGATGTAGGGAAAAGTATTAAACTGAAAAAGGAATAATTAAAGCTGTTAAAACAGGGAAATGAAGAAAGAATGTTACGGAATTCTGAGCTTTCTTTCCATGATTCAGTGATAGGCTCTGTTGTTTAGAAGTAGCCATAGATTCCAGAGGAAATGATATTGATTTCATTGAATGGGTAGCACAGCTAGAGAAGATAGTACCAAATCTTCTCTATGTAGATGTTGCTTTTATAGGACAATGTGCACAGAGCATAGCAATAATTGTAATCTTTTGCTTTCCATTTCCCATTATGTACTCATTGTTATTTTGTTTCTGTTGCTTTTTTTTTTTTTTGTATTCCATCTGCCACTGGACATACACCTGGTAAGTATCTTCTGATGTCGCTTTAGAGAAATGGGTAGCAAAACAGTACTGGCAATTGGGAAGAGAGTAATCATGTCTCTTATGGCAGGGGTCTTCAACCCCCAGTTCGTGAACTGGCACCAGACTGCGGCATGCCAGAAACTGGGCTGCACAAATAAGCAAAGCCCTATCTGTCAGATATAGGCAGCATGCGAAACTATGTCCTCCCTGTTCTGTGGGAAAACCTGTCGCCATAGAACTGGTTCCTGGTGCCCAAAAAGTTGTGGGCCACTGTCTTATGGGCATACTGAAGCTGGGTAGCCTTTATCAGTATTTTTCATATCTGTATAGTAGGTATTGTCAACCTTTTTAAGCACCGGATATCTGTCCTTCTGAGGTGTCTAAGCTCATGTGATGTTGCTAAATTTCATAAGGTCTTGTACTAGAATCATGCATCGTAATTGGCAGATGATACAAAAGAGTGTAAAATATGGTATAGGCAGGGATGAAATCTACTTACCTTCCTTACCGGTTTGGAAGTGCACGCGTTAAAACCAGGAAGTAATGACACCTGGATGGGTGGGTGGAGCTTCGCTCTCTCATCGCTACCGGATCCCCGAACTACCGGCCACGATCGCTACTGGATTGCATGATCTGGTCCAATCCAGGAGCATTTCACCCCTGGGTATAGGTTAGAAAATAGAAGCTGAATTCAAAATTGTCTTTGTATGTTAGAAAGGTGGGCTGAAAAATAAAATAAAAGGGAGTGGGGAGGGGAGGGGAGAGCAAAGGAGAGGAGAGAGACAAATGTAAGTTCTATCCTTTGGGGGGAAAGCAACTAAAAGCACAAGAGATAGAAATAGGAATGACATGTACAAGTGAAGACCTTCTTAGAGTTATAAGTGATCACAAGTTGAATGTGAGTCAGCACTGTGACTTTACTGCCAAAAAAAGGTAAACACAATTTTAGACTGCATTAATAAAGTTTACATTTTAAATCAAAGGCACTAATATTGTTATTGCAATCTGCCACAGTCAAATCCAGTCTCAAATACCGCATGCAGTTCTGGTCACCAATTTTTGAGAAAGATTCAGAGAAGCCTTATAGAGAAATAAGGGAATGAGAAAAGATGGTATGCAGGGATAGCATTTTTCAAGTCCATGAAAATGTGTCATAAGTAAAGTCAAAATCATTCCTCTGTATTGCTGTACTACAGAAGATGGAATAACATAAAGCAAGTTATGGTTCAAGATCATGTTCTAAAAGCAGTTTAGAGTGGAATTGTACAATTTCATGTAATCATGAACTATGGTTTTTAATTTTGGGTAGGATGGGAGACTTCCTGGTGATCTTAAGATTCAATGAGCATCCTGGGTCTTGTGGGTATCCTTTTGTGATTCCTGCTTTCTATTAATTAACCAAGAAAGGTGGGATTAGACTTTCTCTTACTATCTGCTTTTCTTTCTTGACAGGCCTTTTCCCCCGCAATTCAGGAGTGGGAGAGGGCTCAGCAGGCAGCTGGAGGCTCCTTTGAGGGTGGGCTGGATGGTTCAGATGAGGATGAACGCGATCCTCTCTTTAGCTCAGCTGATCTGCTGTCCCCCAGCGGACAGGCTGATGTACAGACCTTGGCCATCATGCTACAAGAGCAGCTGGAAGCCATTAACAAAGAGATCAAGTGAGTTGTCCTGGCCAGACATAGAGCAGCATGCATGTGCAACTTTTTTCCTGAATTATAACTCTCTACACTCCTGCTT
The DNA here is from genome assembly GCF_028640845.1 of Ahaetulla prasina. Classification (NCBI taxonomy): domain Eukaryota; kingdom Metazoa; phylum Chordata; class Lepidosauria; order Squamata; family Colubridae; genus Ahaetulla; species Ahaetulla prasina. Next base: position 32,355,862 of record NC_080542.1, on the reverse strand, counting down.
GCTTGACCCAGATGTTTTTGTGCCTTCGTTTTCTCTTGAAACTATTCACAGTTTTAAGGCTTTCCCTAAATACAATGCCCTGTGTTTTCAGCACATGTCCCAAAATCCAGTGTAGGAAATCTATATAGGAGAAAGATATCAAGAGACTTCTGATTTAGTCCCTGAACAGACCATTTATTTTTTTTTGCTTTTAAATGATCCATTTTCTTTAGGTGATGTGATAGCCAGCACCCTACATTGCAACCAAAGGGAGGGTCTCTTTCCATCTAGCCATGTATTGATTGTGCTAGAGCAGGGATGTCAAACTCACGTTGTCATGGCGGCGTCACGTGACATATCAGGAGTTTTTCCCCCTTCACTAAACTGGGTGTGGACGTGACCAGCACATGATGCATCTGGCCCACAGGCCTGGAGTTTGGCAGACCTGTGCTAGAGGAATATCAAAAGTAATATCCCTTATATATATAGGATATGGAAATGTTTCTCAACTTTAGCAATTTTAAGATATCTTATGTTATTACAAATGCTTGTTTCCCTGAAAATAAGACCATGTCTTATATTTTTTTGAACCCTGAAATAAGCGCTTGGCTTTATTGCCGTGCGCTCAAAAGCCCAATATCAGGAGATGTCTTATTTTGTGGGAAACAGGGTATTATTTACAATTATTATTTACAATTATTTTATATATTGCTCTACATCACAAGGGCAAATAACCAGTGGATTATGGACTAAACAAAGCACAGTAATTCCATTTAATTTCATGCTTGCAGATTATGCTGCATGTATAATTTATAGAAGAGAAGGTAAAACACATTACGCTGATCATCCACAACTTATCATATTTTTTCTTTGCTGGCAATAAAGACTGATCCAAGAGGAGAAAGAATCCACCGAACAGCGAGCAGAGGAGATTGAGAGCCGAGTGACCAGTGCCAGTCTGGATGGATCCTTGGGGCGCTACCGTTCAGGCACTTCCATTCCTCCCTCTGTCACCAGTTCAACTCTTGCCAGCCCTTCTCCCCCCAGCAGTGGCCATTCTACACCTCGCTTGGCACCCCACAGTCCTGCTCGTGATGGAGAAAAAATGGTACATTGTAAATGGATCTGGGCAGGAAATGGCTGCATGTAGTTGTATTCATACAACTACATGCAGTTGTTTCATTGCAGAAACATTGATGTTAATCACCAAAGAGTGCACTGCAGTGGTTAAGAGATTCAACTAGGACTGTAAAAGCCCAGGTTCCATCTTCAGCTGTGGAATCCCAAGTCACTATTTCTCAGTCTCACAGGGTTGTTGTTATGCAGAAAAAGGGAGGAGGGGGCTATAAGGGAAGTACATCCTTCCTTTCGCTCACATATCAAATATTTTACCGACTTCATATCCCTCTTCCTCTTCCCAACCTACTGCATATATATAGGAGCAAGAAGGTAGTGATCTATTCCCCAGCAGTTGGTTGATTATCTTCTGATGGAGCCAATATCTTTATCACGGTAAGCCACAGTGGCACAGTGGTTAGAGTGCAGTACTGCAGGCTACTTCTGCTGACTGCTGGCTGCCTGCAATTTGGCAGTTCAAATCTCACCAGGCTCAAGCTTGACTCAGCCTTCTATCCTTCTGAGGTGGGTAATATGAGGACCCAAATTGTTGGGGGCAATATGCTGATTCTTTAAACCGCTTAGAGAGGGCTGTAAAAGCTCTGTGAAGCGGCATATAAATCTAAGTGCTATTGCTATCAATAGTAAAAGAAAATACTGGTTTAGTTCTGGTAGCTTCTTTTATCTTGTTCATCCACTCTCCACTAGAAAACTGGCCAGGATACTCTCTATTCCCAGAATACACATATTTTGTTTTCAAGATCTGCATGTGGTCTCCAATTGACAAATTGTCCATTTGGGATTATACAGTGCAGACCCAGTTCTTCAAGAATACAGATATCTTTCCCCATGCCATTATTTAGGGTACAGATATTGGTTTTGAAGGCAATAATAAAAGTTTACCTGACATCTAAAGTGGCCATTATTAGAAACAGTAGGAGTTAGATAGGCCTTTGGCTTGCTTTGTTCAGCCTTCTTCTCTTGTGGGCAAATGTCATTTGTTTAAAACAAAAATTTTTTTTAATTGTTCAATTACTTGTGGTGCATGTGTGTTTAGAACTTATTGTCATTGTTACTGTTATTACAATAATCTGAAGGACATCAAAGAGAGGTATATAAAAGAGATATCTAATTTATGAACAGTTAGTTAACTAAATTACTTTTAGATTGAACGTAGCCCAGGGTTGGCTAAAGTTATGCTTTTTAAATTAATAAGGGTTTTGTGGAGGACGTAGAAAGAAGGGATAAGGTTCCCCTCAACACATGCTCAATCTATAAAATGATCTAATTGCAGAATTAATTTTCTGGTTTTCTGGCTGTAAATCCCGATTTTCTCATAAACTTCAGCAGCAGCCAATTTTAGAGCAATACTCTCAAATTCTTGTTGAGGTTGTTAAACAAGGAATCAAAACCATCTGCAGTATTGCCACAATTTACAAAGAGCTTTTAAAATGGGACACCATATTGCACAATTTTAGCCCCAAGGGTTTGTGACCTTCACTCCTATGCAACTTGAGAAGCTCCCAGAGAGCAGCACCTTCCTCCCCATCTGGCAACAGTGACAAATGGATTGTTTTTGTACCATTTTCTCCTCCCGGCAGAATCATGTTGCCAAGGAAGAGATGCGAAGCTCTGAGGAGAAGGCCTTAGCATTATGCGAACCCCCAACACCCGCAACCCCCCGTACAATGCGTCTTGAACGTATGACTCAAGCATTAGCTCTACAGGCTGGAGCACTGGAAGATGGCAGGGACCTGAGAACCAGGTAATTGCAAAACCCTAGTGGGCCGCCTGGTGAGGAATGGGAGAACTTAGGTAGAGCATTCAGTGCAGGGGCTGGCATTTTATGTTTTAAAGATGTGGCAGAAAGGAACAAACAGGCCAGAAATTTTCAGTTGTACCTATTTGGGCTTAATTATATTAAAACAAAATTTCAAATTCCAACTTCTAGGCTCAAAACTGTTGCTTTATTAGAATTGCAAAGTTCAACCAAAATAAAAGTGTAGTGGATGTGTTCCCCACCATGAGTTGTTTCTAAAAATAATAAAGGCAAAATACAAATAAATACATAAAAATATAGTGTTGTGGAATAGCAGACTTACAATGAACAGGGATAATGTTAGGTTAGAATCAAGCTTATAGTCATTTATTTATATTTTAAATTTATCATAGTTAAGAACTGCCCATCTCCCTCACAGAGGTCAGTGTATGATAAAATATTAGAAGTATGAAACAGTATATAAAATTTAAAAGAGGCAAGGAATGTTAGAAATTAATTAAAAGGTGGGGAAAGGACTTTCAGGGCACGAACCAGTCCCATGACTATATGCTCTTCTGTTCGCCCCATCTCTAGTCTTCCAGTTTCCCTGCCTGGCTGGCTACATATAAATGCAAACACTCAGAGTCAACCTGGGGACAGTGATGGGTTTCATAATGCTTCAGTTCTCACTCTCAGCCCAATGGAGACCCAACCATTAATCCCCCTCATCAAACTGTATCCTCCTCTCTGGACATTCCCACTGGCCAGTGGGAGCGGCACCAGACTCACTACCCTCTTTTTCTGACTCTCACTCAGGAAAAGAGTGACAATGCATACAACTAACCACACGTGCAGCAACACCGACTCTTGTCCCTCTCCCTTGAGAGGAAGACCCACCATTAATACACTGGAGGGGCCTCCTGGACCGCTCTACTTCCCGCCAGGGGCATGGAATCTGCATTCTGGACCGATCTGTAGGAGAGCTTCGGTACCAGTCCTTAATGGAGGCTCGTATGGGTCCATCCACCAACTGGACTTCTGTAGTCTGATACTGGCCCAAAGTCATTTGTTCAGCTGCTTTCCAAAGCGCTTGCAGCAGTGAAGCGGTTTCTATGTCTGGCTGCCTAGTTATTCCTTGGGCCCCAGTTGCTCATAGCTGTATATTAGACTGGCCACTTTACTGCTCTTCGAGCTGACCCTCACCTGTTTCTCTCGCAGGCTATTCACCATCAGCTTTGCTCCTTGCTTACTGAACTCCATAGCCACTGCTCATCTGTCCAATGAATTGGACAGATCGATAACTCAGTTTGTTCCACAGCTAATCTTGGGCCTCAGACTCTCAAGTTGTTTCCCTGCTAGGCTGCCGTCCAGCTGATTGCCACCACCACTACTGAGCTACTTCTGATGGCTCTGATATTCCTTGGCATTTTTTGGTGGCTCATCAGCTGGGCTTGATCAGCTGGGCTTCCTCAGGGGTCTCAAACCCCAGGACCTCAGACAAACAGTTGTTCCCCTACTCCACCAGCACCTAGTCAATCGTCATTGCTGCTGCAGCTCAGCTGTTTCCGGCAGGTTTGTTCCTCCTGGCATCTTATGGATAGGGCTTGTTGGCTTGGTAGATCACTATTTCTAGCCAGTTTGATTCTTAGTTCTTCCAGGCATCTTATCCTAAACCAGGAAAAGCTCTTCTCATAAAGCAAGCACAACAAGCAGGCTTCCCACAAAATAGGTAGCCAGGCAGACAACATCCCACATGAAAATCTATTTCTGGTTTTTCCACTGCCTACTTATATGTCACTGAATTCTGTGCAGAACCTTTGAATTGAACCTATAAAACTATACATTAAATGAAGGAAGGAATGACTGAACATACATTCATACATGAATTACTATGTATCTATTTTTCTTGGTTTCAGCTGCCTAATTCGGGGCTTTCAAAACAAATTGTTTTTATTTTTCTAAAGGTTTGGTATTGGAAATCCTTGGCTGACCTACTAAAGACCTCCCTAAATTCTAATACTAGATACCAGCCAGCTGCTTCTGACAATGTGGTATGGCTGAAATTGTGCTGAGAGCTTCAGGAAGAGATCCGTTTTGAAGAAAGAATTAGTTGTTAGAGAAAAAGAGACTATAAAGTGCAGTTTTCTGTAAAAAATTGTGGGGTACAATGACAAAGCAGAACTTTTGAGGTCTGAGGTCACTCAATACACTTATGTGCAGACTTTAGTTTATATACCATACTATGGCCAAATAAATAAACATGGTTATGGTGTCATCTTATATGCTTAGATCTTAGTTGAGTCTCCAAGCACACTAACCTATCTATTTTGTCTTAGAATAGTATGTTATACCAACCCAAGCCAGGAGACAGTTTTAATATTGAGACAATTTATTGCTATCCTTTTTCATATACCATCCATATAGTATTTCTAACTCTGATTCTTTCCTTTGTCACAGTCTGGGGACAGATGGCACGAATAGCAGTCAGGATTCCCTACACAAATCCACCAAGAAGAAAAGCATCAAATCTTCCATTGGGCGTCTCTTCGGCAAGAAAGAGAAAGGGAGGCTGGGGCAGTTGGGCCGTGAGTCCCCCTCACTTGGTATGCTTTCCCCACCCACAGACTCAGTTTGATCTTTTTTTCTCCCACTAAAACAAACCCCACTCCTTCCCTGTAAATGTAATTCTATATCTATATCCTTGCGACCAAGGCCTCTGTTTGGAATTATAATCCAGCACATCTGGAGCACATCAAATTCAGAAAGACTACTCATAATTTGGTTTTTCTGTCTCTTGTCAAAAACACTCTGTAACAATTAGGGGGGGAAAAACAGCCTCTTGCCTTTCTTGAGATCCCCGACCTCGCTCCCTTTAACTTTTGGTTGCGCTGGAATGAGCAACATGGCTGCTGCCCAAAGATTAGTCTCTGCTATCTCCAGTCTGTGATTTTCACCACATGGAGAAGTAGCTGTGTAGGTATTCTCTCTTGAAAGTTCAGACAGCCAATGGCGGCCATCGTGTGTTTCTATCTCTCCCTGTTTAACTGCCCATCTTTCTTAACAGCTGGGACACCATCTGATGAGATGTCACCTGCAGACCCCCTGGGCCTTTCCAAACTCTCAGGACCTGTGGATAAGGATCGTAGGAACAAAAAGAAGTAAGAATGGGGATGAAGAGGAAGGCCGATAGAGATTCCATAGATTTTCACCTGCAAAACTAGCTTGGCTTGTGCAGTCACTGGATGGCACTCGGAGGAAGCAGGACTGCCCTTTGAGCAGCCCCACACTTGCCTTTGCAAAATGGGAATAACTACATGTAGAATTATAATGTTGAACGTTAAACTGGTTGACATGCAGGCACCTATTTATTTAGCATATGGCATATCATACATGGACTTGCAATATATATTAACATTTCATCCAGATTAATAAATCACAATAAAATATAAATGTTAAAAATATCTATATTCAAATACCAATGTCTAGGCCATTTAACCATTAAAGTGCAACATTATTTATATGAAAAAAATCAGATATAGGACCAGTATATGCTCTCAGCTTATAGCTTGTTCACAATGTGATATATAGTTTGACGTGGGACCCCGCAATCACACTGAGGGGAGGATACTATGCTCCATTTATATAACGGATCCTGGCAGATGCCGTGTGAAGTGCAAATCCTATTCAGGATTGTCCATTGCTGGCATGGTAGTTTCAAAGCTTGGCAGCTTTTTTGTGGAGTCATTTATATGTCTTCCTGTGTTCAGACTTTCAGGAACCCATTTAGCTTTCTATTGGGAATCAGTGTTAAATGTCTATGGAGATTCTTGGTCATCCAGGCCATGGTTGTCCCAAAGATGCTTTTGAGAGGCAACTGGACTTTCTGGTTTTTCTTTGAAGACATTTCATTTCTCATCCCAAGAAGCTTCTTCAGAGCTGAAGAAGCTTCTTGGATGAGAAGCAAAACATCTTCAAAGAAAAACCAGAAAGTCCAGTTGCTTCTCAAAAAAGCATCTTTGGGACAATCAGTGTTAAAGTGGTTGAGTAAATGTTGTAGAAGTGCCAGTGGGGCTTCCTGGATTTGAGTCTTCCTGCTGATAAATGAGGAAGATCAGCACGTACCAGTAGGAGTGAGTTGTTAATAATTTTTCTGTATTCTCTCACAAGTGCATCTTGCCTTGTAAAGCCGGCAGTGCTATATGGCTCAGAACAGGAAGGCAGCAAGTTAGAAGGTTTTAATACATGCACTTCTAATCCTCATGGTGTCTTTGAGTCTGGCGTCCAACTTACTAGTGTGGCAGCTGTTAAACCATAAAGGGGCACAGTATTCTGCCGTGGAGTAGACCAGCCGTAGGAATAATGACCTGAGAGTGGCAGCTGAAGCTCCCCATTTAGTTCTTCATAATTTCTGAAGTATATTATTCCTAGTATTGATTTTTGCCAGATGCGTCATGTGCTGGCCCTGCCCCCACATGGTTTAGCAAAGGGGGGAGAGGTTCCAATATGTCACGTGATGACACCCCTTCTCCAGATGTATATTAAAGGAGAGTATCTGGTTCAATGTTATTCCAAGAGTCTTTGGATATCAGTTACAGGGGAATATGCTGCTGTCTAAGTAGATTTTCGGGCTTTATATGCTAATTTGTTAAGGAGGAAGCAGATAGTTACTGTTTTGCTGTGCTAGGAGTAAGTCTCCAGTCAGTGAATAATTTTCCCAAAATCTTAAGATCTTTGGACAGGAGGCTATCTACCAGCTCCGTGTGTTTTTCTTGTACTGCAATAGGCAAATAATCAGCATATCCAAATTTGTGTTCCCCTTGTCACCGGCATATTTGATATATATAAATTAAACAGTATAGGTACCATTACAGAGCCTTGTGGGAGACTATTGCTTAATCTTACCTTACTTACATTTCCCCCCATTATTATCTGAAAGAACCTATCACTCAGATGTTATTAATTAGTTTATAGAGACTTTTCCAAGGCATAATATGGCACACTTAGTATAATAACCCATTATACAGGCATATATTATACATATGCCACACAATTAGTTCTTCAAAGTGGTATGGTTTTTAGGCCTCAATGAAGTCCTGCTTCAATATAGCTTGTTAGACTTAGCACCTTAGCACCAGCTGTGATCCACACAGCTCTGGTTTTGTTGGAAACCAGCTTGTTCCATGGGCAGATGTTCATCTGTTTTAGGACTATCCTGTTTAGTTTTTCCAGGAGTTTGTAACAGAAGCTCAAAAGAACAATTGGGCGGTAGCTTACAACTCTTTCTTGTGGTTTCTCGTGTGATATTATTTTGGTTTTTTTTAACTCAGCTGGCAGGCTTGAAAACTACATCTGAAAGGCATTTATCAATCCAATTCCATATGCGCCTCCTGATATTATTAGGAATTCTGGATAAATGCCATCAAAGCCTGGTGGTTTACTATGTTTCAGGCTATCAATGGCAGTTTCAATTTCTTTTATAGAGAATGGACAAGAGTCACTTAGAATGTGTTCGGTCCAACCGCAGAAAAGCTGAAAGTGCTTTCTTGATGAGAGTGGAGTGTCCTTTCACCTTTGCTGCTTTGGAGAGAGATATGACTTGAGGCATTACACTGGGTATTTGTGTTGCAGGTTCTCTAGTTCCACTCAGTTTCCTTAATAGGCTCCAAGCTTTCCTGCTGGATTTGCTGAAATTTAGTTTTGTGTGTTGTTTCCACATCTTACATTGAGTTGCATCCAAGTTGTGTAAGAGATCATTAGGGATCTCCAGATCACTGTTCTGTAGGAAGGTCTGATTCCTTTAGTTTCTTCATTCCATCCTGGGATTTACTGTCCTCTGAATCCTCGAGTTATATGTCTTTTTGTCAGAAAAAGCATAGGAAATTTGAGGATCAAAAGGAAAAACAATCTTGGCATTTTCAGAAGTTATTTCTTCCTCCCCTCCTCCAATTCTCTCTGTTTCTGTGTTTCCTGTGCCCAGGCATGAGCTGTTGGAAGAAGCTTGTCGACAAGGGTTGCCTTTTGCTGCCTGGGATGGACCTACTGTTGTCTCATGGCTGGAGGTAAACTGCATGGCTGAAAAGTCAGGTTCTGGGAAGATGGTTACTTGCATCACAGTCACACTAACTCTGTACCATGAGCAAATTACAGAAACTCCTTTTGTGTAGCATAATATATAAATGAGGTTCCCTGATCTCATTATTCAAAATAAGCCAAGAATTCAAAGCCAAGTCAAATCTTGATTTTTAGCTGTGGTTTAATAGCAGGGAGGCCATTAGAACCCGCTAGTTTATATGACATGTTCAATGATGCATCTCAGATTGGTTTAGCTGTGTCCCCTGGCACAAGCCATATAGGACCAGTTGTGCTTTCCATTAAAAAAAATTCCTTTAGAATTTGTTTTAACATCATGCGTGAATCAGCAATTTTTATTGCAAAAAATCTAAAACTGCACCTTGTGTCAACATAGAATCTTCCCATTGTTTGTAAAGTAACAAGGGAGAAAAGCTCGCATAGAATTGGACTGGATTGAAATTCAATTCTGCCTTCCTCTTCTTTCTATCCATCAAAGCAGTCTGTATTTTTTCATGCTTCCACATGAGCCTAAAAATGTTAATGGCTGCTTTAATAGAGTAGAGGGTTTTTTTCTGCTGCAGTTTTTTTCAAATACTTTTTGAAGCAGCCATGAGTTTCAGAGAAAAAGATTGTTTTTTTATTACATGCATTATCTCATCATGATTAAAAATTGCATGGAACATGGAACTGTGAACTTCTTCCCACCCCAGCAGAGGCAGTGAACATTAAATCCCACCTGTTAACAATGGATTAAAGGGCAACATTTACTCATCCAAGAACCAACAATTGCACTGAAATTCCACTAGGGCCAAATGAGACCCATGGGTTAGGGATTGATTTCCTTATTTACTTAACTTCTCTTCCCATTTACTCTGGCAGCTGTGGGTGGGCATGCCAGCCTGGTATGTGGCTGCTTGCCGTGCCAACGTCAAGAGTGGTGCCATTATGGCCAACCTGTCTGACACAGAAATCCAGCGAGAAATTGGCATCAGTAATCCTTTGCACCGGCTTAAGTTGCGTCTTGCCATTCAGGAGATGGTTTCCTTGACCAGTCCCTCAGCTCCTGCTACTTCACGTACAGTAAGTGATGGGCTCTTTATACACTGCCCTTTGTTGGGCCTTCTCTTGACTAGCAGGGAATCTGACAGCTTTCTGCTTTCTCTACATGTTAAGATTCACAACTGCTTCCTTCCTCTCCTCTTTTTTCCCCCCTTTTACTATTCTTGCTAGTCTACTGGAAATGTGTGGATGACACATGAAGAGATGGAATCTCTCACAGCCACAACAAAGCCAGTAAGTGTTATTGCTATGAGTCCTGTCCCTTTCCCCTTGGGCTCCATGTTGTGGCTGTTTCCAGGATCTTATATTGCAGATTCCTCTGTGTGATTCTATATGTATGCATGATTAGAAGATTAGATGGCACTATCTTTGTGTGCATCTTGTCAGTAGTTTTCCTATCAAAGTTTATAGTTTCCTTCCTATTATTGATTTGGCAGAAATCCATGCTTAGGGACAATGCATGGTGAAAGCATTCAAGTTTCCTTTTATATTTGGAAGGACTAGTAATAAACATTAATTCAATGTAGGCCAGCCTTTTCTGACTAGTGCCCTATCTTGAACTAATCCAATGTTTTTCAATCTCAGCAACTTTAAGATCTGTGAACTTCAATTTCATGCTGGCTGGGGAATTCTGGGAATTGAAGTTCACATATTTTAAAGTTGCTAAGGTTGAGAAACACTGAGCTAATCTATCATTCTGTGTCCCCATGGGAATTCCTTAAAAACTGCAGTGGGACTGTGGGATCTGCACGGTTGCCAAATTTAAAAACAAACAACCTATCATTGAGTAAAACCATTTGAAGTGATGCGCTTGGTCTATTACCTGAAAACAAGAATGGCAACATAAATAATTTATAGAATAGAGTAGAGTAGTCACTCTTTTCTTGAGCTCATGTGATTGGCTCCTTTAATCCTAATTTCCTTGGGGACTCTGCAAATGCTTCTGTTTGGAGACTGGATCTCCAGATGCAGCAAAATGAATCAATGGAGATGATTATACTGGTTCACATTGTAGGAGACCTTTTTATTGGAAGAGAGTAGGAAAAAACAGTGTAGCCCAATTCTTTCCCTGTGATGCTAGTTTTTTTCTTAAGACTCTAATTTTTTTTTGCATGACAATAGTTGGGTTCATTGGTTAATGTAATGGGATCCATACCCCTCACCCATCTCTTTTAATTGCATGTGTAGATATATTTAAGACCAATTAAATTCCCTACCACAATGGAGACATTTACATTAGCTTTTAGCTACTATAATGTGTGTTTGTGAAAAAAAGTACATCTCAAGATTGCCTTAATGATTCCTTTCTACTTTCCTTCTTGCTTTCTATTTAATCACTATACAGGAGACAAAGGAAATCAGCTGGGAGCAGGTATGGGCGGGATTCACATGCTGACTCTCTTAATTTGCGTGTGTTTCTATGTATTTATTTCCTTTTATGATGGAGAGCAGGGCTTATGCTAAAAGCACTTGTACTTCATTAAGTGAATGGATAATATAATCAAAATGTTATATGTAGCTAAACGAATAAAAGTGAAGGGAAAATAAATGTATCAAAAACATGCTTCTTACAAATTGGTCTTAAATCAGTGCTGAAATTCATAACTTAAATTCAGTAGAATTCTTTTAGCTCTAATAGGTGTATTTGTTGTGTTGGTTATTTGAAGAAATGCTATATAAATATTTAAATAGAATTATTTACTCAGGCACATCCAGTGGTGATATCCATTTTTTTTACTACCGGTTCTGTGGGCGTGGCTTGATGGGCGTGGTGTGGCTTTGTGGGCATGGCAGGGGAAGGATACTGCAAAATCCCCATTCCCTTCTCACTCTAGGAGAAGGATATTGCAAAATCTCCATTCTCACCCCACTCCAGGAGGAAGGATATTGCAAAATTCCCATTCCCTTCCAACTCCTGTGGGAAGGATATTGCAAAATCTCCATTTCCACCCCACTCTGGGGCCAGCCAGAGGTAGTATTTGCTGGTTCTCCGAACTACTCAAAATTTCCGCTACCAGTTCTCCAAACTACTTAAGATTTCCACTACCAGTTGTCCAAAACCTGTCAGAACCTGCTGGATTTCCCCCCGGGCGCATCTGATATTTCATTACAGTAATCAGAGATTGTGGCAATGTTGGATGAGAAAAACAATTATATGAATCTTTTTGATTCCCTCCCTTTTTTTTGTCCTGTTTTCCACTTATTATGGTTATCTATCCCCTGCTTCTCTATCTTCTCATGGCCAGCTGTGATTAGGTGAGGAAGAATCTTTTGTCTGAGGACAGCTGCATAAATTAACTAGAAGAAGTTTTCTTGTTCTATAAATAAGTGAAGAGAAAAAGGATGTCTTGAAACCTCTCATGTGCTGGTTGGAAAAAAATATTATTCACTGGCTATACCTTAAGTTTTGAATACCTATAATTTAAGAAGGTTTTGAAGAAACTATAACTGATTCAGAGAAGGGAAGGGAAGATAAGCAATAAAAAAACTGGAAATTAAATCTTGCTAAGAGAGATTAGAGAAATATAATAACATCCTTCAAGTAGCTAAAGGACTGCTACATAGAAGATGGCTAAGATCTATTCTCTGTTGTGTAAAGATATAGAATAGTGGTTTTAAATTAGAAGGAGGGGATCTGTCTGAATGTAAGGAAAAGATCCTAGCAAGAAAAGCAGTTCAACCATAGAAACCGATTATTTAGGGATGTGATGATTTCTCTTCACTGGATAGATATATGCAGGCTGATTGATGCTCTTTTTGATGCTTTTAGTTTGTATTCCTCTTCTGAGTAAAGGGTTGGATTCACTGGTCTTCTGTTATTATAGCCTTCACAGTAGAGGTGGGTTTCAGCAGGTTCTGACCAGTTCTGCAGAACCAGTAGCGGAAATTTTGAGTAGTTTGGAGAACTGACTGGCTCTGCCCCCATCTATTCTCTGCCTCCTGAGTCCCAGCTTATCAGGAGGAAATGGGGATTTTACAGTATCCTTCCCCTGTCACGCCCACCAAGCCACACCCACAGAACCGGTAGTAAAAAAAATTTGAAACCCACCACTGCTTCGCAGCTTGTGACCCCATCTAGAGGCAACTGCTTCCCAGAGTAAGATTTCAGACTAAGAATAAATGTTAGAGCTTCATGAAAAAGAGTTTCATATCATATCCCAGATTAGATAATTATTCAATACTGGATCCTGACTGGAAACTTGTTCTCTCAAATAAGCTGCTTTTTTCTGCTTTTATTTAAAATTCCTGTTAGCAAAGCACACAACATTTTTTATGCTACTGTTCTGTGACTCTGTTGGGATTTTACATAATAAATTGGGTATTCTTAATATTTTTAAATTTTTAAATCTAAATTTTAATAATCAGCCTTTAAAATTTGCTCTTTTTAAATGTTGTTTTAAATTGTATATATTTTGTTTTTATTCTGGCTGTACATCGCCCTGAGTCCTTCGGGAGAAGGGCGGTATAAAAATTTAATAAAATAAATAAATAAATAAATAAATAAATAAATAAATAAATAAATAAATAAATAAATAATAAAACATAATTTTAACTGTGATTTGTTAGATAAACAACAATTCCTGAATTTTCTCAATGTAATAAACTAGGATAGTTTCCAAGCCCCAATGACTAGGTTCACATGGCACAAAACTGAGCAACATTTGATAGAGCACAGTATCTGAAGCCTGCCGCTGAGTCAGATCTACAGTCCATTTGCATCAATACCATCTGGATTGCAGACAGCAGCAACATTTTAGGATTTCTTATATCCACAGTAAAGGGTACCGAATTTAAAAATAATCCTCCAATTCCCCAAGTATATTTTAAAAGAAGCATTTATCAGGCAACAGCCAACAGCTAAATTGTTATGTTGATGAAATGGAATAATTTTAACTCAGCATCTGGAATACAAAAACAACAAGAAAAAAACTTGTTTTTGGAAGGTATATTGCATTTGGAATGCCATCAAGAAAAGATTTTATGATGGACAACTTCTAATAAGAGAAAACAGTCTTCCCAGTTATATTCCTTAATTCTCATAACAGGGAGAAAGAATTGGCAGGGAGAAAGAATCTAGAAAAGGCTGCCTTAATGTGAAAATGTCTACAGCAAGACAGAAAACACAGGCAAGTTCACACTGTAAAGGAAGAGAGCCATAAACATACACCAACTCCAAAGTCTTTTCCATTTTATTCTCATAACAGTCCTATGAGACATTGACTTGCCCCAAGTTCGCAGAAAGCTATTTCGCTAATATCAGATTAGTTACTGAAATTATCTGAAGCAAACATTGCAAATTAAAGGATATGGATTTATAGGAGATGCTCAACTATTGCAAGAGCAAGAAAATAGAAAAAACTACAGTACAGATCTTCAGTATATGGAAGGAAAGAGATCACACATTTTATCACTCAGATGTTTTGTTAACCCAGAATGTTTTACCAGGTCAGATGTATTTAAATAGCACACTAAACTTGGTTATTGTACACTTTAGCCTGTTCCTTGGTGGTTTATACCTTGTGAATCCCCAAAAAATAGGCTAATTTGGTGATTAGGTAATTATGCAAACATCGTCCTTCAGAGTGTCTCTTATCTGCTTTTTCAGATTCTGGCATATGGAGATATGAACCATGAGTGGGTGGGAAATGATTGGCTGCCCAGCCTGGGCTTGCCTCAGTACCGCAGTTACTTCATGGAGTCTCTAGTTGATGCCCGGATGTTGGATCACCTCAACAAGAAGGAACTACGGGGCCAGCTCAAGATGGTGGACAGTTTCCATAGGTGAGAAAAGCAAATAGTTTGGGCCTTCCATGTGAAGGAATAGATTCATGTTACTGACATAACTTACAGCACTGTGTTTGTGAGTCATGCATCCATATATGTGTGTGCAAAGTCTGTAATTTCAACCAAATATAACATGTATTAATGTTCATCCACTTACAAAAGATTCTGGAATTGCAGTTTTATGTGGATATTAAGATTAAGGCTGGGAGAAGTTGCCTTGAATATCACCTGCTCTTCTTAGCCATATAAAGGAACACTTAGAACTGAAATCTTCAAGGAAAAGCTTGGTACGAACAACATGGGAACTGAAAATTTACCAGGACACCCTCGGTTACTTAACTTGGATCCATCATCATCATTCTGTTGGGCAGCTGCTGCAATCCTGTTTTTTTTTAGCAACATCATTTTCAATGGTGCAGTTAAGAAATGTACAGTAGAAATAAAGATCTTACCAGGAACATTCTTTAGATAGAAATATTATATATATATATATATATAATTGATTGCTTCAGAATACGGTATGTCAACTTGCTCTATTTTGTGGTCTTTCTGTTCAGTGGAGGCCTGAATTTTGTCCCAAAGTCTGCTACACTTCCAATCAATGCTGGAACTGAGGGAGAGCATTTCGATTTCTACCAGGTGCTCAAAGAAGTGTCTGCTGAATGTGGAGTTCTCATCAAAATGTGCAGAGTGGCATTGCAATGCAAGCTCCACCTCTTATATACATGTGTGCAATATCACAGTGCATGTACAGAAGGGGTAGAGTTTGCGTCGCAATGTTGCAACACACGTTTCATCATTTGACTCCCTTCCCCCAACAAGTCGATGCCTCTTTTTAGGAAATTGAATGGGAAATCCAACTCCATGATCAAGCTACCCAACATTAATTACTACTACTGCTGCAACTCCACCAGCCCTTGTGAACTTAGTAAATGATCCAGAGTGAGCTATTTGCCATTTCTCTGGTGTAACTTATGATATATCTTCCAAGGGTGAGCCTTCATTATGGAATCATGTGCCTGAAACGTCTTAACTATGACCGAAAGGAACTGGAAAGAAGACGAGAGGAGAGTCAGAACCAAAACAAAGGTAGATATAGATGAGAAAAGACAAGAGCAAAGGTTGCCATTGAGCAGCATCTATAAATCTGAATTGGGGAAAGTATATAAGGGATGGCAATGAAATTACTGGGTGGATCATAGGAATGAATTTGGTGCTAAGCTTGTCTTTTCCCTTCCCCTCCCCATCCTTTTCTAGACGTGATGGTGTGGTCCAACGAGCGTGTCATGTGCTGGGTGCAAATGATTGGGCTGAAAGAGTTTGCCAACAACTTAGTTGAAAGCGGGGTGCACGGAGCCCTTCTGGCCCTGGACGACACCTTTGATTGCAACGACTTGGCCCTGCTGCTGCAGATCCCAACCCAAAACACACAGGTCAGGAGTAAGCATAGGGAAGCTGGATAGCGGAGGGGGGTGGGAAGAGAATCAAGCAGTCATGACTGTGCCTAATGCTTCCGTGAGAAGAAGGGAATCTAGAACCTTTTTCAGTGTAGCAATAATATTCTAGGTTTTAATGCTTTTAGTATGAGAAGTAGGCCTCTATGATCTCAGTCATAAACTCAAAATCCCCTAATTTTTTCTTTCTGAATTCTTGATTGACATCTTATGAGATGTTTGTGAATTGGTCAGTTGGGGGAGCATGCAATGGTGAAATTCAAATTTTTTTACTACCAGTTCTGTGGGCGTGGCTTGGTGGGTGTGGCAGGGGAAGGATACTGCAAAATCTCCATTCCCACCCAATTCCAGGGGAAGGATACTGCAAAATCTCCACCCCACTCTGGGGCCAGCCAGCGGTGGCATTTGCCAGTTCTCCAAACTACTCAAAATTTCTTCTACTGGTTCTCCAGATCCCATCAGAAACTGCTGGATTTCACCCCGAGATCATGTACACATTTCCAATTTTTGTTCATTATTCAATTGCTTTGATTTTTATTTAATTGGAATTGCCTGGGAACCATGGTCACTATGTTGCCAATGCATAGTTCTAAACCGCATCACACTGTCCTAGCAATTGCACTCCAAGGCCCTTTTTCTCCATTCCTTAATATTTTTGGAGAAAGGAAAAAGGTGGAGGGCTGGAGGGAACACTGTGCTTTACAACAAAGGAATCGAAACAACAAAGGAATTGAAAAGAAGACTAAAATAATCTACTTTTTTAAAAAAACTCCTAGGCCCGGCAAATTTTAGAAAAAGAATTTGGGAACCTCATCACCATGGGAACAGACCGGCGACTGGATGAGGTGAGTTCTCCTTTCACCAGAGTCTCTAACCTTGAGAGACATCCTCACGCTTTGCTGTTCGCCCATATTGTTGCACCTTTATCTCTAGGATAGTGCCAAGACCTTCAGTCGTTCCCCATCTTGGCGGAAGATGTTCCGGGAGAAAGACCTCCGTGGTGTCAGCCCTGACTCAGCTGAGATGTTGCCGGCCAATTTCCGCACAGCCTCCGTGGCCTCCATTACCTCACCCGGGGTGCAACTTCGTAAGATGCAGCCAGAGGGTATATAGGCACAACTCTTAGGCTATCTAGGCCTGCGTTCTGAACCGGAGCACACAATGGGGGGTTGGGTGTGGGAATCATATTTCTTTAACTTCCATTTATTTATCAAAATATTCTTTATCCAATACAAGAATAAAATCTCCTTAATGTCAAGCTTAGTGGTCACATTTATATGATTTTCCTAATAATTATATAGAAATAGTTTGTTTCCTTTTTCTCCCAGGAATTTTTCAACTTTTCAATCTAGTTTACAGTTCTGGAATTCTCTGGAAGTCATCCCTCCAAATATTGAACTGGCCTGGCCCCTGCTTAGCTTTCAAATCCAGACAATGACAGTTAAGTGCTGCCATCTGGTGAAGCTGCTTATAAAAAAAAATAAAAGAATAAAACATAAAATTAGAAGCTTCCTGCTGTCAGGAAAGCATGTTATTCCCCCCCCCCTTTCCCCAAGTTAATAAAGAATAGAATGTTCTCTTTTTCTGGAACTTATTCCTTTTTAATTGAGATTATAAAATACAAATGAAAATAAAATTAATAGGAAAATGAAGAATGAGAAGATAAGGAAAGGAAAAGAATAGTCTCAAATTTTTAACTTAACAAGAAAGCCTTTTCTATAACAACAGTTTAATCAGCAAAATCCAAAGTGAAGATTTTATTTTTTTCTGTCTCAACCACCAAGTCCAGAACCAGTTTCCTGATAGAAACAAACTGAATATATTCTTTTCTCTTATTAAAACACTCAATTTTGTCACCTCTTCTAGCTCCATCACATTTTCCATCCATTCCTCTATCGTGGGAGTTGATGTATCCTTCAATTACTATGCATAAAGAATTCTCGTGATCAGGAAAAAAAGTTCAGCTATACATATTTCTTTCTCATTATCATAGCAAATTAATCTGGGGGATGGGAAATTTGTGATTCTATGTACTACCACACACAACAGCCTTCATTAGTGTAGCCATTGGTGACGGATGCTGGGAATTCTCATTCAGTAACAAAAGTCTGCAGATTCTTCAATTTTGTTGCATATCCTTGTGAAAAAGGCATTTGTTATCTGTACTGCATTATACTGTCAAGACCACTGTCTTTGACAAGAACTATTGTGAGACTCTTGTAGCATAAAACAGTTATGATAAAGTGAACAACTTTTTAGTTGTTGAAAGAAGCAGTTCATCTTCCTGGAGAGTCTACCAATCCCAGTTGCTTGAACAATGATACCAAATGAGTGGAGCTGCTTTTTTCTCTTACATTTACAGAAAGGAGCCAATGTTTAAAAAGCAGCGTTAGTCCTTATATTTCAATATTTGTGTATTTCCTAATACAGAACAATGAAAAGGATGACACTTGTCAACAATAATGTCCAGGCTGAGGACCACAAGGTGTGAGGGTGCATGTTATCTATGGGTTAGGAAGAAAAAACATGTAGGCTGTTCCTTTGGCCCACACATGGGCCAAGGCATTAAAAGTTCAGGACACCTTTGGTCAAGAAGTATTTTTTAAAGCTGTGGTGGATATATTTATGAATATTCTTCCTCTCCTTTTTTTTCTCCTCAGGGAACTCATTAGGTAGCCAACGGACAGACAGTATGTCAGTGAGAACGTATTCCTGTTAATGCCAAGATGGAGGAGGTAGGCTACTGCTTAATAGGACATAGGACACCCTACATACAATGCAAAATACATCCATATCGTGTGACTATGTCCAAAGGATGGATTAGCATAGTTTGAATTCTGATCTTTCTGTTTTATTTAAAAACAAAACAGTTGAACAACATATAAATAAAACAACCTAGAAGGAATCTAGCCAAAAAGGTTTCGGTAGAATGTTTCTCAGTGAGAAAATACAATAAACAGAACCTAATATGTATCATTGTTATTGGGATTCTGTTATGAATCATTTTTTTCAAATAAAGAACACACCCTCAAAATGAAGAAAAACTTGTTTGTTTATACTGGGAACAATCCACATTTAAGTTAGGCAATAATCCATTGGATCTAGCCCACTTTTGATGACTACATGAAGATATCTGTGTTGCTTTCTTGACATCAATATGATCATGTTTATTGTTGCTGTGTTCTGGGATTTTTAATCTGATCTAATCTATATCTCTAGGATTTCCTGATTTCCTGCCATGCATTTATTATTGTTGTTGTTGTTGTTATTATTATTATTAATATTTTATTTGCAGTTTTCCTTTAATAACCAACATATTTTGTGGACAGTGTAATGACTGGGTCAATAGATTTTTTACACAGTGCTAACAGTAATAATACAATTACATATATATAGTTTTTATCTTCCAACTTCTAACCTTAATATGCTCATTATAATTGTAATATATTCTTTTATCTATATATAAAAAAGCCAAAACCACTCACGCATTAATCATGAAATCTCCAGAACTATAAAGCCTACAAACTTGAAATTTGCCACATATGTTCCTCTTGGCTTCTAGGTGCTCACTAAGAAAGGATTTTTCAAAATGACCATCAGAGCATTTCCTATATTATTAAAAACACACTCTGATGCTAAGAAGTTCTACTCCCCTTCTCCACTTGAAAAGAAATCTGTTCCAAATGCAAAACTCAAGCAGAGGAGTTTCACTTTTAGTTTTACTTTCACAGCAGGAACCAGCTTTAATACAGAACACTTGAACTAAGCCACGGCCAGGCTCCTTCCTGTCTCCTCCTTGCTCACACAGCAAATACTGTTTCACTTTCCAAACAGCCTTCTGATGCTAAGGAGTTCTATTCCCCCTCCCCACCTGAAAAGAAAACTGTTCCGCACTCTGATGCTAAGGAATTCTACTCCCCCTCCCCACCTCAAAAGAAATCTGTTCCAAATGCAAAACACAAGCAGAGGAGAGGAGTTTCACTTTCATTTTTACTTTCACAGCAGCAAGCAGCTTTACTACAGAACAGTTGAGCTAAGCCAAGCCCAGCCTCCTTCCTGTCTCCTTGCTCACACAGCAAATACTATGTGAGTTTCCAAACACCCCTCAACTCTCTCACACACTGACAGGATGCTAGCCAGATGAATACTGATGGATGCTGCGGGCTGGGACATTTTGCTCCCACTCCCCCACTGTTCCAACTGCCAGTTTCAGTATATTAACACACTGATGCTATGGAGTTACATATTCTATATTAAGTTTCAGGCTATAATTTATCAAACCTAAGCACATAGTTTTGTAGTGAAGCCCAGGCGTCCAGATAGTGTATCAATATGTATAATACTATTTTCCCATTTTGTACTTATTTTTCCCCCAACTTGTGGGGGTTCTTCCATATTCACCTCTTTATCTTTAAACAGTACTATTCTCTCTTTATGATACTTTATCACTTTCTCAAAAATATATTTAAACATCAATTACATTTCTCCATGCAATGTGTTTGTTGACCCCTGTTAAGTCACCAATATTTTAATATTTCAAGTATTACTCAAGTTCCACCATATTTCCAATATCTCAGTTTCTATAAACACAAATAAAACCAATTATTAATAAAATTTAATCGGTCCTGGGATTATATCTCTAATTCCCCTGAATTTGTAATCCTTAAAAGTTAAAGATTCCATTATATTTTTTGCACACTGTTCATCATAATAATACATTTAAATAATATATTTAAATATGCCTAATCACAGTCTTCCACCTCCTAACTTTAGTATATTTGTGGTTATAATAAATTCTATTATATATCTATATTTGTGTTACTATTTTCCCAATCATCCTCATAGGATGATTTATCAAATAATGTTAGTGAATCAAATCCAGCTTGGCCCACCAGGTTGCCTCAAATCTTTCAAATCCACCTTTCAATGAACAGTTCAATAAGGTTTTGGTATTTATAGTTAAGTTTGTTTTAAAAATCTTCAAGCAGTTCAGTATATAAATCTCCAAACCTCCAAATTGCCTGCTAAGATAAAGTCAAGGTCAAATAGTCTTCCAGGTGTTGTTTATTTTCTTCCTTTCATCACTTTCATTCAAATTTCCTACGTTGCAGTAATCTTCTTCCCCAATAGATGGCTCCCCTGCTCCAAATTCCAGCATTCAACAGAGTATAAAAGTCAAAACAGCTGACTGTCACCCATTCCGGGGGGTTAAAGATAGAGTTTAGAAAAGCAATTTCTCTCAATAATCACTTTTCACAACATTATTTGACTTTTTCCAGGCTTTCTATGGTTTAAAACATCCCTTAAATATTTCTTTGCATCTGAGTATTTACTCTTTAGTCTTTCTCTTTGATTTTTAGTCTTTAATCCTTCTCCATAAATCCAATCACCACTTTCTTACTATTTGGAGATTATTTTTTATAATTTTTAACTTGGGTTAAATCTTTTGGGTAAAAGTTGGAAGTTATCTTACCCAGTTTCAGTGCTCTGTCCACGCACCGCTCCAGCACAAGATCTTAGTGTCCTGGTTGTCCCAGCTTGTGACAGACCAAAATGGCCGTCCCTGCTGCCATTCGGGAGAGCTTTCTTTGGATCAATGAGGAAATTGCGGTTTCCTTGTGATCAACAAAGCACCTCTCCTTTTTTCACCACCCCTCCAGGGCAGCTTGACCCCGTAGGGTCTCCCGGCAAGCAGTTGCCGGCTGCATTTCATGGAGCCCGGCACAGCTCCGCTATTTTCCAGCCGGCCCCGCCGTGACGTCAACCGGAAGTCCTGCCATCCAATTATTAATCAGGTCTGACTTCTTAGTTTTTTAAAGCTCTACCAAAGTTAATTAGGTACTGCCCCATGCTAATACTATTGCTGTTGGGTAACAGAGACCTTTTCAGTGAGGAATCAACAAATAGAAATAATCTTTTTTTTTTCATTTACTTTTCTAATAATTTTGTAAGTTATTTGCTTCTCAGTCTTCAGGTTTTCATTGCCACCTTCCAGTCTCTGCCAGTCATGAGTAAGAGAATGGTAGTATAGTCAATATTGTACGGCAGTTATGAGTTATGGGATGGTTCAGCTTTAGCTGCTGGGTAGCAATTTGCCATTGTTGATTTTGAATCTTGGCACTGAGAGTCATTGTTGCTATTGAGAAGAGTAGATTGCATTGCCTTCTCACCACTATTTGTTGTATATAATCTTTATTAAAACTTTTAAACAAGAAGATAAAGCTAACAAACTAATGTAAAATAAGGAAAAAAGAAAAACATTAAAGAAGCAAAAAGTACAAAGAAAAAAAATGAAAAATAGAAAAGAAAGAAAAATAATACAACAAAATTTCTTCTGATATTCTTCACAGCATTTATAAGTATAAATATATTTTAACCTCTCTAAATTACATCATATTACTCTTCTTTCTATAATATATTCTATCTAATCATCAATTATGAATCACAGATTTTTATTTTTATGGGGGGAAAGTCCATAAGTAGCCATCAAAAATCTACATCAATAAATGTAGATTTTTTTCTTTAAACAAATCAATTTATCTGTCTCTCAACACCATTTATAATGATGATAACAAACAAGCATACAATTCTAGATGATAAAAGCTGCAGATTAAAAATGAATAATTTTTTTTTATCATAGAGCAAACAATCCCAAAATATTTTTTGTCTTTCTTGACAAATATTGCTAATGTTCCTTTATTTCTGTTTTCCGCTAGGCCAGGAGCCTGTGAATTTCATCTATAGCAATAGGCAGAATAGGCACTTACTGCCTCTGTTTTCACAGTTGCAGGTAGCAACCATTATACTTACTGTATCCCTAAGGATAGGGGTACTTTAACGTCAGTAATACCTCTTGCTATCAGTTGCATACAGCTTCTATCCAAAGCATGGCTGCTAACTGTAGGCCTCAAGGCTGGAAAAAAATTGGTTAGCTTTTTGGACCTTTTGGTTTTCCCCTATCCTATATTTTTGTAACTTTTTGCTTAAGGAACTGAAAACTTACAAACTTTTTCATAGTATTTTGATTGGTTCCCATAATGGTATTGTCCAAATGTGGTTTTCTTTTTTTGAAAGCAACATTCAAATACAGGATATGAGCATGTAACTCACCATCTATGTTCACACAGTAGGTCCCCCAAATCAATTAAATACTTCATAGATACAATTGCACAGCTTGCTAACATTGGTTAGTGTGTTTCTCTGTGGCTTACACCATTCTATGAATCCAACACAGTTGGTTAGTTGATGATTCCGAGTGAAAGCCCAGAAAATGAATTAATTTAGTAGCCAGGCTAAGCATCCCGTATGTATTAATTTAACAATGCAACTCAGCTAGCTATGTTATGCCCTAGTATAAATAGGAAAATAAAAGGAGAAGAAAGTTTTCTGCAAAATGAATCAGAGGATGGGGTAGGATTTAGTTTTATTTTTTGCTTTTGTTTTCCCAACTAAAATCTAATATAGAAAGAAGACTAATATAAGTTTGGCACTGAGTAATGCTGATGCAACCATAACTCAGGACGTCCCAGGATTCTCTTTGGCTTACCCTTAGACTCGTTCCCTAACATTATGGCTAGGGAATTCTTGGAGTTGAAGATCACACAGCTTAAAATAGTTGAGGTTGAGAAACACTGGTATGGAGTCACATGTATGGGGGAAATTAGGATTAAAAATAAAAGAAACATCTTTTCAGAACTGTTAAAGGTGGCCTGAAATGCATTTTTTCTTACTCTTCTTTCTCTTTTTCTTGCAAGCTGCTGTCCCAGTTATGTCTGACCTCCCTGCCTTGGGCAGGAAGACCCTCTGCTGCCGCCGCCGCTGCCTCTCCTTCTCCATCATGTGCTCACATGAGGGTATGAAGAGCTGCTGCTGCTGCTGCTGCTGCTGCTAGCACCATCGCCGCTGCTGCCACTGTTGCCAAGAAAAATATGGATGCTTGTGGGAGATGCTGGACAGACCAACCAATCAACTAAACAACCAACCAACCAACCAACCAACCAACCATATTCCTCCCCACTGCCCTCATCCTAGTAGCAGCAGTGGCCGATGGTCAATGATGAACTCAAGGGACTGAAGCCAAGGAGGGGTTCCTTTCCCATAGCGGCAGAGGGAAATGGCCTTCCACCTCGGCCTCTATTTATTGTTGTTGTTTGTTCCGGGCAGGGACCTAAGAATGTGAATGAGAAAATGTGGCTGCCCACGCATCCTATCCCGCTGCTGTGCCACCAGATCTTTCTGGTGGAGCAGAGGGAGGAAAAGTGAGGGGATGCCTCTATTTCCTGTTGCCATGTGCCACATATTGGACCAAGCAGCCCATCTTGGCCAGTTCCCCTTCCCTGCCCTGCCATAGGTGCTAAATGTTCCGCCAGCACTTTTCCTTTCCTTTTCTTTGCATTGCTGCTATGAAGGGGTCCCGTTTCACCTCCTGATGACAAAAAAAGAGGTGGTTGTTCAAAGGCCAGTTCTTCCCTCCCCCCCCCCCCGCCCCGCCTTTTCTCATCCCTCTTCTCAACAAGGGGAGAGCATTGAAGCCAGGAGGAACAAAGCCAGTGTACCTCCCTCTGCTCACACCCACCCCAAAGAGCAAGTTGCCCCTAGGCCTGATACACCAAACTTCAAATTATGGATGCCTGAATATAAAGTTTCTTCTGTCCAGAAGCAGCTGCTTCTCGCCAGAAGTCAACAAATAAAAAGAGTTCCCTCTTTCTCTTCTTTTCCCCTTGCTTTTGCAGCTCCCTGTTCCTCCAGATGAGAGAACGCCTGAGGAGGAAGGAGGAGGAAAGAGGACTAGAAGTTATCACCCAAACTCTCTTGGTGCTGGCATGAAGCAGTCCCAGTAGATAGTGGTCCATCTGGTGTGATGGAGCATCAGATTTATTTTTCTTTTTTCTTCTTGGTTTTTTTTTTTTTTTTATGAGAGCAGAGAGTGGGGAATTCAAGTCCGAGATGCTCAAACTGGAAAGAGTAGACCTCAGCCTGTGATGGTCACTGGAGATAGAACTCTGGACTCTATTGATATGGCACACAGATCTCCCTTCCTCCAAGACTATTGTAATATAAGAGTTGTATTTTCTGTGTATATCTGTGCTGTGGAATCTCGTGTAAATTGAATTTCTTTTTCGACCGCCATTACAGGTTCTCTGTTAATTTAATAATGTGTCCTGCTACCCCTCTGCCCTGCACGCCAATAATTTTTATTTGATGTTTATATATTTTCACCTTTATTTTACATTTTTATTTCAGTTGTTCCTTCCAGGGAGAATGTGTGGGTGTGAGGGGCAAAGCAAAGGGGTAGTTTTGCATGAAAAAAATGGGTAGGGGAGGAAAAAAAAATACAATCTTGGAAATCAAATCTGTCAGGGAGATTGTGAGGGGTAAGCAGGAAGCTGAGGTACTGGAGGAGCTATCTTCTTCTGGTCCCCTTCGTTCCCGTTTGCTTCCAGGGAAGACAGAGAGGGAGGGTTACGAGGGGAGTGAGCTAAGAAATGTTTTTAAAGAAAAAAGAAAAAAAGTTTGAAAACGTTTTCTAGGATCTGCAGATTTTTTTTTTATGAGCAAGGTACAGAATTGACAAAAGGATTTCTGTCTGCGTTCTGTGAGGCAGTTCCTGACATTCTTTGCTTCTACTGTATTCTAGCTTTTAAGAGCCTACCATTCTTCTAACAGAACGAGAGGTTGGAGCGAGATTACAATGCTCTCTTGCTCAGCCCAGCACTGCTTGTTTTCAGATCCTGCACCCAGAGCCTTGCCTATGGCACTGCAATACTGTAAACTACTTTCAATACAACCAGCATTTAAAAGTTAACATAGCAATGGGAAGAATAAGGCTTATAGATACATATATTTATTTTATTGTAGATGCAGGAAACTAATAATGTGGAGCAGCTACCACAGATCCAGAAATGCAGGCTGCATTACATAGTAGTGCCAGAATATAAATCTTAGGTCTTTTTCTTTCGTCCACTTTTATTTGGTAACATACTTCTTGTCCCTTATTTCTTGATCTTTGAAGGGGAGGGCACCAGAACCACATCCTGCTCTGGTCTTTAGAATCTTGTTTTATCTTGCTAGCATTACCCTTTCTACCTGGCATGCCACCACTCTACTGATAATATGGTGCTTTCTCTGATGTAGTCTCAATATTGATACAAAAGAACTGGGAGCACCAAGGATCAGGTTCCCACTTGGCAATGGAGTTCACTGGTGAGTTGGGCTACTTGCCATTTCAACCCAAACAAACTTACAGGAATATTGTAGCAATAAAAGAGAGTGTGTTGCCCATCTCTTTCCTGTCAGCAACTCTCCACATGGTATATTTCAAGAGCTCCCATCCCCAATTGTCCCTTCCACTTTTAATACTCCCATAGTTTTATTTTTCCATCTCTTCTCCTACCTTCCACCACCAATGCCTCAATGCATTCTGTCTGCTCACCTGATTTTCCTAGGACTTTTCCTTCCCTGCCTCAGCTGGTGCTTCAGTGCCACATCTCCC
This sequence comes from Ahaetulla prasina, assembly GCF_028640845.1. Taxonomy (NCBI): domain Eukaryota; kingdom Metazoa; phylum Chordata; class Lepidosauria; order Squamata; family Colubridae; genus Ahaetulla; species Ahaetulla prasina. The sequence continues at coordinate 32,329,146 of NC_080542.1, read as the reverse complement.
ATTCAGAAGGCCTTGTTCATTAAATCCAAAGTCTATTAGAATTGAAACCCATTGAACAGTGAGTAAGTAAGCTCACAAGCACCCAGAATGTGGAATTGAGTCTTTCTAGACTAAGCAATTCTTAAACAATCTAGAGGTCAAAAGCCTTTCATCCAAAGGCTTTGGATTTTGCCAGCCTCTCTTGATGTCCAAGACTCAACCCATTGCTTTCTTCACCTCTTCAGTGACAGCTACTTTCCTCTTATATTAGAGGGGTGGGGGGTGGGGAAAAATGTCCAAGAAAACACAAACGGTTATATTATCACTGGACACCAATATGTTTAAGCCCCTTCCTCCTCATAAACAACTCCCCTCATGGTCTCTACAACTCTACAACTTTCTTTCTATAAATATATAATAAGGATGGGCCTATTCCTATTTCCTATTAGCACCTCCACATCTGGTCCCATCAGATCATAGATCTGTATTAGGGCCCACATTGTGTATTCTGATAACTTGGTACCATCCGCAGAATGATCTATTATAGATATAGGCTCCAAAATGAAGAGTGTGCAGTATCTTTTGCTGCCATCCAATGGTTGTCAGGATTTGCCTAACTATAGAAGTCCTCATCCAATGTCAACTTAGTGTACTAACTTCAGAAACCCACATTGGAAGCAAATTTATTTTAAAACACATTTAGTGGTCAACACTCACTAAAAAGGTGCCATTCTTAACAGAATTTTAAAGGATTTCTTTTCCTTATGCAATATAGAGGATCCAAAGAAGAACTAATCAAGAACAAAAGGCACAGAAACAAGGCATTGCCCTATTCTCCATGGCATCCCAAAGGTTTCTTCCATTTAATGAGGAAAAAATATATGCCCCTTTCCCAATTCCCTAAAATGTTGATATCCTAGGATGACCAAATCCCTTAAGGCCACTTCAGCAAATTGAAGGCTATGGAGAAAACACGCAGCAAGTTTAGAAGCAAGTTTTAAAGTTTATTGTTCATGAAAACTAGACAAAGTGAAGGCTATAAATTAAAAAGTCTGGAGAAGAGCATCCATCATTGGAGTGGAGAGAGAAGATTACTTTTATTTGAACCAAAGCAGGTGAGTCTCTTAATCTGAGGGCATAAGGAAGTTCAGATTTGAGCTTGGAGTCAATCTGGCACATTTGTTTTCAGATTCTGTTCACACTGTTTACTTCTTGAAGCAATAGGTTCTATCTACACCCCCTGACCAAATTCTTTTTTCTTGTGTTTTGATCTTGTTCAAAAATCTACATCTGAACAAGTGAGACAAACCATGAATTATCCTCAGCCAAGTTCTGTTTGCAATTTATCCTCACTCTCAGTCTATGGGATCCAGTCTTCAGCTGGAGTTCCCTATTTGGTTTAATGTATCCAATTTTGACTTCCTGAGATTCAGTGCAATAGCTAGGCCTCAGATGCAGAAAAATAGTATGATGCAAGAAGGGGAAAGATGATACAACAGATCATTTGTACTATTTGTCAAGTGAGGGATGCCAGCTAATATATAAGCAAAAATGAGAATATAATGGAGGTTGTAAAATAAATCAATTCTTAGCACCTGGTTAAGAAGATTACATAAAATACTTTAACAATATTTTTTTTGTAGAATAGGGTATATAGCCTATGGCTGAGCCGAGAAAAAAAAAAGGTTACTTCTGGGTCAGCATTTTTATTCTGCATGACTTTGCCTGAAGCACAGAATGTTAATGGTGGCTTAAATAGCAACATCTTTTCCAACTTCTGTCTTTTCTTTTTACAGTTATGCAAGAAATGGATCTGATATCTTGAAAGTGGTAGCACTAGAAACCTAGTTCCTGAAAGTACTATAACCAGTTTAGCTGTGATGGCATTCCAGAAAAGATTCTCTAGCTGGTGCCATAGTGCCAATATATTGGAAAAAATTCCAGGTTATGAAAGCTGCTGTATGAGGAAACAGTTGTCCATATCAGATTCTTTGGTATCTTCATAAAATCTACAAATATTCAGAGTTTCTTCGGCAAAGGGCAGAAATCATACGACACCATTACAGTTTTATGTTGTCAGTTTTGCCTTTTGTTATTCTATGAATAAGCCATGAAAATAGTAGTTTTCCAAAGTGATAGACCAGAAAGAGTTGGGAAAGGAGAGATTAGTAGGATGGGGTTGTAGGCAAGCTACTTAGAATCATTGCTATTAAGTAGCAAACTTGTAAAATACCAGTAAATAATAAATAAAATATTAAAATGGTTGTGAAAAGTAGAAAGCCAGGTTAGGTAGTCCTATAATTTTTGATGAAGGCTGCTTCCAGTGTTCCTATCCCAAAAGAATTATCACAGATCAGACACTGAGGATCCAATGGGCAGAATGACAGGCTAAGTAAAGATTGTAAAATTGAACATGATTTAATTCAAATAGATCCAACTTTCATAAGTGTTGGACTTGTATTTGTAACCTAATCACAATTGTAACCTAATCACAATTCAGAAACAAATATTGATGCAAACTCACACTAGCATGAATCATCTCCTATTCTGGCTCATTCACTAAGACTGATTTCCTCTATTTGGTTCTTTTCAGAGGTGGCAGGTTTGATTCCTCTTGTAGCTGACATTGAAGTTGCACTCCAACAAATTTGGAGTTCATGAGTGAGGGAAAACAACTACAGCACAAGTAGTTGACCTATTGCTCAGAAGTAAGCTGCAAGTGCGATGAAGTTCTCAAACATTTAATAGCCAAGGAAATACAATAGACAATACGTATTCCTTAACTCAAGGTGAAATGTCTTGTTTAAAGTTTGATCTCACTTAACATGCCCTGACTTGCAAAGGATAACCTCCCTACCCAAATAAATACCCAATTGCTCAGCAAGACAATAGTTCTATGAGTCTTCATCCCAGTAGGAAATTTTTTATTATTATTACAGTATTTTAATCAAAAGCAATTTCAAAAGGAAGATTTTTAGCAGCAAACAAAGAAGTGATGTAAATTGTTTGTTACATCTCTCCTTTTTTTTGCCAACTTTATATCAACTCTAAGCTGCTTTGCTGCCTTCTGAAGAAAGATAGAAAATCCTTTTTGCCCCTCCTCCCCAATCTTAGGAGGCTTTTTGCAAAGATAAGGAAGAGGAAAACATTGCTGAAAACAACAGCCATATATTTGCCCTTGTTTACAGTTTGGCTCTAAAAGTCAAGGTGTCATCATCTCCCCTAATTTTGGCTTATCCAGCAGAGGGCGCTTCAGTGTTCCTGCTGCTCAAATATGGTAGTGATTGTCCTGCAAAAGGAAAGAAGATTATTTTGTTCTTGTTGGTGGTAATTTCCCACTGCATTGTTATTACTATAATTTTACAGGATTTTATTATAATGTAGCAATGATTTCTTAAATTTGCATCCTGTTCATTCTAGAAATCATCAGAGCAACACTCAGTTATTGGAACATTAGTTATCATATTCAAGGTTGACCAAAGTTCTAAATGGAAAGGTTGTTTAAAATCAACTAAAACTGAGGCTGCAAAATCAGATCTGAAGAAAGAAAAAGGACTTTGTGCTACTATGGAAGGAGGAAGTTTTCACTTACTGAAATAAGGCTCCAGATAATTCATCTACGATGCTTCCTGCATAAAATAGAACAAGAGGTTCTATTATAGAACAATAGAATAAGAGGTTCATGTTTCTAGAACAAGTTCAGGAAGATAAGAAGAATGATAGTTAATTTGCATCTTCTTGTCTCCAAAAAGCATACATAGGCTGGGTTCATACATCACACCAAACCTTACTGTAGTTCATTGAATAAACCACAACTGAATGAGTTTGCATAACAGTCAACTATTAGCCATCATTTAGAAACTGCAGTGGCTACAATCATGCAAGATGCTAAACTAAATAAAATGTATGGCTTAGTGTGATACAGTATGTGCATTCAATTATGGAAATGTCTGGGGTAGGAAGGGCTCCCTCCTGTTTCTTCTCAATGACTTGAAAGATGGCAACTCAATTGAACCAGTCAAGATTTGAGCTCAGGTTTACTTTATACCCTGACTGGATTTGACATCCTGTCCACTAAATAAACAGAAAAAAATAACCTACTGCTCACCTGGTGCACAGGCTGTCTCACACACAGGACAAATGTAGCAGAAATGACAATACTGTGTGAGGAAAAGAACACAAGTGTGATAAGATTACTGAATATTCATGAAGCCAGACTTGCAGAAGAAGAAAGAGAAGAGACGGTGGAGGCAGAGAAACTGAAATACCAACCTGGCAGCTCATACAGTAGTCACTGCTGTCCCCATCTTTACAAGGGCACTTGTCACACTCCTCACAATACTGAAAAAAAGAAAGGGGAGGAAGAAAAGAGGTAGTAGGATGCTTAGCTGGGGGGAAATATTGAAGTATTGAAATGTTTGCAAAAATCACCCCAAACCCAGCAAGGATTATAAATAATCTTCATCCCTTCATCCTGAAAGTTGAATTGAAAAGAAAATGGGTGGAGCAATGCTCAAAATAACAGAATAACAGAGTTCGAAGTGACCTTGGAGGTTTTCTAATCCAACCCTGTGCTCAAGCAGGTGATCTATACCATTTTAGACAAATGGCTGTCCATTCTCTTCTTAAAAGTCTCCAATGCTGGAGCACCCACGATTTCTGAAGGCAAGCCGTTCCACTGGTTGATTGCTCTTAGTATCAGGAAATTTCTCCTTAGTTCTAGGTTGCTTTTTTTGTTTTTTTCAACTTCCATCCATTGCTTATTATCTTGCCTTCTGGTGCTTTGGAAAATAGGTTGACCCGCTCTTCTTTGTGGCAGCCTGCATATAATGCTGCATAGGAGGGCAGCAGTATTGATGTATTAATTATTTCAGCTTATGTACTGCTTCATTTGCCAAGACTCTGAGCAGCTTACAGTAAATAACACAAAACCAAAGCATAGGAAATCAATAACGTAACTATAATAAAGAAAAGTTTTTTCTCAGAATAGGCAGTTACTGATGTACTGTTTGAACTTCAATCACATAAGTCTTTGTTGAGGAGCAGGGCACTATTATAATATTTTATATTTGTACATGTGTACATACACACATACAAAAAATAAATTTAGATATGCTAGTGCTTCAGCACATATGTATACTAAAAAAAAGAAATATCTTTAAAAGCCATATTCAACAGATCTATCAAAATTGCAGGTATATATTAAGGGTCTGCAATGATCAAGTTGCACCCGTTGGCAATGCCTTAAAGAAGCTGCATTTTTTTCTTGGTCTCACATCTGATTTAAAGAGGTGCTGACATGCTCAGCCATATGCATGCTGAATAATCTTTTCTTCATCAAATCCAGCCCGATATATAGCCCAAGGTTTCTGCCTGTCTCTCTTGCTCTTTTTCTCTCTATCTCTCTACTGTATCTATCATCTACCATGTCTTTCCATCTCTTTACCTAATCAATATATTTATATCCATAAACATATACACACATCTACTCACATGTAATCTGTTAGTAAATAATGTAAGTGAAAAATTAATACATAATTTGAATAAAACAATCTTGAACTAAAGGATTTTTCAAGTTTCTTTACTGTTCTTTTCCTGGTGATGCTATTTAATACCCTTTTAAATAGCATCAATATATACCAAAGATTTTCAGTAGCTTTCTAGAATAAATCTGAAGCTAAGTGGGTGGAAAAAGAAACAAGCTAATTTGCTAGGGTTGCAACAGTTTAACAATCTTAGGAAATATGGACAGTAAATCTGTGCCGGATGAATTATCAGAAAATATGTATATGCAGGTGTACACAGAGATACACAGACATATAAGACTATTTTATTGTTTTTTCACAGAGGATTCTGAGCTCATCTACTTCATATATGCGTACTAGATAAGCAGAAACAGTGTGCATATGGCAAGGGAAGAACAAGCTACACGTGCCACATTCCTGTGTGACTTGATCTCTGCCTGCCAAAATACTGTCTCTGAACCAGAATGTTTAGATGAGGAGCAGACCTTCTTTGTTGATAAGAAGCAGATGAAATAGATTTTCAGCAAAGACCTAACCAGAAATAAAGAGAAAAAAGGGGGTGAAGAATCCATGCCACAGTGCAGTCCCCAATGCATTGGTGGAAAGACAGAGGCACAAAAGGCATCCTTGTAAAGTGTGTGTTATGTAATGTTCCCAAATTAGTTTAATGTGAATGAAAAGCCATACCACTTTGGGATTAGAATAAGAATAAAGAACCAGCGATCCTTCAGAATTTGCTGAATGAGAACTTTTACCAGGTCTCACCATGGGCCATATTAGTGGGGGCACTACAGGTCAGCAACCTGTAGTAGGTTCCTAACTGGGAATAATAAACTATCAAAATCTCATGCAAAGATTTTCCTGCATTACCTTGCAGAAGGCACAGTAGTGGCAAACAGAACCTGCTTCATACTCATTGTCTTCACCTTCTTCTTCTTCCTCTTCATCCTCATCCTCATCCTCATCTTTAAATTAAAAGAGACCATTATGGTTGTTCTCTGATTTATTTATTTTTTTGGTAGGCTAGTTCTAGAGAGCATAAACAGAGTAGGAAATGGGATCCACAGAGTAGGGACTGAACAGGAGATGGTTGGATTTTTGAGTTTTCTAAAGGAAGTATAAACTTCATTTGATCTGAAAAGAGGCTGAAAGCCAAGAATAAAAGCATTAGGTTATTTACCTCACCTTGCCAGAGTACTGTAGTAGATCTAATTTCTATTATTTACAAATAGTGTGACCTTTGAATTATAGCAGTGCTATAATTCCATGCTATAACTCAATTCAATTATAATTTAATTAAAGCATGTCTACAATTGCTACAATTATAGCAATTATAAATGTGATAGCAGTGTTCCAATATTTGAGGGACTGCCACAAAGAAGAGGGGGGTCAATTTTTCTTCCAAAGCACCAGAAGACAAGACAAGAAACAATAGATGGAAACTTAATCAAGGAGAGAAGCAACTTGGAATTAAGGAGAAATTTCCTAACAGTGAGAACAGTTAACCAGTTGCCTTCTGAAATTGGTGTGTTCCATCACTGTAGACTTTTAAAAAGACACTAGACAGCCATTTGTCTGGAATGATACAGGGCATCCTGCTTAAGCAGTGGGTTGGACTAGAAGACCTCCAAGGTCTCTTCCAACTTTGTTATTCTATAATTCTGTTATGGGTGCTGTAGTCCTATATACTTGGGCTGACAAGTGGGGAAAAGCTGGAATAAGGTCTTGGAGACTGGATTGATTAGAACAAAATTTTCAGATTCTCTGAGAAAGGAGGCTATGATGGGAACTGAAGCATGTATTGCTGGCTCTCCTCATTATATCTGCTTTTCCCAACACATTTTCCCCCAACCAGCGGTTTTCCAGATGTAGATATTAAATTTCTTTTTCTATGATGGTTTGAGAGCAGGTTGGACAAGATTTCCCCCATCAATCATATACCTCCCCACAATATTCACACATTTCTCACCTTCTTCCTCTCTATGGTGCTTTTTGGCTTTTTCATGGGCCTCATGTTTGTGATGCTTTTGTCTGTGTCGTTCATGCCTATTCTCATCTTTCTCCTTAGAGTCTCCTTCATCAGACTCTTCTTCTTTATCATCATATTTTCGATGGTGATGATGGCTACTTCGTTGATGCGATTTGTGAGCTGTATATTCATCATCCTCATCTTCACTACTATCATTGTTTTCTTCTTCTTCTTCTTCTTCTTCTTCTTCTTCTTCTTCTTCTTCTTCTTCTTCTTCTTCTTCTTCTTCATGATGGTGATGCTTATCGTCATCGTCAGCATGCTTTTGGTGATGCTGTTGATGATGACGAACATCATTGTCATCATCGTCATCATCATCATCATCATCATCATCGCCATGATCTCCATGATGTCTATGATGGTGGTGTTCGTGTTCATTATCATTATTGTCATCACTGCCATCATCTTTATGGTGTTGGTGGTGGTCATGATGGTCATAATGTGATTGACTGTCATCATCATCTTTATCATCATTATCACCATCATCATCATCATGCCTTTGATGATGGTGTTCATCATCATCTTCATCATCATCGTCGTCTTCTTGATGCTGATGGTCTCCATGATGGTGCCTCTCTTTGTCACTGTGGCGATGGTGGTCTTCATGGTAATGGTCATCATCATCATCATCTTGGTGATGATTTCCACGATGTTCATCTTGATGATGCTTGTCATGGATGTCATCATCATCATCATCATCATTACTATCATCATGGTGGTGATGGTCAATGTGATGATCAGCACTATGATAATGATGATGTTCTTCTTCATTGTCATCATCTTCATGTTGAGAATGATGATTTCCTTGGTAATGTCCAGCATCCTTATCCTGAGCAGCATGATGGTGAGCATGGCCACCATCATCACCATCATCTTCTGTATGTTGAAAATGGTGTGCATCATGGTGATGCTCTTTGGGATGATGATGTTCATTTCCATGGTATTCTACATCGCTGTGGTGATGGTGTTGTTGACCCTGTGTTCTAGGAAGCTGGAATGAACAGAGGAGGACCAGAAGAAGGCCAAGCATACAGACTTTCCAAGAAGCCATGGTAAGAGCCCTGCTGCTTGCACCCAGAATTCTTAGTGGAGATCCCGAAGACAGGCAATCAGGAAAAGCAGACAGTGCACAAGGAGAATTCAGGGGTAGAATACTGTTTCCAGTTATGGCTTATTTGAGTGACGTTTGCAGCTGGCCTAGATTAGCCCTTCAGCTCACAGCCAATGGTTGCCTGGCCCAGCCTCTGGGATAGATGAGAAAATCAAGCCATGGGCTTCCTGCCATGCCCTTATATGACAACACTGGGCTGGAATGAGTTGGGAAGCAACATTAGGGAACTAAACTCTTTGCCATACCGCCATGCTATTATTAGCTGTTCAGAGCAACTGCACATTAGTCCCACAAAGTAGAAGCCAGTTTTAATGCAATGAGAAATATGAGCTACAGCTCCTAGGTGGGTATCAGTCTGAGAAGTGTGTAATCTAGCAGAATCCTGGTTTCTTTGATTGTCTGGGATTAGAAGAAGGGAATCTGTCCTTGAAAGGAGAAAAGGACCTTGTGGATTTAGAGCCCATAGTGGGATTTCATTAAACCAAACAGTCTAAAAATTGGACTGGAGAAGATGATAAAAGAATAGAAATAACAAGTAGCTTGTTGTAACTGCTATTGTGTATATGTGTAATTATTTTCATTGAAATGCTGGAACATGACAATTTTAGTTAAGCTTGCACTAAAATAAAACAATATAAATACATTGTCAACATTTCCTTCTTTGACTCACTGGTGTTGGATGAAATGCAATGCTGGACAGACTGAAAGGCCCATTTGTGAGTATCAAAATAGTGAAGTTCATGAATAAGGAAAAGACTTGAGTATGGCGTAAAAAGATTTGGAGGGTGAGGTTGAAGGGAATTATGTGGTCAGAAGTTAAAGAGATGGTCCAGGGTATTTAAAGAGGGAGAGAGTGACCTGGAAGGGACACACATTCTCAGCAGTCTCAGGAATGTGCTGATGGGTCCTGGGAGCTGAAACTGAATCCAAAGTGCCGGCTGAGATCTATAAATACCTGTGCTGCTCTACCACACTCCTACTGATCCTGGTGTTCTGTTCTCTGTATGACACTGGAAGAAGGATCCATAACAGGTTATGTCGAGCCAATCAGACTCTTGAACACCACCAGACTCTAGGAGAGATTTAAATGTAATGTCTTTTAGGCTTAGGCATGGGGGGAAACTACTCAGGTGTAGATGCTATACCTAAATATCAACACAAACCAAAATTCATGCAACAGGACCTGATGAACGGTCTGCTCTTTTCCACAATCTGCTACTCTTCAGATGTCTTTGGAACATTGCTCCCACATTATCCCAAAGATGCTTTTTCAAAAAGCAACTGGTCTTTGTTTTTCCTTGAAGATGTTTTACTTCTCATTCAAGAAGTTCTTTATTTCTGACTGAAAGATGAGGAGTGAAACGTCTTCAAGAAAAAACAAAGTCCAGTTGCCTTTGAAAAAGCATCATTGGGGCAACTATGACATAGGTGACTGAGAATCTCCAAAGATACTCCCCCATTATTTAGATAAATGGGTTCCCACCATATACAGAAGATACCCAGATTAGAGAAGACTGATTTGTGAAGGATCTGCTTCTCCTTTCCTTTTGCTGTTTTCCTTTTTGCTCAGGTTTCTGAACTTTCCTGTCTGTGCTTGCTTCATCAGAGAATCCTATTTCTTTGGCATCTTGTGAGACCCTGTCTTAACTCCTATTCTACTAAAAATAGGAATTTCTTAATCCTTGGGAACCTAGATCAGGCCCACCTAATAAGCAGCTGCTCAGGCTAAAATTCAATATAAGAGACAATCAAAAAGATCCAAACACGCTTCACAACCAGTCAACACCCAGATGAGCAGAGATTAACACAAATATGAACATTAGACCAATAATCAAGAAGTAAACAATATCCCAATCAAGGAACTCTCAACAAGACAAATAAACTAACAATAAATGACAGCTTAACCAAGGAACCACAAGTATACTCCCACCTACAGTGATAGGGCAGGTCACTAGTATATAAAAATAAGAGCAAACCCCACTCCCTCCTAGCACTGATGATGTTGCCTTGTTTGGTAATGAAATATCTGCAAGAAAATCACCAAGCTCATTGAACATCAAGGATTATTTTTTTTTTTTTTGTTTACATTTATACCCCGCCCTTCTCCGAAGACTCAGGGCGGCTTACAATGTATAGGGCAATAGTCTCATTCTATTTGTATATATTTACAAAGTCAACTTATTGCCCCCCCAACAATCTGGGTCCTCATTTTACCTACCTTATAAAGGATGGAAGGCTGAGTCAACCTTGGGCCGGGCTCGAACCTGCAGTAATTGCAGGCTTTGTGTTCTTAATAACAGGCCTTACCAGGCAGAGCTAAACCGGCCCTTGTCAAGTCCTGGAATTTAAGATCTCTTTGAAGGTACAAAAGGGAAAGCACTAACTGCCAACAGGTCCCACTCTGCAAATATCTAAGGATCCCTGATTCCGAATAATTCTAGCTACAATTTGTAGTTTATGTGCCAATGGTCTGTGTTCTTAGTTAGCTCTGGCATCTCTGCTAATCACATGCAAAGCAGGATGTTTAGGGGTAAGTTTGCAAGGATTCCTGAACCAAGGTATGAATGAGAGACAGGAAAGGATCAAACTTTTAATTCAAATCAATGTTCTTCATCAAAATGGAAATGAAGCAACAAATCCCTTTTCAAATGGTGTTTTTCAAATGGTGAATTTTATTATTAATTAAAATGCATATTTTCCCCCACAACAAACAATACACAGTCTTTCAAAGTGGGACTGCTGAGTGCCGTTAAATACAAGAATTAAAATAAATGAGTTGCCCCTGTACCAAAAGAGGAAAATCCTAAGAACAGGATTTTTAATGGCCTGGGATACATTTGGCCTTTAGATCAGGGGTGTCAAACTTGCGTCGTCATGGAGTTGTTATGTGACATATCACGACTTTCCCCCCCTTCGCTAAACCAGGCATGGGCGTGGCCAGCATGTGATGCATCTGGCCTGTGGGCTGTGAGTTTAACACCCTGTTTTAGATTGTACACTGGAAAGTGTGCTAAAACCTTACCAGACCTGGACAAAAGTGAAATTTGATTTAATCAACACGATCATTCCCCGTGTGTTAGCCCTGCAAGTTAGTTCAGACAAGAAGTACAACCAGAAGTAATAGTTCTATCTTTATTGTAAAATTAACTGAATTTTGCAAAATTGAAAGAATTTCTCCCCTTCTCTCATTTTACTCTCCAGAAAACTAGAGAAGATACTTTCTAAGCTAGAGAGGGACAACAGTCATTGGTTTCATTTGAGATGATGAGGAATCTTCATACACATGGGAGGTTGAATAACTGGCCCGGTGGTGCAGCTGGAACAATCTGGAGTGAACACACTTAAAACAGTAGAGATAGTAATAGATTTTAGGAGGTATCCTCCTATTCTACCACCTCTTACAATATTAGACAACACAGTATCAACGACAGAATCTTCAACAATATACAATTTTCTGAGTTCTATAATCTCCCAGGACTTGAAATGGACACCTAACTCCACTCCATTTCCCGCAACTTTTCTGAAACATTTTGCACACCCTCCCTTCTTCAGTGGACTGAGAAAGCTCCTACACACTGGTTGTCTATTCTACAGCTTTCCCTGTAGTCTCCCAGGGTCATGCCATACCATATATTGAATCATTTCTCCCTTTTACCATGTTTTAAAGTATGAAAAGTATTCTTTTACAGGAAAAATATTTTAAAATCAAGTTAACTCTATTTCTACACTGTCTTTAATTTTCCCTTAATCATTAATAAAGTTCACAATTGATAAGACTGGAAACAATGTTGCAAGCAAAGATAAATACCAATAAAGGAAAATATTGTAGTTTAGGCTGAAATGAAGGCTGATAAGCACTGATGCTGTTATCAAATTTGGGTAATGAAATGTCCCAAAGAAAACAACCAAGTTCAGAGAGCACCAAGGACCACTCAAAAGGTAAATACATTGTTGCAAAAGATTGCTGAGTCCTTAAAAATTGACAGCAGAGCTAATACTGATTGGATCAAGTAAAAGTATTAGAGAAAATCCTTTACATAAACTTTCTTGAACTCACAAATGAGTTACCCCACCTTAATCCACACACCAAAGAAAAATATCTGTGTTATGTATTCATGTTTGTACCTTTAAATATTTGAGCGGGAAATCAGCACGTTGCTGATTGGACGAAGCCTCCAGTAGAACTGTATAAAAGGAGATGTTTTTCCCCCAGCCTGTTGCTGGGTTCACCCTATATTAAAGAGCTGTTGTCACTACCCTGGTCTCCAGCCTCGTTACTTCCCGAACCTAACATTGGCGACGAAGGTGGGATATCGAGGCTAAGGAGAACCAGAACCGAGCTGAAGCACGATAGACCCGAACCCAGCAAACTCAGGGCAGAAAAGCGGAGATGGCCAGTTACACTCCGCCCGCACCGTTTGACCCGGCTAAGGAGAAATGGGGAACGTATATGACCCGTTTCGAAAGCTTTCTAGAAGCCAACGAACTGCAAGGAGTTCCAGATAACCGAAAAAGGGCTTATTTCTTAAGCCACTGTGGTCCGGAGGTCATTGATATCGCGGAAGCCCTGGCAGAGCCAACGCCGTTGCAGTCGGTGTCATGGCCAACTCTACAGACTTTACTAAAAAACCAACGCCGTCCTACGTGCGGCGGTTTGAATTCGGAGAGCGAAGGCAGATGGAGGGCGAAACCATCGGTGACTACATGGCCGCCCTAAGAAAAGCGTCCAAGGACTGCGGATACGCGACCTAGACGAGGTGCTCCTCGAGCAACTCATCCGAGGGGTCAAAGACATCCGCTTATGGCGACGGCTGCTAGCAAAGAGCAACCTAACGCTGGCCAACGCTCTGGACGAAGCCAGAGCACATGAAATGTCCACCCAAGCGGCGGAGACACTGCAGAAGCCTGTCCCACCAAAGGCGGCGAAGGCAACCCGGTGCACCAGGAGGAGGTTCAGACCGAATCCGACGGTGAAGATGAGGAAGGGTCTGCCGCACCGAGAACGCGACAAAGGGGACCGAGACGAATGCGGAAGCTGCGGGGTCAACACCAGCGCCAACGCTGCAAGTTTAAGGACGCGACATGTCGGCGGTGTGGGAAGAAAGGGCACCTAGCTCAAGTTTGTCGAGCGCCCAACCTTCCGCCGAAAATTCAAATTGGCCAATCAGAGCGCTGAATCGGCAAGGCGACCCGCGATTGGTTCAAACAAAAAGGCGCGATTCCAACCAAACAACTGTGGTCATAGGCGCGCACCCAAAGTGGAGAAGAAGATCTTCACCAAGCCAAAAATAGAGGGAGTACGGTGCCGGCTTGAAGTAGACACGGGATCAGCGATCACCATCATGTCCTGGGACACTTTGGCGAAGTCGCTGCCGTCCGTCAAGCGCCACCTGCAAGCACAACGGCCACGAGTCCACGACTACCAGGGGAATCGCATCCTGTTCGAGGGACCACCTCCGTCCGAGTCGAGTACGGTCCACACAAGAAGACCCTGCCCATCACGATCGTCGAAGGAACTCTGCCCAGTCTGTTGGGACTAGACTGGTTTCGTGCCCTGGGCATGGGAGTGACTGGCATCTACAGAAGTGACTGTAACCTGAAAGACATTCTCTTTAACGAGTTCAAGATGTCTTCAAGGACTGCCTGGGCAAGTACAAGGGGACCCCTATTTCCTTCAACTTAGACCCCAGGTAGCCCCATTAGGTTTAAGGCGAGGAGAGTCCCTTTTCCCCTAAAACCAAAAATCGATAAGGAGCTGGACAAGCTCATAAATCAGGGGATTTTGGTGCCAGTCGATCACGCAAAGTGGGAGACGCCAATCGTCACCCCCATCAAACCGGACGGGTCAATTAGAATTTGCGCTGACTACAAGGCGACGCTTAACAAAGCCTTACAGAAAAGCGCTTACCGGTTCCGTGGTGCAACACTTATTGCACTCTTTGGGGCAAGGGCAAGTCTTTGCAAAGTTAGACTTGGCCCAAGCCTACCAACAACTGCCCAGACGCCCGCACAGCCAAGCCCAAACGATTGTAACGCACAGGGGGCCTTCAAGTGCACCCGATTGCAATTTGGGGTCAGTGTGGCACCAGGGCTGTTCCAAAACCTAATGGAACGACTACTGCAGGGCTCCCAGGGGTAGTCCCCTACTTCGATGATGTCCTAATTTCAGGGGAAAACATGGAGGAATTGGGGGAGCGGTTAAGAAAGGTTTTGGGCATTTTCCGGACAGCCGGATTAAAAGTCAAGGCAAACAAATGCCAGATAGGGGTTGAATCCGTCGATTTCTTGGGCTACCGGATAGACAAGAAAGGAATTCACCCCACTGAGAGCAAGGTTAAGGCAATTAGGAAGGCTCCAGCGCCCAAAAACAAAGCAGAGCTGCAGGCATTCCTGGGATTGGTGAATTTTACGCGGTCTTTTAAAGAACAAAGCAACTGCTATGGAACCGCTGCATAGGCTCTTAGGGAAAAATACTGTTTGGTCTTGGGGAAAGTCGGAAAATAGGGCTTTTGAAGCAGTAAAGAACCTGCTCTCAAGTGATAGCCTGCTCATCCAATATCACAACTCATTACCCCTAGTGCTGGTTTGCGATGCCTCCCCTTATGGGGTGGGGGCTGTACTCAGCCATAGACTTCCAAACGGCACAGAAGCCCCTATAGCTTTTTACTCTAGGACGATGTCCTCCCAGAGAGGAACTACAGCCAATTAGATAAAGAAGCACTAGCCATTGTGTCAGGGGTTAAAAAATTCCACGAATATGTCTTTGGGCGGAATTTTGAAATCGTGACTGACCACAGACCGCTACTAGGGATACTGGCTGGCGACCGCCCAACGCCTGTGGCACTTTCGCCACGACTGACCCGATGGACTATATTCTTAGCCGCTTATTCGTACAAGCTGCAGCATCGACCAGGAAAAGAAGTGGGGCATGCAGACGCGTTAAGCAGATGCCCACTACCAGGGGCAACCGAAGACCCCACTCCGGGGACGCCCATTCTACTTATTGACTCTTTGGACTCTGGCCCAGTCACATCTAAGGAAGTGGCTCGGGCATCATACCGGGACATTGTGTTAAGGACTGTACTCGGTTGGGTACAGAGAGGGTGGCCCGCTGCGCCGGGCGAACGGTTCAAAGAATTTGTTAAAAACGTGATGAGCTCTCGGCTCAAGGGGTGCCTGTTATGGGGTGATCGTGTAATAATTCCTGATAAATTAAGGGAAAGGTATTGGACCTCCTCCACGAGGTCACCCAGGGATCGTAAGGATGAAGGGTTAGCTAGAAGCTATGTGTGGTGGCCACTCATGGACGCAGAGATTGCTGAGAGGGTAGGGAAATGCCAGGCTTGCCAAGAGTCCAGACCTCTACCCCCAACGGCCCCAGTCAGGGAATGGGAAAAGCCCCAAGGGCCCTGGTCAAGAATCCACATTGATTTTGCTGGCCCCTTCCACGGCCAAACGTTCCTAGTGGTTGTTGATGCATTCTCTAAATGGTTGGAGATCATACTCATGAAATCCACTACGGCCGAAGCAGTAATCGCAGCCCTGCGCCACCTATTTGCAACTCACGGGTTGCCGGACACTCTGGTGTCCGACAATGGGCCTCAATTCACGGCAGCCCAGTTTGAAGAATACCTGGCAGAGGAGGGCATCCGACATGCCCTCTCTGCGCCTTTCCACCCTGCGTCGAATGGCCTTGCAGAGCGTTCCGTCCGGGCGCTAAGGAGGCATTGTCCAGGCTCAAGCCAGGTGACTGGCAAACAAAGATAGACTTTTTCTTAGCCGTTCAGCACAGAACCCCAAGCACGGCCACCGGGAAAAGCCCAGCCGAATTACTAATGGGACGGAAACTCCGATGCCCACTTGACCGTTTGAATCCCCATTACACACCAGAGGGTTACAAGGGGGAACTAGAAAAGACAAGGGAAATGAGCATAGGCGACCGGGTGTGGGCCCGAAACTATGGGGATGGCCCTAGTTGGTTCGCAGGACAAATAATAAAGATAACCGCCCAAAATCGTACGTGGTAGAGCTACCAGACAACCGAGTGTGGAGGCGCCACATAGATCAGATAAGGAAACGAATAACTGATCAAACCGAACCAAATGAAACAGATCATGACCAATACCAATTTGAATTCACAGCTGAAAATGACCCGGGGGAGGCGCAAGACTTAGCTGAGGTCCCAGAGTTCCAGCGACGCCATCAGGTTCCCGAGGGAAACAGCAGGGACAGTTTCAAAAATAATCCAAGGCCGGATGGCCAAGAAAAAGAGTCGGCCAATAATCCGGAGCCCGTTGGCTCAGAGAAAGAGCTGGGAGGAGAAAACAGCCCCTCCGACCAGCTCAAAACACCACCCAGAACTGAACCGCGCAGGTCAGAAAGAACTAGGAGACGCCCAGGTTATTTGCGTGACTACGTCGAAAAATAACATGTAAATAAATATGTAAATAGAGGCAAAGTGTTTTCTGGGAGGGGAGGAGTGTTATGTATTCATGTTTGTACCTTTAAATATTTGAGCGGGAAATCAGCACGTTGCTGATTGGACGAAGCCTCCAGTAGAACTGTATAAAAGGAGAGGTTTTTCCCCCAGCCTGTTGCTGGGTTCACCCTATATTAAAGAGCTGTTGTCACTACCCTGGTCTCCAGCCTCGTTACTTCCCGAACCTAACAATCTGTAAGCACAAGAAAAGTTAATTAAATTTTTTACTCACCAAAGTTACATGTTCACCAATTTAAATATCATGTAAGACACATACACACCAGTGGTGGTATTCAGCAGGTTCTATCTGATTCGGGCAAACTGTAGCGGTGGCTGCGGGAGGCTCCACCCACCTGCCTGACATCATCACATCCCATTTTTGACACTCTGTGCATGCACAAAAGGTCCTGTGCATGTGCAGAGGTAGCACCTCTGCTCAAATTTGCAAACCGGTAGCGAAGGTAAGTGAATATCACCCCAATACACACTCATTTACTATGCCTCCATAAAGATCACCTTGCCCATAAATATTTTTAGCCTCTGTACCCCCATTTGTAGCCAGCTTTCAAGGGCAGATTCCTTTCTCTTGAAATAAACTACCTTCTGTCCACGTAGAGTGTTTAGCATTCTTCTTGTGAAACTTCAGCTCGGAGTTTCTCTTGACAACATTGTCAAGACAAAAGGTTAAAATGTGCCTGCAAATCTTATCCCAAAGAATTTCATGAATTGCAGTTGTGCCTTATTTCTTTGGAAGATGAGAATTCTTCAAATGAGAATTTGCAACAGAAGGCAGTGGCCACTTGAAGTAACCCGCAGTATCAGGTAGCAGTGGCAAGCAGAAGGTATGCTTGGAAGTATTGCTTTTGTCCACCTTTCTTGTCTTCTTAAGCCATAATCATTTCCTGTGAGGTCATTAAAGTTTATCAGTGCCATAAGGATAAAGGAAATGCTCGGGGCTAAGTGGAAGCTGTACCATTTATGCTTAATTTGAAATAGATCCTATCAAGACCAATTAGATTGGCTTCTAACTAGAGAAGTACAGAACTGTGTTGAAAGTCTTCTTTTGAAGAGATGGGCATCTCCAAGCATTCTTGGCAATAGAACAAAATGCTTTTTTTGTAGTCTGACAGATACCCCTGATTTAAAGGTAGACTCACACTGCCTGCCTGAAATAAAACAAAACCTCAGGAATGCTTCAAGGCAAATTTTTCCCAGTGTTGCCAATCAAAATACACTGAGGAGCTATGCTTTAACAATAATAAGAAATAAAATGGAATAATTATTCGGAAAATGGGGAAGGATACAAATGAAAGATGATCATGCCTTATCTCACTAGCCTAGTGTTTCTCAGACTCAGCAAGATTTATGATGTGCAGAGTTAACTCCCATAATGGATGGCTGGGAATTCTGAGAGTTGGAGTCCACATATCTTATACCTGCTGAGTCTGAGAAACACTGCTCTGGCCTTTCCTGGTCATAATATTTCAGGAGCAGAGCATAGTGATTATCCAGTAATAATCAATAACATAACTTTCAGTGCTGCCATATTGCAAAAATATTAATCCATAAAGTTTGGTGAGGAAAAGAAAAATATGCAGATGATTTATCAGACTGATTAAAAACAGTTTTAAGAGAAGAATTGCTCAGAGTGGCAGATGTTATTTGAGAAGCACCAAACAACCTGTACATTTCTATTTTCCAATGGTAAAAAGTGGTAAGGTTAAAAAAAACAAAAAAATGGCTAGCAGCTCTATTACCTGATATTCTGAGGCAGGAAACTTGTAAATACTGTAGTTTTATCTTAAGCACAAAAATTAAAAAATTAAAAAATAAAATAAAATAGGCAAGTACAAATCTTAAGGAAGAAAAAAATCTGGAAAATTCTGACTTTACCCATGGCTTTTCTGCATCATATCTCCCTCAAAATAGGTTTATCAAATGGTGGCACACTTATTACTAGAGGAACGAGGATTGGAATCTCTTATAACTCTTTGCTGCCACCTAGTAATCACTGGATTCTTACAACCCACATAGTCTCTTAATTATAAATTCACGTACATATACAGGTAGCACTTGCTTAATGACTTCACTAAAATCATTTGATGTTATGACCAGGCTTAAAAAATAACTTTAAGATTGGTCCTTGCATTTATGATCATTGCAAGAGCACTGCAGTCATGTGATTGAGATTTAGGCGTTTCACAATGGAAGGACATTTACAACAGTGTACAAAGTTAGCACCCACCCCTCTCCTAGGAGAATGAAATATTTTGGGAAATATTAAAAATAGCCAGAATATTATATTTCCCTGGATGATAAAAGAAGAAGCATGCTTTAAAGATAGAAAGCAGCTCCCTGCCCCCAGCAGATATTTGGTGCCCATTAAGAAAGACTGGGCCAGCCTATCTACAAAACAAAAGATCTCCAGCTCCAGGATGATGGGATTAAGACATGACTCTCAGGACATAATAGGATTAACCCATCTAGCAGCAAAAGTCAGCACAAGGCACAATCTCCTAAAGATATTGCACCAGCAGTCCAAACTTCAACCAATCTTAACTCAGACAAACATGATCCCTACAGGGCCCCATGGGAGTCTGACAACAGCCAATAGATTACATCTACAGGAACAGGAAGCTGAAGTGCAAAGCCGAAGAGAAAGTATAAAAGCCCTCCCATTCTCAACTCCATGTTTTCAGCTGCACCAGAACCACAAAGATATGCTTGTGTTCATCAATAAATGGACCCTCTTTCCAATCAGCCTCCAGCCTCTATTTTGTCTTTAGTGCCTTTCTTCTGGCTTGGAACTGAACCAGCTGGATATTTCTTCCAACAACTGCTACAATATCCTGCAATTCACAAAAATAACAAATGGAAGAAAATGAAATTGACATATGGTCAGTTTCTATTGTCTGTGATATTTTATTGTCCAGTCAATGGCATCCCTTCCCCCTTGAACATACACCAAATCCCCCTGTCACATGCCCAAATTCATACAACAACCTGCAGTGCTAAAGCAGAGGTGGTATTCAGCAGGTTCTGACCAGTTCTGGAGAACCAGAAATGGAAATTTTGAGTAGTTCAGAGAACTGGTAAATACCACTTCTGGCTGGCCCCGTCCTCATCTATTCTCTGCTGAGTTCCAGATGATCAGAAGGGAATGGGTATTTTGCAGTAACCTTCCCCTGGAGTGGGGAGGGAATGGAGACTTTACAGTATCCTTCCCCTGCCACACCCACCAAGCCACGCACACCATCCCACACCATGCCCACAGAACTGGTAGTAAAAAAATTTGAATCCCACCACTGTAAAGCTTAAAACACTCCAATGGAATTGCAGTTAATCATTTTAACTGAATTTCTCCAGGGAAATAAATCTCCCTGCAGGCAGAAAAATAGCATATAAATGCTATTAAAATATATTTTCCCCACTTCTCTTAAAAGTTTTAATATAGGAGAGTATTTAAAAATATGATTCTCCCGTACAAAATTCTCACCACATTCTGCTGAATGTATAGGCTCAGTATTATGTTTCTGGCTGCAGCAGTTATGGTCCAAGGACAAAACTACGCAATACATCAAATATTGATTATGCCACTGTTTATTTTTTAAACTATACTAGGACTACCAACTTATTGTTTGGATGGTACAAATACATACAGCTGCCCAACTATTTTATTTGAATTACATCCTGTCTTTTTCCCAGGAACTAAAAATGAATTACATTTCTTTTCCTCTTATTTTCCTCCATAACAACAACCCAGCTGAATAATGAGGAGAGAGGGAGGAAGCGACAGGGGGGTGGGGGGAGAAAGAGAGAGGGATGGAGGGATAGGGAGTGGGTGAGAGAGGCAGAGACAGAGACAGAGAGAGTGGGGAAGGAGAGTCTCACCTAAAGTCACCAAATTATTGTCCATGGCCAAGGGCAGACTAGAACCTACTTCTCTCTGCTGTGTGAGGTCCAGCACTTCAATCGCAGTTCAGTTTTGTCTTTGGGCAATAGAAAAAAAGAGGCTGAAAAATTTCCCCAACCATCCCTGTTGAATAGCTGCTTGAAAAATGGGCAATTTCTCCGTTTTGAGCCCCTCTCCTTCCTCCCAGTCACATGATGCTGAGCTGCATGTATTCAGCCCTAACCCATGTCTTCCAGGTGATCCATTCAAACAAATGGCCACTCTTGGTTCAATATATGTAAGATGCTGTCACTTAAAAATTAGCTAGATCTTGACTGGTAATCAATCTATACTTCACAATTGGGAGTTGGAAAGGAAAAGGCTCTTGGGTGACTGCAAATGGGCTATTAAAAAATCTCTGGCATAACAAATGGATGGACATCACAGAATCTACATGGGTCTGACAGATAATAACGTATTTTACATAGAGATTATGAGAGAAATGATGATAATGGGCCATCTGGTATGTTTAATCCAAAAAGACTTCCAAACCAAATGCATGAAGCATTAGGGTCTCAGCTAACAGCCTCCAGAGTTCAGAGCCATGTTGGTGCAGTTCAGTTTGGCAAATATACTATCAACTTTCTCTCGACAAATAAAGGGTGATGATTATATGTGCAACTGGGCAATCCATCCGTGACCCCTTAGGTCATCCTTTCGGAGATATTTCCTTGTCAGATTCTTTATTACCTTGTCATGGTCTGATCATTCGCTCCTTCGGCTGGACTTTCAAACCGCCAACCCACATCGCAAGGAGACGGAACCGACTCGTTGGTTCTGTCCCAGGCGCCTGATGGACCCGGAGAGGTTTCTGACGGAGCTTGGGTCATTTCCTGAGGACCTGGCTCACGGCTCGGCTGATGAACTTGTCGCTGCCTGGGAAAGGGCGGCGGCGGGGGCCTTGAACCGCTTCGTGCCTTTGTGGCCTCTGACCCGGTGCCGATCTCGACCAGCTCCTTGGTATTCTGAGGAGCTGAGAGAGATGAAGCGCCGGAAAAGACGCCTAGAGAGTGGTTGGAGGACCAGCTGTTCTGAATCTGATCGAACACTAGTAAGGTCTCATATTCAGACCTACCTAGTGGCGATAAGAGCGGCGAAACGTGAGTATTTTTCCGCTCTTATCGCATCGGCAGATAATTGCCCAGCCGCCCTGTTTTGGGTGACCCACTCCCTTCTTACCCAGGGAGCTAGGGAGGACCCCTTGCAGGGACGTGCAGAGGATTTTGGACAATATCTGCACGATAAAGTTGCTCAGATCCGAGATGGGTGGGACTCAGATTGGGTAGATTTGGGTGGGATGACGGATCTTGAAGATGTCATCTGGGAAGAGTTTGATACTGTGGCTCCCGAGGACATGGACAGGATACTGAGGAGGCTGAATGCAACCACATGTTTATTGGACCCGTGTCCCTCCTGGTTGGTACTGGCCACACAGGAGGTTACACGATGCTGGCTTCAGGGAATAGTTAACGCTTATTTATTTATTTATTTATTTATTTATTTATTTATTTATTTATTTAATTAATTAATTAATTAATTAATTAATTAATTAGATTTTTATACCGCCCTTCTCCCGAAGGACTCAGGGCGGTTTACAGCCAGATAAAACAAAGCAACAATATAAATACAAGATAAAATACTGTTTAAAAAACTTATTCAATTTGGCCCAGATTAAGATAAATTTAAAACAATAAAACCCATTAAAATTAAAACTATATAAAAATCTAAAATCCTATGCCAGTCCTGCGCGAATGAACAAATATGTTTTCAGCTCGCGGCGAAAGATTCGAAGGTCAGGAAGTTGGCAAAGTCCTGTGGGAAGTTCATTCCAACACTTCTTTGAGGGAGGCTGTCTTCCCTACCGCCTTGAAAGAGGCGGTGGTGAGACCCCTCCTCAAGAAGCCCTCCCTGGATCCAGTTGTTTTAGCGAACTATCTTCCAGTCTCCAACCTTCGTTTTGTGGCGAAGGTTGTCAAGAGTGTGGTGGCGCATCAGCTCCCTCAGTATCTGGACCCGTTCCAGTCTGGTTTCCGGCCTGGGTACAGCACAGAGACGGCATTGGTCGCGTTGGTAGATGATCTTTGGAGGGCCCGGGACAGCGGTTGTTCCTCTGCCCTGGTCCTACTAGATCTCTCAGCAGCTTTTGATACCATCGACCATGGTATCTTGCTGCGACGATTGGAGGGGTTAGGAGTGGGGGGCACCATTTTTCGGTGGTTCTCCTCCTTCTTTTCTGACCAGTCGCAGACGGTGTTGGCAGGGAGGCAGAGATCGGTCGCGAGGTGCCGGTTCTCTCGCCTCTCCTGTTCAACATCTATATGAAGCCGCTGGGTGAGATCATCCATGGTTTTGGGGTGCGGTGTCATCTGTACGCTGATGATACACAGCTGTACATTTCCACCCCAACCACCCCAACGAAGCCGTTGAAGTGATGTCTCGGTGTCTGGAAGCCGTGCGGGTCTGGATGGGGAAAAACAGGCTCCGACTCAACCCCTCCAAGACCGAGTGGCTGTGGATGCCGGTATCCCGGTACAGTCAGCTGATTCCATCGCTGACTGTAGGGGGCGAGTCATTGGTCCCCATGGAGAAGGTCCGCAATCTGGACATCCTTCTGGATGCATGGCTGTTGTTAGAAGATCACTTGATGGCCGTCACCAGAGGAGCTTTTTATCAGGTTCGCCTGATACGCCAGTTGCAACTCTTCTTAGACCGGGATTCCCTATGCACAGTCACTCACGCCCTCATCACTTCCCGCCTAGACTACTGCAACACTCTCTACATGGGGCTCCCCTTGAAGAGCACCCGGAGGCTCCAACTGGTTCAGAATGCGGCCGCGCGGGTGATAGAGGGAGCAACTCGTGGCTCCCATATAACACCTCTCCTGCGCAGGCTGCACTGGCTTCCGGTGGTCTTCTGCGTGCAATTCAAGGTGTTGGTTACCACCTTTAAAGCGCTCTATGGCACAGGACCGGGTTATTTACAGGACCGCCTGGTGCTACTGGTGGCCTCCCATCGACCAGTGCGCTCCCATAGGGAGGGTCTCCTCAGGGTGCCGTCGGCCAGACAATGTCGGCTGGCGACCCCCAGGGGGAGGGCCTTCTCTGTGGGGGCTCCAGCCCTCTGGAACGAGCTACCTCCAGGGATACGCCAACTCCCTTACCTCCGGACCTTCTGACGCGAGTTGAAGACATTTTTGTTCCATCGCGCAGGACTGGCCTAATAATAGTTTTTAATGGGGTTTTTTATTGGATTTTTACAGTTCTTAGCCAAATTTGAATTAGTCTTTTAAATTTGTTTTTAATTTTTGTATCTGTTGTTTTACTCTGGCTGTAAACCGCCCTGAGTCCTCCGGGAGAAGGGCAGTATAGAAATTAGAATAATAAATAAATAAATAAATAAATAACCTCCAACTGGAAAGCCTTCACTAGAAAGACTGCGATATATTCAGGAACGTATCTGCCTTGGAAATAGCAGGTGTACTACAGTCAAACATCAGCATAGGATATGGTGTATTATACGTTGTATTATATCATGAACTATTTTATGATAATATTGGTGCCATAATTTTTTTATTTGTCAAATTTTAATCCCACAGGAATCACGGGTCCCATATTTCAGCTGCATTCTGTTAGTCCATTGGAAATACTTTGGTTCAAAAGGTTTTGCCCTGTGGTACATTGTTTCACCCAGTTAATGGTTACAGGAACCCGAGTTTTACTAGTACATAGATTAGACCAGCAGTCATCAACTGGTGGTCCTTGGACCACTGGTGATCTATGAGAAAATTTTGGTGGTGCGCAGCAAATTATTTGCATTTTTTATATTGCACTAAATCAGGGGTCCTTAAACTACGGCCCCTGGGACAGATACAATGAATGTTTATGTTGCTTCAGAGAGTCTCCCCCTCAGGAGTCTTTTTGTGTGGGTCAGAGGGGAACAGAAATTCCAACTTGGGGTCTGCTTTGGCCTCCTGATGCAGGGCTTTGGGCAAAGGCTGGAAGGAAGTGCCACTGGTCGCAAAGAGCCAGAGGACCTTGTTCCAGTGGGACTGCATCATGGCCTGGAACTGGCTGACCATCTCAGCTCACTGAGCCTCCAGGTATCTCTACCTGGCCTTGTATTCCCGTAGGTCTTCCCTCTGTTTGCAAAGCCTATGCTCGTAGTTCTCAGCGAGATGCTTCTACTGAGCCTCCTTCTCGGTCAGATCCAATTTGAACTGTTTTGCCAACTCTTTCTCATGGTGGCTGCTTAGCTCCAACAACTGTTTTCTGTTGGGGCCCTAAGGAGCCCAGGTGGGGAGGTGAGGAGTGGCTGGAAGGGGAGGTGTGAGTAGAGGCTGTCGAGACACCCCTCAATGTGAGTGACATCAAGTTGGCCATGCCCATGCAGCAGAGGTGGGTTTCAGCAGGTTCTGACCAGTTCTTGAGAACCGGTAATGGAAATTTTGAGTAGTTCAGAGAACCGGTAATAAAAATTCTGACTGGCCCCACCCCCATCTATTCTCTGCCCCCCAAAGTCTCAGCTAATTGGAAGGAAATAGGGATTTTGCAGTATCCTTCCCCTGACATGCCCACCAAGCCACACCCACCAAGCCATATCACGCCCACTAAGCCACACCCACAGAACTGGTAGTAAAAAAATTTGACACCCACCACTGCCACCCAGCCACATGACCACCTAGCCACGCCCACACAGCCAGTCATTAGGTAGATCATATTAGTGGTCCCTGAGTTCTGAAAGGTTGGAGACCCCTAGATTAGACAACCCATGCCTGTTGGGTCATAGTTTCAGAGACATTTTTTTACCAGATTTCTAAATGTTTTCAGTAATGACAGAACTTCTAGTGTACAATACTCACTGAAAAATCTGAGATCTATCCAGCATATCTATCTAAAATAGCCCAAGTTAAACTGTAGAAGACAGTGAAATATGAGCGGAGGATATTTATTTATTTATTTATTTATTTATTTATTTATTTGTTTGTTTGTTTGTTTGTTTATTTATTTATTTTATAACTTTTATATAGCCATACATCTTTCAACCAACTCTAAATGGCTCCGAATCAAGAATTAAAAGATGTATAAAATCATTTAAAAACACAAAACATTAAAATAACAAAAACATGAGGTCAGTCCATGATAAAGGGACATCAATTAATCTTCTCTCAGGAAATGTTTTATGACTTTTTACATCATGTCATAAACTGCTTTATGATAATATTTATGTCATAAAATGTTTTGTAAAATTTGTCACATTTCAATTTCTTGGCAGTCATAGGTCTTTGATTTTGGACACATTCTATAAGTTAGTCCATTTATTTATTTTATTTATTTATTTATTTATTTTATTTATTTATTTATTTGTCATAACAATATATACAAGCGTTACATAAAAGGTTATAAATACCGCCCTGAGTCCTTCGGGAGAAGGGCGGTATACAAATTTAATAAATAAATAAATAAATAAAAAATATATGAACGTATATATGAGGAGAAATGAGGTACTAAAAACGTGTATATACATAGGGAAAGAAACAGTAGGACAGGAACGGTAGGCACGTTTGTGCTCTTATGCACGCCCCTTTAGAGTCCTCTTAGGAAAGTGGTGAGGTCAACCGTGGACAGTTTTTGAGTGAAACCTTTGGGGTTATGAGAAGAAACCACAGAGTCAGGTAATGCATTCCAAGTATATACAATTCTGTTACAGAAATCGTGTTTTCTGCAATCTAAACTGGAACGGTTGACATTGAGTTTGAATCTGTTTGTAGCTCTTGTGATATTGTTATTGAAACTAAAAAAGTCATTGACAGGAAGGACATTACAACGGATGATTTTATATGCTAAACCCAGATCCAGTCGAAGGCGACGAAGTTCCAAGTTTTCTAGACCCAAGATATCAAGTCTGGTGGAATAAGGTATTTTATTAGTTTCAGAGGAATGGAGAATTCTTCTCGTAAAATACCTTTGGACACGCTCAACTGTGTTGATGTCAGATATATGGTAAGGGTTCCAGACAGGAGAGCAGTAATCAAGAATTGGCCTAACAAATGTTTTATATTTAAGGCACCTTGGTTCAAAACAAAACGGCTCCATTGTTTCACCCAGTTAAAGGTTGCAGGAATTATAGTAGTATATAGATAGATAATATCTGTTTCTTTTTCCTCATATTTAAATGTAATCCTGGAATCATCCAAAGATGAGTAAGTTGGGCGGGAATTGCTTTGCCTAAGATCTTCCTTTCCCTGGCCTGTTTCACCTGGAATTCCAAAAGCCAGGTTCTGCATATTTTCCATAATTTGTCAGAAAGGAAAAACAAAACAAATCATGCCTGATCTCTGTTTCAGAGCATGCATTCAAAGGTGAGATGAATAAAGGTTTTAGAATAAGAACTCAATCCTGTATTATGGGGAGCTGAAGCCTTTCCCTCCAGATTTTGGTATGCATTTGCCCTGACTTTAATTAATATCCGAGCATTTAATATTCAAGACTTAGTAGGACAGGATAGTTTATTGAAAGCATTTCCTCTTTATAGTGTTCATATGTTTCCTAAAACGTCACCTCTGTTGTTAACTTTTCATCCTACATACTTTTTAAAAATGGAGTGGAGAACGGGGGGATCAGCTTATCCTGATAAGGCTGCTAATTAATACTCCTTGTCAGGGTAGATGCATGTTAATACTAGACGGTAGACAATCTTCTTGGAGATGTCAAACAGTCACTTTTGAGTTGTGTATTTGAAGAATTTCCATTTCAAGGCTGGGGTTTAAAACTATAGAATTTGAAGAAGAGAAACTTAGAACTTCCCAGCTGACATTGCAAAGGGAATCCATCAAAAATCAAAGTGAACTGGGCACCACTTTACAGCTTTCAAAATTATGGGGAACTGTGTTTTATTCTTACTCAAATAATATAGTGGTTATTTCTTGTTTACATATCTATTCATTTAAATAGGTACCTATGCATAAGGTCAGTGCTTGAGTAGGGAAAAGAAAGAAGAAAGATGAAAGAAGAGGAGAGGAAGGAGGAGAAAGAGCAGGCAGGCAGGCAGGCAGGCAGGCAGGCAGGCAGGCAGGAAGGAAGGAAGGAAGGAAGGAAGGAAGGAAGGAAGGAAGGAAGGAGTAAATAGAAATATGCTGGCTGGTAAAGTCCACACATCATACAACTGCCAGGTTGATAAATTGATTGTAATTGATTAAATAAATAAAGCCCAACCCTTGCTATAAAGCTTTTAATGTCATCCTCTTCCATTTGCAATAACAATAGATATGCTGCAAATGTCTTCCATCCTCAGAGGAATTAGAAATGACAGCAGAAAGAGAGAAAACTTCTAAAATGAACCAACTCACTTCAGTTCTCCACCCATTAATAGCTCAACACGCCATGTCCAATAAAAGCAAATTACAGGATTTGATTGCTTTATATGCAGGAGGGGAAAAAAAACATTTCCAGACTTTCAAGCACATCTGTTGCCTGTACAGAAAGAAGCTGATTAAGGTATTTTTAAATATTTTTTTTATCCCACCCTTTTTAAAAATAACTCAAGGCAGTGAGCATACCTAATGCTCCTTTCCTCCTCCTATTATGCATATGAAAATTGAAGATCGCAGTGTGAATGCATGAACTGGATAACACTGAGAGGACTCTACTCCAGAGTGAACATCTCAGTGCACACACACCCTGACAAACACACAGACCCACCAATAATACAAATATTGCTAGGCAGATAACTGTTGAAAATCTAGCTTGGGGAACTTCATTCTACCCACTGGGTGGTGTTTATCCTGTTCAACAAGTTCCTGCATAGGGTGCGGTGCTGCTGCCAAGAGGCTGGATTTTGAAACTGTTCTTCCTGCTTGTTCTCTCACTTAGGCACAGTAGATTAAACAGTAGGCACTGTGAACTGGGACTTCTGCTCCAAGCAATCTGTGGCCGTGGCTGATTGCTCTGCTCCATGGCCACTTCCGATCAGAAAGATCAGGTATTGGGTCTTCAATCAGGTGTTTGCTGTGGATTGGATTATCTAAACCTCTGGAAGATGCTGATAGTAACTGTGATTTATTTCCAGGCATGGATCCCCAAATATTTCAGGAAGAAAGTCTGCACAACTTTCATTGAGCAACCTAGTGATACAGGGTGAGTAAAGCTGATTTTTTTCTCTGCTTTTTGAATATATGTAAGCAGGCACTTCTAACTCCCTCTGAGGCTCATTTACAGTTTAGCATTTTTAGTTTCTCCCCCTGATCCCCATGTGAGACTTAAGCTTCATTCATGCTGACTATATTTTACATTTCAGCACTGCTAAACTCTGGGTAGAACATTTGGCTCAATGTATGCAAGGCATCCTCCGTGCCATGCTTTATTCCAGTAATTTCCTCTTTCTCACCATTGGTTTAGTCATCTTTGGAATTAAAGCATTGCCTCAGGATCTGGCTAGTGGGATATGAGAGAACATTAGCTGCTATTTCCCTGGGCATCCCTCTATTTTGGAAAACAGAGTTGTGGGTGGCCTGAATCCTTATATTGGCTTCTGAAACAATAAGCTTTAGTCAGATGATATGGAGAATGATTTTTGTTGATACAGAAACAAAATGCAAATTAAACTACATCAATTTTTAAATGGGTATGTGGAATGGAATTGTCATTTTGATAATAAAATTCTATTTCTAACCAGCCTTCCGCACAGATTTCCTCTGCTTTGCTCCCTCTTGTTCTCTCTGTCTCCTCCCACCTCCACTCTTCCATGGCTTCAATACCTAATACCTTTTTTTTCTTCATCCATGACTCTATTTCACCTCTATCCTTGTTCTAATGCTTTAACTCCATCTCTTCTCTTTTTTTATTAAAAAGTTTTACCACAATTTTAACAAGTATTTACCCTCCTCCTCCCTCCCCTCTCCTCTCCTCTCCTCCCCCCCCAACCCCTCTCCCCCCCCCCCGGACTTCCCAGAGCAAATACAGGGTATAGCATTTACCAATCATAAGCTAAAATATGCTAATTATTCATAAACTCCCATCCCTCCCCTAGAACCTCAACTCTCCTTCTCCATAATAAAGAAAAGAAAAAAGAATACTGTATACAAATACAATTATTACTTTCTGCTCATTCATATGCTATTTGATACTTTTTAGTCTGATATTTATTTTGAATATATTCTATCCATCTTTTCCATTCCACTATATATCTTTCTTGTGAATAGTCTTTCAGGTATGCTGAAATTTTTGCTATTTCTGCTAAGTTCATTACTTTTAGTGTCCACTCTTCAATAGTAGGCAGATGTTCCTTCTTCCAGTATTGCGCCACCAATAGTCTGGCTGTTGATATTAAGTTTAAAATTAATTTAGTCTCTATTGATGTACAATCCGTAGTTATACCCAATAAAAACAATTGCGGAGTGAATTTTATCTTCTTCTTCTTCAAAATATTTTGCATAATCCACCAAATTTTTATCCAAAATGCTTTGATTTTTTTTACAAGTCCACCATATATGATAATAAGTAGCATCATCACAATCACATCTCCAACATTTAGCTTGCAAATTCGGATACATACATGCCAATTTTTTTTAATCTAAATGCCATCTATAAAACATTTTATAAAAATTTTCTCTCAAGTTTTGAGCTTGCGTAAATTTAACATTTCTAACCCATATTGTTTCCTATGTTTCCATCATTATAGGTTGTTGAATATTTTGTGCCCATTTTATCATACAGTCCTTAACTAATTCTGCTTCTGAATCTATTTCTATCAACGCATTATATAGCCTTTTAATATGCGATTGGCTTTGATCTCTAATTTGCTTTACCAAATTTTCCTTATATTGCATAATACCAATTTTTTGGTCTTCTCTCCATCTAGCTTGCAGCTGTCCATATTGAAACCAAGTATAATTTATCCTTTCTTCTCTCATTATATTTAAAGGTTTCAATTGTAGTTTACCCTCCCGCATAAAAAGTAGCTCTTTATAAGTAACCACTTCCTGTTTTTGTTCTATATTTATATTCTCTATCGCCTGCCTAGGGATTGCCCATATGGGAATTTTATATTTTAATTTATATTGGCACCTTTTCCAAACCTGCAACAAAGCACTTCTAAGTACATAGCTTTTAAAGATCCTGTCCACTTTTTTATCATATAATAAATAAGCATGCCAACCATATAAAAGATCGTGACCTTCCACATTCAATATTCTTTCTTCTGTTAGGTTAAACCAATCACTGATTAATGACAGAACAGCTGCTTCATAATATAGCCTTAAATTAGGCATTTTAAGACACCCTCTTTCACGTATATCCTGTATTATTTTTAGCTTCAGTCTCGGTTTCTTAACCATCCAAATAAATGTATTAATCCCTTTTTGCCATTCCTGCAAATTTGCATTTTTTTTAAGTTTAGGTATCATTTGAAACAGAAATAAAAACCTAGGCAAAACATTCATTTTTATTACTGCTATTCTTCCCAGCAATGATAATTGTAGCTTTTTCCAGTTCTCCATTTCCTTCTGCACTTTTTGCCATAACACCTCATAATTATTTTTATATAATTTCACGTTTGAGACTGTGATATATACTCATAAGTATTTAATCTTTTTTACTATTTCAAATCCCGTTGCTTTTTCTAATTCTTCCTTTTGATCTATAGTCATATTTTTAGTTATTATCTTTGTCTTATGTTGATTTACCATATTACCCATATTGACTAATTGTATCCATCATATATGTAACCAATTGTGTTGGTTGAGATAAGGTAGCAACCAGGTCATCTGCAAATGCTCTTAACCTGTAATCTTGATGTCTAATTTTAATTCCCTTTATTTTACTTGACCTGCATATTTTATTCAGTAAAAATTCTAAAGTTAAAATAAATAATAATGGGGACAAAGAACATCCCTGCCTTGTCCCCTTTTCAATTCTGAAAGTTTCTGTTAAGCTACCATTAACTATTATTTATGCTGTTTGTCTCTGGTATATTGCTCTGTATAAAATGTTCCCCAAATTGCATCTTTTCTAATATTTTAAATAAAAATTGCCAATTCAATCGATCAAATGCCTTCTCAGCATTCAAGAAAAAGAGCGCTGCTGGGATCTGGTTGTTCCTATCCAAATATTCCAATACATTTACAATCTGTCTTACATTATATCTCATTTGTCTCCCTTCTATAAATCCTGACTGATCATTATGAATCATTTGTCTCATAACTACCATTAGTCTATTTGCTAATATTTTAGCAAAGATCTTATAATCAGTATTCAAAAACAATATTGGTCTATAGTTTTCTGGTTTGCTACAATCTTGATCTTCCTTTGGTATCAATGAGATAAACACAGATCTCCAAGATGGAGGCACATCTCCTCCAAATTGGATTTTGTTAAATAAATCCTTGAGCGGTTCTACCATTTTGGACTGTAAATTTTTATAATAAACAACTGTTAATCCATCTGTTCCTGGGGCTTTACCCGATTTTAACTGTTTAATTGCTAGTGTAATTTCTTCAGAAATTATAGATTGATTCAATTCTTCCCTTTGCTCCATTGTAAGTTCACAAATACTTTCATCCTCTAAGTATCTATCTATATCTATACCTTGAATCGAGTCTCTAGCATATAACTTTGTATAAAATTCTAAAAAAGCCTTTTTAATCATATTATGTTAAAATACCTTTTTACCTTTATATTTTATCTTTGCAATAGTTCGTGATTTCTGTTTTTTCCTTATTACATATGCTAGCCACCTACCTGGTTTATTAGCATTACAAAATATATTATGCTTAGTGTATTGTAAGCTAGTTGCCACCTGATCAGCCATCAACATATTAAACTGCCCTCGTAACATATTTATAGTTTCTTTTGCTTTCTTATCTCCTGGATTGGAGACAAGTAATTGCTCTTTTTTTTATATTTCCTCTTCTAATTCCATTCGCTTCTTCTGCTTTCTAATTCTATATCCATTATTCATATTTATTAAGTCTCCCCTCATGTATGCTTTGCTTGCATCCCAGACCATTTCCATAGATGTACCCCTATGCATATTCATAATAAAAAAATTCCTTCATTTGTCTTTTATATTCTTCAACATTATCTTCATATCTAAACATATTTTCATTTAACCTCCAGGATCTCCTAACACCCTTTTCCAGATCAAATTCTATCCATACCGGACTATGGTCAGACAAAATTCTTGAGCATATCTTCGTTTTCTTCACCCTGAAAAGAAAATCATTACTAATTAATATAAAATCAATCCTAGAAAAAGATTGATGTCTATCAGAGAAAAAAATAAAGTCCTTTTCTTCAGGATTCCGTTCTCACCAAATGTCTCTCAACTCCAAATCTTCCATCATATCAAAAAAAGCTTTGGGCAATTTCGCTCGACTTAAAATTTTCTGTGATAAACCTTTTTTGTCTTTACAGGTATCCAATACTCCATTCCAATCTCCCATTAATATAGATGATTTATAATCCCACTGTGTTATTTTATTGTGCAATAATTTATTTATTTTTTCTTGTTGTTGATTAGGCGCATATAATCCAATTAAAAGTATTTCCTTCCCTTCCATTAAAAGCTCAATTGCAATATATCTTCCTTGAGAATCTGCCTCTATTAATTTAGCTATTAATTCCTTCTTTAAATATATAACTATACCATTCTTCTTTTCTAGAGCTGAAGCAACAAAATGAGTACCAAGTCTTGAATTTATCAAATATTTCCGATCAGATGTTCTAATATGTGTTTCCTGCAGGCAAATTACATCATTTTTAAATTGACTCAAATAATGAAATCTCTTCCTTCTTTTCTGTGGTGAATTTAAACCATTAACATTCCAGGTTAAAAATTTAGTTGCCATTCTTGGCTCCTTGAAGCTTTTGGAGCATCACCTGGAAATCTTCCCCAATCTTCCTTTTTGGCATTGCTCCCCCCATAGCTTCTGTTTTAGTGAAATCTTGGGTGTCACTTGCGATTGTTGCCTCTTTGTTTCTTGTTCTTTACGTTTAGTAGCTGCTCGAGTCATTATTTGCTCCTTTGCTTCTTCTATTTTTCCCTGGGTTTCTGATATTTGAGATGTATCTGGAAGTTGCAGCAAACTTTCATCAACAGCTACATCCACAGCTTGAGCTTGTGCCTGCATTCCTTCTCCCTCCTTCTTCCTCCCTGCTTCTGGAGATGGTGGATTTCCAGCTTTTAGTACATTAACATAGAAATATCTTGCCTTCCAAACTGTATTGAGATGATATCTTTGGCCCATGTATATCAATGATATTCCAGCTGGAACATCCCATCTAAACTGCATCTGTCGGTTTCTCAGTTCAGTCACCAAAAAGGCATACTTCTTCCTACCTCTTAACATTTTGGGTGGAATTTCTTTCAGCACTAATACCTCTTGGCCTATTATTTGAATCTTGTTCTTGTACGATGCTTGTAGCACATCATTTCTAATCCTCCTGGTTGTAAAATAAATCACAACATCTCTTGGCAAATTTTTCTGTCTGGCAACCCAGGAGTTAACACAATAAATTTTGTCAATTTGAAATGCAAGATCTGCTTATTGTTCTTCCAAAATCTGTGCAAAGGCCTCTGCAAATATCTCTCTCAAATTCTCTTGTTTATTTTCTTTCAGACCTCTCACTCTCAGTGCAAATTCCATCGATCTATATTGTAGCAAAATAATTTCTTCATCAGCCCTGTCCACCTTAGTCTGAACTTCCTCCATTTTATTTTCCAAATTCAGACTAGATTGACTAATTTCTTCCACCCTTTCATCCAGCTGGACCATATTTGTTGCCAGACCTTGAAATGCTAACACAATGTCTTCTCTAATGTCTCTATTTCTTGCCTGAACCAGATTTTTGACTTCTGATATCTCCTCTGTAATTTCCTTAAATTTCTTCTCAATAACTGATGTTTGCAGCTCTAGCGCTTCCTTCAGAGATTCCTACATAAATTCTTTCAAAGAATCTTGTAAGGCTTCCAAATTCACTGTTTTTGGATCAGCCGTATGGGTTGGGGAACCTCCAGCACTTTTAGAAAGACCAGATTTTATTTGTTTAGATGCCATCTTTTATATTTGTACTTTGCAATAATAAAGTCAGTGAAAACAGTTTCTTAATTCTTTTCCTAGACACAGTTCTATAATCTTTTCCTTTCAATGTTCTTTAGCATTTTCTCACTATTAATTCTCTTCAGTTAAACGTAAAATCCAGCAGCCTCAAGAAAGCTATTCGCCAGCAACATTAATAAGAACTTCCTTAACTTTCACTTTCACGCCCTGTTAGAGCACATGTGCCATTTCCTTTAGCCATTTCCTCTAGCCTTCTTAATTCATTTCAACAAAAAACAATGTATCAAAGGAGTTAGGATTTGTTACTTGCAGCTACCGGTGCTCCTGTTTTTGCTCCGTCTGGTTTAGAATCCGATTAAAGTCCAATATTGATCCCAGAGGTGGTCACGGTGCTTTGCTCTGCTTGTGCAGAGACACCCCCAGATCCAGAGCTCCTTCAGGCTTCTAGGGAGCTCACCTTTCGAACCCCACAAATTACTCTTGGGGCTTTTTAGGGAGCTCTACTTCCGCCCGATTGCTCATCTCTCCCTCTTCTCCTGAGGGAGAGGTTTCCGAGCCCCTAGACCGCTGATCTGCATTGTCTTAGTGGCTCTACGCGATGGTGGGGCTGGCGGTCTAAAAAGACCGTCTTCAGCACTCAAATGGTGCCACCGGAAGTCCATCTCTTCTCTTTTTGAAGTTGTTGACTTGCATTTTAAAATGCATGAACACCTCTGAAAGATGCTA
Source organism: Ahaetulla prasina (assembly GCF_028640845.1). NCBI lineage: Eukaryota > Metazoa > Chordata > Lepidosauria > Squamata > Colubridae > Ahaetulla > Ahaetulla prasina. The sequence goes on along the minus strand of NC_080542.1, from coordinate 32,293,292 downwards.
AAAGTTGTAGTAAAGTTCAGAAATATTTGTATTTGTCAACAATTTTCCTATCCCATAAACACCATTACATTACATAGCTCCCTAAATATGTATTTTGTGTATTTTGTCATTTTTTAAATTGTTCATATGCCAAACATGACTTTTTGAGCATGGCTTCCATGAGTCTTCATTTTCTGAAGTTAAGCATATATTGTTCCTTCAAATTTCAAATTTCCCCAAATTCTTTGTCCTTCCTGAATCTCTTTCAGTTTGCTTATATCAGGAATGAGGGATTTGTTCACCTTCACAAATTCTTGATTCCAACTTCCTTCAGCATCAGCCATTTTGGCCAGTAGCCAGAGATGATGAGACTAGAGTCAAACATCTTCAGAGCCATCAGTTTGTTCTATATCCTTCTTCAGGCCACACTCAACGTTGAACACACTATGCCAAGTGCAAAATAACTGATTCAATGCAGATTGATTGACTAATGCATTTGTTCCAGAACTTTTCCCTTATATATAGTCCACCCTGACTATTGCTAGAAGTTACCTATATCTGAACATTACTGAATTACTGAGCAAACTGGAAAGCCAGTTTGTAATATAGTTAAGACACCAGGCTAGAAACTGGGAGATCATGAGTTTTTGTCCTATCTTTGGCCCAAAACCAGCTGAGTAAGCTTAAGCCAGTCTGTCGTGTCCCACTCCTCCGCTGACGGCCGGGTCAGGGAAATCCGAATCAGGCTTGCCTCTGCAGCTCTGCCCAAAGTCCTAGCAAAGTCCTCAGAGCAGGCAGGAGACCAGTAAGTGACTTCAGCAAGATAAGTTCGACTTTGCCTGACTCAGAGACTGCCAGAAAGCAGATCCTTTATATAGGCCATGGGTGTGTGGCTCCATGACTCAGCACTCATTAAGGCCTGCCCTTCCCTTCCTTCTGTTGCCTCCGCCTATCCAATCTTCTGATGCGAGGGTCACTCCAATCAGCTGTTGGAAGTAAACTTTCCTCAGGCTCACATGCTGTGGAGGAGGGGGAGGGGTCTAGCTGCTCCGTTTGCCTGGGCATGGAGCCAGGGCTGGGACCGGGAGGTGCCCCCTCCTCTGCAGCTTGTCTGGGCATGGAGCCAGGACTGGGGCCGGGAGGCATACATTCCTCCGTGTTCGGGAGCAGATAACCAGACCCCGGCTGCGGTGAGAGCGGACAAGACACAACACAGTCATTCTCTCTCAGCGTGAAGAAGGAGGCAATGGCAAACAGGTTCCAAAATCTTGCCAAGAAAATTGCAGTGACTAGTCTGTTCAGTTGTCAGGAGTCAACATTGATCCAAAGGAATATCCCCCACAAAAAAACCCTCACTCCACTGAGCATTAAAATATGTAAAAGATAAAGGAGAATTTGTTCATTTATGATAATTCATATTTCTAAACCACCTATCTCCCTCAAATTGTTATACTGGATCTCAGAGTTATAGCTGTTCTGATCCCTTCCCCATCATTCTGTTTCATAGAGCCTCCGATTTCTGCCAGTGTGGCAATCCTCGCAAAAACCATACGTCAGTAGCCATAGAAGATGCTTTTGGAGCAGCCATTGTCAGCAAATGGGACTCAGCGCAACATACCACAGAGAGTCCAACTGATGCATATGGGGAGGTGGAATTTCTAGGCACTGGCCGTAGACCAAGCAAGGTGAGCTTGTGATAGGACAAGAGCTAAGCTAAGGATTCCAGAGGATGAAGTCAGGATTATGGCAGGAGATTGTGGAGCTAAAGACAAAGCAACTATTTCCCAACCTTAAATGTAATGACAAGAAGGGATGACCCAATGATGGGATATTGGAGGATAAAGCAGGAGTAGCTCAGAAGGACATGTACCTGAAGTAGGATGAAGGTCCATGATTCCCTTCATTGTTTCTTTCTGCCAAATTTACTCTTGTATTGACCATATCTTCTGTCTGGCTATTGAACGGGCCACTTTCTAGATAGCTGTTTGAATGGGTGCTCATAACAATGATTTGCCATACTGGCTATCTTTGCAGGTAAATACTCCAGACCTCTTAAAAAAGAAAACCTGGAAAAGTCTCTCAAAGTGGCCCATATAGGACAACAGTTATGTGGGAAGAAAGAAGATGAGTCCAGAGAGTAACATGCCTGAAGTGTAACAAAAATGGATGACTCTAGATAAAACTATTCAGGATTTGTAGTCTCTTTGGTCTAATTCTTTTTTCTCCCTTGCAGTTCATTCGCCTCTCTGACTCATCTGATCCTCGAAATGCTTATACTTTAGTAACACATCACTGGAAAATCCCACATCCCAACTTGGTGGTGTCAGTGGTGGGAGGCGAAGGTGAGGGGCCTGTAAGGGCCTGGCTCAAAGATGTGCTGAGAAAGGGGCTGGTTAAAGCAGCTCAGAGCACAGGTAATCTCTTCTTTGCTTTAATATTTTTTTTTTGTCACAACAGTATACACAAACAATTGTCATAGATAAAACAATATATCTTGAAGAATATATATATATATATATATATAAGTAAAAAATATGCATCAACTATATCAATTTGATATAATGAAGGGAACAATAGGACAGGAACGGTAGGCACTTTTGTGCTCTTATGCACGCCCCTTAATTTTACTAACTGTTTTAAAACATCACTGCAGAACAAGGGGCTGAAGCTTTTGAAGGAAGGGCTGGGAAGCCACAGCTGGTTTGATGTGGAATACATTTGAATAACAATGATTGGGTATGCTAGCATATCTTTGCTATTGGAACAGTAGGGAAGAAAGGCTTTCTTGAAAGTTATTGAAAGATATGTGTGCATATTACATAGCAACTAGGTAAACCTAAGTAAACATGCTTCTTAGTTTATATTTCTTGAATTTGCACTAAAGAAGTTTTAAAATACAAATTTAAGGATTTAAAATCTCAGCCAAAGGGTGATTAGAATGTTGACTTTGTAAACTTGCAAATGCAAAAAGGATCCGAGTGGCTTTGAAACAAGATTTTGAAATTATTTATACGAATCTTTCCTGTGGCAAAGTGCTATTGTTTCTATTTTTAAAAAATGGTAGGATGAGAAGGTTGAACACTTGACGGAAGGCGAAGAAACTAACAATTACTCTTAAAGAAGAACACTTAAATTTGATTTACTAATGCAGAATGAAACAAAATACTTAACACAAGAGATATTGAAGAATATTTTGAACAATAGACCCAGAAGTTGATTTTAAGAATGTCACTGTTATAGATAATCTTTAAAAGATATTATGGAAGAGGAAAAATATTCACCGGACAAGATTGAAACTGATCTGAGAATGGTTTTAAAAACAAAAGGCTATAAGAATATATGCAAAAAGAGGCTACACTGGATATATAAATAAAATTAGCTGATGTTTTAATAATTAAAAGGAGTATGCTAATAACAAACTAAAGGAGTGATGTGGATAGCTTTCTTACAAAAGAGTTAAAATTTTGAAAACCTTCGTGAGTAGGGATAAAGAAAAAATGAGTAAAAACCAAGTTCTAGAACATTGCATAATACAGAATTTAATTCATGAACTGTATATACTGCTGGTAACAATAAAGTCTTCAGTTGCTGAGTAGTGAATTATGTCTGCTTAATCTAGCTGTTTCTACTAACAAGATATGCAGGGAAAATACTGAAACCTTTGTTCCATGCTTGGCAAATTGTTTATATTTCTGATATAACCTACTGCATGAGTAAAGAAAGGTGTGGAGGGATAGTGTAATTATTCAGTAGGGAGCACACTTGCATGGACAAATTCTCCCTTCCTTAAGGGTGCCTTTTTTAAAAAAAATGCTGACTTTATATACATAATAGAGGTGTTTCTGGTTGTGTAATAGCAATCATGTTTGAAAAGATAGCGCTGAATGGGTGGATGCTGAAAAGGTTGGTTCTAACCTGATTAATCCTTTAATGGGTACCTTTTTGAGATAAGAGTTTATACTGTAACATGTACTAAGATTTCAGTTTGCTTAATGGTCATACATGGCCTTTTCTCAGTCACATGAGCTATTATAACAGATCTAGCTGGGTGATAGTAATAAGGAAATGGGTAGAGTTCTGATAGCTTGGTTTAGGATTTCACAGTGTGGCCAAAAGTATGTTCATGTTTTTCATCATGATTTCTTAAACTGTCTTGTGATCATTTAAACAAACCGAATAATACTTATTTATTTAACTTCAATGTTCATATGAGTTTCCAAACATTGAAATACCATGAATAGCCCATATACTTATATAGTTCTTACTGTATTTATTAATCCTATGCAGGTGCCTGGATTATGACAAGTGGTCTCCAAGCTGGTGTAGGCCGGTATGTGGGGGAAGCAGTGAGAGACCACGCTATGGCCAGTACCAGCCGCAGCACTCATGTTGTAGCAATGGGCATTGCTCCATGGGGTATTGTTGAGCAGCACCAATGCCTTGTCAACCCCAAGGTAGGAGGGCTGGAGAAGGGAAATGCTAACGGAGATAATGAATTAAGGCTGGGAAGTTTAAAACAGAGTTACAGGTTGAGGTGGGTGAGCTCCTAAGACCATAGGTACCCCCTGGAATGTATAGAAATGGTCCATAAGAGCCCTTACTCAAGTTTAATATCAAAAATAGGAAAATGATACATGAAGACTGAGCTACTTTAACTGTATTTGAATAATTTGATTAAATTACCGTATATACTCGAGTATAAGCCGAGTTTTTCAGCACGTTTTTTGTGCTGAAAAACGTCCCCTCGGCTTATACTCGAGTTTTTTTTTTCTTTTTTTTTTTTCACATTATACCGGATGGTGCAAACTTGGCGGGCTTTTGCATTAGCGCGGGGAAGCCCTGCCGGTGCAGTGAGAGGGCGGGGCGGGGGAGCCGCCAGCCTTCTCGGCTGAGGGAGGGAGGCTTTCCCTGACCGGTAGCTGCCTCATTTCCCTCCCTCGGCTTATACTCGAGTCCCCAGTTTACCCCAGTTTTTTGGGGTAAAATTGGGGACCTCGGCTTATACTCGGATCGGCTTATATTCGAGTATATACGGTAATTCAGTTAATTATTACAGGGCTAGCTTTACCCATTTCTTTTCCCTTGCACTGTATGTTCTATATCTCCCAGCTTACCACTTAATTCTTGATCTCTCAAAAGCTGAGTTCCTAATTTAGTTCAAAGTGACAGAAGACAATAATGCGTCTTTTCCTCGTTTGATTAATTTGCTTCTTTTCTTATCCTAAAGGGTTCCTTCCCAGCACGTTACCCCAGGACAAACCCTGTGAGTCCTTACTGCCCTCTAGATGCCAACCATTCTGCCTTCTTCTTGGTGGACAATGGGACAGTGGGCAGAGCAGGCGGAGAGGCTGCCTTCCGAGCCCGTTTGGAACGCTATATTGCCAAACAGAAAGTGGGAGCTGGCGGTGAGGAATTTCTTATGTAGACAGGAACATAAAACACGGAACAGGAAGTTACCCTGTTTATCATGCTCCCTGCAACAGACTAATAGTATTTTCTTATCTCCAGATATGTCAGACTTCAGCTTCTATAACCCTTAGATAGCTAAATCTAAAGAACATATGAATTGCAATTTAATATATTTGGAAGTCACCAGATTTCTATGTTCTGTTCTACGTCCCTTAAAATGTGGCCAAAAAGCTAGCTTTCTCAGGGTGCAGTATAAGTTCTGTGTTCAGGGGTGCCTGCCTTGAGGTGAGGTTTCATCCAGACTCACAATTTTTATACTCTCCTCTGATTCTATTTCCTTCATTTTTGCATCATTACTTTATGAGAAGAAACACCTCCTGTTTTGTAAGTTTCTGGCTCTAATCTGCTTGCTGACTCCACTGTGTCTACAACAATAGTTTATCTCTCCTTTTGATCGGAGGATACTCTTTCCACAATTCTTTAAGAAATACAATGTTCTGGCAAGCCTCATTACAGACACTTTGCACCTAAATATTAATTCTGTTAATTACTTCCAAACCAGACCACAACCAGAGAGCTATGCTGGTTAATCCATATTTACTCAGAATTATATGGATTGCTCTTCTATACCTTTATGCCCCAGATTAACTTTTTTTCATAGAAATTTCTTTTCTTCTGCACTGAGCTTGAAAAGCTAGGCAGGTTTGAACCTAGATAATATTTAGGAATTAGGAAAGGAAGGAAAAGAGTCCCTGCAGATTTTACTCCACTAGTCAGTGCTGACTACATGGGGCCATGCTCATCTCTGTTTCAAGGCCATAGAGCCAGGGCTATCCAAAGACGTTTCTGTGGCCAGTGTGACATCACGGAGAGCTGTTTTTCCCCAAGTACCTATTTATCTGCTTGCATTTGCGTGTTTTTGAACTGCTAGGTGGGCAGGAGCTAGGTGAAAATGGGCACTCACTTTGTTCCTCAATGCTTGGGTCTTGAACCTAGGCTGTAGGCTTTCCAGCTGACAAGCCCAGTTTCTTATCCCCTGATCCATCACACTGCCCAAGAGATGAGCCATTGTGCCACCACTTACAGGAGAGATCTAAAAAAAATCCCTTTGTTGCAGGTAAGACTGAAAAAGTAGGAAAAAAGCACCCCAGTAGAAAGCAGTGACAAACCACTTTCATACTATGACCAAGAAAACACTATGATGTATCAATGTCATTAATCAGCTTAGCTCAAATTCAACTTAGTTTGAGGGGATCATCATCGTGACCTTATTTTCTTCCCAGAGTGGTAGCAAAAAAAGTTTGCCCTTGGTCTTCCAACATAATTTTACTTGTACTTGGTTTGGCCATTTAACAAACTTTTCCTCATTTTGCCATTCCTCCACCCTATAGGTGAAGGGAGCATTGAGATTCCTGTGTTGCTGCTGCTCATCAGTGGGGACTCAGCCATGTTCAAGGTAAAGGAATTGAGGTGTTGTGGAAGATGACGTGTCCTTGAACAGAAATAACTTCACCATCAGACTTTAGGGAAATGGTCAATAGTTCCACTCCAAGGATAACAGGGTTATCTTACCACATTTGAGTGTGAAGGAATGTAACCTTCTTTTTCCATTGAAAGAGTGCTCCATAATATTTTTGGGAGAGAGAACAAAATTAATTTGAGGAGAAAGCAATAATAAGATTATTAAGTCCAAAGTTGCAGTTACTGGTAACTAAACCTGCTATGGGCTTAGGAAGACAAAGAAGAAACACAGAACTGAAGATGTGAATAGACCAAGATGGAAACTTTGGTCTTCCTATGCAAAAAATACGTAATATGGGAAAAATGTGTAAAATCTATGATGCAATTCATTTGTGTTCAGGGGGTGGGGGAGGAAGAGGAAGGAAAGATCTGACAATAGAATATAAACAAAGCATTCTAGAAACAAACTAAGAGATGGAGAGAAGGATCATGAAATGTGAGATAGCAATTATCCTTATGGAAGAAAGTATGAGGGGTTTTGAATTCTTAAAGATAGGTGGGATGATAACAATGAGAGGAGAGAGTTAAAGATGTGAGATCATGGGAGTTGAGAACAGCAGTGAACCTGATCAGACATGAACAAATTAAAATTTAGAGGTCAAAGAGGAAAAGAAAGACAATGAGGAATGGTAACTTTGGGATGATGAAGCTGGTTTGGGATGATGAGAGAAGATGAAACACAGGATTGAGGAAGGCTGTCTTTGTAGCTCATTACTCATACCAGTTGCTTCTGCCTTGTTCATTTCCTAAGCGTGTATCAGAGGCTGTACATGCCTCCATTCCCTGCCTCCTCCTAGCTGGATCTGGGGGAGCAGCAGACCTCTTGGCTGAATTGTTGGAAGAGACACAACCTGGGGAGTCCTTGAAAACTCTGGCAATGAAGAAAATGCAGGGAAAATTCCCAGACAATAACTTGGAGGAGTTGGCTGAGCAGGTAGGACCTAGTATGTAACACCTTTCCATCTCTCCTTTCTTTTTATATCACTCAGAACTACACTGCTATTCCTCCTATTCTACACTACATTTCAGAACTCAAAAATCCAAAAGATATTGGCCCTGGAGAAATATATCTCTCTCTCTCTCTCTCCCTCCCTTCTTCTCCCTCTCCCTCTCTCTTTCTCTCTCTCTCTCTGGTTTTTCCAAGATAAGTGTATAACTTTACATGTCTTCTTGTCAGGTGGAAAGCATTGGGAATCTGAGGGAATTGGTGACTGTCTATTCAGACCAAGAAGGTTTGGAAGAGTTTGAGACTGTCCTGCTTAAAGCTCTAGTGAAAGGTAATTAGTTCAGCATATATATCCCTAAATCAAAGATAGACAGCTTTTTCGCATAATAGCAATGGATACAAATATGCAGTCTCATATGGTATTGTGGACATTTTTAAATTAAATTGAAAAGAGAAGAAAAACTTACATCACCAAACCTCAAAAGGTTTTAGCAGACTTATGGCCGGGATCTCATTGAATGACTGAATTCATACAAGACTTGATTTTATTGATGTGTGTGTTTCTATAATGTGTTAGCTTAACATATTGTATCCAAGAGTCATAATGCCAGACTTCGTTAGTTAACTTGATTTCCCATTTTTATCAAACTTCTCTATCTTTTAAAAAAACATTACATATAGGGATAGAATCAAGATGACATGAAGTATTAATACCACTTTATAATGCCTTGGTAAGGCCACCCTTGGAGTACTGCATCCAGTTTTGGTCACCACGATGTAAAAAAGATGTTGAGACTCTAGAAAGAGTGCAGAGAAGAGCAACAAAGATGATTTAGGGGAGACTAAAACATATAAAGAACAGTTGCTGGAACTGGTATGGTGAAAAAGACTAGGGGTGACATGATAGCAGTGTTCCAATATCTCAGAGGCTGCCACAGAGAAGAGGGAGTCAGGCTATTCCCCAAAGCCACCTGAGGGCAGGACAAGAAGCAATAGATGGAAACTAATCAAGGAGAAAAGCAACTTAGAACTAAAGAGAAATTTCCTGAGAGTTAGGACAATTAATCAATGGAACAGAAATGCTCTAACACTGGAAGATTTTAAGAAGAGATTAGACAACCATTTGGCTGAAATGGTGTAGGGTTTCCTGCCTAAGCAGGGGGTTGGACTAGAAGACCTCCAAGGTCACTTCCAACTCTGTTATTATGTTCTTTTATATCCCATATTTCAGAATTCAGATCCCCAAAAGACACTTTATAGATACCATCGTAAGTTATAAATATAAACGAAATATAGTAAATAATCTTATACATTTTTAAAAAGAAAAGCAAGTTATAAATCAGGGAGGCACTCTAGGAAGACAGCAATATTAGTTTAAGATGACACAAAATCAGAAGGAGCATCTTTTCTAACCAACGTATTTTTATTAAAAGACCTAAGCTTTTGTGGGCAGCTCATTAAAGCCTATGTGTTTTAATAAGATTTTTTAATCAGTTGTTATTCCTTCTAATTTTAAATCAGGGGAAATGATTGTGAGCTTCGTTCTGTGTACAGGTTGTCCTCGACTTGTTTGTTTAGTGACCGTTCAAAGTTACAGAGGCACTGAAAAAAGTGACTCATGACTGTTTTTCATGGTTACAACCTTTGTAGCATCCCCATGATCAAGTGATCAAAATTCAGATGATTGGCAACTGGTTCATATTTATGACGGTCTCAAGGTCATCTTTTGCGACCCTCTGTCAAATAAAGTCAATGGGGAAGCCAGTTTCACTTAGTAACAGACTACTGACTTATCAACTGGAGTGATTCACTTAACAACTGGGACAAGAAAGGTCATAAAATGGGGCAAAACTCACTTAATAAATGTCTCACCTAACAACTTTTGGCTCAATTGAGGTCATATATCATAACATAACATAACATAACAACAGAGTCGGAAGGGACCTTGAAGGCCTTCTAGTCCAACCCCCTGCCCAGGCAGGAAACCCTACACCATCTCAGTCAGATGGTTATCCAACATTTTCTTAAAAATTTCCAGTGTTGGAGCATTCACAATTTCTGCAGGCAAGTCGTTCCACTTATTAATTGTTCTAACTGTCAGGAAATTTCTCCTTAGTTCTAAGTTGCTTCTTTCTTTGATCAGTTTCCACCCATTGCTTCTTGTTCTACCCTCAGGTGCTTTGGAGAACAGCCCGACTCCCTCTTCTTTGTGGCAACCCCTGAGATATTGGAACACAGCTATCATGTCTCCCCTAGTCCTTCTTTTTATTAAACTAGACATACCCAGTTCCTGCAACCGTTCTTCATATGTTTTAGCCTCCAGTCCCCTAATCATCTTTGTTGCTCTTCTCTGCACTCTTTCTAGAGTCTCAACATCTTTTTTACATCGTGGCGACCAAAACTGGATGCAATATTCCAAGTGTGGCCTTACCAAGGCATTATAAAGTGGTACTAACACTTCACGTGATCTTGATTCTATCCCTCTGTTTATGCAGCCCAGAACTGTGTTGGCTTTTTTAGCAGCTGCTGCACACTGCTGGCTCATATCTAAATGGTTATCCACTGATATCGAGGACTATATGTACTGTAGTTTCTAAGCTGACCATATGCAGAAAGCATTCAGTTTCTTGATTTTAAAGCAGGGGTGAAATGCTCCCGGTTTGGACCAGATCAGCCAATCCAGTAGCAATGATGGTGGGTGGTTTGGACAACCAGCAGCAAAAATCCCTGCCCCCCCCGCCCATGCCCAGCTGAGCCACGCGATCATCAGAACCATTTTTTTTACTTTTAAAAGCATTTTTTTACAACCTATTCAGCTGAAGAGGTTGTAGAAAAAATGCTTTTAAAAGTAAAAAAAAAAAAAGATCATGTGCCACAGCTGATCATCCCCTGGTGTGCTGTTCTACTTACTGCATGCCTCCTTTTGCCATGCACTGTGTGCGCACCTCGCATTTGGCACATGGTGCACACTGCACATGCGCAGCTAGCAAACCAGTTGTAAACCAGTTCAGATTTCACCGCTGTTTTAAAGAAATACACCATGCCCTCCTCCACATATTATTTGGCATATGGGTGGATCAGGTAAATTGGGAGCTTCAGTAAAAAAAATTGATTACCCCTCCTCTTAAATAAACAAACTCGGTTCCAATCAGTTATGCTTTTTTAGGATTAGGAGAAACAGTAATTATGTCTTCTTATTTTAATATAATGGAAGTTTATGTTGTATGGAATATTTAGATATGAGTTTTTTTAGCAGAGCCTGGTCCCCAAAAGGCGTCTGCTGGATTCACTAAGTTCCCAGAATTGCTGTCCCTAACTACATAAGAAATATCACAAACATTCTAAGATGATTGAACTCCATAAGAAATCTCCCTGACAACTCCATTTTATTTAACATGTATTGCTACTTTGGCAATAACATGTATTTGTTATTTGTTAAGAGCCATGGTGGTGCAGTGGTTAGAATGCAGTACTCCAGGTTACTTCTGCTGACTGCCACTGACTGCAATTTGGCAGTTCGAATCTCACCAGGCTCTAGGTTGACTGAGCCTTCCCTCTCCCTAGGTGGGTAAAATGAGGACCCAGATTGTTGGGGGCAATATGCTGATTCTGTAAACCACTTAGAGAGGGCTGTAAAGCACTGTGAAGCAATATATAAATATAAATGCTATTGCTATTTGCAAATCAGTGGCACAGCCATGAACACACATGGCTCCTAAATATACAAACATCTTTATGGCTGTCTTAGAAAACAATTTTCTCAACTTTCATTCATGAAGCCCCTCCTTCATTTGAGATTAATTGATGAAATAGCATCATGTGAACCCCATGAAAATCAATCTGGCGTAACATCCTATTATGATTTCAACAGCTTGGTTAGACATTCCAAAATGACTAGACAGTGACTATGTTATGACACACCTTTGACAGTGGGAGATTTGAAGAATGTACTAGCAATAAAAGAAAGGAAATCTTGGAAGTGATCTCATGCATAGATTACATCAGATGCAGGCACCCGTTCCTATCTCTTTCTCACTGAAGATATAGATAATCCTCAATTTATGATCCTGAGGAAGGATCATAAGCTCCTCATTGTGGTCATAATTGACCAACCTGATTTTACAACTTTTTTTGTGACAACTGGTAAGCGAATGCAGTGGTTGCTAAGCAAACCAGTTGTTCAGTAAGGACCGGTTCCATCAAAAACAAGTAACTGCCAGTTTTTGACAAAAACATAACATGCTGTCATGTGACTGCGGGATACTGCAAACAACCATTAATGCAAGTCAGTTGTCAAATATCCCAAATGTGGTCATGTGACTGTGGGTGAGTGGCTGTTGGAATTTCAGAACTGGGTCGTAATTATCCCCGGAAAATTCCATCACTAAGCATTGTAAGGTTGAAAGTTGAAAGGGCCGGTTTAGCTCAGGCTGGTAAGGCCTGTTATTAAGAACACAAAGCCTGCAATTACTGCAGGTTCGAGCCCGGCCCAAGGTTGACTCAGCCTTCCATCCTTTATAAGGTAGGTAAAATGAGGACCCAGATTGTTGGGGGGGCAATAAGTTGACTTTGTAAAAATATACAAATAGAATGAGACTATTGCCTTATACACTGTAAGCCGCCCTGAGTCTTCGGAGAAGGGCGGGGTATAAATGTAAACAAAAAAAAAAAAAAAAGTTGAGAACTACCTATAAACATTGCAAAATAGACTTCAAAGTGCAGTAACGTTTTATCGATCATGAGCCAGGCAGAAAAATAACTGACATTTAAATTATAACAAAATTATGAATGATGATGGCTATACTTTTTTCTCTCCTCCTGGCAGGATGCAAGCGGTCAAGCAAGGCCACCTGTTATCTGGATGAGCTACGTTTGGCAGTAGCCTGGAATCGGGTGGACATTGCCAGCACAGAATTGTTCCGTGGGGACATTCTCTGGGAGGTTGGTTGGCAGACTTGTTTTAGCTTTTAATCCTTTACTAAAACATACCAAAAAAAAAGTGTGTGAGGAACACAGAATAGAGAAAAATAGCCTTGAATTAAGTTGTTTTGGATATATAAAGAGCCTTTCCTATGTTTGCCTTTAGTATACGCTGGCTTTCATTATCTCAAAGTAGCATATGGGTTGAACAGATGCCTATGGGGATCATTTGATTGTGGAAGGTTGGCTGGAAGTGTGCATAGCTCATGCCAATGTATACCAGACCTACTCAGAAATATTTTTACTGAGCATAAAGAATTGGTCCTGTACTTTCAGAAAATCAAGATAAGCTGGTAGCACTTTCTTAGATTCCCAATTTTTTAAAAAAGGCAAACGCTTTCATCAGCTGGTAGCATGTAGCTCACAAAAAGTATGTGCCTTTTAATAAAACCTATTAATTTTAATAATTTTTATTTTATAAATTTATTTTAATAAAACCTATGAGTCTGGAAAAGTAGGCTCCTCCTGGTTTTGGACTATTATAGTACAGACTAACATGGCTCTGCTCCCACAATGGCCATTTTTGCAAGATTTTTTTTTTTAAAGTATAGTGATGCCATTCAATTATTTTAGATTTTAGACCTAATGTTTTCTTCCTTCAATAAATCCTGTGATTTGGTAAGCCACTGCTGCTGCATTTGGAAGTCTCTGCCCAATTTTATGTAGGAATCTTTGGATTCCTTCTCAAACTTATGCTGGGGTGATGAGGCTATATTAAGTAACGAGGAAGAAGGAGATGAGTTGAAGACTAGCCACAAATTATTTGGGAAGAAGCAGAATATGGAGGGAATATCAATACAAGGTGAATCCTTTATTTGAGAGGCAGAATATGTCCATTGTTAAGCCCAAAACCTTTTCCAGGATGGTTAAAGTGTATTCATTGCTCTGTCAAAAGTCTTACTGACTTCGAGAATGACAAAAGGATCATCAGGGCTGCATCAACAAATGTTGCTGGCTAAGGTGAAGGATGGAATGGTACCCAGAAACAGAACTGGCTGAACTTATCTCAGTCCTGGCAATGGAATAATGTCCTCCAGCACAGCTGAAGGAACAGCCTATTAAGTGCTGTGTGAAAAGACTGCTCTCCGATAGAAGAGAACAATCATGGATTCATGGAAGAATAACGTGTTCTATTTGTAATCCTGCAAGTTGTTATCACACTTTAGCTAATGGAGTACCCACTTTGATCTCTAAGTAGTGGCAAACATCTACTCTCTTGAGACATAAATATTTTATTCTTATTCTTCCTCTATCATTTCTTGCAGCCCAGCCTGCTGGAGAACCCAATGCGTGATGCACTGCTAGGTAATCGAACTGACTTAGTGTGCCTCTTTGTGGAGAATGGCTTGGATGTAGGACAGTTCCTGACATGGGGAAAGCTGGAACAGTTGTATGCTGGGTCCCCCAAGGCCTCACTGCTGTACCATCTTTTGGAGGGATACCAAAAGACAGGCTCTGAGCCATCCACCCCTCCTGAAGACTTGCTACTGGAACGGTCTTTGCCCGATTGCCATTTATCTCATGTGACTCTTATTCTGCATGAGCTACTAGGGGATGTCTGTGCTCCTTTTTATGCAGGACTATACCCTACTGGCCACAGAGGGATACCGGTAAGTGGCAATATTCTGTGTACATTTGATTAGGTAAGTAGGAAGTACATGAAGACAAGTAGGATTCTTTGAGAATTGGGAAGCATGAATGCCAAGGCACTCTAGTTGTTAAGATATTGGACTGAAAACAGAAAGACAGAGTTCAACCACACAATTCATTAGTTGTCTCTCTCAATCCAGTTTATCTCACAGGTTTGTTGTTGTGAGGATAATATGTGCTGAGTTTATACCCCGCTAATTTCTCAGCTTGACTCTCTGAGGGAAAATAGGAGTTAAATTAAATAAATATGGTTCTTTTATAGTTGCTGCTCTAAGCCTATTTTTCTTTAGAAGAGGGCAGCATTTTAGATAAAATAATTTCAAAAAATGGGTAAGGAACCTTTGTTGTTCAGCAAGAGTCAAATTTCAAGAAATCTTTCCAGTTTCTATTTCCTCCCTACAGCATTCTTCCTATCAGTAAAAGAATGAAAATGCTCCTAAAAGGGCTGCATTGGAGAGGCATTTAACACTTGAACTTAAATGACATGCATTGTTTCAAAAATCACTTATGATGCTACATTATTATTCGAAGTATTAACTAAAATAATTATTGATTTTAAACATTGAAAAATTGATCTATTCTATAATCTTATCTTTAGTAATATAGAAGTTCAAGGCTTGCTATGGCTGAAACAAATTCTTAATATTAGATTTTGTGAGTTTTAAAAGTAGTTTCCAGTTTCATTGTGAGGGAATGTTTTTAAAAGAATCAGACAATGTTTTAAAAACAGCTTTAGTGCCTGAGAGGTTTGGAACAAAAAAAATATCTCTGTGGATTTCTGATGTTGCTAAGGGTAAAGTTTGGATTAAGTTTTTGTTTCAATTTTGATAATGAATTTTGATTAATGTATGAAACCAACCCAAGACAAGAATGTGTGTCTGTGAATGTTTTCTTTCTCATGTTGATCAAGATATCTTCTCTGCCTAGAAAAAAGGATTATTACCGAACGGAGATTCCACATACCAAAATGAGCGGTCACCAAACCCTTGGACTGATCTATTTATCTGGGCAGTGTTGCTGAATCGAAAAGAGATGGCAATTTACTTCTGGGAAATGGTCTGTATTTTGATATGAATCTAGCAATAATATTTGGCAATGTCTCTTACAGAATATCGTAGAAACATTATGTCGCAAATGCATAGAAAGGATGATATAACTGTTATGAATTCCTCTGCCACCACAGAACCTGACTGAAACTTGATGGCTTGCTGAGCTATCAAGAATCTGATTACTTGTCTAAATAATCACACCAGTGCTTTCCCTCCAATATAAATTCAAAGAAGTTAAGCAAATAATTGGTGGGTTTTCTTTAATAGAATGTAGGGTGAGATTAGGAATGTAGGCAGATACTGTGAAAATCATGCTTGGTCAACTGTCAAACTGCCTGATTAGCAGACACTATGGGCCCTCCATGCCTGTGACCTGTCAATCAGCCCATTTCTGAACATGAGTTTAGTACTAATATGAGCGCTAAACTCATATTTAAATATAAGGCTGTCTGGCAGGTTGCATATATGGAGAAAGAGCAAGAGATGAAGCAACAGGAAGCTCTTACCATCTTTTCCTGATCATAAAGTTGTTTTCCTGATCATAGGTGTGTTCTGCACTTGTGACTTGTGAGCTTGGTAAGAGTAAAGCAAAAGGGCCAATCAATAACAAACATGTTCTAAACGTTTTTCCTTAATTAGTATTGTAAAGAAATGGCAATGCATTGCAACAGCAAATGATAACACCAAAAGCAGCCATAGAGTAGGTAAAATAACAGGACTATCTTTTCCTAAAGTAATAAAAATAGTGAATACTATGACTGTGTGAAATCCTTTGTCAGCAGAAGCAAAAGAAAATCTGTTTACATACTTACTGGTTTGCTGGTCTGTACTGTAATAAAAAATCATTGAACACATTTACAGCATGTAGCTAGAAGAACCCAGCTCCTATTTCAATTTAAGTTGACTTTCTTGTGCAGTACAGGACTACTGGGCACAGGTCTAGTGTTCTTTCAAAAAGCACAAAACTCATATCCCAAAAGTGCTTTTCCAAAAGGCAACTGGACGTTTTCAGTTCTGAAGCTCCTTAAAGGAAAAGTGAAACATTTTCAAGGAAAATCAAGAAAGTCCAGTCCAGAAAAACATCTTTGGGACAACCATGACCTGGATGATTGAGAATCTCCATAGACACTAAACCCATGTATATAAAGAGCCTATACATTTATATATGCATATATAAAGACTTTACAAGCATTTTGAAAGGCATCAGGCAAGCATTAGGGACAGAATCTACCATGAAAGCTAGGTTTCTCCAGTAGCTTAAAAAAAAATCACTCTGGAGAATAGCACCCAATGGCTAGAGGAGGAGGTCACTCTAGGAGTCAATAGGAAGAGAGGATAAACTAACCTTTGGCCACATTATCAACTAAATTGTTGATGAAGCATCCTAGATAACATCCATGGCAAATGCCATATCACAGGAGAAGAGGAAAAGTGCTACAATAAAAGTGGAATAACTTTAAGACAACCTTAAGCTGCTTCTGTTGTGGGCTAGGGATGAGACAAAATCAGTGTCATTGGGGCATCCATTTTTAAATGTCCCAAATTAGTTACTGAGGCATGTGGATGCTGTGACTAGAAGGAAATAGGAATGGCAGTCATTCATCTCACGCTATATTTGCTTTTTGCATTGAGTAACAGCAAGGAAACAAGCCCCCCACCCACAATTGTCATTCTGCCGGTGGAATAACAATGGATGGGGATGAAATGACTGGCAATGGATGGTAATGGGTAGTGATGAGACACCTTGGCAGCAGAAGGGGGAGTTGAATCCAGAAGCCACAAAACAAGTAGATATTTCCAACAGTAGGAAACTCCCTGCCCTACAGCTTCCAGAAGAATTGCTACAAAATTTCTTCCCTTCTCAAGACTCATCCAAGGCTTTAGCATTGTGGAGACATAGAAACACATTGCCAGATCCAAATTATCATGGCACTGATGTGCAGATGAGTGAAACCAATTCAGGAAAGCATTCCTAATTATCTCCCTCCCTCCGTCTCTTTCTATCTCTCTCTCTTTTTAAAAAGAGTTTCTGTAGCTCCATCATCAAATAGTAGTCACGGGGTGGGGGAGTAAGTCAAATCTAGGAATGGTACAGAGGAAAAGAGAAAAAGCCTATTTGCTAATGAATTAATTCGACTGCTCTTACCTTTAAAAATGTGTCTGCTTTAACTATGACTTTCTGTGGGTCTCATCTAGTTGCCATCTTGGGAGCAGAGTAGATGGGATAGGGGAGAAAGCAGAAGAATATGCTTAGAATGAAAGTCAAGGGATTATTATCTGTGCCAATATTGTCTATGCTTCTTAACAAAAACGTTGCACAGAAGGATGTATGAGGTTTTGCAGTAGTGATAATTTTCCAAACTGAAATTGCTGCTCAGTAAGCAAGTGCAAATAAAATAAAAACTCCTTGTAATTGTCAAAGGAATAGAAAATGCTAAAAGAACAATGTGGTTTGGTGACTAATAACATTGCAGTGGCAGAGTTCTGTTGCTGGTGTATTTGCCTCATTATGTTTACCCAGTTTCCTGTCTGCAATTATAGGCAAACTCAAATAACCATTTTTTTTCTCAGCATTTATTGCAGTTTATTTTACAGAAATAAAAGTTTCTAAAGGGAGAAAAGACTGGGGGCAAGTCCCTCCAACTGTTTCTTTGCTACTTTGACCATTCTTTAGCCACAATTAGATAAAACCTAATATTACTCAATTTCTGAAATCTTGGTCAGCTTCACAATGTTGATTATATTTTTTGCTTGTTTTTCTTTGTTTCTACAAGTTAGTTACTGTGCATTTCTTCTAAAAATATTTTACATGTACCACAGCTTTGAAACAGTGTTTCACAGTGCAGGGATGTCACAATTACTCAAAAGACTTTCTGTAAACATAGTTAGAAAAATAAATATATGGCAAGAGGATATGTTGGAACATGTTGGAACGTTTGCCATTTGTTTTGTGTCAAAGAAAATATCACACTGAAGTGTTGCAGTGCAACCCATGCAAATCTTCTCCAGGAATTTTCTTTTTCTTTTAACCCCAGGCACCTGATGCAGTGGCTGGGGCATTGGCAGCAGCAAAAATACTGCGGGAACTTTCACATCAAGAGACAGAGACAGAGGAAGTGGCAGCCATGAAGGATTTAGCTATGCACTTTGAAAACTTGGCCATAGGTAAGAGTTGGGGAAAGGGGTAGTGGGAGAAATGACTGCTTAAGGGAAAGGGGCTGATTTTTGACATAACTGAAGCTTAGTAACTTTAGGGAGTTTGGACTTCAACTTCAAAAATTCAGCTGAATTCCACATACCTTAAAATTTCTGAGGTTGACAAACGCTGGTCTTGACCAACCAATTTAGATATACTGACTTATTGTCCCCATCATGACAACAGGCATAGATACTATGAGAATTGACTTCCAAGCCATCCAAAGGGCATAATAGGATGGAATTTATGTTAATGGAAGAGATTATTGGCAACATGCACTTCTTCATACAGGGAAATATAGGAAGAGGAAAGAGTTAAAACAGAGAAGGAAAAAAAGTAGGTTGTAATGCTCATGAAATGAAAGACTATGGAGAAACCCAGCTCCCAGGTTTTCCTGAAAATTAAAAATTATACAGTTTGGCATTTAGTTGAAACAGATTTTAAATCCCTTATTACTCAAATATAGCATTGACAGTCTCTACTAATTTGTAAAATTGATGTAAATGGACAAATTTTAGAATTGGTGAGAACAGAGAAAAGTATTTTTCACACTTAGTCCACCAGTAGAAGGCCTATTTTCTGACAGGTACAATGATGTCCAAGCAGCTCCATCTCCAATCCAGGCCCCTTATCATGTTTACTGTTAAAAAAAAACCTTTTTTGTATATAGGCACCCTAACAAATGCATGTTGTCCATAGGAGCAATTTCTTACCATAACCTCCCACATCCTGACGAAAAGAGGGAAAGTATAGCATTTTTACAACTGATTCATTTCCTTACTTTCACAACTTGAAAGAACTTGTATGTGAAGGTTTGATGTCATGTTTGCAGTTACTTGGGAAAACTTTAATGAAAAGTTACTTGTAGAAGTTTTTGAATGAAGCTTTGTTGTCAAATTGTCTACTTGACAATAGTTTTTGAGTTTAAGATAATTCCTATATTATCATGGAGCTGCCATATCCAGGGGGCTACAATATTTATTTTTATAATTAATTTTTCATAGCCTTCATTTTTAAGGTTCTTAGATGGTTGTGAGCAAATGTAGACAAATATATAGGAATGCGTGTATTGGAGTATTGTGTAACAATGATTTTATATCATTTTTGTGGAATTGAAGACTCAAACAATTCTTGATTTTTATTTATTTATTTATTTATTTATCAAACTTCTATACCGCCCTTCTCCCGAAGGACTCAGGGCGGTGTACAGCCTCCATTTAAAACAATTAATATACATATTAAAATAACAATTAAAAAACTTATTCAATAAAAGGCCAAATTAAAACCGTCGATTGACCATAAAAATACCCAATAAAATTACCATTAAAAGTTTAAAATTTAAATTTAAAATTTAAAAATCAGGCCAGTCCCGCTTGAAGCATGCAGAACATTTTAGTAAGTACAAAGGACTTACTAAATCTGACCTATTTAGGAGCAAGGGGAAAACCTCTGATTTTGATCTTCCCTATGAGTTCTAAACTAGCAAAAGGATAGATTTTACCAATATAAGTATCAGTATAAATATGGGGAAAAGTAGCTCAGAATTATTACCAATTAATGTGGACATGAATTGCAAAGTCTTAGCAAACTGATGGTTTAGTTGTTTGGAAGTCTTTGAGTGTTGTATTAATATTAATCTTGCTATATATTAACGATTCCTTAAATTAAGGAGAGTTGTGAATTGTGCCAATGTTTTTAATTCCTTGACTTTTTATATTCAAATATCTCTCTCCTCCTTCTTAACTCCACAATTCTAGGAGTATTCAGTGAATGCTACCGTAATAGTGAGCCACGGGCCTATAAACTACTGGTTCGCTGTTCCTACCTCTGGGGTGGAGCCACTATCCTCCATCTGGCTCACCAAGCTGATGCCCGTCTCTTTTTTGCACAGGATGGTGTGCAGGTATGGCCATACAGAGATCCACTGAGCTAGGTTCCAAATATGCTTGATGTTTAAGGATGAACATTGTCACTGGATTCCATCTTGTATTTGATCTGGATATCCATTATGTCCCCTTGGACCTCTTAAAAAGGGTGTTCAGAAAGGAATTATGGCCCCCAGAAGTTGGTGAATAATTAATGGTGCAAAAGGCTTCCAGAGAACCATAGGTTCCTATCCCAAATAACTCAACCGTATGATTGTGTTCATTAGAAATTATCTGCTTGGGATCAAGCTTTCATGGAATAACATATAAGCCTAGGGAAGTAATCACTTTAGAAAACCAGCCAAAATATTATACAACTGAAAACTTCAGGCTAGCCATTAAAGGAAAATAGGAGCTATAGTATTCCTTACATAACAGCCACAGTTGGGACTAGCAATTTCATTGCTAAATGACAAGGTTATTAATGAGATAGCACAGGATTATAACAGACTTACAACTTTGTCATTTTGAGTCACCATGGGTCGTTTAAGTGAGACATCAAATGACTGGCAATTTTACTGTCCTCTGTTAACTCTGCTTGTTGAAAATCAGCTGTGAAGTACGCAAATGACAATAAGGTAACCATCGCAACCTTCCGCCGCGAGCTTAAAACATATCTATTTAACTGCGCAGGACTGAGTTAGATTTTAGCTTGTGGGTTTTATCTTGGGTTTTAATTTTTATATTTTTAATTAGGGCTTTTGAATAAGTTTTTTAATTGTTTTTAGAATTGTATTTATTGTATTTTTTGTTTTTTAAATGCCTGTAAACCGCCCTGAGTCCTTTGGGAGATAGGGCGGTATATAAATATAAACAATAAATAAATAAATAAATGGGACATTGCAATGGTCATAAACACGTGCTGACTGCAAAGTGCCCAAATCCTCATCATGTCACTGCAGGGACAAAGAGATGGTTGTAAAGGCAAAAGCTGGTCACAAAATTACTTTTTCAGCACCCTTGCAACAAAAAAGGTCACAAACAGGACAGTCATTAAGAGAGAATTACCTATATGTATTCGAGGCTTCAATTGTCCAGATGAAGGCAGCAAAGAGAGTAAGATCAATGCCTGAGAAATAGATTTCAACAAAAGTAGACTAGAATACAGATGGATGTTTGAAGCCTGGCAGGATTGCTCTCCTCAAATATTTGAAGGAATATTGTGTGCAGGATGATGGCCATTCAGACAAGATATGAAGAAAACTGAAATCCAGCAATTTCACAATATGGAAAGAAGATAACAGTTGAACATTAAAATAATCCGGTGGCATGTGGAACAAGCTACCTCAGGCAATGGAGGGGTTTTTTTTCATCAGAGGTTTTAAAATCAAAATTGGATGGATAATTATTATGTATGCTATAATATTTGATTATGCTGTAGCAATAAACTAAATCACTGTTGAGGTTTTTCCAGTTCTACAATACTCTGAATCCTGGATTCATTCTACCTGCTGTTTAAGGAACAGCCTTAGGCTGAACCTATTTCCCATTGATGACTATGAGTTGGGTGTCCTTAGGTTCTGGAGGATTAGATTTATAAACTGCAGGGCACAAGTATTGTTAATCACTACATGTAATGCTAATAATGTTGGGGTGAGGATAATGGAATGTAAGCAAATAAAATCAGTATAACCAGAGGTCATATAAGATAGGAATGGCATAAAATAGAATAACATAGCAATAAAGCAATAAACAGTAAAATTATAAAACCATACTATAGAGATCAATAGAGGGAACTTGGCCTTAGCTTAAAAATGGGAGGAAATTTTGGAAATTGCGGCTAATGGTATTTCCACACATAACACCAAATTCATGTAGATATCTCAGTCCAAAATTGGACCAATATTTTTCCTCCATTTATAGCTGCCCACATACTGAGCTAGCAACAGTATCTACCAGATTAAGCATATTTCCAGATGGCTAGGTGTCTCAAAATCTGAGTCTCAGCAACTGATTCAAATTCCTGGTGGATCCCCACCCTGACTAGACTCTTCTCAGAAATAGATAAAACATGTGTTGAATCTCTCAACTGGAAACAAAGCATAACATACCCAATCTTTTAAAAGGGCAGCTAATAGGAACCTGCTAATTACCATCCAATTAATCCGCTAGACATTAAGCTCTGTGTTAGATGTTTTCTAAACCAGAAGATTGGGAAGGAGAAATAAAACTTTTTCTTCAGATCAGGCAGGATTTCCAAAAGGACATTGCATGGTAGACCACTGCACTATTTTGAAGGCCCTTATTCAAAGATATAACAATAGGCACACAAAGCACCTCTTTGTCAGTGTTATTGATCATATCCCTGCCTTTCGCTCAATTAACAAGCCTTGACTATGGGAGAAACCAACTAGTACAAATATTAATAATTATAAATATTAATAATAATTCTTAAGCGAATTATTGAATTACATACAGTACTGACATTATGGCTCGTCTCTGTATTTTTCAGTGCTGCCTTTCTCTTGTGTTTTTCTAATAGTCCCTGCTTACCCAAAACTGGTGGGGAGAGATGGACCGAAGTACCTCTGTCTGGAAGCTACTTCTCACATTTTTTTGCCCCCCTCTCATCTTTACTAAACTCATTACATTCAGGTGGGTGTACTGGGCATGGTTTGGTTTACATTTAATAGTGTGGCAAAGAGGGAGGAGCTGTGCATTGCTGGCAGCCTACATGCTACAGGAGCTGTGCATTGCTGGCAGTTACTGTAATTATTTAGTAACTGCAATTCCTGAATATCAAAAGTACTGAGTGTTTCTTTATATAACAAGAGCATGAATAAGTATATTTTCCTTAGCTCCAGGGCAACCATTCTCTTTTGAGCAGACCTTTCAAAACCTGCAATTGACCTGCCAGAGGAGGTCAATTAATCCATCTGCCAGAACAAGTGGAGAAATACATTCAAATCTTAAATCCTTGCCCCTGGAATTTCTAGCAGTAAATTTAATTTCTAGCATTAAATTTTATGGCTAAATTTTAGCATCTGCATTTAAAATGTGGTCAGGTGGTCATTCTGATCTGTAATGTGATCTTTAATAGGAGTATGGATGATGATCTGCGGCTGGATTCCTTGGAACAGTTTGAACTGGACAGCCTTGATACAGATGTGAAAAGTACCATCGGAGACATGTTGTCTGAGTAGGGGGAATGGTCATGATCTTGGGAATATGGGCCTGTGGGAGGATGGACGTTTGGGCTATCATAGATGAAGGCTCTTGATGCAGTGGAGCTGATGGGGGGCCTGATCTCTTCAGGATAGTCTAGGGTTTTTTATCCTGTGAATATCCAGCTTTTGTCAAAAACTAATGTAAAATCTTGTAGTGGAAACTGTGGTCCTTGAAATGTAGGTGAACTACAATTTCTAGCATTCCCCACTGCCTAGGAATTGGTGGAAGCTTAAAGCTTTTTTAAAAAGCGCACTTCTTATTTATTTAAATTGCCCCTTTTCAGAAGAGACATTTTGAAGTTGCTCACAAACATTTATTCATATGCCAATATATTTTATTTAATGAATTAATTACTGAAGGCAATAGAATCAATTTATTGGTGGAACTCAAACATTTCTCTCTTCTTTTCCTTTTCATATCTTGACTCAGAAGTCTGACAGATCCCTCCCCTCTTTCTGTTCGACAAATCTGGTTACGACGGTGGCATCAATTCTGGGTGGCACCTGTGACAGCATTCCTGGGCAATGTGGTGATGTACTTGCTCTTCCTCTTCCTCTTCTCCTACGTCTTGCTGCTGGATTTTGACCCTCCACCTCCCAAAGGTCCATCTGGCACTGAGATAGTTCTATACATGTGGGTCTTCACACTAGTCTGTGAAGAGGTACGTCAAGGATGCTTTGTGGGTTCCCGTCCTTTGTTGCAGAGAGTACGACGGTACATCCTGGACACATGGAACCAGTTTGATATCACGGCCCTGCTACTCTTCATGGTAGGGCTAGTGTGCAGGTAAGTGCTCTTCTGTATTGTAGAGACTTCTATTCATTTACTCTGAAGTTTTTGAATGAGCTGGTGAGGTCAGTGATTAATATCACTGGAGATAAAAAGGAATGGTTGTACAGTTTAGAATTGGTTTCTTTTTTTCTTTATACCACTGTCTACATCACAGGCTGTTTCCTTCATCATATGAATCAGGACGCACCATTCTGTGCCTGGATTTCATGATCTTCACCCTTCGTCTCATCCATATCTTTGCAGTCAACAAACAGTTGGGGCCCAAGATGATTATCGTTGGCAAGATGGTGAGAAGGTGCATTTTTGATGCACATGGAATAATACACAGAATGAGGATTGTTGAATACACTGTCCAATAAAATTTAAGCCAAGGGCAAATGAAATAGAGATGGAAAGGCTATTGGATTTAACATAGGAGAGTAAATTGTCTTTCAATATGGCCCACCCCACATGTGCTGGCAGAAGGGGCATGCTGTGGACCGTGTTGGCCAAGGAATTCTCGGTGGTTGGGTCCAGAAGATCCTATCCTGTCATAATTCCTGCCCTCTGGAACATCATGTTTTTCCCCACCATCCAATAGGATTCTGCCTTCACCATCCTGGTCTTCCAAAAAGGATGGAAAACCTGGCTCTGAGTGGCATGTCACAAAGGAGGCGATTAACAGACAGATAAGACCCCCACCTCCTTTCTTCATGCATCTTGCTCTCTTCCATGCCATCTTTGTTAATGTTTAAGTCAATTTTAATATTAATGTTTATTTATTTTCATGTTTTAATGCATGCATGTCCAAACTTTTGGCTTGCCTGAGCTGTATTGAGTGAAGAGACTTGGGCTGCGTACAAAATATATAATGTTTATTTTTTATTGTTCTATTATTTTATTTTTGCATTGTTTAAATTTCCTTTTTACTTCTTGGTTTTTTATGGTTGCGATCTGCCTAGAACAGCCCATGGTAAGAAAAGCAGCAAATAAATTTAACAACAACAACAACGTAAATATGACTAAAATCACATAATAATGTTAAAAGTTTACGATCTTGTGCAAGTTGGACATACTTGTTTTAACGTTTTATCTTGTTGCTTTTATTTGATTGCAAGTAACCTAGAATTGTCTCTAGGTGAGATGGGTGGCATAATCTCCTCTCCTTCTTCTCTTCCTAGATGAAGGATGTATTTCTCTTTCTCTTCTTCCTTGGGGTATGGCTGGTAGCCTATGGGGTCACGACCGAGGGTCTCCTTCTCCCCCATGATCGAAGAATCCCTTGGATATTTCGACGTGTTTTCTATCGACCTTACTTGCAAATTTTTGGACAGATCCCACTCAGTGAAATTGATGGTGTGTATTTTGGGGCTGCTTGCTGACTTTCCTGATTTTCATCCAGTTTGGCCTACTGAAACCCAAGAAAGAGTAGTGCAGATTTATGGATAGAGCACCAAATAGGCAATTGCCTTCTGTGGATTGTTAAACAACTCCTTTATTTCTTATTTATTTACAAAGACTCATTTGATCTGATTTCTGTGGTGAATGCAGAAAAAAGATAGAGCTTTCCATCTCTCTTCTGACAGCCTGCTCCCTCCCTCACCTGCATGGAATCCCTGGTTACCTTCAGTAATTAAGCTAGTTCCCAAATATATGACAGAGATAGTCTAGAATGGAAAATATAAAAAGCAAAACAATTGCAATATTGAAAGTGTTAATTTTTTTAAAAAGATGGAAACAATAAAATTAAGAATAGGCTTTTGAAGGGGCATAAAGAAACAGTTTTTTGTATCATGCATTATGAACATAAGGGATTCATTAACTATGAAACATTGACCAATTATTTAGATCACCTTAGAATGGGATTGGACAAGAGCTATTAGCCATGACAATTTAGTAGTCTCTGCAAGCTTAGAGCTGTAAAAACCTGTGGAGAAAAAAAGGAAATAATTGGAAATATTTTTAAAGCTTTTCTTTTTCCCCCCCTTCCCTCTAAGCCAGGGCTGTCAAACTCACTGGCCACTCCCACACCTGGGGGAAAAGTCGCGATACATCACATGATGCTGCTGAGATGACATGAGTTTGACACCCTGCTCTAGACCTTCATATTTTTATACAAGCTTAGTAGTATATTTCAGAATATCAAATGCTAGTTGGCAAATAAGGAGAGATGGTGTCACCTTCATGAAGAAGTCTGTTTGAGAAACCTATAGCTTGTGTAAAGTATTTGGATGCAAATGGGATTCTGCATTCAGCAGGCTAATTTGATCCAGTAGATAGTTTTTAGGGTTTTATCTTTTATTCCAGAACAGCCTCTTCAAACCAAAACTTTTGGGTCACAACTCCCATCAGTCCCAACCAATATAGCCAGAGTCTAGGACTGATGAGAACTGTAAACCCAATACAATAATCTGTAAAATCAAAGAACTGAAGGAAACCAAATCTGGAGAAAGATAATTAAATACTAAACTACCTAGGGCTAAAACAATCCTATGCAGGAATTCTATGCATTCTTTACTACTACCTAGAAGGTAGTAGTAAAACCATCTTTAATCTATGACTTTCATCTCATTTTTTCCCTTTGATATTCTTCCCTAGCTGCCCAGATTACAGCCTCCAATTGCACCTATGATCCTTTAGCCATCTTGATGGAGGATGCAAACCCTTGTACCAATACCTATGCTAACTGGCTGGTGCTCGTTCTCCTAGTGATCTTCCTGTTGGTAGCCAATATTCTGCTCCTCAACTTGCTGATTGCAATGTTCAGGTACCACTAACTCAATTCTACCAAGGCAGGATAAAATAAATAAATAAATAAAAAACTTACACAAAGCTCCATAGTAAAAATAATAATAATAAAAAAGTGGAATAAGATTATGGTCCAAACCTAGTTCAGTATGACATTATACATTTCAAAAGTAATTTAGATTGTATCTATCTAAATTAAATTAAATTAAATTAAATTAAATTAAATTAAATTATCTAAATTAAATTAAATTAATTAATTTAAAATTAAAATTAAATTAAATTAGAATAGATTGTATCTATCTAAATTAAATAAAATAAATAAATACATAGATAGATAAATTAAATTATCTAAATTAAATATCTAAATTAAAAGTAATTTAGATTGTAACCTAATCTTACGTAGCTTCTTTTCCAAAAACACTACACTACTAACCAGAGCATATAAAACATTTGCTAGACCAATTCTTGAATACAGCTTGCCTGTTTGGAACCCATACCACATTTCTGACATCAATACAATTGAACATGTCCAGAAATATTTTACAAGAAGAGTTCTCCCCTCCTCTGAACACAACAAAATACCTTATGCCACCAGACTTGAAATCCTGGGTTTAGAAAATTTAGAACTCCGCCGCCTTCGACAGGATCTGTGTTTAACTCATAGAATCATCTATTGCAATGTTCTTCCTGTTGAAAACTTCTTCAACTTCAATCACAACAATACAAGAGCAAACAATAGATTTAAACTTAATGTTAACCGCTTCAATCTTGATTGCAGAAAATATGACTTCTGTAACAGAGTTATTAATGCTTGGAATACATTACCTGACTCTGTGGTCTCTTCTCAAAATCCCAAAATCTTTAACCAAAAACTATCTACTGTTGACCTCACCCCATTCCTAAGAGGGGCGTGCATAAGAGCACAAATGTGCCTATGTTCCCTGTCCTATTGTTCCTCTTCATTATATCCAGTTAAGACAGTTATTGCATGCTTATACTCATATATATGTTATATAGTTGTTTCATGTTAATGCTTATATACACTGTTATGACAAAAATAAATAAATAAATAAATAAATATTTTAGCCATTTCAAGTTCAGTTTTCAACAAAATGTTTTCAAAAAAATATTTGAAGAATATGATCAGTTGAATTTAATTGTATGATCATACTTCACATGTGGCAGTGTCATAAATCTGTGAAAATACATTCATAATATTTTTACAACTTTTTCCATGGTTCAAGTTTAGGGGAAAGCTGAAAAATATTTGCTGCTAAGCAAATATAATGCCCATGGTTGATAGAATAGGAGGACTGCACCCAGGGGTGAAATGTAAAATTTGTTACTACCGGTTCTGTGGGTGTGGCTTGGTGGAGGGGTAATGTGATTAGGTGGGCGCGGCCAACTTTAAAAAAAAAAAACTTTTAAAAGCATTTTTTTTACAGCCTCTTCGGCCAAAGAGGTTGTAGAAAAAATGCTTTTAAAGGGTTCTGACCAGCTGAGTTGCCTGATCACCAGAACCCTTTAAAAGCATTTTTTACAACCTCTTTGTTGAAAAAATGCTTTTAAAAGGTTTAGACAATCCCAGCTGAGGCGGGCGATCATCAGAGGCTTTTTTTTTTACTTTTAAAAGTATTTTTTCAGCTGAAGAAAAAATGCTTCTAAAAGAAAAAAGAAAAAAAAAACCTCTGATGATCGCGCAGCTCAGCTGGGTATGCAGGGGCCGGGGCAGGGATTTTTGCTACCAGTTTTCCAAATCACCCGCCACCATCGCTACCAGATCAGGTGATCCAGTCCGAACTGGGAGCATTTTACCCCTGGCTGCACCTCTACATTTTCTTTAGCCCACCCTTAATTGTTCTGATTAAACAGTATGGTCCCCAACTCTTTTGTTGAGATTTTCATGTAGAAAAGGAAATGTAGAAATACAGCCTCTGTTAGCTCATGTTTCTTTTCCATCCATATGCTGTCTACGATTGTGTCATAGGGATGAGCCATTCAGTTTGAAGTTGACTCCTCCAGTTTGGAGAAAGGTGAGACTAACATATTGTTTCCCCTGCTAATAGTTACACGTTCTCCAAAGTGCAAGGCAACAGTGATATCTACTGGAAATCACAGCGTTACAGCCTTATCTTGGAGTATCATAGCCGGCCTGCGTTGGCTCCACCCTTCATCCTGATCAGCCACCTACATCTTTTGTTCAAGCGTCATATCAGCAAAGTACAGTCAGCAAAGAGACGTGACTTCTGTGAGTGCTATAGGCAATTTTGTGATATATAAGAGATAACTTGGCTTGGAATGCCGGAACTCTTGGTGTTAAACAATCTAGAGAACATCAAATACAGGAAGGTTGTTCAAGATCATTCATTCATTCATTCATTTGTTGTCTTTATATTTTGCCATTCAACTTAAACCTCACTATGTAGTAAATTCTCTAATTGAGGGAGCTGGGCCTCCACAGTCCAAGCATAATGCTGAAATCACTGTTCTACATCTTTGTGAATATCAAAAAAATAATAATTCTAACTCTATGTCATTATCAGTCATTATCTCCTTTGTTCTATACCTAATGTTCTGTCAGACTTTTGGCTGCCTCCCAAGTTTTCCACTTCTTCCAAGCAAGATTCTCCCTCTGTGAGAATCATTAATAAGGTTTACTGAGACCCATGAGAGAGATATGGAATTATTTCCAATTTATAACTAACTGATGCATTGATACATCATGGCAGAGACTTGTATTTCACATCAATTGGTGAGGAACCATATCTTTTCACCAATAATGGGTAGACTTACAGATAGCTGTTTACTAAACTGGTTCCTGAATCATTATCATTTTGTGAACTGATAATTAATCTATTTTGGACAGTGCTAGAACTCTCTGAGATCCAAAATAGGCGACTCCTGACGTGGGAATCGGTACAGAAAGAAAATTACTTAGTAACCCGGGCTCGACAGAAACGTGACAGTGACACTGAGCGACTCCGGAGAACTTCCCAAAAGTAAGAATGTGGAATAGAAGACAATAAAGAGAAAGGAGGAGGTTGGGATTAGGGAAGGACTGATCAGGTTAAATCCAATTTGAATCAGTTTTCTGTTAATTATGGTTTTTTTTCTACTGAATTTTTTTTAAAGTTCATTAAATTGCATTAAAATATGTATTTTAATATTTTCTTTAAAATGCAATTTAATCATTTAATTTTGAATATGTGCATTTTAAAATGTATTGAATCATAAATACTTCATTGAATGCAAAGAAATGCAAAATTCAAAATATAAGTTCATTTTCAGTCCCACCATGTTTGATCAGAAGGTGCAGATCAAATCAGTTTACACTGAAATTTGAGATCAAATTTCATTGTAAAAGTAAAGGTAAAGGTTCCCCTCGCACATTCCCGACTTTAGGGGGCCGTGCACATTTCCGCTTCAAAGCTAAAGACCCAGCGCTGTCTGAAGACATCTCCGTGGTCATGTGGCCAGCATGACTAAATGCCAAAGGCGCACAGAATGCTGTTATCTTCCCACCAAAGGTGGTCCCTATTTTTCTACTTGCATTTTTTATGTGCTTTTGAACTGCTAGGTTGGCAGAAGCTGGGACAAGTAACAGGAGCTCACCCTGTTACGTGGTACTAGGGATTTGAACCGCTGAACTGCCAACCTTTTGATCGACAAGCTCAGCATCTTAGCCACTAAGCCACCACATCCCTTCTTTTCATACCCATCTTTAACTGGCACAGAAGAAAGGCATATTATAGGCAGATATAACCTAAACCTGATTTCTTTTAAATATTTTGGGTAGCTTCTTCCAGAGATATTGCTTGGGAAATGAGAACAAAAAGTTTCTATGCATGCCGCTTCTCCTAAAATTAACAACCGCATGGTAAAATACAGTCCAGCCTTTCTGGGAGGTGCCTTAGGCTCCATTTATAACCACGACAGAGTTGTTACAAGTAGTGTGTGTGTGTGTGTGTGCGCGTGCAGGGGTAGGGGCTGTCGCTTTGCAGACTTTCTGGATGGTGCATTTTTCTGTTAAGTAAGAACACTTTCTTCACCTTGCCTGTGTTCCAGATATGACATGGAAATTCCAAATTTAGGAAGACCCACTATAAGCCATAGGATTCATATTAGCTATTACTACTTTGTCCTATTCATTTCAATGGCTCTAGGTATGAACTATTAGCACTGATGCATGCATAAACCAATTACTCAATACTGAGATATGCTTTGGAAAGTGTTCACCCTTCCTCCTTAAAAAGTCTGTCTACAAATTTCTAAAATCCAATCTTTCTGCCTAGATGTGTTAGAACAGGTTTTCCAGGTTATTGAAACACTTCTAGCATCCTTATGTGGGGAAAATGAGAGCTTTGGAATCAAACATAGGGGACTATCAGAGAGGATAGAAGATTGCCTCATGCCCCTATAGAGGAAAAAGAAGGCTGAATGTTTCTTTTCTTTGTAATTGCCTCACACCTCTAATTCTGCAGAGTCGATCAGGTTTTAAAGCAGCTTTCTGATATCAAAGAATCAGAGAGACGTCTGAAGACCCTTGAGATGCAGGTATGGAAACAGTAATGGATCCTTTGAAATGGGAAATGGGAGGAAAATAGAATACTTTGGGAACTGATAAGACAAAGGCTTCACAAGTAGTAGCAAAAGTGAAAAGTAGCAGCAGTAGATTAAGAGAGAAAATTTGGGGATGGGGGAACCTTTGGCCTTCCACATGTTGTTGGTTTTTCCTCTCCAGCACCTATACCAACCAGAACTATTGAATGTTGTAGTTCACCAACCACAGATTTCTCCTCTGATTTCATTTTTTCACTAAATGGATTAAATACATCTAAAGAAATCACAACTGCTTTCAACAATGTTTTATTTTTTAAAAAGACACACTGGTATGCTAAGCCAGCAACAAGGAAATGACAGTATGGCATAATATGTAAAGTGACCAGATTTCAGCCATGGCAAAGCGGGACACCATTGACGGGGGGCGGGGGGGGGGCTGCACATGCGCGCTGAGTCTTGCCACCTGCCTGAAGGAGGAGGAGCGGCTGCTGCTTCTCCGCTCTTCCAGGCAGGCTCGGCTCTCCTCGGCTCTCCTCTCTGCTCTTCTCTTCCTCTCGGGTGAAGTCAAGCGGCGTCTCTCCTCCGTCTCGCGCCCCCTTCTCCGCCACTCCCCCTTCTCCGCCTCCTCCTCTTGCGTTGCTGCCTCCCATTTTCCGATTGGGAGTGAAACAAAAAAAAATCAGGATTTTTTGGAATTGCAGCGGGACTGTCCCGCCAAAAGCGGGACGTCTGGTCACTATAATAATATGACAACTGTTTCCCATAAACCTTCAAAAACACTAGCTCTCAAATATGTTTCTTTCATTTACTCCCATTAGATGGAGTACTGTACAAGTGCCTTGTCTTGGATAGTAAATATCTTGGCCCAGAGTGACATAGCAAAAGGAAAACAAGTTCCACCTATTCAGAAAAAAGGTAAGTAGACAGGAAAATTCAGAAATACTTAAGAATATGTATATTTAATGGACAGATGAGCATTATTATGAACTAAAGAATAGCATTTATCTATGTAGATCTCTCAATGTGCATGTTTGCATGTATTTACCTGTAGTCTATATGCAAAGTTTGCCATGAATGAACATGTGCGGAACAAAACTACAGAAAAGTTGGCA
Organism: Ahaetulla prasina; assembly: GCF_028640845.1. Taxonomy (NCBI): domain Eukaryota; kingdom Metazoa; phylum Chordata; class Lepidosauria; order Squamata; family Colubridae; genus Ahaetulla; species Ahaetulla prasina. The sequence continues at coordinate 32,260,278 of NC_080542.1, read as the reverse complement.
AATTGCTGAAGAAAATCTTCATAGGCATAGGAAACTTAGTTCCTTTTCATATTTCCATCTAGAGGGCAAAAAATTAGAGAAAATGATCCAAGGCTTCTCTAGATTTGATGAGGCTGCCATGCAACAGAATCTCTTGCAAGAGAATTAGAAGCCAAGATGCTAGTTTTCACACCCCTCTCAAGTTAAGTTTATTTTCAAGTTAAATAAACCCCTCTCAAATTCCTTGTGTGTCCAATCACACTGGGCCAATAAAGAATTCTGTTCTATTCTATTATGCATTTCTCTGGAAAGCTTCCTTATTGGTAAGGGTGGTGAAATCCAGAGCTGAAGGAACTTAGTATTATACCAAAGCTCCATCATACTGAGACCAACAAAAGAGACAGGAAAGAATAGAGCACCTTCTTTTCCTTTGTTGGGGTAGGCCAGGGGTCTGCAAACTTGGCTCTTTTAAGACTTGTGGACTTCAACTCCCAGAGTTCCTCAGCCAGAACTCTGGGAGTTGAAGTCCACAAGTCTTAAAAGAGCTAAGTTTGCAGACTCCTGGGTTAGGCTAAGTTGTTCCAGAACCTTCACTAATGCCATTATATGTATTTGCATCTCTCCTCCTTTCTTATTATCGGAAAGGTGTGTCACAGTAGCTATAGATTTACATGACTTACACAGCATTTTGGGGGGCTCTTTATGCCAGAATTAAGTCTATGAATTCTGACAGTGATAAAGAACCACTATGGGTCTTCCCTCAGTCTCATTGTGAAAACAAAGAGGTTAGAATTCCCCTTCTGAAGTAGACTTCTTTCACAGCTATTGTAAGAAAAGAATGATGAAAAAATAATCTGGAGCATGACGGGCTACACTGATTTAGAGATAGTTTTACTTCAACCTGCTCTTCACCTCCAAAAAAGTGTTACTATTAACAAATTATACATTAAAAAGCAGTGCTTTAATTTGTGTTATTTATTTGTGTTATTAAGCAGTGTTATTTATTTACTTAATTTCTATACTATTACAATTCACATTCTTGACATTATGTTCAGTAGAGCTTGAAATACAGGTTTAAGAAAATTATCTCCCTTTTTTAGTTAACTCCATTTGCACTGGGTCTTCTGTGTTTGCCTTTGCAAAACAAAGATGGGTGTAAGTTGTGGTGAAAAGGAATACAGTAACCGCTGTAGGGATGTAGATGGCATGCACTCTTGATTAACTAGACTTTCTAGTATCACTGGACAATTTGAGTTCCATTGTAAGAATGTGACAAATTATAGTTAGATTACTAAAGTTCCTGAAGGGAACAATAATTAGATGCAATGGCACCCCAAATCTTCCTGGTTCTTAGTCCTCTTTATTTCTCACACAAGTTCTTTTTGGTAAAGACCAAGTAGCATCAGTTAGAGGAGGTGGAAAGCGGTTGCTAACTGTCAGGCTAGTTTCCAAGTCTGGAATGGGAAAATCAGATGATTTATTCTTCTGCTGAGAAAAATTCCTCTTATTTCGGAAGAAACACTCCCCAACAGAATACAGGTAGTCCACAATTGAGCCCCAAATTTCTGTTGCTAAGTGAAACAGTTGTTAAGTGAATTTACACTATTTTATGATCTTTTTTGCTACAGTTGTTAAATGAAATGAATATCATTGTTAAGTAATAACACTGTTGTTACATGAATTTGGCTTCTCATTGACTTTGCTTGTCAGAAGGTTGCAAAAGATGATCACATATGAGTCAGTTGCCCAGTAGCCAAACTTTGATCATGTGACCACAGGGATGCTGCAATGGTTTTGTGAAAAATGGTCATATGTCACTTTTTTAAGGCCACAGTAATTTCAGTTGTTAAATGAACTATGTAAATCGAGGACTACCTGTATAATTAATCTCATCTACAACTTGGTTAGTTTAATGAGAATCACTGCCCCCTAGTGGATTATTTGGATGTAACAGAATAATATAGTTCACATCTTTTGTTGATCTCTTTCCTTACAGATTGAACTTTTCCATGGCATATGAAAAAAGACAGTGAAGAAGTGTCAGCTGCTGCTGTTTACAAAATCCCAAAAGTGTCTCAATTTGATGCCTCAATTTGATGCCTTAGAGAATTAGAATGTAGGCTTCAGCAGGAAATAATTGAGAGAATCCAGTATCACATTTCAGTTCAGCTACAAATACCCTACATCTGACTTTAGTTCCCTTCATTGGAAAAATGAATTATCTACCTCATAGCATTTCAATGGGAATGAAATGTGGACAATTAAAACAATTGATATGCCAGACCTGCAAAAACAATAGATAACAATCCTGTTTTATACTTATATTGATAACTAAATCAGCTGCTAATTTTGTTTGCAGTCGGTAAAATGAAGAGTCAGAATGTTGTAAACCACTCAGAGAATGCTGTTATATGGAGTGGTATATAAGTCTAAATGCTATTGCTAAAACAATGATATATGGGTGGAAGTACTGAGATGGACAATCTTTTGATGGCTAGGTCACAATTACACTGAGCTCCTCAAAGTTCAAAAAGAAATAATATGAAGCAAACTGATGAGACTAGCTTTCTAGGGTGTTTGGGGAAAATGTTTCAATTGGTTATATTTTGGTTTTCCCATGATTCCTGATATAAATTAACAAGAAACTGTGGTTCTGGTATGGTGCTCAGAGCTTTTGGATGAACGTCTTATTACACCTCAGGGGTGAAATGTAATTTTTTTTACTAACAGTTCTGTGGGCGTGGCTTGGTGGGGAGGTAATATGACTGGGTGTGTGTGGCCAACTTTTTTTTTTTTTTACTTTTAAAAGCATTTTTTCTACAACCTTTGTCCAAAGAGCTTGTAGAAAAAATGCTTTGAAAGGGTTCTGACAATCTCTGGTGAGTTGCCTGATCACCAGAACCCTTTCAAAGCATTTTTTTACAGCCTCTTCAGCTGAAGAGCTTGTAGAGAAAGTGCTTTGAAAGGATTCTGACAATCCCTGCTGAGCCACGCAATCATCAGAGGCTTTTTTGTTTTACTTTTAAAAGCATTTTTTCAGCAGAAGAAAAAATGCTTTTACAAGTAAAAAAAACCTCTGATGATCACACGGCTCAGCTGGGCATGCGGGGGGGGGGGCAGGGATTTTTGCTACCGGTTCTCCAAACCACCCGCCACCATCGCTACCGGATTGGGCGATCCGGTCGGAACCAGGAGCATTTCACCCCTGATATAATATTAATAGGAATAGGTAGGACATGCTATGCCTTAAAGGAATAAATGGGAATTAATTAAAGTCCATGCCTCATATGCAGGAGGCCCAAGCTTCAGTCTCTGGCATTCCTATCAAAAGAATCTTGAGGTAGCAGGTGATAGAAAGGGATTCTTATTGCCTGAAAGCCCTAAAGCTATTAATGAAAATAGATAATGCAATGGTATGACCCTATTACAAAACAGCTTTCTATATTCTTAAGATAATTACCTCCATAAGTCTTTATATGGACAATCCAGGCTGACATTAATTTCTCAAGTGCATGTTTGCTTGATATCTCATTACTAGTTGTCTTTGAATCAGCCAAGGGGCCATGCACTTGATATTGTACAAGAAGAGTAAGTGAAATCATGTGTGATACCATTTTCTAATATAACAATGAGTAGAAACTAGAACTTTTCTAACTGATGATACATCCATCAGTTCTAATGGCTTGGATACATAGACAACAGCATGGTTGACACTTGCAAGCCAAAAGGATATTCTCCTAATCATGTAATTAGTTTTGGTTGGTTTATACTTTAAAATTATACCTACTAGATGATTAGGATTCTAGGGTTAAAAAAAGTTAGATCACCCGAGACTTTTGATCAATCCACTCAGTTCTGGGAAATACAAAGAATATTGTATCCATTTCAACCTGCACATGACCAAAGATCCTTTATATGCAGGGGGAGGAAGTTGCTTGTTTGCAAACAGACAGAAGGCAGCAGTCCTTAGTATTTAACCTGAATTTCCCTCTTGGTATTTTCAGCATAGGTGATGTCTGGTCAGTAAAATAAATTGTACTTTTTATGTTAAGAAAACCTATACCTGTATACGTTAAATGTCTTTCAGACAGAAAACTAAACATCGCCATGGCTAAGCAAAGTTAAGTGAACAAAGCAATTACTGAGAATCATTATCAAGTTAAAATTGTTTCAAATATGATTAATTTCACTGATAAATCAATATCATTGTATCAGGTAATATATTTCCTCCTGGCTACGTTAGGAGCAGCTTTATGAGGACAATAATTTTGAACTCTGCCACTTCCTGCCCATTTCTACAGCTGTTTTTAAGTTTGATTCTTAAACCCAGCAGTCAATCCTATCAAAGAGGATCCTAGCTCTCCATCATATTTGATATGCCCTGACCTGAGGTCAAAAAATCTGCTGCCTCTTAATGGAATATTGATTCTCAGCTTTGTTTTTAATCATGGGTGTCTTCCCATGACTCTGGAGAGTAGCAAGGGGAAAAACAGTAATTATGGTCAGTTACAGATAATTGCAGGATGGTATTATATTGCTAGAAGATAAAGATCTGTTCCAGAGAATAATTATGGCATTTAGTTTTCAATGTTAGCCTTCAGTCTTTTTAGGGTTTTTAAACTGTGAACTTGTTTGTGAACCAAATGGTAACTAAAAGGATATTTACAAATCAAGTCATTTATACCAAATCAATTTTCTTTAAAAAATGTCACTTTTATGGTTAAATTAATTAATTACTCCTTCTAACATTGCTCGAAGTACATAATAGAACTATTAGAATGCATATGTCTGGAACTGTAATAAATAAAAGTTAATTTGTGTTATTAATCGTGTGGTATTTTATAATATATTTAATTAAATGCATTTCATGAAAAGTTAAGGTATTTTTAAAAAAATCCAAAAACCTTCAAATCTTTTTGTGCAATAATTCCTGATCATCATCCCTATAAAATCCCCTCCACAAAGTAAACTGCTTCAGATTTAGAATGACCTTAACGTGGAATCTAATCACATATCATCAAAAAGGAGCAGAAAGAAAGGCTCAGTGTTTCTCACTCAACTAGTATGCCATACAGACATGTTCACACATGCCAATTGTCCCTTTAAAAAGTAAGGCCATCCCCACCCATGTTGCCTTTTGTTTGTTTAAACAAACAAAAGGCAACAAGCAACAAGTTTAAAAAAAATTACAGGCTATTTTACCGGTTATTTTTTAGGACTGAGTGACTCACGTCATTTCTGGAAAATTATATATCCTTTTTATCATAGGAGCCCCTTAATTCCCAGGGAACAACTTGAAAGGGAACCAAAGTTCCCGGAACTCATTTCCAGTCCTTCTCGTACACCCCCGGAAGGGAGCCTACTCAAAGCACCGAGCTACCGTAGAGATAGAAATAGAGAGTCGCCTACTATTTCCGACTTTGCCCAAATTGTGACCGTGCTTCACTTAAAATGCAAAGTCTGCTTGTCTGCCGCCAACCAGTCCGTGGGGTATGAAGCTGTTGCTTCTGCGGATCGCCCAACACCGAATTTGGGCTGGATGGGCCGCCGGGAAAACCATTTGACTAGATCGACCTTTGCCGCAGCCTAAGGTGTGTTTGGGGAAGGTGATTCGTCGCTACTCGGTGGGCAGTTTTTTAAAAAAACTATTGCATGCCATCAAATCGTTTTTCATTCCTAGCAATTCCACAGATAGATTTTCTCAATGACGACCTATCCTTAACAAGCAATTTCTAACTAGATCGTTCTGAGCACAATCGAATAAACAGTGACTTTTCCTTCTCCATCGTGGCTGGGTGTGCTTCCCTTCTTTGCTTGATGCCCTCCTCCCCCCCCCCGCCCCCGATGCGTTGGCGGACACTACCAGACTTCCCCACCAGTGATGGGAACTGTTCATTATATTTGGAGAGCACCAGGTTGGGGAATGTTGGTGGCGGGGGCGGGGGCTGCAGTGTTGATGGCAGCGAGGACACAGGAGGATAGAGGAGTTTTAGTTTTTTCCCTGCAATCTGTCTTCGCGATCCAAACAACAAACTTGCACACCTGCGTTTGTGTGTGCGGTGGGGGAAAAACCCGAAAATTCTAATGATGAAGAATCATTCCCTGCGGAGATGGACAGACAGACAGACAGACAGATAGATAGACATACAGACAGACAAGATAGACAGATAGATTCTCCCTATGCAGAATGGATGGATGGATGGATGGATGGATGGATGGATAGATAGATAGATAGATAGATAGATAGATAGATAGATAGATAGATAGATAGATAGATAGATAGATAGATAGATAGATAGATAGATAGATAGATAGATAGACAGACATACAGGCAGACAAGATAGACAGATAGATTCTCCCTATACAGAATGAATGGATGCATGGATGGACAGATAAATAGATAGATAGATAGATAGATAGATAGATAGATAGATAGATAGATAGATAGATAGATAGATAGATAGATAGATAGATAGATAGATAGATAGACAGGCATACAGACAGACATGATAGACAGATAGATTCTGCCTACAGCGAATGAATCAAGAAGGGTTGAGTTCTGAAAGGGGATGTGCTCACTTAGTGCGGCTTTGTCCTGGGCAAAAGTGTGCGGGGCTGCATCCTTAGAGCCTTGTGGAAATCTCGCTCTAAAAGCGGATTACTTTTCTTCCAGCTTTATGACTCTCTGCATCCTTAGGACATGAACATTGGATGCTTTTCGTTTTCTCCTCCCAGTGAAGATAGAGTGTCTTTCTCTAGTTTCCTACCTCTATAGAGAGGGGAATATTTCGGATGGAAGCTGCACAAACTGTTTCGTCCGAGGGCGGATGAAGTTCACTTCCTACTCGGCTCTGTGGAAGGTGTTGTTCCGCCTTTCGGACTTCGTGTTCAGGAATCACGTCTCAGCTAGGTCTTCATGTTTCTGCGGATGCAGAATAAGATTTTTATGGTCCCATTTATTAGTTAGGAGCCTTGGTAAGGTGGAAGTTTTGCTCTCCACTTCACGTGGGCGGCAGAACCTGAAATCCTTTCACAAAAAGAAGATCTCTTTCTAAACGCGTAAACGTATATAATCCCAGTCCAGGTTTTTGAATTATTTCCTCTCTTTTTCCAGTCTTTTCTTGGCTGCTGCCCAGAATTTTAGATCATTTAGAACTGTATTTTTAAGTGTGGTGTGAAGACCCTTGGACTTCCCCAAGACTCTTTAGGATCTGTGACATCAAAATGATTTGCCACATATTGAAAATATTTGCAAACATTTAAAATATCATTTTATATATATATATTTCAAAAATAGGGGTTTTTATGAAAAATACTTTATGTTAACATCCCACAAGTGTAAAATGTTATTTTTACATGATTCAATAAATACTCTGCAAATGCACTGATTTTAATTTTTAATAGGACCAATATTGATAAATATACAAACAAAAGTGTTTTGATAGTTTTTGTAAAAGTGGGAGGGAATCCTAAATGCAAAAAGTTTAAGAAACACTAATTTAAATAATATATTCAGATAATTTACACATTTAACTTGTAATAATGAATGTTTCTTATAAGGGTTTATATCGATCTATCTTGTTTCCATTTGGCCTACCATTTTTTTTATTTCTCTAGTTGATTTATAGCAATGTTTTTCAACCTTGGTAGCTTGAAGATGAGGGATTTGAACTCCCAGAATTATCCAGACAGCCATTATCCAGACGGAATTCTGGGAGTTGAAGTTCACACATCTTCAAATTGCCAAAGTTGAAAAACACTGATGTAAAGTCTCTGGGAACAATACTTCTAAATTTAGCTCTCTCTTCGTGCAACAACTTTTCAACCTGCTCCCAAAGTTCAGCATGTGTTCTTAGTGTGGGATGTATTTCTTGCATGTTTTAAGTGGGATTTGCTATATAGAGGATCATAGAAAACTAAGCATAACACTGTGTTGCTTAGAAGCCAAATGTCTCTCATTGCTTTCAGGATGCTCACCAGTATGCAGTGCTTTCTCATCAGTCAAGATAAGCGACATGATCCAGTTCTTCTGCCTGATGGTTTGACTGTAGTTCTAGGCAGGGGTCCAGAAACCCTTGTCACTGATAAGAAATGTTCCCGAACTCAAGGTCTGTAGATTTTCTCTCTCTTTTATATATGTGTCCCAGGATAATGTTGCGGGATCCAGTCTGGGTCGATCACCAGATCCAGCGATTTTATCTTCTCACCCTTCAGACTCATATTGGAACCTCTCTTCAAGGAACTTCTCCTTGAAGAATGTGTGCTTTGTGTTGTTCTGTGTGTGGCATTTATAGAATTTTCTTCTTCCCCAGTTAGTTCACTGACTGTCATAACATTTGGTGTGGCTGAAGTTGTGTACCATGTTTTGAATTCTCCCTGTGCAATATTATAATTGGAAAAGAATTGGTATTTTGTCTAAACCATGCAAGGAATGTTGAAATTTAGGTAAGATTTGATTCTCTGCTGTTACAGAAACTTGCATCTTTCCCCTATGTTTTTACCTTTTAGAAATCCAAAAGCTTTAATATTTTTGTGGTCTGTTTTTTTCTTATTTTGACTATCTTTTCAAATGCAATACAAATTTCATCAGTATTAACTAGTTAATATTTTTTTGTTGAAGAGAATGAGAAGATAGAGGTAAAACTGAGGTCAGGGTTACTAAGGATTCCAAAAGTTTGAGTAAATACTGGTAAGGTAAATAACATTCGTTTTGCTCTAGTTTGCTTCCTTTATTCTCCACATTTCTCTCTTTTTTTTTTTTTTGTCTATTTCTCTCCTCTCCACTCTTCCCCAACATGCTCACTATTCTTTTTTTAAAAAAAACACTATCACTCCAGTTCTTTGGGTATTGTCTTATGCATATATGTTTTCTTCCTGAATTGTTTTATACAATGAACAGCAAGTTTAAAAAATATCTTGCAGAGTCCAGTCTTGAACATGGACATACATTCAATTTTGCGGTTACTAAGATTGTTGGACGAGCAGGCACAAAAACAGCCAGTAAAGTGATTGGAGCCTGGGAAGCAGGCTCCTCTTCAGTCAACAGGAATGCTGATTTACCACAGGCCTATTGAGTATTTAGAAGGCAAGGGCTGGGCAGCACAAGCAAAGGACAGCCATCAACACATCCCAGTCAAAAAGCCACATACAATACGCATTGTAAATGCCATACAGAGAACAGCACACACTCTGCTGAAAAGAAGTTCCCTGAAGATAGGCTCCAACATGAGTCCAAAAGCTTGGAAACCACTGTCCTGGTGACTGACCCAGTTTGGGCTCTGCAACTTTATCCTAGGGCACATATATTCACTTTCATTCATAAAATTATCTTGACCCAGCTTTGAAGCAAGAGTGTAAGATTAGTTGGAACATTTCTGGGAAACCTGAATTAAATAGTTTTAGAATCAAAAAGCTTTGACCTTGAAATATTTTGCAGAACCCTGAAAATTAACTCTGTCTTCTCTTTTTCTGTTCTCATAGTGGAGTTGCTGGCAAATTATGCCTACCGGTCAGTTCGAGTCACACAGGTGAGTTGGGGAAAACTTTAGAGTATCCTGTTTGATTCCAAAGGGAGCTTCTTGTACAGGAGCAGAGGCAGTTTCAAAATTAACCACTCACCCCCTGGGTATAAGAGCCAACTGACTATGCATGACATTCTCATATTATTATGTGTTGGCAGCGAGGTATAAATCCCACATCTGTGGAAGAAATACACCTGCATTGTGGAGACAGCACAACGCTCCAAGAAGGAGAGACTCTGTGCCTGGTAAATGGACTATATCCTTATTGCATCCGCTTTGAGCAAGATGACAACTCCACAAAGAAGAAACCACTGGAATTCTTCTGCAGCAAGCAGATTCAGCAGAAGACAGAAGAAGATGGCAAGGCCCATCCAGTCAAACGTCTCAAGGTTTCCTGTCCTTCTGAAGAAGAGGATGATGATGACTCATTTATAACTGAGAAACTGAAGCAGTTACAAGAGACCGCAGCACAGGCACACTCTTCTCAGAAGCCTCTTTCAAAACTGACCCCCCAGCCCTGTGATTCCTGGGAGGACCAAGGGAAGCTGCTGATCTTCACCAAAAAAGGAATAGTATCAAGTACTAAAGTAAGTCTCCTTGCCTGTTACTTTGAAATGCAGCTTCAAGAATACTGCTTATTCGAGTGTTGCTATTTTTGTTTGCATTCTGTCCAGTTCTCTGAAATATAAAGTAAAGTTTTATGTAACTGGTCCAGAGTTATACAAATTGAGTAGAAATCTTTCTGTAACAACAGAGTAAAACAGTTTCTTTTATTTTTGCTCTTTGTTTACAAATGCAGAGGAATAATGCACAGATTATTACACAGAGTAAACAAAGTATTTATCAATAGACAAAAATATTTGTAGCTCAAGGTTGAACTTCGGGATTCTTACTAGCATTGTTACCTAATTGGGTAATGAAATGTGTAGAAGAAAACAACTAAGCTCAGCAAGAACCAAGAACCTCATAAAAAGTTCCATTGAGTAAAATAAAATTAGTATCACTTTTGGAAAAGCACCTTTTATTCAGTATGTTTCAATTAATTAATTAATTAATTACATATATACCTGTTGGAGGCAGCTCCAATTTCAATTATTACTATACTGTCATACTTCCAAACAGTCCAGGGAATTTGGGCATTTGGGTGATTCTTATTAAAAAATATCTTGCAATGATCTCATAATCACCAGGACTGTCAAGCAATGTCCTGATTTTGTAAAGTCTGGACATCTTGCTTTTTATCTGCCAAAACAGATATAACAAACCAGTATGGCATACTGGTTACAGTAGTGGATTGGTATTCTAGTTTACATTCGTAAAGGAAAGCTCACTGAGTGTGCTTTGTGCCATTGTCTCTCTCAGCCCAATCTTTTTCAATAAGAGTAATGTAAAAAATGGAAATGGAGAACACACTATACTATATATGCTGCCACGGGCTCTTGAATGAAAGATGGGATAAAATTTAATAAAGAAATTTATGAATAAAAAATAAAGCAAATAGTGTTGATTATGGGTGGTTGGTGAGTGTTGATGTGAGGCTTTTTTGGTGCTTTTTCACCCAGGTGGCAGGGTTTGATCTGGATGGAACCCTTATCACAACACAATCTGGAAAAGTGTTTCCTATAAGTCCTGATGACTGGAGGTAAGCACAGAGCTAAGGGATATAGAAGGGAGAGCAGATCTGTAGACAGCCAGTTAGTTGGCGTGGAAGTTCTTTCTTAGATGAAGAAAGTGAGTGCTAGATTTGAAAATCTATTTTCTTTGAAACCTGTGGAATCTTTCTCAACCTAATTGTAAAACTACTATGCAGATGAGGCCTCAGGAAGAAGGGCAGCAGGCTGCCATATCTTTAGCTCCTTGGAGCAAAGGAAGGGAAAAGGGTGTAAGTCACAGATTTTTTTAACTGCAAAATGAAATTACAGTCCTTTACTTTGGGAAGGCTGTTTATTTATTTATTTATTTATTTATTTATTTAAATTTTTATACCGCCCTTCTCCCGAAGGACTCAGGGCGGTGTACAGCCAGGATAAAAAACAGTAAATATACAAAGTTAAAAATATCAATTTAAAATACCTATTCAATAGTGGCCGAATTAAAACCGTCAGATTGACCAACCTAAAATACCCCATACAAAATTACAAAAGATTAAAAAATTTAAAATTTAAAATTTAAAAATTTAAAAATCAGTCCAGTCCCGCTTGAACAAATAAATGAGTTTTTAATTCCCGGCGGAAGGTCTGAAGGTCAGATATTAAACGCAAACCGGGGGGAAGGTCGTTCCAGAGAGTAGGTGCTCCAACAGAGAAGGCCCTACCCCTGGGGGCCGCCAGCCGGCATTGCTTGGCGGATGGCACCCTGAGGAGACCCTCTCTGTGAGAGCGTATGGGTTGATGGGAGGCATACGGTAACAGCAGGCGGTCCCGTAAGTACCCGGGCCCTAAGCCATGGAGCGCTTTAAAGGTGGTAACCAAAACCTTGAAGCGCACCCGAAAGACCACAGGTAGCCAGTGCAGACTGCGCAGGAGCGGTGTTACCCGGAGCAACGAGGAGCTCCCTCGATCACCCGCGCAGCTGCATTCTGGACTAACTGGAGTCCCCGGGTGCACTTCAGGGGTAGCCCCATGTAGAGAGCATTGCAATAATCCAGACGTGAAGTGACGAGAGCATGAGTGACCGTGCATAAGGCATCCCGGTCCAGAAAGGGATGCAACTGACGGACCAGGCGAACCTGGTAAAAGGCTCTCCTGGAGACGGCCGCCAAATGATCTTTAAACGACAGCCGTCCATCCAGGAGAACGCCTAAGTTGCGTACCCTCTCTGTTGGGGCCAGTGACTCGCCCCCAACAGATAGCCGCGGTTGCAGCTGACTGTACCGGGGTGCCGGCATCCACAGCCACTCCGTCTTGGATGGATTGAGTCTGAGTCTGTTTCTCCCCATCCAGACCCGTACGGCCTCCAGGCAACGAGACAGCAGTTCGACAGCTTCGTTGGGGTGGCCCGGGGTGGAAAAGTACAGCTGAGTGTCATCAGCGTACAGCTGATAACTCACCCCGAAGCCACTGATGACCTCGCACAACGGCTTCATGTAGATGTTGAACAGGAGAGGCGAGAGAATCAACCCCTGCGGCACCCCACAAGTAAGGCGCCTCGTGGTCGATCTCTGCCCCCCTGTCAACACTGTCTGCGACCGGTCAGAGAGATAGGAGGAGAACCACCGATAAACGGTGCCTCCCACTCCCAGCCCCTCCAACCGGCGCAGCAGGATACCATGGTCGATGGTATCAAAAGCCGATGAAAGATCCAACAGGACCAGGGCAGAGGAACAACCCCTATCCCTGGCCTTCCAGAGGTCATCCACCAACGCGACCAAAGCTGTCTCCGTGCTGTACCCGGACTGGAAGCCGGACTGGAACGGGTCAAGATAGACGGCTTCATCCAGGTACTGGGGAAGCTGCCATGCCACCACACTCTCTACAACCTTCGCCACAAAGCGAAGGTTGGAGACTGGACGGTAATTACCCAAAATAGCTGGGTCCAGGGAAGGCTTCTTGAGGAGGGGTCTCACCACCGCCTCTTTCAAGGCAGCGGGGAAAACCCCTTCCAACAAAGAAGCATTTATAATTCCCTGGAGCCAGCCTCGTGTCACCTCCTGAGTGGCCAGCACCAGCCAGGAGGGACACGGGTCCAGTAAACATGTAGTGGCATGTAACCTCCCCAGCAGCCTGTCCACGTCCTCGGGAGCCACAGAATCAAACTCATCCCAAACAACATCAACAAGACGTGTCTCAGTCATCCCATCCGGATCATCACAATCTTGGTCCAAACTATCCCAAAGCTGAACGATTTTATCGTATAGATAACCACTAAACTCCTCAGCACGTCCCTGCAAGGGGTCATCCCGTCCCCCCTGATGTAAAAGGGAACGGGTCATCCGAAACAGGGCAGCCGGGCGGTTATCTGCCGACGCAATGAGGGTGGAAACATAGGAACGTTTCGCAACCCTCATTGCCACTAGGTAGGCTTTCGAAAAAGACCTAACTAGTGTCCGATCAGCCTCGGAACGGCTGGACCTCCAGGTACTCTCTAGGCGTCTTCTCCGGCGTTTCATCTCTCTCAGCTCCTCAGAGAACCAAGGAGCCAATTGAGATCTACGCCGGGTCAGAGGCCGCAAAGGCACGACACGGTCCAAAGCCCCAGCCGCAGCCTGTTCCCAGGCCGCAACTAGTTCTTCAGTCATGCCGTGGGCAAGATCATCAGGAAACGGCCCAAGCTCCGTCAGGAACCTCGCGGGGTCCATCAGGTGCCTGGGACGGAACCAACGCATTGGTTCCGTCTCCCTGCGGTGGTGAGTGGCGGTCTGAAAGTCTAGGCGGAGGAGAAAATGATCTGTCCATGACACCGGTGTTGTCACTAAATCCCCTAATACCAGATCATTAAACCACTGTCCAGAGATATAAATCAAGTCCAGTGTGGACCCCCCCGTGTGTGTAGGGCCATCAGTTACTTGGATCAGGTCCAAGGCCATCATGGAAGCCTGGAACTCCTGAACCACCGTCGATGACAAGCCGGCCGATGGCAGATTGAAATCTCCCATGACCAGAAGTCGGGGGATCTCAATCGCCACCCCGGCAAGCACCTCAAGCAGCTCAGGCAGGGCTGTAGTCACGTAGCAAGGAGCCAGGTACGCGATCAACAGACCCATCTGATTCTTATGGCCCCACTTTACAAGTAGGGATTCACAACCGGCTATCTGAGGAACAGTGGACTCTCTCGGCTCAAGACTCTCTCTCATCACAACCGCCACCCCGCCACCCCTACCCTGGGCCCTCGGCTGATGGAATGCTCGGAAACCCGGCGGGCACAGTTCAACCAGGGGCACACCCCCTTCTGCGCCCAGCCAGGTCTCCGTAATGCCCATAAAGTCCACGGACTCCCCCCGAATATGATCACAAATCAGGGGGGCCTTGTTAACCACAGACCGGGCATTGCACAACATCAGCCGAAGGCCCGGGCTCTGAGGATCTTGGCCTTCCGGGGAACGGGTAAGAACTGAGGGACCGGAGCACGTTATCGCTTTTAAACAGTGAGTCCGTGCTCCCGGAAAATGATACGGCCCCTTGCTTCCGCCATATCTGCCCCTCCCACTTACCGTACAGATGGAACCAACATCAACCCCTGGAACGAACCCCTCACCCCCCTCCCTCGGACCGGATAAAACGCCATGGACAACTCCCGGGACTGGACTTACCCTCCCCGACGGGTTTCCCCCCCCCGTCGCTTTCCACCCCCCCTTTAAAAGACCCTTATTAAAAAACCTATCTACAAAACCCCAAAGATTCTTCTTCCTCGCATGCCACCTCTCCGGGTCCCAAGACCCCTCATTAAGGCAGGCCCTCGATAACACAGAGGGCCATTCCTGCGAGGCGGGGAAACCTCGCAGTCGGAGAAGGTCAGCCGACAAATATTTCATGCAAGAGATTAAATAACAGTGGGAGAAAGGTAATTCCTTAGCCGTTTGATGGTATCGCGGCCTACGGACAAGTCAGGGCAGTCCCAGTCCCAAGGCCTAAAGGCCGGTAGGGGCAATAAACAAGATGGAGTTCGGCTGATGGATTCTGCCGTTCAATGCCGCCCCTAATGGGTGCAGCAAAAGTTTATGCCCACTGGTGTCGCCCATGATCCATTCCGGGCCGTCCAGAGTTGATGCCACTGCTGAACAATGCCGCTAGAAAACAGAGTGGCAAACTTCCAGCCGCTGATGACAAGTGCGGCCGGCAGCAGTAAACAATGATCCAGCCCGGCCATTTCTAACGAGCGCCGCTCCGCACCCCTCCAAAATGGCCGGCGCCATCTGCCGTTGCCGCTGATGGTATCAATGCCGCTGAAGGTATCTAAGCGGCTGATGCCAATGCCGCTATACGATACCGCCGCTGGCCACCGTCGGCCGCCACTGTCCTAAGCGGCCGCCAATGTCATGGGTGGCCGCCAGTGTCCTGCCGGGCTGCCGGGCCGCAAAAATGGTATCAATGCCGCCGATGGTATCAATGTCGCTGGAGATCTCTAAGCGGCTGATGTCAATGCCGCTATATAATATCGCCGCTGGCCAACGTCGCCCGCCAATGTCCTGAGCAGCCGCCAATGTCCTGAGTGGCTGCCGGGCCGCAAAAACGCCCTTTCCAGCGGGCGCCGCGCTCCAAGCCCAGCCAAGATGGCCGCCGGCAACCGTCCGCCGCTCGCCCGCCTCACCAGCCTCATTCCCGGCAGCCGAGGGTCTAAAAAGACCCCAAAAGATCTCCTTCGGCTGCTGGAAAGATGTTCTCTGAAGCGGTGAGCACAGATGGCTCAAACGCCGCATCCGAGGCATCGCGGCCAGGAAAAACGCCGCCCCACTGCTTGCATGATTCTCAGGACGCCGCTATTCCCGCGCATGCGTAGAGAAAGGAAATTGTAAAGGAAATCCTGATTCTTCATCTGTGTTGTTAATTAAGCTGTCTTTATTAGAAACAAAGTTTTAATTTGCATTTGTTTTGTATTTTTAATACTTTAGTTCGATTGTCTTGATAATTGATCACTTTACCAGAGAATATAATTATTAAAGGAAAGCAATTTAAATATTAGGCCATTGAAGTCACTAGTGTTCTGCCCAGAAAAACTGGTATGGAGTCCTCAGCCAGCTTTGACGCCATTTGCAGACTTAAGCCTACCTTATTCTCTAGCCTGACCTAACATGCCAGGAATTTCATTGATGTAAATGGAGGAAGAAGGAAATTACATCACCTGTAGTTCCTTTAAGTCAGATAGAATATTTTTTAAAATGGAAAAAAGAAGAATGGGGATTAGTTAAAGTTCAAATACTATGAGAAATACTTGAGCATTTTTGCAGAGTAAAGGACTAAAAGCGGAGTGCCATTTCTGCATTAAGGATTACATATTTTTAGCAATGATAATAGCATGAACATATAGACAGCAGCCTTAACTTTTTCCCTGATTTGCAGGATCCTGTACCCTGAAGTACCTCACAAGCTGAAGCAACTTCAGAGCGAAGGATACAAGGTATGGTCCTTCTTGTCTCAAATCCATTTTCTGTGTTAGCCCCTTCTCACTGTAAGTAATCTCTCATCTTCCCATCTCATCGACAGCTTGTGATCTTTACCAATCAACTGGGCATTGGCCGTGGGCGTCTTAGGCCTGAAATTTTCAAAGCTAAAGTAGAAGCTGTGATTGAGCGGTTGGGTGTCCCGTTGCAGGTGAGTTGCAAGAAGAGACAGTACCTTACCCAGGCTGCTTAGCAAAGCATGCAGGTAGAAAAGGGGGGCTTTGAATGCGTATGGCAAAGTAAAATTAATCTCATGATTTTTTTTGGGTCATTTTCCATTTATATGGCTGCTCATCTCCTGACAACTTTAGAGAGTTAACAGCAGTTAAATAACCATTATGTTGCATATCATGAAACATACAATAAAGAAAATATGAAAGAGAAAATACAGTTTCAGTAAAGAAGGCAAAGATGGGAGAGCATTAAGAGAATGTGTAAAATGTCTCAAGTGTTTCTAGGTTGTAAAACCTAAATTGTGGCTATTTCTAGGAAGAGAGGTTTGCTTTGTTCTTTCTAATTAGGAATTCAAGCAGCAGATTAGGACATGCCCATAGTATTGTCTCATTTGCTGTCCTCTTTAGATGGGTTGAATTTGCAACTCCCATCATTCCTAATATTTGGCATGGAACTCTTTTCTAGGGAACTCTATTCTATTTCAGAGAAAATGTAAAGGTAATAAGTAACCAATATCATGTAGCTAATTTTAGTATATTTTATTTTGCATGTTGTTCATATCCCTGTCAGGTGCTTTTCTTCCATTTTATATTTTTAATAGTATAGTTTTTATTTTGTTATTAAGGATCCATTAAGATTTAAAGGAAAACTATACCACAAATATTTTCAAGTAGAATGTAGGTTTTTATGTAGAATTGCTTTTGGCAAGTTGGGGAAGGTTTCTTATCTCTCCAAGCAATGTCCTCTACAGCCTTTATTTTGGTTGCATCACATGAAAGAAAGAAAAAGGAAGAGAGAGAGAGAGAGAGAGGGAGGGAGGGAAGGAGAGAGAAAATAATGATAGCCATTGACCATTAGTTAAAATGAATGGCTGCTTTGCTCCTTCTCTTCAAAGGTTGTATCTGTTTGCTGCTTGTGCACTTGTGGTCTCTTACAGTTGGTATAGATACATTGTCATTTTGAGGTGATAAAAGATGAATCAGGTACCCCAAATGGATAATCTTGCAGAAATGTTTCAACTCCTCATTCACCTATGTCACTTGTGAGGGATTGAGTAGAATTCATTAATTGGGAGTAGACTAGTAATTATTAGATAATTAATTATATAATTATAATTAATGAATAATTATTATAAGATTCAACACAGGTCATGGACTGGGACCTAAATAGCAATTGCTAAAAGTAAAAATCAGCTTCTAAGGGAAGGATGGGATCCAGTCCCAACTGGAATATTCATTTTTATTACCTCCCTTTCTCTGCAGGTCTTTGTGGCAACCAGTTCAGGAATATACCGCAAACCTGTCCTTGGCATGTGGGATTATCTGTGCAAAAAGGTACTATAAGAGGGTGTGTGTATGAAAAGGGCTGGGAAGGAGGAAAATCATGGTCTGCTATTCCTTGTCTGGATTTTCCCTTTCTCTCTCTCTCCCCTTTCTTCAAGGCAAATGGTGGCTTAGAAGTGTCTTTGCAAGAAAGTGTCTATGTAGGAGGTGAGTCAAGCACAAAGGAAGCAATAGCGATAGCACCATAGACTTATAAAGCACCCTATAGTGCTTTACAGCACCCTCTGGGTGGTTTACAATGTTAGCATATTGCCCCCAATAATCTGGGTCATCATTTTACTGACCTCAGAAGAATGGAAGGCTGAGTCCTCCCTCATTGCGTCGGCAGATAACCGCCCAGCCGCCCTGTTTCGGGTGACTCGTTCCCTCCTTCATCAGGGGGAGCGGGATGACCCGTTGCAGGGACGTGCTGAGGAGTTTAACGGTTATCTATACGATAAAATCGTTCAGCTTCGGGACGGTTTGGACCAAAATTGCAGTGGCCCAGGGGAGGCGTCCGAGGGTGGTCTTGGTGATATTTTATGGGATGAGTTTGACCCTGTGGCTCCCGAGGACATGGACAGGTTGTTGGGTAGGTTGAATGCCACCACATGTTTACTGGACCCGTGCCCCTCCTGGCTGGTGCTGGCCACCCAGGAGGTGACACGAGGCTGGCTCCAGGCAATTACGAGCGCTTCCTTGGTGGAGGGAGTCTTCCCGGCCGCCTTGAAAGAGGAGGTGGTGAGACCCCTCCTCAAGAAGCCTGCCTTGGACCCAGCTGTTTTAGGTAATTATCGTCCGGTCTCCAACCCGCGCGAAGGTTGTAGAAATATGGTGGCATATCAGTTTCCTTACACCTGGATGAAACTGTCTATCTAGACCCGTTCCAGTCCGGTTTCCGGCCGGTTACAACACGGAGCGGCTTTGGTCGCGTTGGTGGATGATCTCTGGAGGGCCAGGGATGAGGGGTGTTCCTCTGCCCTGGTCCTATTAGACCTCTCAGCGGCTTTTGATACCATCGACCATGGTATCCTGCTGCGCGGTTGGAGGGATTGGGAGTGGGAGGCACCGTTTATCGGTGGTTCTCCTCCTATCTCTCCGATCGGTCGCAGACGGTGTTGACGGGGGGGCAGAGGTCGGCTCCGAGGCGCCTCACTTGTGGGGTGCCGCAGGGGTCGATTCTCTCGCCCCTTTTGTTCAACATCTATATGAAGCCGCTGGGTGAGATCATCAGTGGCTTCGGTGTGAGGTACCAGCTGTACGCTGATGACACCCAGCTGTACTTTTCCTCACCGGGCCACCCCAATGAAGCTATTGAAGTGCTGTCCCGGTGTCTGGAAGCCGTACGGGTCTGGATGGGGAGAAACAGGCTCAAGCTCAATCCCTCCAAGACAGAGTGGCTGTGGATGCCGGCATCCCGGTACAGTCAGCTGCAACCGCGGCTGACTGTTGGGGGCGAGTCATTGGCCCCGACGGAGAGGGTGCGTAACTTGGGCGTCCTCCTGGACGAACGGCTGTCCTTTGAAGATCATTTGGCGGCCGTCTCCAGGAGAGCTTTTTACCAGGTTCGCCTGGTACGCCAGTTGCGCCCCTTTCTGGACCGGGATGCCCTATGCACGGTCACTCACGCCCTCGTGACGTCTCGCCTGGATTACTGCAATGCTCTCTACATGGGGCTCCCCTTGAAGGGCATCCGGAGACTGCAGTTAGTCAGAATGCGGCTGCGGGTGATAGAAGGAGCCCTCGTGGCTCCCGGTGACACCTATCCTGCGCAGACTGCACTGGCTACCTGTGGCCTTCGGGTGCGCTTCAAGGTGTTGGTGACCACCTTTAAAGCGCTCCATGGCATAGGGCCGGGCTATTTACGGGACCGCCTTCTGCTACCGAATACCTCTCACCGACCCGTGCGCTCTCACAGAGAGGGACTCCTTAGGGTGCCGTCAGCTAGGCAGTGCCGTCTGGCGACGCCCAGGGGAAGGGCCTTCTCTGTGGGGGCTCCCGCCCTCTGGAACGAGCTCCCCCCAGGACTTTGCCAACTCTCGGACCTTAGAACCTTCCGTCGTGAGCTTAAAACACACTTATTTAGGTGCGCAGGACTGGACTAGGTTTTTTAGATTTTTAAATTTTTGAAATTTTAAATTTTATATTGATTTTAATTGGTTTTGGTAATCAGGCTGGTTAGAATAAGTTTTTTATTTGTGTTTTAATCTGTATTTATATGTCCTTTTTATATGCCTGTTAACCGCCCTGAGTCCCTCGGGAGATAGGGCGGTATACAAATGTGATCAATAAATAAATAAACAATAAATAGTCAACCTTGTGCCTCTCAGGATCAATTTTCTGGCTATGGGCAGAGTTAGCTAATAGAACTACATTCTAACCATGTGCCACCAGGATGAGTTCCGCCACCAGGAAAGCCATTTGATATAACAATAGAGAGTAGATTTGGCTCACTCCCAGTCAATCTACTGGGTTGATTGGTCAGAATAAGAATCTACTTATCCATGGCCAATGATACTTTCTAAGCCTTCAAAGTCAAAGCCCAGTTTTTAAACTTATTACTGATATCCTAGTGATCAGTTTCCCATTTCATGGCAGTGGATGTATTCATATCTTTCTTCTGTTTCATAGATGCTGCTGGACGTCCAGCAAACTGGGCCCCTGGACAGAAGAAAAAAGATTTTTCTTGCAGTGACCGTCTGGTAAGAGAGAAAATCTACTCCTTCTTACATCTTACAGTATTTCTTGACTCGGGATTAATCATATTGAACTTCTGGGATGAAAATATAATCAATTCAAGAACATCCATATCTGTTCTGTTTCCCTTCCCCCAATACTCCCAGCAAAGAGTCAGTCAGAGGCCTCTTTTCTGATTTATTTACATATATATAAATGTCCTGGCTACGTCTACCCACGGGCCTGCCAAGTTTCTGGAGATAACAAGGAAATTACAGATAAGGCCAGAATTACTCACGAATATATTCTTCCCTCCGTTGATACAGATTGCCCGCGCAAATTCATTACTTTGTCCAAGACAAAAAACCAGGAAGTCCCGCCTCCTATTTATAGTCTCTGCAGATGTCACTGCATGACAATTATGACTTGGCTTTGTCCCAACTCTTCCGCTGCTGCGCACGCCGATCACGTCTTCGTAATCTTGCATCACTCCAAAACTGTTCTTGGGGCGTTGCCAAATCAGAAGGAGGCTCCATGGAATCAGGCTTTGCCGGCCCCTCCTCCTCCCTTTGAGTGGGTGCCAGGGAGGGAAAGGGCTCACGAGAAGCAGGGCTGGCCAGGTCTTCTCCCTCACTTTCTGAATCATCCGAGTCCAGGAGTCCGGGTCCAGGAACTTGGGTCACAACAATATCCCTTGCTGTTTCTTTTGTCTTTAATCCAGTTTTCAGGATGATTGATAGGTCTCTTTAATCTTTAGTTGTCTGTGATATGATAGTTTGACACAAGCACTGTGTGTGCAGAATTCTGTGTGACAGTGGGTTTGCCTTGCAGCTTTCAGTCTGATTCAGAGTTTATGAATTTATTTTTTTTCTCCCCTGAGGTAAAATAAACCCAACATTTAAAAAATTGGGTTCCGCTCTTTAAATATTTAATATATCCTATAAATAAATAGGAAAAATGAGCCAGAATTATATATGTGGTCACTTCTTTGTTTGAATGTAAGAATTGCTAAAGTTTAAAATAATTATGCTTATAATTAACCTAACCAGGGCTGTAACATTTCTTGGGGCAGACAAAGATGATTAGAGGTCTAGGAAGGGTTTGGTAGTCTAAGCAGTGAAAAATAGGAATTTGCAGGGGTTTATTGCTGAGAAAAAAAATGCAGAAAAGCTGCATGGATATGCATTTCTCCACACTCGGAGCTAGCATTGCATCAGCATAGAATATACAGCTATGAGTTGGAAGTCTTTACATCTGCGTAATTCCTTCCAATTTACTCATTTTCATGTATGAACAGGAGTCCTGTGACTTCGGGAGTGCTCAGATTTGTGATTCAGCAATATTCAGCAAGTCCCACAGACCCAGAGGTTCTCCAAGTACTGCTTTAAGAGCTACAGCAATTATTTTCTGTATCAAAAATTACAAACTTCTGAAATTGAAAAAAAATTTGCTTTAGTTTTATATCCAGTTAAGAAATTTGGCAGCCAGACTGAATCTTTTTCTTTTAAACTAAAACATATGAAGAATGGCTGCAGGATTTGGGTTTGGCTTGTCTAAAGAAGAGAAGAATTAGGGTGACATTATAGCAGAATTCCAGTACTTGAGGGGCTGCCACAAAGAAGAGGGGTCAAATTATTCTCCAAAGCTCCAGAGGGCAGGACAAGAAAATAAGGGTTGGAAACTAATCAAAGAGAGAAATAACCTGGAGTTAAGGAGAAACTTCCTAACAGTGAGGACAATTAACCAGTGGAACTGCTTGCCTTCAGAAATTGTGGGCGCTCCATCACTGGTGGTTTTTAAGAAGAGATTACTAGACTTATTCACACTTATCTGAAATGGTATAGGTCCGTGATGGTGAACCTATTGCTCTTCTGGATTCCGGCGCCCCAAGCAGCTGATCTTCACACATGCAGGAGCACTGGAAACCGGAAGAGCAGCCGGCCAGAGGGCATGCGCGCTTGGCAGCTGCTCTTCCAGTCTCTGGTGCATCCATGCGCACGTGAAGATCAGCTGGCCGGTGCTCATGTGCGCGCTGGAAACCAGAAGATTATCTTCTTGGCGCATGCATGCAATCTGGGCAGCTGCACTTCCGGTTTCTGGCATGCGTGCTCGTGTGCGTTCCTGTTTTGGCTCGGTGCCGAAAATGTTTGCCAGCACTGCTATAGGTTCTCCTGCATGAGCAGGGGGCTGGATTAGAAGGCCTCAAAAGTCCCTTTCAGATTCTATTCCATTCCATTCCATTCCATTCCATCCCATTCCATTCCATTCTATTCTATTCTACTCTACCCTACCCTACCCTACCCTACCCTACCCTACCCTACCCTTCCCTTCCATCCTTATCTCTATCCCTATTCCATTCCAAAACAAACTACTATCTCTTAGTTTATAAACAAGAAAGAAAATGTATCGGTAGTGAAATCTCTGAAGGTGAAAGGTTATATGCATTATCTCAGTTTTGGTCCCAGATTCAGATTTCCAGCAAACTCAGAAACGATTGATGCAAAATGAACAGAATCAGAGGTAAACTGGATAGAATTGAGCACACATATCTTCAGGAGGCCAGAAGAACATTTTGATCTGCTTCCTCCACATTAAAAGCTATCCTGTTTATTCACACAGTTTGCTTTGAATGGTGGGCTTCCCTTCTACACTCCTGAAGAATATTTCCTGGGTTGGAAACAGGCACCGTTTGTACTCCCCGACTTTGATCCTGTGAGTCACTTTTCTGTCTCTCTTGGTTTTTTTTTTAATCTAGCTTCTCTTCCAGCATTTATTTGTATCAATATTTTTATATTATTTATTGTTTTATCATAAAAAGTAAAATAATATGGGGTGCTATTCCTTCGTCTGGTGACTACTCTGAGGATTGTACCTTCAAAATACTGGAAAGAAAAAGGGATGCCAACTGTTGAAGAATGGATTTTGGAACTGACTGAATTAGCAGAGAATGGCGAAATTAAATGTCTTGATTAGAGATAACGGACTAGACAGCTTTATAAGAGACTGGAAACTGTTTGCGGACTTTTTATGCGCTAAATACAATAACGGATAGTTAATAGGTGGATTTGAAGATCATTAGTGTAATGTTTAGTGTTATGTCCTGCACCGGCAGTGGCGGCCCCTAGTGGTAGAGATGGTTTCTTGTTCTGTTCTGATTGGCTCCTGCTTTTGGAGCTGAATATAAAGAGGGCTGTCAAAGCAGGCCTGCTCTGTCTGGTTGTTGCTGGTCTCTGTGAGTTAAAATAAACGTTATGTGTGAACATCTGGGGAGCCTCAATTATTACGGAACCCACAGAATATAATACTGGCGACGAGGACTGAGGAAAGTACGTGAGTTGCTGAGCTGCTGAGCGAGCCAAAGTGTGAATTTCTCCTCAGAGCTATTCAGATCCCTGGCCTACAGAGCAAACCATGGCATCGCCTCAGAACTTTGTGCCTTTTAACCCAGTGACCGAATCGTGGGAGGCATTTGTAGCCCGTTTTGAATGCTTTCTTATTGCCAATGAATATACAAACCTATCTAGTGAAAGGAAGCGTGCTTATTTCCTGGGTTTCTGTGGGGCAGAAATGTTCGAGACAGCCATGACATTGATGGCCCCCCAGTCAATTCATGCAGGGACTTGGGATGACTTCATGGCTAAATTAAAAAGACATTACGCCCCGACACCCTCCAGAATCGCCCGGCAGCAGCTGTTTTACCATAGGGATCAGGCTGAGGGGGAATCGATAAACCAGTATGTAGCCGCTTTATGTAAAGTGGCGCGCCATTGCGAATTTGTTGATCTGGATGATTACCTTTTGGACCGGCTCGTCAGCGGTGTCCGGGATGAACGCCTCAAGCGGCGTCTCATCGCTAAGCAGACCTCACATTTCAGATGGCATTAGATGAGGCATGTGCCTCAGAGCTGGCCACCCTCTCATTAGCTGATATGCCTCGAGGGCAGAGCCCACAGATAGCAAAAGGAGCAACAATTCATTTCAACAAAGCTGATCCACTATATGAGGAGGAGGAGGAGGAAGACACTGTCCATCGCCTTAAAGAGGTTAAGAAACCAAATACTCATGCGGGAGCCTCCCTCGGACTGGCTGTTTTGGGTGTGGGGGAAATCATATGCGAGCCGCCTGTAAATTCAAAGACGCAATTTGCCGCCGTTGCGGCCGACGGGGCCATATTGCCTGGGTTTGCCGATTGGTCCAGCCTGAGAGGGTTCCACAAAAGGGTCCGTCAGCCGGCCTTTCTCTTGGAAGACGCCTCACCTGAGATCCAGGAGGCCGCAGGATGACTGCTATGCCATTTTCCGTGATGAGATGTGAGGAACAAGGATCAGGTGGCGATCTGAGGAACCGATCCAGCAGAAAATCCGAATTTCCGTCCTGATCGAAGGGCGGCCATGCTTGATGGAAGTTGATACCGGATCTGCAACTTCCATAGTCTCCTGGAGCACGATAAAGCGTCTGGTGCCTACTATTGCTAAGAAGCGTCTGAAGCCTTGTGCGCTGTTATTAAAAGACTATCAGGGACGGCCAATTCCCATTGTGGGTAGTGGGAAATTCAGGGTACAATTCAAGAAATTTGTAGGCCGCCTATCACTGGTAGTTGTAGATGGCTCATTGCCTAGTCTTCTGGGGCTTAATTGGTTCGAAGCCCTGGGTTTGACTATTCAGGGTGTTAACTCGATTGGAGCTAGTCAGCTGGATACACTAGTCAGGGAATTTCCTGTGTCCGATGGCCAGTTGGGAAAATATACCGGAATGCCTGTTTCATTTAACTTAGACCCTAGGGTGGTGCCGCGCAGATTAAAACCGCGCCAGGTGCCATTTGCCCTGAAGCCTAGGGTGGATGCAGAATTGGACAAACTCATTGCCCAGGGCGTTTTAGAACCAGTAGATTATGCCCAATGGGAGACCCCCATTGTGACTCCCATTAAGGCGGATGGTTCAATCCGCATCTGCGCGGACTATAGGGCAACCATTAATCGAGCATTACAAGCCCATGCATATCCAGTGCCAGTGGTGCAGCATCTGCTGCACTCCTTGGGGCAAGGATCCATCTT
This sequence comes from Ahaetulla prasina, assembly GCF_028640845.1. Classification (NCBI taxonomy): domain Eukaryota; kingdom Metazoa; phylum Chordata; class Lepidosauria; order Squamata; family Colubridae; genus Ahaetulla; species Ahaetulla prasina. Next base: position 32,234,456 of record NC_080542.1, on the reverse strand, counting down.
CGCGAGGCTTGACTTAGCACAGGCATACCAACAATAGCCTGTGGATGACTCCACAGCAGCACACACGATTGTCACTCACCGAGGGGCGTTCAAGTGTCGCCGCCTCCAATTTGGCGTCAGTGTGGCCCCAGGGTTGTTCCAATGCCTCATGGAACGCCTACTCCACGGAATACCCGGGGTGGTGCCGTATTTCGATGACGTGTTGGTTTCGGCAGCAAGCACTCCGGAACTGATGTCCAGACTACGCCAGGTGCTAGTTAAGTTCAGGGATGTGGGGCTCAAAGTTAAGAAAAGCAAGTGTGTAGTTGCTATGCCCCAGGTAGAATTCCTAGGGTTCCTAGTGGATAGGTCGAGTTTACACCCCACTACGGCCAAGACCAAGGCAATCCTTGATGCGCCGACACCCCGCAACAAGTCAGAGTTACAGGCATTCCTGGGGCTCTTAAACTTTTACGCAATCTTTCTGCCACACAAGGCTTCGGTTGCAGAGCCTCTCCACCGTGCTCATACAGGGTCGAGTTAGATGAGGGTAGAGTGTGGCGCAGACATTGTGACCAGCTCAGGGCCCGGCGTCAGGTTGGGGATGGGCAGCTGCCAGAGTGGGGCACTCAGGAAGAGCCAGGAGGTAGCCCAACCCAATCATCCCAGGCAGAGGAGCTAAGCTACAAGGGAATAAGACGCCCAGCCCCTGTACCTGATAACCGAGAGGAAGCCTTGTCTGCTCTGCCGGTGGAGAGGCTAGGGGTCCCTGGGCCGGAGACGTCCCCCACAGAAGAGGCTGAGGAGTTGGGTCAGCCAGTGACCATGGCTACAACGGAGCCACGAAGGTCCAGCCGAATCAAGCGGCGCCCAGCGTATCTCCAGGATTACGATTGTGCAAGCTAGGGGGAAAGAAGTGTTATGTCCTGCACCGGCAGTGGCGGCCCCTAGTGGTGGAGATGGTTTCTTGTTCTGTTCTGATTGGCTCCTGCTTTTGGAGCTGAATATAAAGAGGGCTGTCAAAGCAGGCCTGGCCTGCTGGTTGTTGCTGGTCTCTGTGAGTTAAAATAAACGTTATGTGTGAACATCTGGGGAGCCTCAATTATTATGGAACCCACAGAATATAATATTTAGCTTAACCTGTTGACTGCTTTTTCATTTCTCTCTCCCTTTCTCAACATACCTACCTACTTACCTACTCTGTTTCCCGAAAATAAGACCCTGTCTTATATTTTTTTGGAAAGAAGCACTTGGCCTTATTGCCATGCACTCAAAAGCCCGTTTGAGTTTATTTTCAGGGGATGTCTTATTTTGGGGGAAACAGGGTATCAGTATACGCGCGCGTGCGCGCGCGCGCGCACACACACACACACACACACACACACACATATATATATGTAGGTCTTGGCATATTCGGATCTTTTTCCGTGTAAGGTTGAGAGTATCCTGGCGACGTTTTGACGAGGTCTCAAGACCTACATACCTATACCCGTGAAAACCTACAAAAACAAATACACACACACACACACACACACAAAAGGAAGAAGAAAAAGCAATCAACAGGTTAAGCTAAACATTACACTAATCTTCAAATCCATCTGTTAACCATCAGTTGTTGTATTTAGCGCAAACGGTTTCCAGTCTCATAAAACTGTCTAGTCCATCAAGGCAGTTAACTTCACCATCTCTGCTAAATCAGTCAGTTTCAAAATCCATTCTTTTATTTATATATATATATATATATATATATATATATATATATATATATATATATATATATATATATATATATATATATACATATACATATACATATACATATACATATACATACATACATACATACATGTGTGTGTATGTGTGTGTGTATGTATGTATATGTGTGTGTGTAAAAGGGGGAGGATAATTTACTGCTTTTTCTGTTTTTTCAGCACTCAGCCAGGGCGGATCCTACATGTTAAATGTTAAATTTATTTGATCACTTTTTTTTCTCTTTTTTTATGCATTATTTTTTCTTTGTATAGAGTTGTGGATCACTTGTGACAATTCAAAGAAGTCTATGTGTCTTATCTTGTATGCCTAACAAAAGAATAAATCTTCATTAATGGGATGTACATGCAGAGGAACCTAGCTAGGCTCTGTCTCCACCTGTATGGCAGAGTAGAATATATTGGATTCACTTTCAATTTCCCCAATTCCTGTTTTTGGTCATTGTATGGAAATCAAGGTCCTTTGCTTAAAATAAACTCTAAAAGATAGAGGTCCCTGGGGCCAGGCTGAGCTGGTGATCATATGAAATCATCAAGCAGTTTTCTTGGCAAAAAGCAGTTGCCATTGTCTTTTGGCATGCTCAGCGAGAGGTTGAAAATAATTAAAATATTGACTGGATCCAAGCCTGCCTAGCTTTTTGTCACTATAACCTGAGATCATCTTGAAACTACACCAGGTTAAAATAATGAATTGTTGAAAACAACAATTGCAAATGCTGCTCTGTTTCACAAACTAGCCATTATTTTAAGCTATATTGGTTTACGTTCTCATTACATTAATATTTTGCTTCTTGAAAAATGTGTGGTTTTTCACATTAACGATACTGGGCCTAGGAAGATCTAACAAGCTGCAAAACTAGGAGAACAGGTAAAAAAAAATCAGGCACACTCAAAATTTGCAGACCTCATCCAGGATTCAAGTTTGTATTCTAGCATTAAAGCATTGTTTTTCTCTTTAACCCCTAATTTAGCGAGCAGTGGACCCTAAAGCTGAATTGTATGATCCACCCAATGCTTCCTTGATCTCATCCTCCTCAGAGGTGGTTGTAGCTGTTGGCTTCCCTGCTGGTGTGTGATGATCTTTGCAATCTCAGCATTCATGCAGTGTCATCTTCAAATATGTATTTATTTTATTTATTTAATTATTTGTCAACAATACAGGGAAACAAGTATCAGTATAGACATAGACATGGACACATGAAAAAATGGCACAAATAAATGGATATAAATAGGCAAAACAAAGCCATAAAAACATAAACTTATTACATATAAATGGGGAAAGCAGGACGGGCTGTAGGCACACTGGTGTGCTTATGCATGCCCCCTTAGTGACCTCTTAAGAAACGTGTAAAGTCTACAGTAGTGTTCTGTTTCCCCCTCCCAACACTTCCAACAAAAGGTCAGTCAAAGGCCTCCTTAAAGTTTATTTACACTTGGCTGGATTCCTTCTGGCACAGAGATGTTTTGGCCAGGTCTCCCCATGCGCCTGCCAAAATCCCTGGAAATAACTAGAAAATTATAGATAAAGCACGAGTCACTCACAAACAGATTCTTACATCCAGGAAACAGTTTGCCCGCGTAAATTCACTATTTTGTCCAAAACAAAAAGCCAGGAAGCTCCGCCTCCTGCTTTATAGCCCCTGTGGGTGTCACTTCGTGACTCATCATTCCCTTAGCCGGTCCCAAAGCCTTCTCTGCTGTGCACGCCGGTCACGTCTGCGCAGTCTCGTATCGAGCCAAGATTGTTCTTGGGGCGTTGCCAAATCAGAAGGCCCGGGGGAATCAGGCCTTGCCAGCCCCTCCTTCTCCTCCTGGGTTGGTGCCAGGGAGGGAGAGGGCCCAGGGGAAGCAAGTCTTGCCAACTCCTCTTCCTCACTCTCTGAATCATCCTCCTCCAGGAGTCCAAGTCCGGGAACCTGGGTCACAACAGGTAGACAGTTTAAGGTAAAAGGTATGGGGGTTAGAGAAACTAACAACAGGATCAGGTAGAGTGTTCCAGACATCAACTACTTTATTGCTGAAGTCGTATTTTCTGCAATCAAGATTAGAGCAAATTACATTTAGTTTGTATCTATTGATAGCCCTTGTGTTATTGCGGTTGAAGATAAAGTAGTCATTAACAGGTAGGACATTAAGGTAGATAATCTTGTGTACTAATCTTAGGTCGGAATGTAGACAACGTAGTTCAAGCTTATCCAGGCCTAAAATTTCAAGCTTGGTGGTACAAGAATTGAGTACTCTTCTTGTAAAATACCTCTGGACTTTCTCTAATCTAGAGGTTTGTGTTGTACAAGAGAAATATTCTGAAAAACACATTTCCTTTTCAACCTTGGTGTCTGGAAATGAAGATTATGCAGTGATCCTGTTTCAAAAGAGAAACAGTGATTGGAACTGATGTGAGATGCATACTATTGGCAAGCTCCAGGAAAATTCATATTTAGTTTAAGAAGTTCTATGATGAGTCCCACATTCAGTCTGAATCCTTTTTTCCAGTGTCAATCTGGAATGTCACACAGCCCTACCAGATAAGAAAATATTTGTAGCTCAAGATATCCTCTGAGCTTGTTTTCTTGCAGACATTACCTGAGCTAAGTAACATTGTCAGTGCTAATAGAGAGTGGGCTTTGCTCTCATTTTACATTCTAGTGGTTTGTCCTGTTAGTGTTAGTGGGAGTGCTCTTGGTGATTGTTTGGTTGAGCTATTTACTATTAGCTTGTTTGGCAGTTCCTTGATTGGGAAATTGCATGCTTCTTGATTGTTGGCCAAATGTTAATCTTGATGTTAACTGTTGCTCATATGGGTGTTGATTGCTAATGTGGAGGTGTTCTGGTCTTTTGGTTCCCCTTTTGGCTTGTTGATTGTCTCTTTTTCATGATATATTGATGTTGTTGATGTCTATTAATTTGTCAGAGTGCCAGGCTTCTTGGAATTCTCTAGTTTTTGGATTTGGCTTGGTCAAATGTGGTCAGCTTCCCAGCTGAAACTGTGGTTAAGTCAGTCCAAGTGTTGTGAAATTAAGGAATTTTTATCATGCCTTTTGACTACTAGTTGTGAATGTTGCAAGGAACATGGATGCTATTTTAAAGAAATGTATGCACATATTATGAAGGGACATGGTGGCTCAGTGGCTAAGATGCTGAGCTTGTTGATTGAAAGGTCAGCAGTTCAAATTCCTAGTGCTACATAACCAGGTGAGTTCCCATTACTTGTCCCAGCTTCTGCCAACCTAGCAGTTTGAAAGCACGTAAAAAATGCAAGTAGAAAAATAGGGACCACCTTTGGTGGAAAGGTAACAGCGTTCCGGGCACCTTTAGTGTTTAGTCATGCTGGCCACATGACCACGGAGACGTCTTCAGATAGTGCTGGCTCTTCGGCTTTGAAACACAAATGAGCACCACCCCCTAGAGTCGGGAACAACTAGCACATTTATTTATTTATTTATTTCATTTATTTTTATTTATTTATTGTTCACATTTATATACCGCCCTATCTCCCTAGGGACTCAGGGCGGTTCACAGGCACTTAAAAATACACATAAATACAAACTAAAATAACAAGTAAAAAACTTATTCCATAGCCGAATTGTTAAAACCATATAAATAATAAAACCCATTTAAAACCATAAAATTTAAAATCTAATCCAGTCCCGCGCAGATAAATAAGTGTGTTTTAAGCTCGCGACGGAAGGTTCGGAGGTCCGGAAGTTGACGAAGTCCTGGAGGGAGTTCGTTCCAGAGGGTGGGAGCTCCCACGGAGAAGGCCCTTCCCCTGGGTGTCGCCAGACGGCACTGCCTAGCTGACGGCACCCTGAGGAGTCCCTCTCTGTGAGAGCGCACGGGTCGGTGAGAGGTGTTTGGTAGCAGTAGGCGGTCCCGTAAATAGCCCGGCCCTATGCCATGGAGCGCTTTAAAGATTGTCACCAAAACCTTGAAGCGCACCCGGAAAGCCACAGGTAGCCAGTGCAGTCTGCGCAGGATAGGTGTCACGCGGGAGCCACGAGGGGCTCCCTCTATCACCCGCGCAGCCGCATTCTGGACTAACTGAAGCCTCCGGATGCCCCTCAAGGGGAGCCCCATGTAGAGCATTGCAGTAATCCAGGCGAGGCGTCACGAGGGCGTGAGTGACCGTGCATAAGGCATCCCGGTCTAGAAAGGGGCGCAACTGGCGCACCAGGCGAACCTGGTGGAAAGCTCTCCTGGAGACGGCCGCCAAATGATCTTCAAAAGACAGCCGTTCATCCAGGAGGACGCCCAAATTGCGCACCCTCTCCATCGGGGCCAATGACTCGCCCCCAACAGTCAGCCGTGGACTCAGCTGACTGTACCGGGATGCCGGCATCCACAGCCACTCTGTCTTGGAGGGATTGAGCTTGAGCCTGTTTCTCCCCATCCAGACCCGTACGGCTTCCAAACACCGGGACAGCACTTCGATAGCTTCATTGGGGTGGCCCGGTGTGGAAAAGTACAGCTGGGTGTCATCAGCGTACAGCTGGTACCTCACACCGAAGCCACTGATGATCTCACCCAGCGGCTTCATATAGATGTTGAACAGAAGGGGCGAGAGAATCGATCCTTGCGGCACCCCACAAGTGAGGCGCCTCGGGGTCGACCTCTGCCCCCCTGTCAACACCGTCTGCGACCGGTCGGAGAGATAGGAGGAGAACCACCGATAAACGGTGCCTCCCACTCCCAATCCCTCCAACCGGCGCAGCAGGATACCATGGTCGATGGTATCGAAAGCCGCTGAGAGGTCTAATAGGACCAGGGCAGAGGAACAACCCCTATCCCTGGCCCTCCAGAGATCACCCACCAACGCGACCAAAGCCGTCTCAGTGCTGTAGCCGGGCCGGAAACCGGACTGGAACGGGTCTAGATAGGCAGTTTCATCCAGGTGCAGGGGAAACTGATATGCCACCATACTCTCTACAACCTTTGCCGCGAAGCGAAGGTTGGAGACCGGACGATAATTACCTAAAACAGCCGGGTCCAGGGAAGGCTTCTTGAGGAGGGGCCTCACCACCGCCTCTTTCAAGGCGGCCGGAAAGACTCCCTCCAACAAGGAGGCACTTGTAATCGCCTGGAGCCAGCCTCGTGTCACCTCCTGAGTGGCCAGCAGGAGGGGCACGGGTCCAGTAAACACGTGGTGGCATTCAACCTACCCAACAACCTGTCCATGTCCTCGGGAGCCACAGGGTCAAACTCATCCCAAACAATATCACCAAGACCGCCCTCAGACGCCCCATCTGAATCGCCGCAATTTTGGTCCAAACTGTCCCGAAGCTGAACGATTTTATCGTATAGATAACCGTTAAACTCCTCAGCACGTCCCTGCAACGGGTCATCCCGCTCCCCCTGGTGAAGGAGGGAACGGGTCACCCGAAACAGGGCGGCTGGGCGGTTATCTGCCGACGCAATGAGGGAGGAGGCGTAGCAACGCCTCGCTTCCCTCAGTGCCACTAGGTAGGTCCTAGTATAGGACCTAACTAGTGTCCAATCAGCCTCTGAACGGCTAGACCTCCAGGAGCTCTCTAGGTGTCTTCTCCGGCATTTCATCCCCCTCAGCTCCTCGGAGAACCAAGGAGCCGGTTGAGATCTGCGCCGGGTCAGAGGCTGCAGAGGCACGACACGGTCTAAAGCCCCAGCCGCAGCCCGTTCCCAGGCTGCGGCTAGTTCCTCTGCCGTGCCGTGAGCCAGACCCTTAGGAAGTGGCCCAAGCTCCGTCCGGAACCTCTCCGGGTCCATCAGGCGCCTGGGACGGAACCAACGTAGTGGTTCCGTCTCCCTGCGGTGTTGAGTAGCGGTCAGAAAGTCCAGGCGAAGGAGAGAGTGATCTGACCATGACAAAGGTTCTGTGACTACATCTCTCAAATCCAGATCCTTCAACCACTGACCAGAGATAAAAATAAGATCCAGTGTGCCTCCCCCGATGTGAGTGGGGCCATCCACTACTTGAGTCAGGTCCAAGGCCGTCATGGAAGCCATGAACTCCCGAGCCACTGTCGATGACGAGCCGGCAGATGGCAAGTTAAAGTCCCCCATGACTAAAAGTCTGGGGGTCTCCACTGCCACCCCGGCAAGCACCTCCAGGAGCTCGGGCAGGGCAGCTGTCACGCAGCAAGGAGCCAGGTACATGACCAGCAAGCCCATCTGACACCTATGACCCCATCTCACAAAGAGGGATTCACATCCGGCAATCTGAGGTACAGTGGTCTCCCTCGGCTCTAGACTCTCTTTAATAACAACCGCCACCCCCCCACCCCTACCCTGGGCCCTCGGCTGATGAAATGCACGGAAACCCGGTGGGCACATTTCGACCAGGGGCACGCCCCCTTCAGTGCCCAGCCAGGTCTCCGTAACGCCTATAAGATCCGCGGCGTCCCCCTGGATAAGATCATGTATTAGGGGGGCCTTATTGGCCACGGACCGGGCGTTGCACAACATAAGCCGTAGGCTCAGGCTCTGAGGGTCTTGACCATCCGAGGAACGGGAGAAGGGAGGGGGATCGGGGCGCACGATCGCCTGCAGACATCGAGCGCGCGCCCCCCCAAAACGATACGGTCCCCCCCTTCCGCCATATCTGCCCCTCCCACTTACCGTGCAAATGGAACCACCCTCACCAAAAGGAACGCAATCCCCCCCATAACCTCCGAACCCATTAAAGAACCGCCACGAGCACGCGCAAGGACTGGCTCCCCACCCGGCGGGCTACCCCCAACACCCGCCCTAACCCTCCCACCCCTTAAAAACATCCTATCTAAAAAAACCCAAAGGCTCTTTCTTTTCGCGTGCCATCTCTCTGGGTCCCAAAACCCGTCGTTGAGATAGGCCCTCGATAATGTAGAGGGCCATTTCTGCGAGGCGGAGGACCCTCGCAGATGATGGAGTTCAACCGAAGAATAGATCATAGCTCGAATCAGGCATAAATGGCGCAATATGTCTCTCAACCGCAGAAGATGGTAAAGCAGTCATATTTGGGTCGATGACATGAGACCCACAGATGGTAAAAAACATACGTGCGAGGGGAACCTTTACCTTTTATGCACATATTAAGGCATGTATTGATGATGTTATTTGAGTTCTGTTGACTTTTAGAAATATCTGCTCTACCCTGCTGCTTACACTTCCTCTACCTTTCCCCCCCCCCACTCCAGCTGGCAAATCAACTTTTTTGAAGAAACATTTAGTCTCAGTTGGATATGTATATGTCAACCAGGTAAGCAATGAGAGATTAAAACTCTTCTCACCGTACTTTACTTCTTCCTTCCTTTATATCCTGTCTTTATACCCCTCAGGACACCCTTGGTTCATGGAAGAAATGTGTGGCATTGTGTGAAACATCATTGCAAGCAGGAAAGAGTGTAGTAGTGGATAATACCAACCCAGAACTGGAATCGAGACGCAGGTAAGGTTCCTCCCTTCGGTTTAGTAGATAATGTGTAAGCTCCAAGCCCAAAGATGGGAAATAATCAGATAAGTTGAGAAATTAAAATGCTCCTCCCTTATATAGGTACACTGAATGTGCTAAGAAGGCCAGCGTTCCCTGTCGCTGCTTTCTTTTTACTGCCTCACTGGAACAAGCCAAGCATAACAACAGAGTAAGTACTTTGGATCATTGTTTCTCAATCTCAGTAATTTTAAGATGGGTGGACTTCAACTCCCACCGAGCCAGCTCAGTCTAGTGGTTGAGGCACCACCAGAAACCAGCAACCTACAAGTTCTAGTCCTCCTTTAAGTATAAAAGACAATTGGGTGATTTTGGGCCAGTTACTCTGTTTGAGTTCAACTTGCCACACAGAGTTGTTAAAAGGGAAAATAGGAAAAGGAAGGAGTATTAGACATGTTCACCATCTTTCATAATAATTCATCTTGAATTGTGAAAATAATAAAGGCAGAATTTCAAAAAGTCCGCCCGTTTTAAAGTTGTTGAGATTAAGGAACACTGCCTTATACCATGATATACCTTCTTCACTTGGAAAAGCAAATTTCTTTGAATTCAGTCCCCATCCCCACTCCCCATTTGAGGACTTGCAAACTTTCCTCTTATACTCCAACCAGGAATCTAAATTCTGGAATCATTGGCACAGGGCAATAGCAAGCTATGTATAAATTGTGAAATGCCAAAAATAGATGCCACTGTTCAGATTTGAAGAAGGTGCTTTAAGAGACACTCACAGATAGAGTGGGTGTGCCCAGCGCATCTTTTCCACATTGAATCTGAATAGTTTTACATGCCTGTAATTTTAATTTTTTTTTGCTATAAATCACATTTTTGCTTAAAGATGAATGTAGTGTTGGTAGCTTCTAGTTTCTTCTAGTACAAGTTTTCTGTCTTTGAAGGTGAAAGATCTGATTCTGGTGTCTTGACAAAACCCTTCCTAAAAATTCTTTATCCCATAAGCCAAATCAGTACCTGGGTTCTCTGTAAATAAGTGATATTCTGTTGTCCCTCTCTGTTGTGGCTCCCACCCCCGAACCTGGCCCCATGCCCGAAAGTGCCTTGGAGCCAGGCCTGCTGCCAGAAAGTGACTTGGAGCTGGGCCTGCTGCCAGAAAGTGACTTGGGACAGTGAGGGGGAAGGGCCATCAGGACTTACCTCCCTGGATCAGCTCCAGGAGCCAGAAACAGGCCAGGTGAAAGAGATAACGAGGCCTCTTTCCCCTGACTCTTCCCCACCCCCAGGCCACGCCTGCAGACCCAGCTGACAGCAATAAGGCTTGGCTGAATCCTAGGTTTTGTAGGCAGGAGAGAAGGGAGCAACAGAAGCAGGGGAGGGGCAGGCCTAGGAAGTGCTGAGTCATGGAGCCACACCCCACAGGATATAAAAGGCAGCAAGAGCTGGTGTGTCTCTTTGTATCAGGCAAATTCACTGATTGACTAGAGCTGAAGGTTGTGACTCACCAGCATCTTGGTGGCTAACGAGGGCTCTTGGCAGACGCTGGCTCTTTTGCTGCCAGAGGTGATAAGAGGTCGTTTGGACGAAGGCGAAGAGGACAGAACACTCTCTATATGTACAAGTAGTCCTTGATTTATAATATTCCAATAAAGGAGAATATTTGTAGCTCGGAGTTGACATGAGGAGTCCTTAGTACTCTCTGACATTGTTTTCTTGCAGACATTTCATTACCCAAACAAGGTAACATTAGAGTAGCACTAACTAGGTTACTAGGTAGCGTTAAAACTAGCACTGATGATATTACCTAGTTTGGGTAGTAAAACATCTGCAAGAAAACAAGCAAGCTCAGAGAACTTCAAGGACCCCTTATTTATAATATTTGTTCAGTGAGCAAAGTTACAATGGTGCTGAACAAATAGTGGTTACAACTAATTCTCAGAATTCTAGGCATTCCTGTGGTCATATGATTATGGGCACTTGTCCAACTGACTGGTACTGGAATATGCCAATCATTATCATGGAACCATGAAACTGGTCATCAGTTTCAGGCAGTGGTGAAATGCTACCGGTTTGCATCGGTTTGGGAGAACTGGTAGTGATAAAATCTACCGGTTCGGGCGAACCAGTAGTAAAAAAGAGCTACCGCTTAGGTATTTCCGACTATTAGCTGTGCCACACGATTTAAAATAGCTAGAAAGCAGGAAATCCTGCTTTCTAGTGAATCTAAATCATGCAGCACAGCTGATCCCCCCCCTTACTGTTCTTACTTTCCCAAGCCTCCTTTTTCCGCTGTTTGGTGTGTAATCTGCATGCATTCACGTACACTGCACGTGCTTGGTGCACACCGCATGGCCAGCGAACCAGTGACAAACCAGTTCAGATTTCACCACTGGTTTCAAGGTTCCATGATAATGAAAGTTGCCATTTGCAACTTTTTCTTCCGGCTTCCCCAAAAAAGTCTGAGGAAGATAGTTGGAAAGGTTACAGATTGCTTTGACCAAGTCTCCCCTAACTGCACAACCTATCTACGCTCACATTGCACTGGTCACTTGCACACCTCCACATACCCTTCCTTAGCTTCACTGCTTCCCATACCTTCCCCAATCCACGTAGTGCCCTTAAAAACTTGCTGTACTTCCTGCACACCCTAACCCAGCGTTTCTCAAATAGTGGGGCGCGCCCCCCAGGGGGGGCACGAGACTCCGTAAAGGGGGGCGCGTTTGACCTCGGCAAACAAGCTAAGCCCCGTGTTTATCCAGAGAACAACGGGAGCATCTGATTGGCTGTCCAAAATCCTTGTGACACGAGCCTGTCGGAGCCATCTTTAGTGTGGGAGCCAGTACATGTGACTGCGCATGCTCCTCCCTTTCAAGGAGAAAAACGCCTGAAAGAAAGTCGCGCGGGGGGGCGCGAAAAATGTTTTCTTCTTCCTAGGGGGGCATGACAAAATAATTGAGAAGCACTGCCCTAACCCTTGCTGTATCTCCCTTGCACCTTCTCCCAGCCTCGCCTTACCTCCCTTGTACGTCCCCTTACTCCCTCCTTGACCCTTGTCACATCTCCCTTGCACCCTCCCCCACCCAGCAGCAGCCACTTATCTGCCTACCTTACTTGACTTGCAGTTTCCCCACTGATTTGGGCTATGAGAAACCCTGGTTAACGGTGGCAACTGATATTACCATCACAAAACAATCTGATGGCATTTTTCAAGTGCATCATTTAGCAGTGGAAATTCTGGTCCCAGTTGCAATTGAAGTTGAGGACTACAGATAGCCCTCAACTTATAACTCTTCATTTAGCAACCATTTGAAGTTACATTACTGAAAAAAGTGACTTATGACCGTTTTTCACACTCACAACCATTCTAGCACCCCCATAGTCATGTAATCAGAATTTGGATGCATGGTAACTGGTCCATATTTATGAATGTTGCAGTATCCTGGGGTCACAGGTTCACGTTTTGCAACCTTCTGACAAGCAAAACATTCTTTTTCTTTTTTAGTTCCGAGAGATGACAGAGAAAGAACATGTGCCAGTCAACAACATTGTATTGAATACCTATAAGTAAGTTTCTGAAAATCTTAAGAGGGAGAACAGGAAAGGAAAATTATTCCTCATTGGGCATCTATTCTTCCCAGAATAGTTAAGTTACTTTCGATGGAGATTTAGAAGAATTAGCTAATACTTACTTCCAAAAGCTGAATTCAAAAAGCTAATTTTCAGTTTTCAAAGTGCTAAGTTATAAACAGTCTTGCCCTGCCAAATATAATCAACTCCTTTTCTTTACTTCTCTATAAAAAAATAAAATGTGCATATCTATAAGTTTCAAGTAGGTGAAACTGGAAAGTGTTGGGCAACAATTATTCAAGTAAGGCAGGGGTGTCAAACTGAAGGCCTGTGGGCTAGATCTGGCCCATTGGGTGCCGTTTTGGTTGGCAGGGTGCTGCAGGAGGCGTACACACACACACACACACACACACACACACACACTGGCCCACGGACAACTACAATGCTGATCCGGCCCTCGAATAAATCCAGTTAGACACCCCTGAACGAAGGTAATTCTAATGGGCCAATATACAGAATGCCAGAATCCATGCTCCCCATGATAATGAAATTTGGGGAAGTTGGAATCCCTTCAGTGTTATGCCTTTCAATTATACTTCCATGAACCTACAGGTTGTGTTGTGCAAGGAAAGATGGGAGAGACATACCCCCACTCTTTTCCCTGTGTCCCTCTGGTCTCTACGGCCAATCAGACATTGGCTGCTTTGCAAATGAGGCCGAAAATTGCATTCTCTTGAACAGTGATAGCTGGTGAGGAAAGACAAGGGAACAGCTTGGGTGCCTGTTAGAGAGATAGGATTTGCTAGGGGGAGGGGGAGTGTTGCCTTCGGAGCACTAGCTGTTGATAGGTAAGCCCCTTACTCCCTGGAAGGAGGGGGCCCTTTGGAACACCGTGGAATGGGAAGTGGAGGTGCTGTTTTCCTCACAGTTTGTGGCTCCCTTTGTTCCACCTCCCACCTGAAAGGATGGAGGAAGAAGAGGATGAAGAACTGGGCCTCCTGTGAAGGGAGGGGAAATGATGCAAACCTATATTACATCTGGAAAGAAGAATGACCTAATAGGTCATGGGGTTGTCACTATCGACTTTTTACTTTCCTCAGGCAGCTTTCTTAGGCACTTTCCATCTTGCAAAAATCCAATAGCATGGTTAAACAAAGCTCTGCAAAAATTCCCAACCCTGGGGATTACTTAATGATTATTTTTCTTTTTGACAGGAGTAAGTATGTGGAGCCATCCCTTGAGGAGGGTTTCTCTGAAATTCTCAAGATTAATTTTGTGCCTCAGTTTACAGACTCCAAATTAGAATCACTTTACCGACAGTTTTCAGAAGGATGAACCAGCAACATAATATTGAACATGGTTGTTTTATTGTCCTGCCTTTGCCAGAGAAGGCACACTTATGGAGTGCCTAAGTTCTCTCTGCTGGTCAAACTTTGTAATTGGCTGAAACTTTAAAAGGCAGAGACATTCCTATAATGACTTTTTTCCACAAGATATCTGAAATAAAATTTTGCAAGTCAAACTGCTTTTGTCATTTCTTGTAAATCTCTCCACTCACAATATGGGCTATTTTATAGGTTGGGGAAAAAAGGAAGAGAAAATGATAATACCAGCAACAGAATTGGTCCCTCATTGTATATAATAATTCTTTTATGAAAGTCAAAATGTTGTGTCGCAGAAAAAAAGCTTGCAGAATTTAACAGACTTAAATCTGTTTGAGGAAAGCACTATATTTACAGAACAACAAACAATGCTATAATGGATTTCCATTACAGCACAGTAAAGACCCGTAGGAAACAGTTACTGAAATAATAAAAATAGTGATTTTTGTTAGCCTCCCAATTCAAAGCAAGCAGAAATTCAGTAAATTCAGATTTATTTGTATAAAAACTAATAACATAAAGGAATATCAATTCACACTCCGGTCTGCTCTGGGTATTTAAACCTCATCATGATGTATCCATGGTCTCCCCTTCTGAAAAATAAAAAAACAAAACATCTTCAAGATGGAGAAACTCTAAGATAATTTGGGGGCAAGCAGGAGATCATCCTCAACAAATAAAAATGTTGTTTAAGAGGACCTGTTCTTAAAATTTCAACTCTATGAAGTTCTCACATAATCAAAGAATTCTTTTTACAAAATTATATTAAGAAGACTCCAGCAGTCGAGACCAATGATCAAGTAAAGGGCACTAGAATCAAAAGTGCCCATACTTATCATCTGCATCTTTTTTTTGTTTTTGTTTACATTTATACCCCGCCCTTCTCCGAAGACTCAGGGCAGCTTACAGTGTATAAGGCAATAGTCTCATTCTATTTGTATATTTTTACAAAGTCAACTTATTGCCCCCCCAACAATCTGGGTCCTCATTTTACCTACCTTATAAAGGATGGAAGGCTGAGTCAACCTTGGGCCGGGCTCGAACCTGCAGTAATTGCAGGCTACTGTGTTCTTAATAACAGGCTTTACCAGCGTGAGCTAAACCGGCCCTGGATCATTTTGTTCTATATTCCCATTTCATACTCTGTTTAGCAGCTTTCATACTTTCTGGCAGGCAAACCATAATAGGGTGGTCTTTTGCTATGGAAAAACTTAGTACATCCTCAATCATTCACATTACCACAAAAGAACAACAAACATAGGATGTGGAGTCCTAACCTTTGGTGGCCTGGCTGAAGTTAAAGAACTCAACTGTTTGCAATGAATTTGTATGCTTGCTTATTGGGTCTTAATTTCAATAGAATGCGTTCATATAACATATTGCCATAATGTACTTTTGATAGTTCATAATTTAGCAGGTTGCTTTTTTTAACCCAAACGTTCTAGTACAGTATATACAGTAAATGTTGCCATTAGGAAAAATGGTTGCTACAAGGGAAGATGATTTTGGGACTGGGAGAGTTCTGATTATTCTTCACTCATACTTTTACTCACTGAGTTCATTAAACATAAAAGCATCTTGATATTCTTTCATGTATTGAGTGGAGCGTGACTCATCCAGGAATAGGGAGTATACACGCTTGATGTCATCAACCTGAACTTCTGTGCCCTGAGGACATGAAAGGAAAGAGTCAATGTTCCTGGCGCACAGGTAGCAACCCATGAAAAGGACCCCCACTAACTGCACCATTAAAGTAGTAAAACTGTTCTGGTCATGACCACGCTCTCCACCATAAATATACCATAATTATTGTGAAGATATGGAATAACTGCCATACGTTAATGATGGCATGTACAATATTTGTGACGAGTAAGGAGAATCTGCAACTTGCACAAAACAGCCAAGAAAAGTTCCTTTCAAAAAATAAGTTTCCCCAGTGATGACTATGAAGAAGATATGTTATGAACAAGGGCTCCCAAAACAGCAATGTTTTCATGTTAAGTGGATGAAGCAATAACGCATCATAGTACTGGAAGGTGTAAGACAACAACCAACATAGGAACAACCAACATGGATGGATTTGTCAAACTTTATTGGGAAATATAAAATTCATGAGAATCTATGCTTCAGGAGCCATTGCAATCAAGAAGGTATCACAAACATTTTCCACACTGATGCTTTTGGCATTCAAACCTAGTTTATTCAGGTAAGATTTTCAATTTGGCAGGAATATAAAAAATGTGTGGAAAAGTGGAGATTATAGTTCAAGAAGTAATACAAATTTCCTTCTACATGTCTGAATCTCTGGGTGAAAGGAACAAGCCGGAATGAGTTTTTTGGACTCGGTATACAACCATCAAAACTTCAAGATTATAACTGCACTCCAAATTTTCAAATGTTCTTGTTTTATGACTCTCCGTTCTTATTAATAAACTTTTTTAATAAATAAAAAGTTTTTATTAACAAACTTTTAATCTTACCAACGTATTGGGGAATTTTTAAAGCTGTCCATAAACAGTGAACTAATTCTGTCAATAGTTCCTGATCCATTTATATATACATATTTTAACTGCAGAACAATATAATGTTCTTAGCAATCTAAAGACCTTAAGCAATAGCATGGTCCACTGTCCAGAAGACATTGAAACACCATACCAGGTCTGAGCTTACCTTTCTTTTGCGACAGACCAAGTTGGCTGCTGTGATGAGCTGGATGGCATACCGCAGGGAAGTCTCCAAACCAATGCGGGTTAGTACTGTGTAGGCATCTTCATTCATCTCAACATCTTCTTCTTCACACCTGAAAAAGAAGTCTGACTATAATTAGCATAAGAATTTTTCCATCTCAAGTGGAAAAATAAACTATTATTGTAGTTGGGAAGGGGGCAACTGTGATACAGGCAATATATTTCAGGGCAGAAGCTGATACAATGCGCTCCTCACCGGATTTTCAATATTTGCTTGGTCTCCTTATCACTATATGGAGAGGTTGAAATAATCAGCATACGATCCAGCAGGTCAATAGGAATACCATGGGGGCTTTGATAGTTGGTGCCACGAATCCTGCATTGCAAGGAAAAGAAATTGATGAGGGGGTCCACAGGACTAACCCTAAGCCAATAGAAAGAAGAGCATGTAGATCTAATGCTAAGAGGTTATCTTTGGACAATAGGTTTTCCTTCTGCACCTTTAATGAATATAAATAAATCTTCAGCATTTGCTAATACATTCACCTTTGTTTGATATTATCCCATTAAAAGTCACTACTTGAGAACAATAGTTTCTGTGCAATCTTAGCTGACTTTACTAAAAACATCCATCATATCTGATACTTTATAACAGCTCTCCACTCAACAATGCACTATGATCACATGTAATTTTTCTTTCAACTGTATCCTGGTCTATCAATATCTCATTTGTCTTCTTTCACTGCACAGAGCAAATCTCATTGCAGCTCAATTTTAATCTCATTGAAAGGGAGTAATGATCCATATAGGCATTACAATCATTTCAGAGTCCTAATGAGCCAATCAACCTCTTGAGAAAGGCAATCAATTATGCAGGGGAAAGAACAGGACTGCTGCCTAGACTAGTGTCCACAGAATCTTGGTACTATAGAAGCTGGTTTTTAATGCATTTGTCCATAATGAAATATTTTAGCTACTCACTGAATCACCTGATACCAACCTGGTTATGCCACGATTGGTGGCCATGATGAGGACAGGTGCCATGTCACTCTCTAGGGCTCGATTAAGAAAGGAGAAACACTCAATATCCAGCATATGGACTTCATCAATGAAGAGAACCTATAGAATAGGAAGAAAGGAAATATTAGATGGGAGGAGGTTTACCCTTGCAGAACTTTTAAGTCAGAGATAACATACAAGTAGTCTTCACTTAATCTTCCTAAGTAGGACTGGCAACTCCACTGCTAAATTAAGTGGTCACTAAGTTGGAAATTACATGATCGTCACTGTGCTTTCTGGCTGAAAGACAAAAGGATATTCGCCCCTTTGGCTTTGTTTGCCTACTAACCACTCCTCTGCCCTTCTAACTGCTCAAAAGACTTATTACCTTTCTTAATGTGTAAACAGTTTAGTCTCTTGATATCCCTTCCTCTCTAATCTTTCTGTTCTGCAGGTGGAGAGCAAGTGATTTCTGTAAATAATTTTTCCTTTTCCCTTACTTGCTGCTGATGCAATTGCACTGTTTTTAATGTGTACAAGAATAAATGGCTTACTCTCTTGAAATCCCTTCTTTTCCAATCTCTATGCTCTACAAGTTAATGGGGAAAAAACCCCACAGGTCAAGCACAATGTGTACTGACTGTAATCATGATCAAGTGACTGAGGAATACTATAAAGTCATAAATTGGCTGTAAATTTATTTTTTCAGCATCATCAAAAGTTTGGTTGCTGAATAAATGGTTGGTAAGGACTACAAAATGAGGGAGATAGCCTGGAGATTTAATCTACATTCTAATATGTACAACTCACCCCAGGGATCACCTCAGCTTTGCCTTCTTCTCGCCATTCTGCTACCTTTGCATTGATCTGCTCCCGAACCTCTGACTTTATTTCTCCTGTGTCACCTGGAAATATAGGATGAGAAATGAGAGGAAACGAATCACTGTTACCCATACTTTTCATCTCTATATATAGATGGAATCTAAAAATACCTCATGTTATTTAAGAGTGGAAAGGAGAGAATATATAAGAATCATTTATCCTTTCTTATCTTACTTCTTTTCTTACTAAAATGTATTAAGATTATTAATATAATAATGTTAAAAAGCAATTTTTTAGAAATGCAAAATTATCCCCCCCACCCCTAAAAGCCAGTTTTTGTTTTATGGCTTGGTAGATATTTTCTCAATTAATAAGGGTTCAATGATTATAATTTCTGAAAATACTACCCAAAATTTTTGGGTAAATAAAAGAAAAAGAGTAAATGGTGAAGATCATACATTTCCCATATATCTAACTTATCAGATATAATTTCAATACTTGTTAAAATACACAACAAAATACCATTGTATCTGAGTTATCTAACACTTACTGTTATTACCATTACATAAAATATCACAATCCTTAGGTATCTTATATCCTCTGCACAAAAAAGTGCCAAAAACATATTTTTTACATTTTTAAAATAATAAATGTTCTATGAATTCCATAGGCTTAAAGTTAGAAGACTTGTAAGCTATGGAAGTTTTTGTCCCAGTCATTCTATTCAAACTTTACATTATACTGAAATGCTATTATTTGTGTTGGACTATAGGACATAAAAATTATAAAGGAATTGCTGTTCTGAATTAAACCTACTGATAATTTTTTGCCAATCATATAGCTATAGGGAATTACAATTTCTACAATTTCAAGCCACCATAAAATAATGGGCTTTGTGGTCTAACTGGTATAAATAAGGAAAACTACATTAAGACACTTAAGAGAATATGTCTCTATGTATCCTATAGATATGTATATGGTATTTTATAGTATCTTAGCATCTTGAATCCAATGTAATAACTACGACCTCTTCCTTGACTGAAAATACCAAACACAGGGAGTTTGATAGTCTCCATTTTCTCCCACTCCATTTTCCTACCAGAAAAGAGCGCCAGAAATCCTTGGGTGCGGCTATTGATGACATCAATTTCATGTAGTGAGACTGTATGCACGACTTCCTTGCGCTTTTGCAGTTCTCCATCAGGGCACTGCACAAACTTTGTCTAAATCAGACAGATGTAGTTAAACTTGAATCCTCTCTAACTTATTGCTTCCCAGCCCAGCCCTGTAATTCTGAGCTCAGACAGAAAGTATCTGAAAAACTGACACTTATAAAGCTCTTATAGCATCCAACTAGACCCAACACTATCTACTCTCCTAAAACTAGGATGGATGTCTTTCTGATTCCTGCTTCCCAGGATTATCAGGGCCTAAATTGGAGACCTGCCTTCAAAGGAAACCCTCCATATCTTGGCCACAGTCTATAGTGCCTGTAAAAGCTGTCCATCTCAGATCACAATCCCTGTCTCCCACTCCCCATAGTAAATCCTGAGTCTCTTTGTAGCCTCCCACAAATTTACCTTCTGCCCCATAGCAATACCTGAGAGCCCATTGCATCATAATCCCGGGCCCGTGTGAAGGAACGTCCTAGTTTGGTAATCTTTCCTGTGGCTTTGTCTATAGTAATGACATCCCTGTAGAAACAGACAGAAGTAACTTTGGATTGGGCCTGCCATTCAACATCGAATGTAAGAATCTCATGAAGAAACTCAATGTCTCCCATGACTTCAGAAGTACCAACTAATTTATCTTTTCTACTCACAACTGAAAGAAGAATGAAGAAAAAAAATTTTAAGCATGAACTTATTTTCTGTTCCCCATCTGTTATCCTTTTTGCTTTAACACATACATGCTTCTCATTCTATGATCTCCATTAACCACAATGATAGCACTGATAAATCATCCCAATGTCTGCTGGAGAACTAGACACCGGATAGTTAAAAACACAGGACCAGAAAGACTGACATTCAAGTCTGTACTTGACCATACAATTTTCACAAAGTGACTCTCTAGAAACCAGATAAATAAAAAATTTCAAGTCTTTGCCACTGCCTATCTAGTACAAGCCCTTGATTTTCATCTTGTCTATTGCTGTCTCTTTCAACTCTTTCCCCTTCTTTGCTCAGAACTCACCCAGCTTGCACTTTCTCCTTTGTCAGTGACTCTATCATCTTCGTGCCCAAATCATAGATCGTCTCCATCTCTGTAGTTTTCAAGGTCAACTTCCCAACTTTGGCACCCTGCAATAGGAAGGGAGCAATCAACATTCTCCAGTTATCATGACCTTAACAAAGATGCTTCTATAGACTGTTTAACCAGTACTGGGCAATTGGAGACAGACAACTTCATTTTCCCCATATTATTCTATTCTAACATCAACTCACAGATCCAGTTGCTGGACGATCTATTTGAATCTCCACAACTTCACCTTCAATTATCTCCGTTTCTTCCCTGTAAAAAAGCATTAAAATGGTAATTGGAAAAAGAAAGAGGTCATATGGTAGCATGTCTCATTACATTACTTTTGCATAAAAAATGGAAATATAATTTCAAAGTCAATCAAGAAATCTTTTTATTCCTTTGTTTCTACTTTCCATTTAAACAGCTAAAGCTATAACTCTAGTTACAGCTAATTCAGAGTAATTGCATAGTAATTGCCAAAATGTCATTGAAAGCAAGACAAAAAAATATTGCAGCTAACAAGCTAAAATCAGTGTATAAGCATTACATAGATATAAATAGTAAGAAGTCTGGCTGTTGATTTCCTCATGTTGTTTAACTCTCTGGCCTTGAGAAATATCCTTTCTGTTAGAACAGTAGACCCTAATCATTCCTCAAAGAATACAAATTCGTGGCAACTTCTTACTTGATGCGGACACCAATGGAACGCCGAAAGGCCTGAGTTAGTGCCTCAGTTTTGCTCATCTCCAAAGAGAAGATTTCACTTCCAGAAATCGCTGTAAAAGGAGTATCAAGACCCAGTGCCTGGGCCATGCCTGGAAGAGAGACAATAGCATGGTTACTACATAAAGAGAATGCAGCCAGAATTATTCAAGAAAAGAGATTCAGAATGAGGAATCTTCATGTTGATAGACCCATTATCATTCAAGATATCAGCAACTCATTGCTGGTTTCCAGAATTTCCCCTTACCCATGGCAATGGCTGTTTTTCCTGTGCCTGGCTGGCCGGCAATCAAGACAGCTCGACCAGCAATTTTGCCTTCTTTTATCATCTCCAAAATCACCCCAGCAGCTCTACGAGCAGCCAATTGTCCTACCATGCCCTGGGATACCTAAAAGAAAAGAGGAAAAAAGGAGGAAAATGGACAAGTGGGGGATATTTCCTTTATTTCAATCCTCACAAAGCATATTTCTCACATTTGCACTCCCATACTTAATCTCTCCTAAATGCAGTTTAACACTATTCAAATATTGCATGTAATGGGTTATAGGTTTAACCCTATATTGATTGCATTTTAGATTGCAAAATTATAATCAGGAACTTTATCTGTCCTGCTTATTTTCTATGACAGTAGGAGATAGTTAAGATGAATAATTTCTTAGAAAACATTCAAGTAGTAAATTGTTGTGAGTTTACTTACATTATACTTGTAAATAAGAATGACCAGAGAAAAACTAATCCAGAGCTGACCAGTCTTTATCTTGAAAGGAAAAAATACCCCTCCCACTTCCTTTTGAGTGTGTGGGTGTGTAGGTGTGCATATTGATAGTTTTGACTTATGATCAGTTACTCAGTGACCATTTGAAGTTATGATTGACCTCCTAAAAGATAATTACAACTCAGATTCAAAGTTATGACACCAAGCTCCCCTATCCCCTGGCAGCCATGGGAAGGTATAATACAATTATCTGAAGAACTTACTTTTTTCTTAATTGAATAAACATTTATATATGGTCCACATATTTTTATTCTTTAAAAGTTAAGATTATTTATTTATAATGAAATTCATTTATTTGAAAAACAGATCAGCACAGATAAAGCCAATTAACTGAATAATTTGGCTAATGAATAATTTTTCTTCTTTGCAGTTTAAATTTAAACACTAAATTTCTCTCAATTATTGCACCAATTATTCTACTCTCTCACTTGAACAAACTGCTTCTTCTCCCAACTTCAATCAATCCAAAAACTTTCTGAAAATTATTTTCTCAAGTACCTGTCTGGGTTCCAAGGTATCATCCAAGCCAAGTCCTCGAATGTGGGAATGGGCTCCTGTGCACATGAAACAGAAAGATTATTTGAAAAGAGGTTGGTGACATTGTATATTGGAAGCAGACAATTTTCTGGAGGCTTTATTTAATATTCTTTGTGGGAGGGCAATTTCCACAGGTAATGATGCAAAGTTGTTGAAGCAACTTCAAGTAGGTAGGTGGAGAGAGTTTTGGAAGTTTTTTTTTTGAAGTCTTTCTTTTAAAAAAAATTGGAGGAAGGCAATGTCTGCAGTTGATAAGTTATGCCTACTTAAAGATTTATCCAAAATGTTTCATTTTCCTTACTCAAAATAAAGGTGATAATTTCTTGTCAGTTTTATTTGGAAGTCACAAATAAAAGAATTTGTCCTGAGACTCAGCATTGACTGCCTTGCTATATACCAAGAGAATCAAAATTACAAAGCCATCTAAGTCTACAATAGCTTTTGATTTGGCAGTCATTTCCATACAGACAGTAGCACATTGATTTGATAGATTTGTTATGTAATTATTGATTTAATAATGAACTATCCCATAGTAATAAAATTGAAAATTGTTCTAGGAACAGGCAACAATGAAAACATACCAATACGCTCAATCCGGGTAACATCACGAATTTCAGGAACTTTTGTAGCCTGAGAAAAGAGAGATGATGATGAGGTTACTCAGATACCAAAACTTTTCTGTCCTAAATCTCAAATAAGTAACACATTTTGGTCTGAATTTTGAGCTAAATAGACATAGAAAAGATCACTATATCTCTTTCAAAACAGGAATCTCATTTGGAAACACCTCATATAAATGATATATACTGTTACTGTGTGGCATCCAAACACAAGGTGAGTTATAGTACTCCCAAAAGTGTTTTTAAGAATGTAAACAATCAGCTGTTTGCAGGAACTCTTCTGAGTTCTGGTTCTGGCTTCTGCTGCATGGGTATTGTATACATGCATCATGCTTTATATTATTGTATATAAAGAAGTTTCTTATATAAATGAATCCTGCTGAATTATTTACTTGTGTGCTGGTTGGATTGCTGCAAACTCTAACAAATTGGAACATGGAGAGAACGGAGGAAAAAAGAAATATCAGCAAAGAGATAGAAAAGATAAGTTGAAGCAGTATTGTACTGTGAGTGAGGTCAGATGCAAAATTGAAGAATACAGTACAGTAGCTATATGAATGATAGCATACATTTGTATAAATGTTATAGTTGTATGAATGCACATATGGGTAGTCCTTGGGTTTTGATGGCAATTGGGACTGGAATTGCTGTTGCTAAGCAATGTGGTTGTGTGTGACATCATGTGACTGCATTGCTCGGTACACCTCCTAACTCCAAGATACACAAAATCACTAAGCAGAAAGAGGTATGTGTTCTAGGTAAGGAATGTGAGCGGGAAGGCTGAGGAAGGGCCATGCAGTCTGCACAAAAATCACAAGAGGCAGGGGAAGGCCACCACAGGTTCTGTTTGAGTTGTAAGAGGCCAAAGGATGACCAGGAGAGGCTGTACAAAGGCAGAGAAGTGCTGTGAGAGGGAGAAAAAGAGAGAAATGATTTCCTACTTTTCCTGCTGCTTCCCCACTGAGTGTATTTGTGGAAAACTGACAGGGTAGATAGCAAATGCTGATCATATGACTGCAGATTCCTGCAAGGTTCCTGCCATAAGCTGGCACACAGATGCTTGGAGTGTGATCACAGGGGTACTTCAATGGCCAGAACTTTGAGAACTGATCTACATTAATTTTTTTTCAGCAAAATCATAACTTTAAATGGTCACTGAATGAAAGAACACAAACTGAAGACTTTGTGAACATGAGAGCCAGAACATGTGCTTAGATTCAAAATGCGATTTGGCAAACTACATGATATCCCACCCACCCACCTGACATTTTTTGACTACTGGCAGCTGCTTGGACAAGCCACTGCAGTTTCCTTGGCAAGATTATAAAAGTGGTTTGCCATTGCCTCCTTCCTTGGCTGAAAGAAAGAGACTGTTAAAGAATATCCAGCTGATTTTATATATAAACACAAAACTAAAACTTATAGACCTCCAATGCCTAGTCATGTGTCTTAATTGTTACATCAAACTGGCAAAATAGTATATAACATTCCAATTTCTCCCATGAAATTTTCAGATCGTGCATCTGGTGTTTAATAGGATCCATAATTGCTGGAGCA
This sequence comes from Ahaetulla prasina, assembly GCF_028640845.1. Classification (NCBI taxonomy): domain Eukaryota; kingdom Metazoa; phylum Chordata; class Lepidosauria; order Squamata; family Colubridae; genus Ahaetulla; species Ahaetulla prasina. The sequence goes on along the minus strand of NC_080542.1, from coordinate 32,209,404 downwards.
ACCAGAATTCTCACATATCCATCAAACAACTGTTTTGGATGTTGCTGGGGGGCACTTTCCCATTCTGATAATGGAGAAGTAGAAATCCTAATCAGAATCATTGGGAGACTGTCTCAACTCCCTCCTAGCAGCCCTGGTATAATTGACTCAGACAAGGAGATAAGAGAAAAGTTATGAGAATGTGCAGTAGATATATAGTCTAGAACAGTATTTCTCAAGCTTGATGACTTTAAGATGAGTGGATTTTCAGAATTCCGCAGCCAGTATGCATATGAGGGGATTCTAGGAGTTGAAAAGCAATAGTTACATCCACACATGCTTAAACAAGTAACTGAATTAATGTATCTTCGGAATCTATACATTATACCATTGTTAAATTGCTAAAGTATATTAGGATAACTTTAGCCAAGCTACACATCTTGTGCAAAGACTATTGCTAAGTCTCAACAATCTGATTTAACATTTTGTAAACTCAAAATGAAATCAGATCATCACAAGTCACCGCACCGCTAAAAATCTTGCTGTATATATTTCAGAAATCCCAACCTAGTTTACAAAGTTTAAAGGACAAACTGGCAAGTAGTGAAACACAACTAGGTAAACTCCTCGGGGTTAAAGTTATACATAAATGCAATTCACACGGTATGGAAATGTATCCCAGTCCCCAAAATGCTGTCTTCCCAACGAGCCGAACTACTGTTCCCACTTCTGTCACGTGGACCGGCAGCGAATGACGGGAGCTGTAATCCAATGCATCTGAAGTGGAGCAGGCAGGAGAAGCCCAGCATTTTCTAGAAGGGAGCGAGCGAGCGAACGGGGAGGAGCACTGATGCATCCCACGGGGGTTACTACGGCCTCGATCCCCCATCAGATGCTAAATGACGACCAGGGACCGGAGTGCACTCGCGTGGGGGGAAGAGGATTAGGCGAGTCTCTTCCAAGAACGAAAACGAGGCTGTTGCTCACCGCGGCCGTTGCCATGCTGCTATTCCTGCAACCCTCCTCTCGCGCCGTTTCTAAGCTCCAGCCCGCTCCGCCTTCTCCAAGCCACTGGAGGCCGGGAGCAAAAGCCGGAAACAGGAAGTACCTCAGGTGAATTTGTACTTGAGCCTCTATGATCACTTTGGTCTTTCCGTGTTATTTTTTTTCGCCACCGCTCTAGCTCGTTTCTCTATGGAACTGCGCAGAAACGCCTTTATTCGTCCTTTGCGGGCACGATATGAGTTCGACCTGCCTCCTGCTCGTCCTCCGTGCCAGTTTCAATAATGTTGCTCTAACTGTGTCTGTGATCTGTTTGTACTGAAAATAATTGGAATAATAATCTTGCGTAGTTTTTTATTTGTTGTGACAAATAAATAAATAAAATAAATAAATAAATAATCAGTCAAATAAATATACATTTATATTCAAAGATCTCCCGAGTTTTAAATAATTAGATCAGTTTAACTTTTCTTCTGCAATGTTTTGTTTGTTTGTTTATTTGTCAAACACGTACAAGATAGTAGGTATGAATACTATGAATACTATGAATATTATTAATAGTATTATTATTAATATTATTATTAATAGTATGAATAGTAGGTATGAAAAACTTGATTGCAGAAAATATGACTTCTGCAACAGAGTTGTTAATGCTTGGAACTCATTACCTGACTCCATAGTCTCTACTCAAAATCCCAAAATCTTCAACCAAAAACTGTCTACTATTGACCTCACCCCATTCCTAAGAGGACTATAAGGGGCGTGCATAAGAGCACAAAAGTACCTACCGTTCCTGTCCAATTGTTCCCTTCATTATATCAATTTAATATAGCTGATGCATATTCTTTACTTATATATATATATATATTCTTCATGATATGTTTTTTTTACTTATGACAATGTTTGTGTATACTGTTGTGACAATGAAATAAAAAAAATATGAACATGGACATGAACGAGGGAAATTAATACAATAAATGGGGTCAGTAGGACAGGGATGGTAGGCACACTGGTATGCTTATGCACGCTCCCTTTACACCCCTCTTAGGAATGGGGTGAGGTCCACAGTAGCCATGAAGTTTGAGGATGTAACAACGGAGTTGGGTAGAGCATTCCAGGCATTGACTGTTGCTGAAGTCACATTTTCTGCAATCGGGTTGAGTGATTTACCTTGAGTTTGTATCAATTATTTGCCCATTTATTATTGAGGTTGAAGCTGAAGAAGTCTTTGACAGGTAAGATGTAGAAGACAATTTTGTGTACTATGCTTAGATCAGACCGCAGGGGGTGCAGTTCCAGATTGCCCAAGCCCAAAAATTCAAGCCCAGTGGCAAAAGGGATTCTATTGTGAGTAGAGGAGTGGAGTACTCTTCTCGTGAAATACCTCTGAAACCGCTCAATCATATTAATTTCTGATATACAGTGTGGATTCCAACAGGCAAGCTGTATTCAAGAATTGGTTTGGCAAAGGTTTTGTATGCCCTAGTTAGCAATACAACATACCTGAGATGAAGCTTCGCAAAATTAGATTAACAATTCTTAATGCCTTTTTGGTAATGCTGTTACAGTGAGCTCTGGGGCTTAGATCATTTGAGATGAGTACTCCTAAATCATTGACAGAATGAGGGTTGTCTATGAGGTCATTTCTGCCCAACTTGTAGTTGCTGTTCTGATTTTTATTGCCGATGTGTAGGCTAAGAGCATTTATTAATTGAGATTTGGAATGGCCAAATGTACGACTATTCTGACACATGGTTAAGGTTGCTTTGAAGAGCAGCAGCATTGTCAGTGGTGTTAAATAATTTTATGTCATAGCCAAGACACAGGTGCTTTTAATATGATCACATAGGTAGTTGATGTGAAGCAGAAAGAGTATGGGTCCTAGAACGCTGCCTTGGGGGACACCGCAGTTAACTGGTACTGGATTTAATAGGGCCCTCCCTATTTTGACTACTTGTTGCCTGTTTGACAGGGATGGACAGCTATCCATTTGTTCAGTGATCTGGAAATGGTAAGAACTTAGTTTTAACAGTAGTTTGTCGTGCACCACTGAATCAAAGGCTTTGCAGAAGTCTATGTAAATTGTGTCTATTGCTTTATCCTGGTCAAGATGTGTGGTCCAAATGTTTCTGCAGTGTAGGAGTTGCAGATTACAGGATGAATTTTTCCTGAAACCAAACTGCTTGTTAGAAAGCAGGTTGTTTGTCTCTTAAGTGGAGGGTGATGGATCGTTTATAATTGATTCCATGACTTTACAGATGATGCAACACAATGAGATTGGTCTGTAATTTTTTACTAAACTAGGCTCCCCCTTTTTAAAGATAGATATGACTGTGGCTTAGATCGGGCAAGGAGCTGGTTCTGAGACACCTCATAGATTGTGCATAGAGGCTCAGCTATGGCAATGGCAAGCTTTTTTAAGAAGTAGGCACATAATCCATCAGGGCCAAGAGAAAGAGATGGCTTTAGGTTACCTAGTGCTGTTTCAACGTTATCTACCATAAAATCAATATGTAGTAAATCGTTACAATTAGTTATGGTAAGACTAGGAAATGTGGGACAGTAGCCATTGCTGTCAACAAAGACTGAACTGTAGAACATATTGAAGAGGTTAGCCTCAACAGATTCACTGTCACAGTCTTCCCCATTAGGCCCTTTTAGGGGTGGATAATTTTTGAGTCTTTAAGTTTGGCATTTACGAAATTATAGAAGGCGCGGGTAGATTTTGAGTATAACAGCTCTTCCTCCTGTTTGCAATGATGATTGGTATATTCTGCCTTTATCTGGTGGCATAAGGCTTTATAACTATTTTTAAAGTTAGCTACATAGCCAGTTTTGTTTTCTTGCCAAAGAGATTTTTTTCTTGGATTGTAGCTTTCTTATTGTTATGGGTAATTTGTTTTTTTGGCTTTAGTTGTTTTTGGTACATATAGGTTAATGACTATTGACTTTGATCAAAAAATGCTCTTCTGCAGTATTACAACCTGTGAACAGAAGGTGCCAATCTAGAGATGCAAGGTTGGCGGCAGCTATGAGATCATAGTTGGCTTTTTTAAAGTTATAATTTGGAGTCCCATCATTATGACCCTCTTTGCAAGGACATAAATTGAGATAACAATCAATCATGCTGTGATCACTATTGAAAAAAGGTTCTTTAACTGAGGCCATAAATTGAGTTTAGACTATTACAGAAGATGAGATCTAAGCAGTTATTGAGCCTAGTATTGTTTGTTATCAACTATTCCAGCTTGTAACAATATTGTACAAGGTTGAGGTTGCATGTATAAATTCAGTTGTACACTATTCATTCATTTAAGTGCACTAAATATGGTGTACATTCGTTTAGGTGCACTAATATACACTAAAGCTACCCTTGGACTGTACAAAGTCAGCACCCACCCACCCTCCTAGAGAATGAAATATTTTGGGGAAAATTAAAAAAGGCAAGATAGAATATTTCCCCTAAAGGAGAAATGAAGAAAAAAATATTGAGGCAGAAACCAGCACCAGTCTCCAGGCCATCTTTAGAAATACAGATTTGGTAATCCATTCAGAAAGACTGGGCCAGACAGAAACTCCAGATAAGCAATTAGATCCACAAGATTAATTCAGACAAACACCTAGGATTTGCATTTCCCTTTCTGGCTATAGAGCCAGCCATGACCCCACAGGAATCTGACAACAGCCATTAGAATATTACAGGACATGTTCTTGCACAGGAACAGGAAGCTCAAATAAGATATAAAAACCCACCCACTCTCAACTCCATTTTGTCTGCTGTCCCAGAATTCCACACTGTGCTTATTGGTTCTGTTCACCAATAAACTGAATCTTTCTTTCCAATCAGCCTCCATTTTATTCCTGGCTTGGAACTGGATCTGAATAGTTCTTCCAACAGGACTTCCAAATTTCAGTTCCACATTAGCACAGCCAAAGGAGAGTTGGTTATGTTTCATCAAATCATTAGACTAGACTTGCCCAAAGAAAAGTGACAGATGCTAAGAAAAGTATTTGACACCAAAATATAAGGATCTTTAAATTTTTATTTAAAAAAATAAATCACAGTACTTCAGGAAAGCTATTGCCGTTAAACAAACATGCTCCCATATCCCTGAGTTTGTTATTAAACTTCTTTTCTCCCACTATTTATACAGAACTTAGTCCCACTGAAATTAATATGAGTCTCCTTCAAGTCAGTTTCGCATAGAAATTCTTTTTCTTGTTCTAAAATCCCAAAATTTCTCAGAGCACCTCAGAACAAAACATTCAAAACAAAGCAAAGGCACAAAATTTCCATCCATTCATCTCAAAATAGGGATAAAATAAAATAGGAGTATATCTATTTAATCTCAAGTATATAATCTGAGGAAAGAAAGTTCATCTTGGGTGGAAAAAAAATTAAGCCTTCCTCAGTAAGACTTACTTGGAAGAACAGAGGCTGTCACCAAGGGCATCACTTTTCTTGCCTCTGATGGCAGGCATCTCTGAAAGGTAGCCTTTCAGAAATATTTTAACAGCTGGAAGGTTTATGAGGGAGTAACTACTTCATACTTCTGCAGGAATACTTGAGAACAAAATATGGCATACTGTGGTCAAATTTTGCAATTCACTCCAAATACAGAGGATTAGAGTTGGTTTCTGCTAATTCTTAATATCTCAGAATTAGCTCCAGTAATGGCTACTAAAAAAAAAAAAGTCCCTTTGGATTTAGCTTAGGTGGAAAGACACAAAGATCTTTAGATGCTAGCAGCTCTACCCAGCACTTAGTCTTCTGCAAACAAGATTCATCATAAGAGCATAGCCACTGGTGCACAGAAGTTGGTTCAGTCAAGTTGCAAGTCAAATATCTCCTCCTGGGCTACAATGTTCTCCTATTAAGAAAAAGAAATAAAGAACCGCCATTTCCATTTCACTATTAAACTCTTTCTTTCTTTCTTTCTTTCTTTCTTTCTTTCTTTCTTTCTTTCTTTCTTTCTTTCTTTCTTTCTTTTTTGTTTACATTTATACCCCGCCCTTCTCCGAAGACTCAGGGCGGCTTACAGTGTATAAGGCAATAGTCTCATTCTATTTCTTTCTTTCCCTCTCTCTATTTCTTTCTTTTCTTCCTTCTCTTTCTCTCCCTTTCTCTTTCTCTCTTTCTTCCTCCTTCCCTCCCCACCTCCCTTTTCCATTGTGTCATGCTCCAACTTTGACAAAGGATAGAATTGTGACATATAGCGTGGGAAACCCTCTGGTTTTAGAAGACAAAAAAAACTATATGTATTTGCAGCAATATTATTATATCACTATTATTCCATTGGGATACCAAAAATATTAAAATGCAGTCCCTTGACCACAAGAAAATATCCCTGTAGTAATTTATAATAATGAACGTTTTTTCTTTTTTTGTAGGAAAAAATAAATTGTCAGCTGCCATCCTGCAACACAATTGTACTGGATAATGCAGGGATAGAGAACACAAGATCATGTACTATACATATAATACAGGTTAACTTCTAATATAGAATTAAGATGCTTATGGTATGAGCTCTTAGTTGCAGCTTTTAGACAATGTATTCAGCTAAATAAGGTGTCTTATTCCAATTTTGTAACCCTCAAAAGTAGACAATTTACAGAAGAGATGACTGTTTTTTCCCAAAGTATTTAATTAGAACCTCAAGTTTTCATAATTATACTTTGAACAAAATAATCAGGATTTCTTTTCTGTTTCATTTTGGGGAGGGGGCTCTTTATGCGATCTGTCCTAGCATAAATAAAAACCAAGGAAACACATGTTTCTCCACATACCCAGCCACCTTGCTGCTGCAGCCAAGGTATGAACATATCCATATACTGCAAACTGTAGCCCATGAGGGTATGTACTGCATGGCTGTTGATGCCAGCCACTTTCCGTGTTAGTTCCATGGTAAGGGCTAGCTTGGCTAGCTGAGGGCTAGAGACTCCAGGTGAGGTTCGTGATGTGAAGGCTTCAGCCAGGTGAGTAAAGCTACGGTAGGAGAGGCGGGAGATAGTGTTGCGTAGCAGTGGGTCAGCTTCAATCTGCCAATGAAAAAAAATGACATGAATGGCAAGAATTTATGTTAAAGGAAGCTTTTTAAGGGACAACTGCAATTAAACAAAGATGATTCACTGTGCCCCAGATAAGGCTGAGTTGGAAGGCTGAGAGGAACCTAATAGGAACATTCAAATATGTGAAATGTTGCTGCATCCAAGATTTCTTTTGCTGATAGGAATTGAATGAGTATTAATAGAATAGAATTCTTTATTGGGCAAGTGTGATTGGACACACAAAGAATTTGTCTTGGTGCATGCACTCTCCGAGTACATAAAAGAAAAGATACATTCGTCAATGGCAAAGGAACAGACAAAACAGTAGGATCATTTTCTTATTGGTAATAGAGACTTATGACATGGGGTCTCCTTTGGTAGAGATGATAAAAATAAAGGCTGGACAACGATCTGTTTGAGGTGCCTGAATGGGACTAGACAACTTCAGAACATTCTACTACTGTTTTTCTTTCATTTAGAAGCTATTCCTCAGAAAGTTTATGGAACTCAAGAACATACTCATTAAACAATATGTACTTAACAAAGAGTCAACAGGAGTGAAATGCTGGTTTTTTTATTGATTGATACACTTTTTCCTTTCTTGGAGAGTATGAAAATATGACTTCATAAATAAAAAAACCCTGAGCATATCAGTGGAAAGGAAAAGAAAGAATTTGGGTAGCATGCATATAATAAATCCTACTATTTTCAATTATATTCTGCTTTTATAATGTTTCAGAATTCAGGTGGTATATACACATTCTCAGAGTTACTTATCCCAAAATTAATCAGCCTATGTTTGGGGAATCTTTATTTATATGAAGATACACTTTTATTGTGTATGTAAGATGAAGAAAACATAAGATTCCATAATTACATAGTTGATCAATACCACAACAAATATAAACATTTGTTTTACGTATGTAATTCTGTTTCTGGTAACTTTTTATCTAAATGCTTTGAACACTGGAGTATTCCTAAGGGATTTGCAACTTTGGACTCTCAGTAGCTCGAGTAAAGGTCTATAAAACCAACTCTGAATCATGAATCAGCGGCCTTTATGGTCCTTTGTGGAAAATAATGCAAATATTAAAAATGATGAGAAAAAGCTATATAAAACGATGTCTCTTACAAAAATACAAACCCTATACAACACAGAACTTCAGTTCAAGTGCCCTATTTGCTAGTTTATTAAGAATTAGCTTGTGGATGTGATGAAATGATATATTGTTGCTTGAGTGTAAGGCTAGTAAACACTTACTGGTAATTGGGCATTTCTTTATTAGGCAACTAGAGCAGGGGGCTATATGAATTACAAGAGAGAAGCAGTGAGGGGTGGGCAATTATTATTATTATTATTATTATTATTATTATTATTATTATTATTATTATTATTATTATTATTATTATTATTATTATTATTATTACTACTAATTAGATTTCTATACCGCCCTTCTCCCGAAGGACTCAGGGCGGTGTACAGCCAAAGTAAAAGCAAACAATACAATATACAATTAAAACGAAATTAAAAAACTTATTACACAATTACACAATTGGCCGAAAACTTTAAAACATTTAAAATTCTAAAAAATTCATATAAAATTTAGGAATATGGAATATAAATTTAAAAATACAGCAAAATTTAAGCCAGCCCCACGCGAATGAATAAATACGTTTTCAATTCGCAGCGAAAGGTCCGAAGGTCAAGTATTTGGCGTAGACCAGGGGGAAGTTCGTTCCAGAGGGTAGGGCCCCCCACAGAGAAGGATCTTCCCCTGGGGGCCGCCAGCCGACATTGTTTGGTGGACGGCACCCTGAGAATTATCAGTGGGACGGAAGAAAACATTTAACAAAAGCAAAAAGTGGAAAAAGTTAAGGGAAAAGTTTACAGTATATGAAGAGTAGCACTGATAAATATTACGAAAAAGAGTCAATCTACAAGTAAGCATGATATTTTCTTTACATTGAAGCCATTTATAACCATGTTGCTTGTTTGTACACTATTTTATTAAATACTGTAAAATTTTAATTTGTTTATAAATACCAGACCCTCCAAGTGATTGAGAAACAGATTATATCAAACCCACCCCAACCCTAAGGCAACACATTACCTAAGTCGCACTGTATTCTGAAATTCTGAACTAAGAAATAAGCTATTTTATGGGAAGACTTTTATGATAGTTGTTGCTTTTTATCATAAATGCTATTTTTCTTTTTAAAGTTTTACATGTATGTTCTGTTAATTCCCTCATTCTTAATTGTTTCTACCGGTATACATTTTATAATTGACTTGAATTGATTGCATTTTTATTTTTTATTTTCCCATCTTGAGATGATTGTAGTCATGAAAAGCACTGAAAAATATATTAATTGAACAAATAAATTAATATGGCTACATTCAGCTAGTTAATGGAAGATTTACCATATTTTTCACACTATAAGACGCATCAGACCATAAGACACATAGTAGCTTTAGAACAGGAAAAACAAGAAAAAAAATCTGCCTCTACCTCCCAGCATCCATCTGGTATTCATCTGGCTAGCATACTTGCGTTAAACAGCAAACAGCAAACAACCTGGTCAGCTTCAGTATGTTATTGCAGCCCCAGCACGTGGCTCATCAGGGCTCCGCTCCGTTGCGCCCACCACCAGTCAACTGAGCTGAGCTGCCGCAGCTGGCGAGAAACACTGAAGCCTTCACTGCCGAGCAGCTGATTGGTGGTTGGATCGGCCTGCCAGAATATCGCCGATCAACTGTTCATTTGGCAGCAGTGAACGGTATAGAACAGCTGATTGCCAGTATTCTGGAAGGCCAATCCAACCACTGATCAGCTGCTTGGCATCGAAGGCTCCAGTGTTCCCTGGCAGCAGTGAATAGTGGTGACAGGTGGCAGTGAATGACACCATACCAACCCTTTTATTGCCGTACCACAATATTCGCTCTATAAGACGCACAGACATTTCCATCCACTTTTTGGGGGGCAAAAAGTGCATCTTATAGTGCGAAAAATACTGTATTTAAAAAACACAGCTTACCATTCAGAGTCAGTGGGGTAAATGATCTGTTTAGTGCAACTATAGTAAATTGTACTTTTTCAGAATAGATCATCCTAAATAACTATTAGGGTTTTGCAATTTTACAGATTTGATTTAAAAAATGCTTTGGAACATGTAGAAATGCATGAAGTCTGAGACTGAATAAAATCTCGGTATCTGTTTCTATGATTGCTCTAATGAGTTGCAGACAGAGGCTGCATTCTGATTTCTATTCACTCTGAAACATCTCTTCCAAATCAAATCTGAATAACTGCATAGCCCATGCCAAAAATATGACCAAAAGAATTTCCCCAAACTGCATTACTTCACATACCTAATTAAAAGTTAAGTTCAATAGATCACAAAACAGAGAAAAACAAATGGGTAGATTCAGCTGTGCAAGTTTATATACACTTGTTAACTTTACGTAACACACAAAACAAATGACTTGAGTATGGAACCTTACATCCTGAAAAGCTGTCTAGTTACTTTGAGGTAAAATGGGCGGGCTATAAATTTTATGAATAAATAATAAAAATAAATGCAGTCAAAACAGAAATATCAAAGACAATAGGGACAATTGGGGGAAATCCAAGATTTACAAAACATACCCAGAAAAAAGGGAGGAATATATTTGGCAAAGCAACCCAAGATAGTGTAAAATTACACACACACAGTGCCTGCCTCTGCACTTTGAATGTCAATACTTTATGCAGTAACTCTTTGTTGTATGTGTACCTTTTTATTGAAGACGGTAGCCTGCTCTTCCAGAAGGGCAACCAACTTCTGAAGGATTTGTTCTTTCTGTTTCTCATCCAATTGTTCTGGCACTTTTTCCAAGGCAACTGAGTAAAACATACTATTGTCATTCCAAAATATAAACAATATTTCCCTGAAAGAACAGTCATCAGTTTTAAGCCACATAGATGCCAAAATGACAGCATGTGTGTTGTAAAGTCATTGTATAAATATTATATTATTTGTCAGATGCATCTTAAGATCTGAAGGAAATATTCATAACACTTTGTGATCATATCAAGATGATATCATTTGATCCCTATCGTCCTGTGGCTACCTATTCTTCAAAGGAAGACTAGTTTCCCCCAAATAATTTAGATAAATAGAATTAAATTAAATTAATAGTTTAATTTAAAATGGAGGAATCTGTTCAGATTTGTAAGATTGCTGTAAAAGGAGATGAATTGTTTCATCTAAGCTTCATTTTTCAGGTGGAAATATTTTTTTAAATTCAGAGTCATCTTTCTTTCCATACGATTTGATATGTACTTCCTCCAAAACATACTTCTCTAATCTGGGGCTTTCCACATATATTGGCGAAAAGTTGGCTGGAATTTTGAGAAATTAAAGTCTCAACAAAACACAAAGATGACAGTGAGAACAGAAAACACTGTAGCCTTCACTGCCGAGCAGCTGATTGGTGGTTGGATCGGCCTGCCAGAATATCGCCGATCAACTGTTCATTTGGCAGCAGTGAACGGTATAGAACAGCTGATTGCCAGTATTCTGGAAGGCCAATCCAACCACTGATCAGCTGCTTGGCATCGAAGGCTCCAGTGTTCCCTGGCAGCAGTGAATAGTGGTGACAGGTGGCAGTGAATGACACCATACCAACCCTTTTATTGCCGTACCACAATATTCGCTCTATAAGACGCACAGACATTTCCATCCACTTTTTGGGGGGCAAAAAGTGCATCTTATAGTGCGAAAAATACTGTATTTAAAAAACACAGCTTACCATTCAGAGTCAGTGGGGTAAATGATCTGTTTAGTGCAACTATAGTAAATTGTACTTTTTTCAGAATAGATCATCCCTAAATAACTATTAGGGTTTTGCAATTTTACAGATTTGATTTAAAAAATGCTTTGGAACATGTAGAAATGCATGAAGTCTGAGACTGAATAAAATCTCGGTATCTGTTTCTATGATTGCTCTAATGAGTTGCAGACAGAGGCTGCATTCTGATTTCTATTCACTCTGAAACATCTCTTCCAAATCAAATCTGAATAACTGCATAGCCCATGCCAAAAATATGACCAAAAGAATTTCCCCAAACTGCATTACTTCACATACCTAATTAAAAGTTAAGTTCAATAGATCACAAAACAGAGAAAAACAAATGGGTAGATTCAGCTGTGCAAGTTTATATACACTTGTTAACTTTACGTAACACACAAAACAAATGACTTGAGTATGGAACCTTACATCCTGAAAAGCTGTCTAGTTACTTTGAGGTAAAATGGGCGGGCTATAAATTTTATGAATAAATAATAAAAATAAATGCAGTCAAAACAGAAATATCAAAGACAATAGGGACAATTGGGGGAAATCCAAGATTTACAAAACATACCCAGAAAAAAGGGAGGAATATATTTGGCAAAGCAACCCAAGATAGTGTAAAATTACACACACACAGTGCCTGCCTCTGCACTTTGAATGTCAATACTTTATGCAGTAACTCTTTGTTGTATGTGTACCTTTTTATTGAAGACGGTAGCCTGCTCTTCCAGAAGGGCAACCAACTTCTGAAGGATTTGTTCTTTCTGTTTCTCATCCAATTGTTCTGGCACTTTTTCCAAGGCAACTGAGTAAAACATACTATTGTCATTCCAAAATATAAACAATATTTCCCTGAAAGAACAGTCATCAGTTTTAAGCCACATAGATGCCAAAATGACAGCATGTGTGTTGTAAAGTCATTGTATAAATATTATATTATTTGTCAGATGCATCTTAAGATCTGAAGGAAATATTCATAACACTTTGTGATCATATCAAGATGATATCATTTGATCCCTATCGTCCTGTGGCTACCTATTCTTCAAAGGAAGACTAGTTTCCCCCAAATAATTTAGATAAATAGAATTAAATTAAATTAATAGTTTAATTTAAAATGGAGGAATCTGTTCAGATTTGTAAGATTGCTGTAAAAGGAGATGAATTGTTTCATCTAAGCTTCATTTTTCAGGTGGAAATATTTTTTTAAATTCAGAGTCATCTTTCTTTCCATACGATTTGATATGTACTTCCTCCAAAACATACTTCTCTAATCTGGGGCTTTCCACATATATTGGCGAAAAGTTGGCTGGAATTTTGAGAAATTAAAGTCTCAACAAAACACAAAGATGACAGTGAGAACAGAAAACACTGAGATACCTGATTTAAAGATCAAGAAGGGATTTCTGTGTTATCATTGTTATATACCCAGAGATTCTGGATGAGGCAGTTTAAACACACACGAAAATAAACGTAGTACCTGAATTGTCAGAGATTATGTCTGTGGAAATTGTAGCGTTTGGATCTTTGGGAGAAACTGAGCTTTTTGCAGCTATAGGGCTGATCCTTTGTTGGTGTTTCACATAGTAATCTAGTTTCTGAGCCACCAAAGTATAAAACTCAGCATCCTCAGCTTCACCATCTGGAAAAAAGAATGGAAAGTTATTAAAGCAAGGTGCACAAAAAAAGGTCAAATCCTATATCAAGGAGATTACAGAAACAAGTGAACAGTAAAAGGTGAATACAGTACTGTACTAACATGATTAAAGAGCATATTCCATCAAATCAAGTCCAATTCCTAGTAATACCTGAACAAATCTGTATAGTTTTGATAGAGTAATATGGAAGTGTTTTGCCATTGCTTTCTTCTAGAATCCTTTTTTACTTCCCATTTTATTTGAAATGTCCTGATAGGCTGCTATCAAGAACTAAGCAGGCCTGCTCCTACTGGGCCTTTTGAGATTAACCAAACCAGCTAAGTGTTGCCATCTACTGAGGCTATGGTAACTTGATTAACTGTCAGATAACTATGTAATACTTGGGAAATGATGTTCTTCTGTACTTTACCAAGAAGAAGACTAGAGATCCAGTATTGTAGCAGCATTTTAACCACAGATTAAAAATTGATAATACAGAAATAATTGCAATTAAAGTTATTCCAATTATTGTTAGAATTATGTAAAAGAAAAGAGTATTTTTTCTGAGGAACTCAAACAGAAGATTAAATTTAGAGGGGATAATTTGGAAAAAGTGATTTTCACTTCTGAATATCAAAGATTTTTAATTCAATTTAGAAAGCAAAAGATTTTGAGGAAAATAAAGAATTGGAAGAAAGGCAAATGCAAGTGACAATGAGAGATGTAACTGAACAAATGCCATAACATAATAAATAAAATATATTGAAGATGATACCTTGTTGGGCACTACAGAGGCGAAATGTTTCAAACAGTTTAAATTTACTTGTTATGATATCATAAGAATTAAATTCCTGATATACAGTAGCATGGAAAAGAAAACTCAGCCTATCTTTTTCATTATATAAACAGGTATTAGGTTACACTGTTTAGTTCATATTTACCTTAATCATAGAATCTGCCTGGGTGACTTTGGAACAATCATTCTCTCTCAACCCTTGAGCTTAAGACACATCCATTTATCTGCGCAGGACTGGACTAGAATTTTAAATTTTTAAATGTTTAAATTTTAAATTTGGTTTTAAATGGGTTTTATTATTTATATCTCTATTTTAAATATTCGGCCTATGTAATAAGTTTTTTAAATTAATGTTTTACCTTGTATATATTTATGTTTTTTATATGGCTGTAAACCGCCCTGAGTCCCTAGGGAGATAGGGCGGTATAAAAGTACGAATAATAAATAAAAAAATAATAAATAAATAAATAAATAATAAACCCAACCTATTTCAACCTATTGTTGTTGGGAAAAAATATAGGAGGAAGATGTGCTTATATATTGAGTTCTTGAATGGGCCTGATTTCTAAATCTAACCATTTTATAATGCCTTGGTAAGGCCACACTTGGAATACTGCATTCAGTTTTGGTCATCACGATGTAAAAAAGATATTGAGATTCTAGAAAGAGTGCAGAGAAGAGCAACAAAGTTGATTAGGGGAATAGAGACTAAAACATGAAGAACAGTTGCAGGAATGGATATGTCTAGTTTAATGAAAAGAAGGACTAGGAGAGACATGATAGCAGTGTTCCAGTATCTCAGGGGCTGCCACAGAGAAGAAGGAGTCAAGCTATTCGCCAAAGCACCTGAAGGCAAGACAAGAAGCAATGGGTGGAAACTAATCAAGGAGAGAAGCAACTTAGAACTAAGGAGAAATTTCCTGACAGTTAGAACAATCAATAAGTGGAACAACTTGCCTCCAGAAGTTGAGAATGCTCCAATACTGGAAATTTATAAGAAAATGTTGGATAGCCATTTGTCTGAAATGGTGTAGGATTTCCTGCCTGGGCAGGGGGTTGGACTAGAAGACCTCCTAGGTCCCTTCCAACTCTGTTATTACATTATGTTATGTTAAATAAATGTTTATTTCAATAAAGGATCACTCTGTCCTGAATGCAGAATATCATATTATAAAAATACATTTAAGGTGGGAAGTGACTTTAAGAATATGTTAATATTGGAGTGGGAATGTTATTTTTACATCATGGCTTATCAGTTTGAGGATCTAGTGGTTAAAAAAACTTTAAAGTTAAAGTTAAATTAATATTGTCAAGGGGAAATTCAATACTTAAGAAACAGTTAGAATTTTTGAATGACTTCAGATTTGTCCAATAAATTACTACTTGTATCGCCAAGTATGAGCTTCACCAGGAAAGCAGTAGGAAGTAGAGGTAGAAAGAGTATACTTGAAATTGAGGGTCAAGATGCCCTAAGTATAACTTTCTTAATCCAATAATTGATTTCTTCTAGAGAAATTTTTCTAGATAGATATTATCTATCTAATAATAACTGTCTAATTAAATATTATAGATAGATAATATTTTCTAGAGAAAAATATTGCATATTTTCTATTAATTTAGGGAGTAAATCCAACTTTTTTGTTCTTCGTCTACAGACAGTATATAAACATGTATATTTCATTTCATTTATTAGATTTTTATACCGCCCTTCTCCCGAAGGACTCAGGGCGGTTCACAGCCAAAATAAAACAATAAAAAGTGCACAATAAAACAATAATTAAAAAACTTATTAGATATAAGGCCAAATTAAAATCCATTTAAAACCATAAAACCCCATAAAATTTAAATCCAAATATTAAAAACTACTAAAAATTTCTATGCCAGTCCTGCGCAAATAAATAGGTGTGTCTTCAACTCGCGGCGGAAGGTCCGAAGGTCAGGCAGTTGACGGAGTCCTGAGGAAGTTCATTCCAGAGGGTGGGCGCCCCCACAGAGAAGGCCCTTCCCCTGGGGGCCGCCAGCCGACATTGCTTGGCGGACGGCACCCTGAAGAGTCCCTCTCTGTGAGAACGCATGGGTCGGTGGGAGGCAATCGGTAGCAGTAGGCGGTCCCGTAAGTAACCCGGCCCTAAGCCATGGAGCACTTTAAAGGTAGTAACCAACACCTTGAAGTGCACCCGAAAGACCACAGGTACCAGTGCAGCCTGCGCAGGAGTGGTGTTACATGGGAGCCACAAACGGCTCCTTCTATCACCCGCACAGCTGCGTTCTGAACCAACTGGAGCCTCCGGGTGCTCTTCAAGGGGAGCCCCATGTAGAGAGCATTGCAGTAATCCAAGCGAGAGGTAACAAGAGCATGAGTGACCGTGCATAGGGCATAAATATATATACTATAAATAAATATCCATACTTAGCACCTATCCAATCTTGCTTTATTACAAGAATTGGGCGTTTTGAAGATTTTTAGACTGCTAGAGGTTGTACTGTTTACTTACAGGTAATCCTCGACTTACAACCACAACCGAATTCACAATTTCCTTTACTAAGTGAGATAGTTAAGTGAGTGATGACTCATTTTACAATCTTAAGCAAACCACTAAAGTTATTAAGTGAATCGTGCTCGTTAAGCGACTCTGGCTTCCCCCATTGACTCTGCTTGTCAGAAACTCTTTAAGAAGGTTTAGCTCAGGCTGGTAAAGCCTGTTATTAAGAACACAGAGCCTGCAATTACTGCAGGTTCGAGCCCGGCCCAAGGTTGACTCAGCCTTCCATCCTTTATAAGGTAGGTAAAATGAGGACCCAGATTGTTGGGGGGGGCAATAAGTTGACTTTGTAAAAATATACAAATAGAATGAGACTATTGCCTTATACACTGTAAGCCGCCCTGAGTCTTCGGAGAAGGGCGGGGTATAAATGTAAACAAAAAAAAAAAATGACAATCCTAGGAACCTGGGATGCTGCAACCGTTGTAAATACATGCTGATTGTCAAGCACTCAGAGTTTCAGCATATATCTGTGGAGATGTCATAGGTGTGAAAACTGGTCATAAATCCCTTTTTTTAATGCCGCAGTAACTCTAATTTGTCATTAAACACATGGTTGTAAGTCAAAGACTATAGTATTTCTTAATTTTTTCTAGCTTGGTCATGGTCATGGTCAATTGGGCATGGGGAGAACACTTCAAATGTTAGGGTTGGTGGAGGAATTACTATTCTTAAGCCAATCCAAAGGCTTAAAACTGCTTTTTTTTCAGTATCATTCTGTGAAAAAATGTAGACTATCATTTTCCTAAATTCTGTTACCTATTGTTTAATTTTAATTAGCCTCAACAATATGAGGCCTATAATCTGTGTAGCTAAAGGGAAGCCATGAAAAATGTCCTGTGAAAAAAAGGCAGGACAGCATTAAAAAAAAAGTTTAAAGGTTTAAGAGGTTTTTTAAAGATTAAGAAACATAGTTATAGCCTAGCAATGGAATTCCTAAAAATAGCAATAGAAATTACTTTCAAATTTATTTGCTAAGTGACTTTTAGAAGTCACCATTTGGAGAAGTCAATGATTTCAGGCCTTATAAATAGGTAACTTTTTGTTCCTTTGGGTGCCAAGAATAAGATGATCTTTGAGTATATGCAGAGAACTATGGAATGATCTGAACTAGCTTTCAAATAGGATAAGCACATATCAGTCTAATGTGGTATAATGACCACAGCAATCACCTTGGAGACACTTTGTTTAAAATCTTTGTTCAAAATGAACATTGGAAAGATAAAACGTATCTTTATCTTATTCTTCCTCCAAAAAGCCAAGATATACTATGTTTCCCTGAAAACATGACCTACCCCAAAAGTAAGTCCTAGCTTGATTTTTACACGTGCGCCCAATACAAGCTCTACCCCCAAATTAAGCCCTAATTAAGACCCCACCCACCCAAGGTGCAGAGGGTGGGGCAAAGCGCATGGGTACAAATCAAACAAGGTTGGGGATTGGGGGGTGGAGCTGCCCTACTTACTAGGCCTCACACACACGGACACCTGTCTCACCTTACAGGCCCATTTCTTTTGTGGCTGCTTGTCGTCACTTGCAGGTGTCACCCTGGCCTCAGTTTCGCCATCAGAGGTTTTACGGAAACTCTGCAACCAAGAAACGAGGTCCAGATTGACTCACATGTTGCCCCTGGCCTCAGTTTTGATATCAGAGCCTTCTGGAAAGCCCTTTGCAGCCAATAAGATCGATCCAGAGGCCTCTGAAGGCAAAACGGAAGCCAAAGGGTGCTGCATGCATCAATCCAGAGCCTGTTTCTCAGCTGCAGAGGGCTCTCCAGAAGGCTCTGATGGCAAAATGGAGGCTGGGGCAACACGCGTGAGCAGCGGCAAGTGGCCCCAGAAGAAGTGGGCCGGCAATGGGCTCCTGCTGGATAGGGCTGACTGTGCCGTTGCCACGAAGTGAGTCAGTGATTAGACCCCCCGAAAAGAAGTGCTAGTCCTTTTTTCAGGGGATAAAAGAAAATAAGACTGGGTCTTATTTTCAGGGAAACACAATATTCCCATCCATCCTTCCAAGCAAGGCTTGAATATCACAATAAATAAACAAGGAGAAAACAAAATAAGGAGTAAAGGTTCATACTGCCTGTTATCTGGGCATCTTCTGGTTCAGCTGCCTGCTTTTTGCAATAGCAGGTGGCAAGAGGCAAAGTATCAGGCCGCCTGGGGAGAGCATTGGAGTCAGTTATCTCTGCTGAAGCAGTCTTCTTCTTCAGGAGGCCCTTGAAGGAGAAGTGGCGCTTGCGGTGGGTCCCTTCAGGTCCTGGCTTAGATTTCTTTAAAGGGTCTCCAGTGGAGGGCAGATTGTCTGAGAATCCTCGAGCACTGGACCGCTTCTGCAACAGGTGCTTAATGCTGGTGCGGAAACCATGTTTTTTCCCTTCCACACAGTTATTTGCTTCATGGACAGGGCTGCAGGCAGGACATTCTGGAAAACGTTCCACAGGGGACCTGTGGACAGAAGAAAGCACACTGAAAATGGGAACCATGGTCTGTTGTTCTACTCCTCAACCTCCTTGGTTCATTTTTTATTTGCACATATTTATTCACTTATTCTATAAGAGGTATCTCAGAGCAGCAAAGCTTCATGAAATTGAAAGTAATAAAATTGTTTGTGAGGAGCAACAAAACAACACATATAGTAAAGGGTTGGGGAAATTATTTTAAAAAATGAAACTAGGAAGGGTAAATATTTGAGGTAGGAAAAAAATTTTAGCCATATACTATTAAAAAGATGGATACGGTAATAATGTTTTGGAGAAAATGAGTCTCAAATGGCTGTTTTGTCTGTGAGGGCAGAGATAGTAACAGTAACAGAGTTGGAAGGGACCTTGGAGGTCATCTAGTCCAATCCCCTGCTCACACACGAGACGTATACTAGGGATTCAAACCGCTGAACTGCCAACCTTTCTGATCGACAAGCTCAGTGTCTTAGCCACTGAGCCACCTAGTCAGGATATAGAGCTACCTAATCAGATACTGGAAAAAGTGTTTTTTAAAAAATCCTGACTATCACAGCACTTCTGGTCAAATTATTTAAGCTTCTTGTCTCTCAGTTTCCAAACTTCTACTTAAAATTAAAAGCCTTTCTATTAGGCCAGAAGATTAATCCCGTAGAATCCAAGACTGGAATTCAAGTTTCAACACTATAGAAATCCTTGCCATCTGCAGATTATTAGATTTCTGCTCAAATCCCACTATTTCAGTTTCTCAACCTTGGCAGCTTGATATTTTTGTAGACTTTCTCAGAATTCTGGGAGTTGAAGTCCACACATCAAGTTGCCAAGTTTGAAAAACACGGCTGTTTATTTCCTTTCTTTGCAGATAAGTTGAATCTTCAACTATAAAAGCCATTACCTGGACATGTAACTTTGGGGGTCATGGTAGCCACGACCCACATGACCTGGGGCCCCATCCTCTCCTCTGTTTAATGCTCCTTGCAAGAACGCTTCCAACACCAGCCGTGTCTCCTCAACCACCTTCCTCCTAGGGGGCACTGGACTTCCAGCCATGAGCTTGGAACTATGCAAGGCTGGGCTGGTACTTCAAAGCAGGGAAGAGTCCTTTCTTTTTCCAACTACCATCACCTCTGAAAGGGAAAGGGAAACAAACCCACAGAAAATACTGCATTAGTTTTTATTCTGCCGGCTGCCTTTTTTCATCATCTCTTGCACCTGCTTTCTCACTGTTTCCCTGGACAGTGCTTAACACACCATGGTCACATTCTCTTTCTCTCCTGAATTTGCAAGAACCTTAATCAGCTGCCTGCCCAAAGTCGAGCATATGCATATCTATTCATCCATCCTGTGGGATCCAGAATCAAATCATACTAGGATCATTGCTGTGCCAAGCAAACACAAACATACAGACTTAGACAACACTTGCATCACTTTCAACAGAACAGTAGAAAAAGCACTTCTTTTTGCTCCACTTCTTTTTGCTCCACATGATATTCTTCTTTTAGGTTTTTTTTATTTCTTCTTTTATTTTTTTTATTTATTTCCTGTATTTTCTCCAAGGTAGGAAACATAATTTTGAGCTATATAATTTTGTTTATCTTCACTGCTTTCATGAGAAGTAAAGTGCATTAACAGTTAATATCAAACTCAGTTTTGTGATCAAATGGAGATTTGGACCTAGGCCTCTCCAGTCCAACCATTTAACCCAGTGTTTCTCAACCATGGCAATTTTAAGATTTCCCCATGATGGCTGGGGAATTCTGGGAGTTGAAATCCATATACATCTCTGTATCTTAAAATTGCCAAGGTTGAGAAACACTGCTCTAGCCAATACATCTCTTCTTCTTCCTCTTTCATCCGTTTCTCCTTTACACCCACACTCTGGGTGCCCACACTCTGGAATGAGCTTCCCCCGGGTTTACGTCAAATACCTGACCTTCGGACATTTCGTCGCGAACTAAAAACACATCTCTTTATCTGCGCGGGGCTGGCTTAAATTAGTTTTAATGGGAAATTTTATTAATTTTTAAATGGGGTTTTTTAGTATGGAAATTTTTAATCTCAGGCTAATTTAAATAAGTTTTTTAAATGGTATTTTAATTTGTATATTGTATTGTTTTATTTTGCCTGTACACCGCCCTGAGTCCTTCGGGAGAAGGGCGGTATAAAAATCAAATAAATAAATAAATAAATAAACAATTCAACCCTGCCATGATAATTCCTACTCTCCCAAAACCGCAGCAATACATCACACTTACAATACCCGGAACTGGTGTTTTCTTATCAGATCTTTCGATTGACTTTCAGATCCTCAACTCAGTTTCAGTCTAAAACTGAAATTCAACTTTAAACCCAAACTCTAGAAAGAAACAAACTGAAATGAGTTCGGCGGTATTTCTGGGAAGAGTAGACAGGGTGAAACCTGCATTTCTAGCTTCTTTTCCCGCGGCTCATTCATTGCCTTCTCGGCCCGAATCTCTTCTCCCACCTTTTGCCCCTCCCCACCCTATTTTCGGATAAAGAACTCCGTATCAGGATGGACTGTGATTCCTAAGTCATCACTTTTCCCCAGGAGAATAGATTTAATCCACAACCACTAGCGCAGAAAAAAAATTCTACCTACTCAGCCCGAAACGTCCCCCAGCTCCTTCAGAAAAGTTCCTCTTAAACTTGCCCTACCGGTCTGCGCATGCGCCCATCGTTCTCAGCTGCTAAATTGCAGTTTCTTCAAACTGTCATTCCTCGGTCTTCCGTGAAAAGAAGCTAGACTGAGATCCTGGTGTCTGCAACCTTCGTACACGGCTGCAGCGAAGGATGCATGCAAACCATCTGCTCGGTATCCCCGGGATTAATCCCCCCCCCACCGTCACCCACTGATTGCCCCTTAGGAATTGAATCGCTATTGTAATGGTCAAAGCTGGAATCAGATTGTTTAGAATGAAGCAATCAGGGATATATATATATATATTTTTAAATCACCATCAGGAAGATAAATAAACCGTATTGAAAATGTCAGTCAGAAGGGACTTGCTGATTAAATGCAAAGGCTGATATGGCATAAGAGAAAATACATCTTCTGTTAATTGAATTTGGAAGTATGTAAAATGTGTAATTGAAGGTATTTTACACATCTTAAAATAGTATATTAATTTTTTAACATTTTTTCCATAAGGAGGAAAGGGAATCTTTGGGTGTGCCCTAAACATTTGTTGTTGTTGTTATGAGATACATTTGAGATAGGATATTCTATCTGATCAACAGAAAAGGGCCATCCAGGGAACTTCATGCCCAGCTAAGATTTATTTTGAATCTAGCTCTGTTTTTTAAGCAACCACTGTAATGACTCTATTGCAGTGTTTTTGAATCTTGGCAAACTGAAGATGTGTGGATTTCAATTTTGGGAGTTGAAGTATACACATCTTCAAGCTGCCCTAGCTGAGAAACACTGCATCATGGAAGACACAAAATCTTACAGCTCCCTCACTCATCAGCCAGTTTCAAAAGATGGGAAGAATAAATTCTTCGTAGAATACCAATTTTTCCTGTATAGAATACCAATTTTTTAAAAGATGGATTATGCTTTTCTGAACGATGTTAGGATTGAGCAGCTCAACCCTATAAGAACCACACTTTGGATTCCACTTCCACAGTATGCCACCAAGCCCAAGTTCATGCTTGCTAGTGCAGGGTTAATCAGAGGATAACTTTTGATCCTGAAGAACTATTTTATGTAATTATTTATTTCACAGATTTATATGGCTGCCTATCTAAAATATATGACCCTGAACGGCTAAGATTAAAAATGATGAAATGATAAGATAACATATACAAAAAACATAAAATGCATAGCTGAGAAAATTATAAAAGCAATAATTATCATTTAGTTTAAACAGGAAATAGCTTCATTGCACATAAATGGCTGCAGGATTGCAAGCACTAAGCCAGGGCTTCAGGACTTTGCAGATCTTAGGTTTGTATTTATCCAATGTCCTTTGATATTTTTTAAAGTTGTAGCCATTACCATATTCCATTTTATGTTTATCTAGCTATAACCTGAGATGAGATGCCAAATAAGGTTTCAGTGTTGTAAATAATGTATCTTTTTATTTTCAATAAAAATAACTTCATATTCAAGATGACTAAGAAAGTGATGGATATTATCTGAACAGTGTGATACCACAGCAACTTTGACCAAGATGATATAAGATGTAACACGATATTTAGAGAAAACAACGTACAAGTGGAAGGGAATATTGGTAATTGCATGCAACTTCAACTTTGTCTAGGATATAGAGGTAAAGACTATTAATTGGGTATATAGAAATACAGATCTTGGAAGAAATCAGCAAGGGAATTAACCTGCTGACATTATATTCTTGGATTACCAGAATGTTTTTGACAAAATATCTCGCCAATGACAGTACGATTAGCTGTCACTCAATAAAATGTGAACAGACCAAATTTTGATTAACAGGGGGACATATATTTTTGTAGAGGCTAATGATGCAAGCTGAATCCTACAATGGGTATTGTGTCCAGTTATTATTATTATTAATAATAATTATTATTATTATTTATTAGATTTTTATACCGCCCTTTTCCCGAAGGACTCAGGGTGGTTTACAGCCAATATAAAAACAATAACAATGTACAACTAAAACAAAAATTTAAAAACTTATTATATAATTGGCAGAGATTTAAAACGTTTCGACCTAAAATCCTTAAAATTCATATTAAAATATAAATTAATTCAACCCCAATTAAAATTAAAATTTAAAATTTAAGCCAGTCCCGCGCGAATAAATAAATACGTCTTCAGCTCGTGGCGAAAGGTCCGAAGGTCAGGCAATTGGCGCAAGCTAGGGGGAAGTTCGTTCCAGAGGGTAGGAGCCCCCACAGAGAAGGACCTTCCCCTGGGGGCCGCCAGCCGACATTGCTTGGCGGACAGCACCCTGAGAAGTTCCTCTCTGTGTGAGCGTACGGGTCGGTGGGAGGCGTGAGGTAACAGTAGGCGGTCCCATAAGTACCCAGGCCCTAAGCCATGGAGCGCTTTAAAGGTAGTAACCAAAACCTTAAAGTGCACCCGAAAGACTACAGGCAGCCAGTGCAGCCTGCGCAGGAGTGGTGTTACATGGGAGCCGCGTGCGGCTCCCTCTATCACCCGCGCAGCTGCATTCTGAACTAACTGAAGCCTCCGAGTACACTTCAAGGGGAGCCCCATGAAGAGAGCATTACAATAATCCAAGCGAGAGGTAACAAGAGCATGAGTGACTGTGCATAAGGCATCCCGGTCAAGGAAGGGGTGCAACTGGCGAACCAGGCGAACCTGGTAAAAAGCTCTCCTGGAGACGGCCGTCAAATGATCTTCAAACGACAGCCGTCCATCCAGGAGAACACCCAGGTTGCGCACCCTTTCCATTGGGGCCAGTGACTCGCCCCCAACAGTAGCTGTGGCTGCAGCTGACTGTACCGGGGTGCCGGCATCCACAGCTACTCCGTCTTGGAGGGATTGAGCTTGAGCCTGTTTCTCCCCGTCCAGACCCGTACGGCTTCCAGGCACTGGGACAGCACTTCGACAGCTTCGTTGGGGTGGCCCGGGGTGGAGAAGTACAGCTGCGTGTCGTCAGCGTACAGTTGGTATCTCACCCCAAAGCCACTGATGATCTCGCCCAGCGGCTTCATATAGATGTTGAACAGGAGAGGCGAGAGAATCGACCCCTGTGGCACAGGTCATGTCGAAGGTAGCGGAGTTCTAAATTTTCTAAACCCAGGATTTCAAGTCTGGTGGCATAAGGTATTTTGTTGTAATCAGAGGAGTGGAGAACTCTTCTTGTAAAATATTTCTGGACTCGCTCAATTGTATTAATGTCCAAAATAAGGTATGGGATCCAGACAGGTGAGCTGTATTGAAGAACTGATCTAGCAAATGTTTTATATGCTCTGGTTAATAGTGTAGTGTTTCTGGAGAAGAAGCTGCAAAAGATTAAGTTTACAACTCTTAAAGCCTTTTTTGCGATGTTGTTGCAGTGAGCTTTGGCACTTAGATCATTTGATATGAAAACTCCAAGGTCTTTAATGGGGTGGAGGTCATCTACAAGGTAATCGAGCTTGTATTTAGTGTTCAGATTCTTTTTTCCAATTTATTTTATTTATTTATTTATTTTTATTTTATTTATTAA
The DNA here is from genome assembly GCF_028640845.1 of Ahaetulla prasina. Taxonomy (NCBI): domain Eukaryota; kingdom Metazoa; phylum Chordata; class Lepidosauria; order Squamata; family Colubridae; genus Ahaetulla; species Ahaetulla prasina. The sequence continues at coordinate 32,183,934 of NC_080542.1, read as the reverse complement.
ATTTTTATACCGCCCTTCTCCCGAAGGACTCAGGGCGGTGTACAGCCAACGATAAAACAAGATATATACAATTAAAACAACATATAAAACATAGCAAATTATAAAGGCTGATAAATTAAAATTTAGATTTTAAAATTTTAAAATATTAATAAACCCCAAATTTAAAATTCTACACTATTATGCCAGTCCCGCTTGAATAAATAGGTGTGTTTTAAGCTCACGACGGAAGGTCCGAAGATCAGGCACTTGACGTAGGCCAGGGGGAAGTTCATTCCAGAGCGTCGCTGCCCCCACAGAGAAGGCCCTACTCCTGGGGGCCGCCAGCCGACACTTTGGCGGACGGCACCCTGAGGAGACCCTCTCTGTGAGAGCGTACGGGTCGGTGGGAGGCAAAAGGTAACAGCAGACGGTCCCGTAAGTACCCGGGTCCTAAGCCATGGAGCGCTTTAAAGGTGGTAACCAAAATCTTGAAGCGCACCTGAAAAACCACAGGAAGCCAGTGCAGACTACGGAGTAGTGATGTCACGTGGGAGCCACGAGCGGCTCCCGTTACTACTTGTGCAGCCGCATTCTGGACTAACTGTAGCCTCCGGGTGCACCTCAAGGGCAGCCCCATGTAGAGAGCGTTGCAGTAATCCAACCTAGACGTAACCAGAGCGTGAGTGACCGTGCATAAGGCATCCCGGTCAAGGAAGGGACGCAGCTGGCGGATCAAGCGAACTTGGTAAAAGGCCCTCCTGGAGACGGCCGCCAAATGTTCATCAAAGGACAGCCGTCCATCCAGGAGGACGCCCAAGTTGCGAACCACCTCCTTTGGGGCCACTAACTCGCCCACAACAGTCAGCTGCGGATGCAGCTGACTGTACCGGGGTGCCGGCATCCACAGCCACTCCGTCTTGGAGGGATTGAGCTTGAGTCTGTTTCTCCCCATTCAGACCCGTACAGCCTCCAAACACCGGGACAGCACTTCGACCGCTTCGTTGGGGTGGTCCGGGGTGGAAAAGTACAGCTGAGTGTCATCAGCGTACAGATGATAACTCACCCCGAAACCACTGATGACCTCGCCCAGCGGCTTCATATAGATGTTGAACAGGGTAGGCGAGAGAATCGACCCCTGTGGCACCCCACAAGTGAGGCGCCTCGAGGACGACCTCTGCCCCCCTGTCAACACCGTCTGTGACCGGTCAGAGAGATAGGAGGAGAACCACCGATAAATGGTGCCCCCCACTCCCAATCCCTCCAACCGGCGCAGCAGGATACCATGGTCGATGGTATCAAAAGCCGCTGAGAGGTCTAATAGGACAAAGGCAGAGGAACAGCCCCTGTCCCTGGCCTTCCAGAGGTCATCCACCAATGCGACCAAAGCCATCTCCATGCTATAACCGGGTCGGAAGCCGGACTGGAACGGGTTTAGATAGACAGCTTCCTCCAGGTGCCGGGGGAGCTGCCATGCAACCACACTGTCTACAACCTTCGCCACAAAGCGAAGGTTGGAGACTGGACGATAGTTTCCCAAAATAGCTGGGTCCAGGGAAGGCTTCTTGAGGAGAGGTCTCACCACCGCCTCTTTCAAGGCGGCGGGGAAAACCCCCTCCACCAAAGAAGCATTTATAATTCCCTGGAGCCAGCCTCGTGTCACTTCCTGAGCAGCCAGCACTAACCAGGAAGGACACGGGTCCAGTAAACATGTAGTTGCATGTAACCTCCCCAGCAACCTGTCCACGTTCTCGAGAGCCACAGAATCAAACTCATCCCAAATAACCTCAACAAGACGTGACTCTGTCATCTCGGTCGGATCATCACAATCTTGGTCCAAACTATCCCGAAGTTGAACGATTTTATCGTATAGATAACCGTTAAACTCCTCAGCTCGTCCCTGTAAGGGGTCATCCCGTCCCCCTTGATGAAGAAGGGAGCGGGTCACCCGAAACAAGGCGGCTGGGCAGTTATCTGCTGATGCAATGAGGGTGGAAACGTAGGAACGTTTCGCCTCCCTCATTGCCACTAGGTAGGTCTTAGTAAAAGACCTCACTAGTGTCCGATCAGCCTCGGAACGGCTAGACCTCCAAATACTCTCTAGGCGTCTTCTCCGGCGTTTCATCTCTCTCAGCTCCTCGGAAAACCAGGGAGACAATTGAGATCTACGCTGGGTCAGAGGCCGCAAAGGCACGACACGGTCCAAAGCCCCAGCCGCGGCCCGTTCCCAGGCCGCAACCAGTTCTTCAGTCGTGCCGTGGGTAAGATCCTCAGGAAACGGCCCAAGCTCCGTCAGGAACCTCTCCGGGTCCATCAGGCGCCTGGGACGGAACCAACGCATTGGTTCCGTCTCCCTGCGGTGGTGAGCGGCGGTCTGAAAGTCTAGGCGAAGAAGAAAATGATCTGACCATGACACCGGTATCTTCACTATATCTCCTAAAACCAGATCATTAACCCACTGACCAGAGATAAAAATCAGGTCTAGCGCGCCTCCCCCAATGTGTGTAGGGCCATCAGTTACTTGAATCAGGTCCAAGGCCATCATGGAGGCCTGGAACTCCTGAACCACCGTTGATGACAAGCCGGCCGATGGCAAGTTGAAATCCCCCAAGACCAAAAGTCTGGGAATCTCAACCGCCACGCCAGCAAGCACCTCTAGTAGCTCAGGTAGGGCTGTAGTCACGCAGCAAGGAGCCAGATACGTGATCAACAACCCCATCTGATTACGGTGGCCCCACTTCACAAGGAGGGATTCACAACCAGCTATCTGAGGAACAGTGGACTCCCTCGGCTTCAAACTTTCGTTAATCACAACCGCCTCCCCCCCACCCCTACCTTGGGCCCTCGGCTGATGGAATGCCCGGAAACCCGGAAGGCACAGTTCAACCAGGGGTACACCCCCTTCTGTGCCCAACCAGGTCTCCGTAATGCCCATAAAGTCCGCGGACTCCCTCTGAATAAGGTCACAAATCAGGGGAGCCTTGTTGACCACGGACCGGGCATTGCAAAGCATCAGCCGAAGACCCAAACTCTGAGGGTCTTGACCATCTGGGGAACAAGTAAGGACTGGGGGGCCGGAGCACGTGATCGCCCTTAAACATCGAACACGTGCTCCCGAAGAACGATACAGCCCCCTTCCTCCGCCATATCTGCCTCTCCCACTTACCGTACAGATGGAAAGACATTCTCTGCTCTGCACAATCCCCTCCCCCCTTGTCTTCGGACCAACTAAAGTACTGTCGTGAGCGCGCGCTGGTACTGGACATACCCTCCCCCCCTCCCAACCCTTAAAATCCCCACTAAAACTCCCCTTAAAAAATCTATTAAAACAACTAATTAAAAAACCCCTAAGCCTCCTATTTTTCGCATGCCACCTCTCGGGGCTCCAAAGCCTGTCCTCAAGGTGGACCCTCGATAATCTGGAGGGCCAAACCCGTGAGAGAGGGGCATCTCGCAGGGCAAGTAGGTCAGCCGCAGTAAACGTTCGCATCACAGAGAAAGTCCGGCAAGAGGCCCATCCTGGGCTGGTCAAGATGGTAGCAGATGATAAAGCAGATGATAAAGTGACCACGACCAGTCCTGGTCCAGTTTCCTGATGGGAAACAGTTAGTGGTAATCCTTATGCGGTAGATGACCAAACCGCTAACTCAGTCAATTCACCACCCCATACAAACAACCAGGGGTGGACTATGGAAGAAGGGGGGAGGAACGATGATAAAGATGTTAAATAATGGAAGGGGTATCCGCTGGGTCCGTGGGCCTTCCTCAAGGCACCACCAGGTATCCACGCCACCCGCTAGGACAAGGCTACACCCATGTTGGGCCTATCGGGCCATCCGCCGCCTCAAAGCACTGTGTAAGAAGGGTAGCTGTATTGTTGGTAGTGTTAAATAGTTTAACATCATTAGCGAAGAGAACACAATTACTTATAATATGGTCACAGAGATCATTAATGTATAATATGAAGAGTGTTGGTCCAAGAACGCTGCTTTGGGGAACGCCGCTATTGACAGGAACAGGATCTGATAGGATACTGCCTATTTTGACCACTTGTTATCTGTTTGACAGGAACGCTGTTATCCAATTGTGGAGTGGTCCAGAAATGCCATAGGATTTTAGTTTTAGGAGAAGTTTGTCATGTACCACTGAGTCAAAAACTTTACAGAAGTCTATGTAAATTGCATCTATTGCTTTGCCCTGATCAAGATTTGTAGTCCAAATGTTTTTGCAGTGCAGAAGTTGTAAATTACAGGATAAATTTTTTCTGAAACCAAATTGTTTATTAGAGAGTAGGTTGTTTGTTTCTAGGTGGAGGATGATGGATTGGTTGATGATTGATTCCATTACCTTGCAGGTGACGCAGCATAAAGAGATTGGTCTGTAATTTTCAACTAGGCTGGGGTCTCCTTTTTTGAAGACAGGGATGACTGTGGCTAGTGACCAAAGTTTGGGAAGGGAGCTGGTCGTGAAAGCTTTTTCAAAGATTATGCTTAGGGATTCTGCTATATTAGTGGAAAGCTTTTTTAAGAAGTATGCACATAGGCCATTAGGCCCAATAGATAATGATGGTTTCAGTTTGCGAAGGGCCTTTTCAACATTATCTTCTGTGAAATCTATTTGTGTTAGGTCATTGTACTGATTGTTGGTACTACTGGGGAATGAGCTGAAAGATTTGAGAATCTCCATAACATCAACAAAAATCTTGTCCTGTTTAAGTCTATTGATTTGTTTGTTGCATTTTAAACTTCAGGTAGTCCTTGACTTACGACTACAACTGAGCCCAAAATTTCTGTTGTTAAGTGAATTTTGCTCCATTTTATGACTTTTCTTGCCATATTTGTTAAGCCAGTCACTGCGGTTGATATGTTATTGGTCCAGTTGTTAAGTGAATGTGGCTTCTCCATTGACTTTACCTGTCAGGTTGCAAAAAAGTGATCATGTGACCCTAGGACATAGCAAGTCATAAATATGAACCAATTGCCAAACTTCTGAATTTTGATCACATGATCATGGGGATGCTGCAAAGGTTGTAACTATGAAAAATGGTCCCAAGTCACATTTTTCAGTGCAGTTGTAATTTTGAACAGTCACTATACAAACTGTTGTAAGTCAAGGACTACTTGTACTAATTAGCAAATGTTGCATAAATTCTTTTGAGTGGTGTTATAATATGCATTAGTCTCAACAATTATAAAATGCATATTTAATAAAACACCCATAATAACAAAGTTTCTGCCCATCTAGGACAAATCTTATCTATTGAAGGTATTCTTTTAAACTGTGAATTTCACTCTCATGTCAGCGTTCCAGAAAACCCCCTCTTCAAGTAAAGACTCCAAAGCGAGCATCTTTCAAAGTTCTTTTACTAGGATAGGTAAACTGGCACAACTGGATAAACTCTGAATCTGGGAATCCGGGTTTATCCTTAGTAAGACAAACTCCAAAATCACCCCCCCCGGCCCCTCTGCCGATCACATGTGCCAATCCATCACTCCAACCACTCCTTCTCCAGATGCAGTCACGGCCTGACTTTGACTGGCAGGAAGAATGTTATTATGTCTAATGGCCCCTTTCTACTAACCTCCCCCCTCCTACTTTCCCACACAGGAGAAAGTGGCAGACAAGGAAGCTTCTTTCCTTTATTAAAATGTTCTCTGCACATTCAGATGAATATGTAAATTATCTCCCAGCAGTTAAGCATCCTGTACTTATAAAGGTGTACTATATCAAGATTGCCACTCCAGGACAGATCAGACTCACTATATATGTATCAAATTATGTGGATGTCTGTGACTGCTGTTGTCTGATATAATTCTGCTCTAAGACCAAATAAAGTTTGTACCTGTAATTTCATAACTGTATATCAACCCACGAGAATAAAAGAAGTTCAGAACTTCAATCTGACTTGGTTTCAGAATGTTTGGATTCCATAGAACATCCAAGGTTAGCTTCTTATGAAGACAAAACTTTAATTACCGGCATTCTTTTTTTAATAAAGTTTTATTAATTTTCTATTATTATATTTAATTAGTGCTTAATAAAGATTGTGTTGTCTGGGTTGTTTTGTTTGCTTAACAATACAAATTATATTCCTAATCTTTATCTCTTTTTTCAAGCCATTGATAAAATAAATTCCATGTATTCTATATCTTTCTGTTTAATCTTCAATGTAAATCTGTCCATTTTTGCACAGTCCAATAACTTAATTATCTCTTCCTCTAATGGTATTTCTTCATTTTTCCAATGCTGCAAAAATACAGTCCTTGCTCCTGTTAATACATGCAATATTAATTATACACTTTGTTTATCAAAGCTTTCTGGTAGTGCCTAATAAAAAAAAGTTCAGGTTTAAAATCTACATATTTTCCTCACATCTTTTCTAGCCACATGTATTTTTGGACAAAAATTTTTTTGCTTTAGCACAAGTTCACCACAGATATATGTCAGATTTTTGGTTACATTTCCAACATTCACTAGAGATTCGTGATTATTTTGGCTAACCTAGCAGGTGGCAAATGCTATCTATAAAACATTTTATCTAACTTTTCTTTATAAGAAATTATCAAACTAAGGGCACTATTTTTGTGTGAAGAAGTTGTGAAAAGCAATCTAGAGACCGCAAAAAGTACAACCCGTGGCTGAAGAGCGAACCATCACCACTGAAGCTGCTTCAAGAATCGCATGTGAAATCCACGCACTCGCCACTCAGCAAAGTGGATATAAATGTGTCTGCCAAATCAGCATCTTGTGATGTGGCTAAATAGAGTCTGAATTGCACAATTCCTTTTTTTTTTTTTTCCCCCTTTCCTTGGAAGCACAAAGAGCTCATCTCCTTCACGGGTCCAACCCCCGCTCGGTGTTGTGCAACCCCCGCGATACAGATATCAGTGCGATGGAAAACGCAAAGCCGAGGAAGAGGACGGCGCGCCCTTCGGAGAAGGGGTGGTTTCCCACGTTGGAAAGGAAGTGACGCCTGCCCAGGGTTCCCGGAAGCGCCTTGCTTCTGTATGCGAAAGAAGTGTTTTCACTGGTTTAGGCAAGTGGTGGGACTCCGAGAGAGCAGAAGGTAAAGAGTGGTCTCGAAGTATTGTACGCGCGAGAGGGAAATCGCGTTGTTGCCCACCGAGCGAGGGTGGGAATTATAGTGGCTGGACTCCCGGTTCCTTCCTCCTTAGCCTTTCGGACAAATCTGGGAAGTAAAGCTGCTGCACTCCCCCGCTCTCCCCAGACGGGTAGAGATCTCAGCTGCTTGCATCCCGTTAACTCCGTCGCCCCGTATTGGTTTTCTCGGGGGTGGGTGGGGTAAATCCTGTGGGGTGTCAGGGAAGGTTTTCTGAGCTGGACTGGAGCGGTGTCGAAAGGTTTGGGGCTTTTGAGCGGGGAGGATCCTCAGATTACTCCTCCGACTGGTTGAGGGGGTGGAACTTGGGAAAGTGAAATCCTGGCCCTGCTTTAGGAGAGGATCAGGAGCGAGTGAAGAGGTGTGAAACCAAATGCTTCAAACCGTTTGCTAGTGCAACTGGCAAGTGAGAGGAGACGTCAGTTTACAATAAGTGGCAGATCATTAGCTTGGAGGAATGCCAGGCCTCCCCAGAAGTTTGCTTTGGGAACTTATTGGAGAAGAAAAACCCTTACAAAATAGATTAAGTTAGAAATCCGGAGATCTCCGAATTTAATTTCACCTCTCTTTTGAAAGTTACAAAAGTGTTACAACTTTTACATCAGCCTTCATTCAGAGACTGTTGTTTGTTAAGATAATAATTCTGGGCATCAGAGCTATGAATATCTGTGTTTAAATTGCCTTTGGATTTAAAGAAGGAATCTCTAAAAAGTTCAGCTTTTAAAAGAGCATTTATAACAAAAATTGTAATTAGGTTTTTTAAAACATATATTTGGTTGATGTGTGATTATGTTAGTGTTTATCACAAAGATAGGGTAACAAAAGAATATAGTAAATACATTAAGTGGATGTACAAGGATTTTAAAGGTTTTTTTCTGGGTGAACTTGTTTCCTCAAATTTGTTTGTCACAGCTAGCCAGAATTCTAAATATCTAAGTTATCCCTGGAATCTTTTTCTGGCTTTTTGCAGGGAGGACTTTGGAGAGAAAGGATTGTTGTTATTTTTAGCTGTTAAAAAATGTTGTTTAACTTCTTTTAGACTTCAATATAATTTTTATGAGTTTCACATCTCAAGAACATCTCTACAGAAATAGAGCACAACAATGATGAAAATCATCTTGAATGTATTTGGGTCAATATAAAAGGGGTGAAAAACGATATTGCCATAGGTCTATACTATAGGCCAACCAACCAAACAGAGGAAGTAGATGAACTTTTTGCTAGTCAGCTAACTAAGGTATGTAGGAAGCACATCACAGTAGTAATGGGGGATTTTAACTACCCTGACATCAACTGGGAAACAAACTCTGCACCAAGTGGAAGATCCAACAGGTTCCTAACAAACCTAGCAGACAACTTTGTTTCCCAAAAAATAGAGAAGGCGACAAGGGGATCAGCCATATTGGACTTAATTCTCACTAACAGAGATGAAATGATAGAAGGTGTTGAAGCTACAGGAACCTTGGGGGCAAGTGACCACGCAATATTGGAATTCGACATTAAGCAAATACAAGTAGTAGAACAAAGTCAGACTAGAGCCTTGGACTTAAAGAGAGCTAATTTCAATAAACTTAGAGAGAGCTTGAGAAGGATTCAATGGATGAGAATCCTCAGGGGGAAAACAACTCAAGAAGCTTGGGAAATTTTGAAAAGTGAGATTATAAAAGCACAGTCTAACACAATACCAATGAAGAAGAAAAATAGTAGATCTCAAAAGAAACCAGCATGGATGCATAAAGAACTATCTGACAAATTGAAAGACAAAAAGGACAAATATAAAAAGTGGAAAGAGGGGCAAATAACTAAGGCAGAATATCAGCAAATAGCCGAGCCTGTAAAGATGAAGTGAGGAAAGCTAAGGCTCACAATGAACAAAGGCTAGCGACAAAAGTAAAAATAACAAAAAGCTTCTTCCAACATGTTAAAAACAAGAAAAAGTCAAGGAAACAATTGGCCCATTGCTGGGAGAAAGTGGCAAGAAGATGACAAGCAACAGGAGAAAGCAGATCTACTTAACTCATATTTTGCATCTGTCTTTACACAAAAGGAAAAACAATCCAACCTATCAAAACAGCACTACAAAAACAGATTAGAAACACAAGTTAAAATAGGGAAGAAAATGGTAAGTGAACACCTGTCTACCCTAGACGAGTTCAAATCACCAGGACGGATGGATTACACCCCAAGGTTCTGAAGGAACTGGCAGGCGTGATCTCAGAACCACTGAACTATATCTTTCAAAGATCCTGGAGCACAGGGAGCTGCCAGAGGACTGGAAAAGAGCTGATGTAGTTCCCATCTTCAAAAAGGAAAAACAGATCCAGGAAACTACAGACCTATCAGTCTGACCTCAATACCGGGAAGATTCTGGAAAAGATAATCAAGCAACGAATCACGAACACCTAGAAGCAAACAAAGTAATAACCAAAAGCCAACATGGGTTTGTCAAAACAGATCATGCCAGACTAATCTTATCGCATTCTTTGACAAAATGACAAAATTAGTAGACCAGAGGAATGCTGTCGATATAATTTACTTGGACTTCAGTAAAGCATTTGATAAAGTAGACCATAACCTACTACTAGATAAAGTAGAAAATGTGGGTTAGACAGCACCACCACCAGATGGATTCGTAACTGGCTGACCAACCGCACTCAACGTGTAGTCCTCAACGGAACTACATCCACATGGAGGAAGTATGCAGTGGAGTACCCCAAGGCTCTGTTTTAGGCCCAGTACTCTTCAACATCTTCATCAATGACTTGGACGAGGGATAGATGGGGAACTCATCAAATTTGCAGATGACACCAAGCTGGCAGGAATAGCCAACACTCCAGAAGATAGGCTCAAGTTACAGAAAGATCTTGACAGACTTGAACATTGGGCTATCTAACAAAATGAAATTCAACAGTGAAAAAGTAAGGTTCTACATTTAGGCCAAAAACAAAATGCACCAGTACCGTATATGTGGTACCTTGCTCAATAGTAGTACCTGTGAGAGGGATCTTGGAGTCCTAGTGGATAACCATTTAGATATGAGCCAGCAGTGTGCAGCAGCTGTTAAAAAGCCAACACAGTTCTGGGCTGCATAAACAGAGAATAGAATCAAGATCACGTGAAGTGTTAGTACCACTTTATAATGCCTTGGTAAGGCCACACTTGGAATATTGCATCCAGTTTTGGTTGCCACGATGTAAAAAAGATGTTGAGACTCTAGAAAGAGTGCAGAGAAGAGCAACAAAGATGATTAGGGGACTGGAGGCTAAAACATATGAAGAACGGTTGCAGGAACTGGGTATGTCTAGTTTAACAAAAAGAAGGACTAGGGGAGACATGATAGCTGTGTTCCAATATCTCAGGGGCTACCACAAAGAAGAGGGAGTCGGGCTGTTCTCCAAAGCACCTGAGGGTAGAACAAGAAGCAATGGGTGGAAACTGATCAAAGAAAGAAGCAACTTAGAACTAAGGAGAAATTTCCTGACAGTTAGAACAATTAATAAGTGGAACGACTTGCCTTCAGAAGTTGTGAATGCTCCAACACTGGAAATTTTTAAGAAAATGTTGGATAACCATCTGACTGAGATGGTGTAGGGTTTCCTGCCTGGGCAGGGGGTTGGACTAGAAGGCCTCCAAGGTCCCTTCCAACTCTGATGTTATGTTATGTTAAGAAAGAGCAGGAAATCAAAATTCAATAATATAATTGAGATCTGAGGTTGCAAAAAAAAACCAAACACTGTTTTAGGCTCTGTATGAGGCTCTGAGCCACAGATTACTCACTTTTTATTTTAATACTGCTGACATATAAGAGGAAACCCTTATCAACATTCTGAAAACTAAGTATTAGTGAGTCAAACTGCCTTATACCCTTCACATAATCATATATTATTATGGTGTACAATAAGGGAATTTGCTAATATCTTCTTTCTCTTTCTTCTTTCAGGCTACATTTTACCTTCAGACCGTAATTTCGTCACCTGTACCTCCTTCCTACTAACTGCTGTTGTGCCCCTGCCATAAACCCTGCTATGTGGTTGTATATTAGCTGAATATCTTTCCATATTTGGGGGGTGGGTGGGAAAGGTGAGACAGAATTTAAGGACAACTTCCCATCCTTGGATAAAGTTCTCATGGAATGTTTGATGTAGAGCAAATAACTATATGAGGGTGAGTAACAGTTTTGGAAAAGAAGGTCCGGGGAAGGGAAGAAACAGCTTTTGCCTGTGGATAAATGATGAAATGGTGGTGGTGGTGGTGGTGGGGTTTGATATAGGAAGATGCAAAAATAAAAGATGGGAGGAGTTGTTGATATAGGACAGTGATGGCGAACCTTTTTGGTGTTGCGTGCCCAAAGTCAGCGCATGAGCGCTCTTGTGCTCTCACATGCCAGCATCCATAATGTAATGGGTGGTTCTTCCCGGCACCCAAAGGAGGGTGAGAAGCAAGCACGCCAGCGGAGACAGGCTTTGGTTGTTTGTTCTGTTGCGACCCTGAAGCTTTGCCTGTGCTCCTCCCTTTGGGTGCTGGGCTTCCCAGCAAGCCCCCTGTACCTTTGCTGCCTCGGTTGGAGCCTGATTCCAGAAGCGGCCCTGGGAAGCGCGGAGGTCAGGACCCAGTTGGCGAAGTGGGCACTGTGCAGGGAGCGTAAGGCAGCAGCTGCTCTTGCCAGTAACAGACCGCAGATTGGCCCCTCTTGGGCCAGGAGCAGAAGCAACCGCCCTCCACCTGGGTTGTCTGGAGAAGGGGCAAACAGAGCAGCTAGCCACCTTGCCTTACACCTCCTGCACACCGCGTGAAACTGTGATACTCTTGTTTTGCCTCTCCGTGCCCCGTTTTTGGAATTGGGGAAGCAGCGGAGATCGCCAGGCAGCTGAGATCGTGGCAACAGTGTTTTCGGGTGGCAGCAGGAGTGGCGGGGGTTGTGTGACGAGCCCAACCGCAGGCGGCAGGACACCCCCACCCGACCCCTGCCGCTGTGCCACCCGCCGAGCCAGGCTCTCCGGCCATACCCCGGGAAGGAGCCGCGGGCTAGGCAGCTACTTGCCCTGCCAGCAAATGCTGCCGCATGCACCTGAGCTGGCCGGTCGCTCTTCCCTTCCCCCTGCAGCTGCCGCCGCTGCTGTTCTTCTGGGGTGCAACTGGTGGAGCGAGCCAAGAGGGGTGTCTCGGCCCCACTTTGACGGCGGCCACAGGGTCATATGCCCAGGCAGCCCACCACCACCACAGTGGCTGCTGGTCCGCCAGTGCTCCGGGCCCTCTGGGACTGCACAAGAAGCCCGCACGGGCAGGGAGGGAGGAAAGCCCCGGCTTACTTTTCTCTGCTCCTTTAGGAAGCAATCACCAGGATCCCCTCTCCTCATCTTTTGGCACGCGCCTGTTGCTGGTCTTTGCATATGCATGCATGCCAGAAACCAGACCACCAGGCCCATGTGCATGCGCACTCTGGAAACAGGACGATCATCTTCCTGGAGTGCGCATGTTCAGTGGACGGCTGCTCTTCTGGTTGCGCATGAAAACCAGGTGGCTGGCACACCAGAACCCAGAAGGACAATGGGCGACGGGCAACGGCTCCTTATGCCCGGAGAAATTGCTCTGCGTGCCACTTCCAGCATGCGTGCCATAGGTTCACCATCACGGATATAGGATGAAGATAGGGAACTTTTTCATTTTTGTGTATTTCTGGGGAAAAGTCTATTAATAGTTATATCTTATGAACGTTAGTCATCTTAGTAAGAGTTACATTTAGGTGGAATTTTTCTCTCTCTCCCCTTTTTCTGTTTGATATTCACCATCCCTCGCCGCCTCCCCCGTCTGTATATCATTTGTTTCCTATTCAGTGGGAAAGGCAAAGATTCCTTGCTTGTGATTTGCTTACTTGCTGAGGTCTTTGAAATTTAGTTGAAAGTACACAGTTTCCTCATCATTAGTGTAGAAGGCAATCTAGTAATGTATTTCTAAAAGGGCCTTATCACAAGCAGAGTATGAAGAAACAACTTATTTATGTTATTGCTCCCAGCATCTAGCATCCACTGATGTGCTTCTCCAAATATGGATATTCCATGGAGCCATCATAGATAAGAACTTGATGATCTATCCTCAGTAAATCTGGCTTATCTTTTTAATTCTGTTTCAGAAAGTAGCTATTTTTGATCCATGTGACAATAGTTTCCCCATGTTGTTTGCAGAATTGGTTATTTGAGAGCACACTTGAGTGTATATGGACTGTTTTTCCTATCAGGCAGGAGAGCGCAACTTTTAAGGTAAAGTACTTCTCCCAGACAAGACAGAGAATGGTAGGACTTTTGTCTTTCCCGAGGAAATGAAAGTGGACTGAAGAAGCTGAACTCCAAGGGACTGTTTTATTGTCTGATTCCAAAGCTAGCTATATAATGCTGCTGTGGTTCATGCCCTGAGATGGCCAAAACAGGCACCGATGAACCTCAGTTATCACAAGGTAAGCTTAATAAAATCCACCAGATGACCCACTGCTGAACAAGTAGGATAAGCTTTTCAGAGTTTAATCTTCTTCTCCTTCTCCTTCTTCTCCACCTCCACCTCCTTCTTCTACCTCCTTCTCTTTCCTTCTCCTTCAAAGAAACAGACTGTGGGGAGCCCATTTCACAGATCAAAAATGAATGGTCAGTGGCAAAGAAAGACTCTCAGAACACAGTAAAAATTGAAGTAATTTGCACAGATGATGGCGAAAGTTCTACGCACAGCACTGGTGAGCAAAATAACCAATTCAGCAATCTGAAGTGTATTAGAAAGGGGAATATTATTAAGGAAATTACTATTACGGGTAGTACCGAATTATGCTGTAATAAACATGCCTATCACAGCTTTAACTTCTGATGGTCATAAATCAGGTCGCCCACATGATCGATTTTACAACTTTTTTTTGCAGCGACCCTTAAATGACTACTATAGTCATTAAGCAAAGCAGTGGTTTACCATGGGCCTGGTTTTGCTGAAAACTGGAATTAAATGAGAATTTTTGGCAAAAACATAAAATGTGGTCGCATGACTGCAAGACACTGTAAATAGCTGTAAATGTGACCTGATTGCTGAGCATCTGAAGTATGGTTATGTACTTGTGGGGGGAGGTCTATCATAGCATCAAACAGTTCCCAAGCAACCAGTCATAAATCAAGGACTGCCTGTAGAGGTGTAGTAAGGATTCGGAGCAAAAGCCAATGTGTTGTTATGTTTTAAATGTTTGTATGTTGTTTTTCAGTATGGAAATTTGAAGAAAATGACTAGTTTTTATAAAATTATGAGCCAGATTCCGGTGAATTTTATTTTATTTTAGGGATAATGTACTTATGCAGCCTGACCTGACTGATTGTTCCTCCATCCAGTGGAAATGACTAAGCAACTATACTAGTATGGGTGGCACAAAAAGACAAACTTTTTTCTTAATTTGAGGCATCATTCTCAAAAATAATTGGTTTGGTAAAAAATGAAATTTGATTAATAATTAGATTGGTTATTTAATTAGTTCAGCTACTATAATTTCTAACTTGCCCGTTATTGCCCATTAAAAATTATGATTCATATATGGCAACATATGGAGCTGCTACAAAGATTGCACTCAAGACTTTCGGGAACTGAAAGAAGCAGATAATAACCACATATTTTCACAGGAATATAGAAGCCACAAACCACTAAATACCATCAAAGCACTTTCAACATGGTATAAAAGCCTAGGAGAACTGAACAAGTGTTTTTGAAGATTGCCTAGTTTGGTACCAAGCAACTAAATAAATGGATCCAGGGCAAAAGCTCCTGTTTTCATGAACAGTCTGACTTTGTAGCTAGCTACCTCTTGAAAAAGAGGAGTTAGAGTAGTTAAGTTTGCCTGTCTAATCAGATATAACAGGAACTATGCTGACTAGGGAATTCTGGGAGTTGAAATCCACACATCTTAAAGTTGCCAAGTTTGAAAAACACTGCTTAACTCTAACCACAATAAAATGCAATCCCTTCCCTATCAGTCTTATATGTTCCATTATGACCCCTGGTTGCTTATTTTTTTAAATGCTGAAATGATTGACCACTGAAGATGATAAGAGTAGATAAGAATAAACCAAATGCCTCTTTCTGCAATAGCCAGGCATGTGAATATTTTAAAAACATTGACATTAACGCTTGGCAATTAAGAAGTGGATGTGAGCTCCCTATTTCTCTTACATTAATTATCTTTGGTTTTATCTCTCTTCCTCTGCAGCTGAGGAGCCAGCACGCAAACGCAAAAAGGGACCTGCCCCCAAGATGTTGGGGGATGAAGTCTGCAGTGTGTGCGGGGACAAGGCCTCGGGTTTTCACTATAATGTCCTGAGTTGTGAGGGTTGTAAGGGCTTCTTCCGGCGCAGCCTCATCAAAGGAGCTCAGTATACCTGCAAGGGCAGTGGGCAGTGCCACATGGACATGTACATGCGCCGGAAGTGCCAGGAATGCCGGTTGAAAAAATGCCGACAAGCAGGCATGCGGGAAGAATGTGAGTCATGGGATCTTAGCCACTACAACCAGTTGAGATTACTTATCGGGGCCTAGCTAGGAATGGGAACTGTCCTGGTGCAGAGCAAAGCCATTGCCTCCATCATCATGATTTCCAAGAGTGGTGCTGGGCCGCTGTGGTCCTAGGGACAGTTCTTAAAAAAATAAATAGTGGGTGGTTTCAGCTTGAAAGGGATGGATCTGCCTGGGAAAAAAATAGAAAAGCAGCAGACTAGCAGGGATCATCCTAGTGGAATAAAAAGGTTGGAAGGGAAGGTAGGAAGGAGATGTTTTGCCTATGCAAAATTTGCTCCCAGAATTCTAAATGCTTGATTGACCTTTTAAAGAGCGAAAACTCTAGGACAGCGTTTCTCAACCTGAGCAACTTTAAGATGTGTGGACTCCCAGAATTCACCAACTAACCTAGCCAGGGAACTCTGGGAATTAAAATCTAAGTATTTTAAAGTTGCTCCAATTGCTGCAGAAATGAGGAATCTGTGGCCCACCAGATGGCGCTGAAGACTAAGCCAAAATAGCTAATAGTGAGAAGGGAGTTGAAATACTGCCCCTATTTGATAGGATGAATGATCCTTATCAGCAAGAAACCCTCAAGTTACAAACATCAAAAAGAAAAAAAAATGCTGTAAGTACAAAGTTTTGAATCAATAGGATGGGATGGATTGGATTGTACCTTGAGGAAAAACAATATGAGGCAGAAAATAAATCTGGGCAGTGCATCCCACAGTTGAGAAAGATGGTTCTTCAAAATGCATCTGGAATTCTCTGTCGAACTTTTGAGATCTTTTCACTTCATGCCAGACTCCTTCTCTGCCTCCAGGTGTCCTTTCAGAAGAGCAAATCCGCAAGAAGAAAATCTCTAAGCACGAGGGTGATGGGGTTCCAGCTGGGGAGAGAGATGGAGGCGAAGTACTGCGAGTACCTCCGTTGCTCTGTGATCCTGCTTTATCTCAGCCTGAGCCAGTTCCTCTTACCCCACAGCAGGAGGGCATGATCCAGCAGTTGGTGGCGGCCCAACAGCAGTGCAACAAGAGGAGCTTTAGCGATCAGCCCAAAGTCACGGTAAGTGTGTGTGTGAGAGAGACCTAAATTGGTTTAAAGTCCTGACTAGTTCTAAGGCTAGGGCTTATGGCAAAGGCAGGTAATAGCTTAATGGCTTTCTAGAGCAGCTTTCCTATCCTAATGGTTTCCCGGTAAATTGGACTGTGATTTCCATGGTTATAAAAAGACATTGGACAACCATTGTCTGAAATGGTAAAGAGTTTTCTTGGACTAGAAGACCTTCAAGGTCCCTTCCAACTCTGTTATTCTGGATAAGCCATAAAGTGTACTGGATATACCTCATTCCCCATTTCTTCCCTTATCTCTTATTTTTCCCATTACTTCCCAGCCCTGGCCAATGAGCAGCGACCCCAACAGCCGGGAGGCACGCCAGCAACGCTTTGCCCATTTTACAGAATTAGCCATCATCTCAGTGCAAGAGATTGTGGACTTTGCCAAGCAAGTACCCGGCTTCCTGCAGCTCTCACGGGAAGACCAAATCGCACTGCTAAAGGCTTCTACCATTGAGGTGAGCAAGGATCTTTCTTTTGCCTCCATAGCTGTAAAAGCTAAAAATCTTCAGTTGGCTAGGGATGTTGTCCTGGAAATGTCTGTTTAGTAGCCAAAGATCCTATACATTGTAGTAATAACTCAATGAAATCTGGCATAGCGCATGTTTTGCACAAGCAAGATTAATCCATAATATTTCTAATAAAAAAGGACCAGATAGGAAATGTTGAAAAAGATTTTCCGCCAAAGGGATTTTTGCAATCTGCTGCCATTGATATAGACCAGCGATTTCGACCTTGGCAGCTTGAAGATGTGTAGACTTCAACTCCCAGAATTCCCCAGTCAGCCATTTTAGGAGTTGAAATCCACAGATCTTCAAGATGGTAAGGTTGAGTAACATTGACAGACATAATATTAGATCAGCTCGGCAAATGAGTTCCTTTACTGTAAACAATCCTATTATGAACAATATATGATTCACCAAAACAAATTACACAGACATGCTCACAAAGATCATTATCTCCTGACCCTAAAGCAAAATAGCAATAATTTCGCTATTCAGAATTTTTCAAATAGAATTTTAAAATGTGGCTCTGAAGTTTTATAGTCCAGGTACAAAGGCTGTGGTCTGTGAGAATTAGGCTGTACTTTAAAACATTTTCTATGAATACAGAGTGGATATTTATTTATGATACTTGCTGTTACACTGCTTTTACTATATTGCAATGTGTGCTGCATTGTGTGTTGCTTCTGCTTTTTTGGGTCTCAGAATGGGAAAGGATATATATTTTTTTTTAACCAGAGAAAAGGAAGGAGAGTTTAGCTTTCCAAAATTTACCTACCTAAACACATAGCACAAATGTTAGATAGTTTTTTAAAGAAGGGCAATAGCTGTTCCTTGACACTTGCTTGTCTTTTTAGATCATGTTACTAGAGACAGCCCGGCGCTATAATCATGAGACTCAGTGCATTACATTTCTTAAAGATTTTACATACAGCAAAGATGACTTTCACCGTGCAGGTGAGTGAAAAGTGAATCATGATGGGGTGGTGCAGGGAAGAAATATGCAGACAGAGAGGGGGCGGGGAATCAAAAGTGTGTATGAAATGGTAGAGGTAAGTCCAAAAAGATTCAAAATCTTAGTTGTTACTTTTCTGGCATTTGGATTCTTGGCACATTATGACTCCCATTGGATACAAAATGGAGAAATTGAGAACGCAGCATATGTGAATGTTGGTTCATTCTCCATTCCAGAGAAGCTTCTTGCTAACCCAAGTTTTACAGTAAAATCTATATATTCTGAGTAGATCTCAAAGTAAGCAGAATTACTGTTTTGTCTAGAAATACATACTTTCTATTTTTCCAAAATGTGTTTTGTTTAAAGTTCTTACCAAGGTGGAGATAGATTTTATTTTTCAAAAATATATTTGAGGATATTGATATATTTCCCAAGGGATAAATCTGGGTGGACCAGTGATGTATTTCTGGGCGATTTCTCCTGATTCCTTGTTTCACATCTCAAATGAAAAGGGTGTCGTAAAGATTACTGAGTTTTCACATTTAACAAGAGTTTGCATTTGTTTCTAATCATCCTATTGCAGAGGTGAACCTATGAGGCGAGACTTAAATATCTGGAAACAACTCGGATTGTCCTTTGTACCTTCTGCATGTCTGGTCTTGATTCTGGGATCTTTATTGTGCAGTGAAAAGGGTGTGTTGGTTCAGGCTCTCTAGTTTAGTTTCCATTTTCCTTCCTCTGTTAAGGAATAGTTGTTTACATGTCACATTATATAGAAAGCTTGGGGGAACTTGTGTTGGAGGAACTTAAAAGTGTTTGTTCTTCACAGATTTTCTTTTTGCCTATAGCCAGAGTTACTTTCTAGTAAACATTTGTCACCTTAGTTGTACTATGTGTTAATTTTTTAAGCCTAGTTCAAAATGCTGATATATAAATTCCTCCAATCTAGATTATTTATTACTAACCTATCAGCATCCTGAATTCAGCTGAAGAATTGTATCTTACTGCTAGTCAAGACAGGTTAGTTAAGGAGAAAACATATTTTGTAGGTGTTTTGATTATTGCATTTCTTTAGGAAATCTGTGTCAATCTATTTCACTTACCGTATATACTCGAATATAAGCCGATCCGAGTATAAGCCGAGGTCCCCAATTTTACCCAAAAAAACTGGGGTAAACTGGGGACTCGAGTATAAGCCGAGGGAGGGAAATGAGGCAGCTACCGGTCAGGGAAAGCCTCCCTCCCTCAGCCGAGAAGGCTGGCGGCTCCCCCGCCCCGCCCTCTCACTGCACCGGCAGGGCTTCCCCGCGCTAATGCAAAAGCCCGCCAAGTTTGCACCATCCGGTATAATGTGAAAAAAAGAAGAAGAAAAAAAAACTCGAGTATAAGCCGTATATACTCGAGTATAAGCCGAGGGGACGTTTTTCAGCACAAAAAACGTGCTGAAAAACTCGGCTTATACTCGAGTATATACGGTACTTCTGCCTGGCTTTTAAAAAAAATTCTGATAGGCATTTGCCTGCCAGGTTTTCAGATTATTTTGTGCCACTAACCATGTCAGGTTATACCAATGTCTAATGAATGTACAATGTTGTTCTCTGTTTTTAAAAGATAGTTAACCTTGATGATGAATTAGCTCTTCATTTTATGGATGCATTTACAGGATGGTTTCCTATTACCATCTTCTGGAGAGTCTTTTCAACCTTTAGGTCTATCTACAGCCCAAACCATTTATCTTATGCATTTATACTTTGAAGCGCTCATAAGCTTGAGCAGTGCAAAATAGCTAAAGTGAGGTAAGATAGAAATCTAAAACAAACAAGAAATACACTTGGAGGTCTGAACATGGAAAGTTAGATGGCATCTATCGTTCCCTAATGTTTTGTTTCTCTCCCTGTCCAATTCCCTCACCCCCAAAACAAGGTCTTCAGGTCGAATTCATCAACCCCATATTTGAGTTTTCCCGGGCCATGCGACAGTTGCAGCTGGATGATGCTGAATATGCCCTCCTCATTGCGATTAACATCTTCTCTGCTGACAGGCCGAATGTGCAGGACCATGGCCTGGTAGAGGCATTGCAGCAGCCCTACATTGAGGCCCTCAGTTCTTACATCCACCTCAATCGCCCACAGGTATCTGGATTGGGAAGAAGAGCAGCGATGAATGCTGAGGGAGAAAACCATAGAGCAAAGGGGATAGATTATCATCATTGGTTGGAGAAAGAGTGATAAAAAATAACATTCTACCTGGTCTAAGGCCCAAGGCCAAACTCATGATTTAGCACATTTTATTAGATTCAAAGGGATGTGCTGGCTCAGTGACTAAGACGCTGAGCTTGTCGATCGAAAGGTCGGCAGTTCAGTGGTTCGAATCCCTAATGCCTTGAAACGGAGTGAGCTCCCGTTCCTTGTCCCAGCTTCTGCCAACCTAGCAGTTCGAAAGCACATAAAAATGCAAGTAGAAAAATAGGAACAACCTTTGATGGGAAGGAAACAGCGTTCCGTGCACCTTTGGCATTTAGTTATGCTGGCCACATGACCACGGAGACGTCTTCGGACAGCGCTGGCTCTTCGGCTTTGAAACGGAGATGAGCACCGCACCCTAGAGTCAGGAACGACTAGCACATATGTGCGAGGGGAACCTTATTAGATTCAAAGACCACAGCTGGCTTAAGCCAACATAACTTTGGGTGTCCCTGGTAAATCTTAGGACAGGATTGGGAAATTAGTAGCCTGTTCCATCCACTGAACTACACCTCTCCACTCCATTAACTATTTTTATGCTGAGCATGAATGATAGGAGTTCACGTCTAGAAGGCTGTACTGTATAGACATTTTCCTTTTCCTTTTAGTTGATTTGGCAGAGCAAGTGCTAGTCTTTGTTTGCAAGGGAGAGAGGGATAGTTTTCTGTCCTGGTAGGAACTGCAAAGTGGAATAATCCCTGAATTGAAGACACAAAACCATAGGGATAATTTTTTTGAATCCCAAGGAAGTTTGCTTCAGATTAGCCTTTAATATTAAGAGAGCAAGTAACCACTACAGTTCTAAGCATATTCCTTCAAAGTGGCTGGAACAGCATAGTACACTAGACTAGGCCCATTACTACTTAAAGCATAACAATAGAAAATGTATTTTTTTTTTTATTGAAAGAGTTTTAAAAAACAAAAACATTTTCCCCCTTTTTTCCCCCTCCCTCCCAAAAAAAAAACAAAAAAAACCCCTTCCCCGGCTTCCGGGTCAATCACAAGGTATTGTTATACATAAACCAAGCATAGAATAAAATTTTCCTTCAATCCAAATAACCACATCCAAAGCTTTTCATCTCCCAACCCCTCCCATTACATAAAATAACTTTCTAATTATTCAAAGGCAATCTGATATTTCTTAATCTGATATCTGTTTTGTAGATAATCAATCCATTTTTCCATTCAATTAAATATTTTCCTGCGTATTGTCTTTTAAAAGCGCTGAGATTTTAGCCATCTCAGCCAAATTAATAACTTTCAATATCCATTCTTCTATTGTAGGTATCTCTTCTTCTTCCAGTATTGTCCAATCAACAGTCTTGCTGCTGTCATTAAATTCAGAATCAATTTAGTCTCAATCCCTGTACAATCCGTTATAATTCCCAAAAGGAAAAATTGTGGCAGGAACTTTATCTTCTTCTTCAGTACATTTTGAATAATCCACCAAATTCTTATCCAAAAGACCTTAATTTTCTTGCAAGTCCACCAAATATGAAAATATGTAGCATCATCACAATCACACCTCCAACATTTCGCTTGGATATTAGGATACATACATGATAATTTTTTGGGATCTAAGTGCCATCTATAAAACATCTTATAAAAATTTTCCTTAAATTCTGTGCTTGTGTAAACTTAACATTTCTAACCCAAATTTTCTCCCATGTTTCCAACATTATTGGTTCCTGAATATTCTGTGCCCATTTTATCATACAATCCTTTACCAAATCCTTTTCCGAATCTATTTCAAGCAACACATTATACAATCTCTTTATATGCTCCTGGGTCTGATTTCTAATTTGCTTTATTAAATTTTCCTCCTTTGCATTATACCAATTTTTGATCTTCTTTCCATCTAGCACTTATTTGCCCATATTGAAACCAAGTATAATTCCTCCCTTCTTCATTTAATACCTGTAATGATTTTAATTGCAATCTACCTCCTTCAGCATACAAAAGTTCTTTATAAGTAATCATTTCCTGTTTCTGTTCTATATTTATATTCTCTATTGCATGTCTAGGGCTCGCCCATATAGGAATCTTGTATACTAATTTATAGGAATATTTTTCCAGACCATAAAGAGCACTTCTCAACACATGATTCTTAAAAGCCCTATCCACTTTTTTCATAAAATAAATCGCATGCCATCCATATAACAAGTCATAACCTTCTATATTCAAAATTCTTTCCTCTGTTAAGTTAAACCAGTCACTTATTACTGAAAGGGTTACTGCTTCATAATATAGTTTAAAGTTAGGCATTCTTAAACCACCTCTTTCCCGTGAGTCCTGTATTATTTTCATTTTAACCTCGCCTTTTTACCCTGCCATATAAATTTATTAATCCCAATCTGCCAATCTTCCAAATTTTTATCCTTTTTAATTATTGGTATCATCTGGAACAGAAACAAAAATCTAGGTAACACATTCATTTTAATAGCCGCAATCCTTCCCAATAGGGATAACTGCAATTTCTTCCAGCCACTCATATCATTCTGAACTTTTTGCCATAGCAAGTCATAATTATTCTTATAAAGTTTCTTGTTCGATGAGCTAATATAGACCCCTAAATATTTAACCTTTTTTACTACCTCAAATCCTGTCATTTCCTCTAGTTTTTGTTTCTGTTGTATAGACATATTTTTAATTATCACTTTTGTTTTATTCTGATTTATTTTAAATCCTGATACCTTTCCATATTTATCAATTACTTCCAACAAAAATCTACTTGAATTTATAGGATTCGTTAACGTAACCACTACATCATCTGCAAAAGCTCTAACTTTATACTCATATTGTCTAATCTTAATTCCCTCTATTTTCATTAATTCTCGTATTTTATCTAATAATGGTTCCAGAGTCAAAACATCAATAGAAAATGTATTGAACATGCTGGGTTTAGAGATGGAAGAAGGTCCCTTTTCAGCCTTGAAGTTCTTTTTTGCCAAGGATTTCCCAATATTGCAATGCCAAATATCAGTGGCAAAATGTCTGAATTTTTGGCATGGTTTTCTTCCAATTTAAAATAAAAAATAAGTGTAGTAAATCCAATAGATTTATTTTAGCTCTGAAAGTGAAAACTTCTTCAACCCCCCCCCCCACTCTTCTCAAATGGAAAAAAAGGCTCTCTTGCTTTATTCAGGGATGTCACCACCCTGCAACCACAAAGATAAGAGATCTTTAGAACTATTGCTTCTAGTTCTACTAACAGTTTCCTATGGCTAGACTGGGAATGGTAGGGTGTGGAGACAAGTGTCCTTCCTGAAACATTTTTGAATTGTGCAATTCTGTCCTGCTTTCGCGTGTTAAGAGCCTGAGTAGGCCAATGGCTCCTTCCTTCCCTTTTCCTTAATTCTTCCGGTTCCCTTTTTACCTCAAGTTGTATCTTAGTAAATCATGCATCTTTCATAGGCCATAGTCAAACATACATACTATTTTCAGATAGATGGGCAGGGGTAAGTAAAAAATGCTTTCAACTAACAGGTACAGGTAGTCCTCGACTTATGACCAAAATCCAGCTCAAAATTTCCATTGCTAAGCAAAATTCATTTGTTAAGTGAACTGTATCCCAATTTACCACCCTTTCCTGTCACAATTGTTAAATGAATCATTGCAACTGTTAAGTTAGTATCGTGATTGTTAAGCAAATCTAATTTTCCCATTGATTTTGCTTGTCGGAAGGTTGCAAAAGGTAATCCCCTGACCCTGGGACACTGAAGCTGTCATGTCAGTGGCCAAGCACCCAAATTTTGATCATGTGACCATGGGGTTGCTGCAGTAGTCTTAAGTGTGAAAAATGGTCGTAAGTGACTTTTCAATGCCATTGTAATGTTGAACGGTTACTAAATGAATGGTTGTAAATCAGTCTTCATTTAACATCCATTTTTATATATTTATTTATTAGACCTGTTGGCCGCCCATCTCACCTACGGTAGAGTTAATTTGTTCAGCAGCCTTTCAAAGTTACGATGGCACTGAATGATGGCGCTGAATGAAGGGATTTAAAATCGAAGGAATTTAAAATTGTTCCTTGAAGTTCTGGGTGTTGTAATGCCCCCTGCGCTCAAGTAAACAAAATTTGGGTGATTGGCAACAAAGTTGCATTTAGGATGGTTGCAGGGTCCTGATGCCATAGGTCTATTCGTTGCTTGGGCAAGTCTTCCCCCAGCTTTTCTTCTCTCTCACTGCATTCTCCTTCACCTGCACGCACACTGTGTCCTCCCCCCCCTCCCTTTTGCTCACGTGCACTGCACCCGCCTTCCTCCCTTTGCTCGCACATATCATGGCCCTTCTTCCCCTTGCCTTTCCTCTGTTCATGCCCCTCCGCAGGATCTCCCTCCCCAAATCATGTCCAACCTGCACTGGGCCTCCCTGTTCCCCCCATGACGCTCCTTACCTGGGACTGCTGATGCTTCCTTCTTAATGTCCTGTGCATCTCCAGGTTACAACAGCAACTGGGACTGCTTGGATTGCCCTGAGCAGTGCATTCGTGTAACATTGTGCTTTACAACCGCATCACTTAGTGACAGCAATCCCAGTACCAACTGCTATCATAATTCAAGGACTACCTGTATGTAAAAATGAAGTTTTAGTTTATAAGATTGTTTGCCGTGTATTCAGTTTGCATTGTTTGCCATGTAATTTGTATTCCTCTTAAACCAGGGGTGTCCAAACTTGGTCCCTTTAAGACTTTTGGACTTCAACTCCCAGAGTCCCTCAGCCAGCAAAGCTGGCTGAGGAACTCTGGGAGTTGAAGTCCAAAAGTCTTAAAGGGACCAAGTTTGGACACCCCTGTCTTAAACGCTTAACATGTAAAGGCAACTTTTTGAGCGCTTTGAATCACCTACAGCCCTGCAAACAATACAGTTCTGACTAAAGGCGTCACACTTTCACCAGACCTCTTTTGCCCTCCCTTTCCTTCCACAGGACCACCTGATGTTCCCCCGCATGCTGATGAAGCTGGTTAGCCTGCGGACATTGAGCAGCGTGCACTCAGAGCAGGTCTTTGCTCTGCGCCTTCAAGATAAGAAGCTTCCGCCGCTTCTGTCTGAGATCTGGGACGTCCACGAATAAGAGCTTTTGAATGGACTGGGGAAGAGGCAGACCTCTCCCAACAGCACCAGCAGGCATGTTTCCCATAGCAAGTCTTTGGATTCAGCATAAGCCTTACAATGGCTGGACTGGGATCCTGCCAAAAGAACTGAGTCAAGTGAGCTACTACGCACTTTTGTTTTCTCCTCCTTCCCAAACAGTCGTCATCTTTCTTCCATTGCTTCAGATTTGGGGGAGGGGGGAGGGGAGGTCAGTCACTACCTTCCTTCTGAGTGGGAAGAGGGAGAAGTAAAAAAAAAACAAAAAACTTTCTTCCAAAGACTGCACTCCCCCTTATTTGTGAACAGCAAACAGCTGTGCCCTGCAACATTAACTTAACTGCAGTGATTCACTTAACATCCATGGCAAGACAACCAAGAATGATTTCTCCTTAAGGAGAGAAGAGTTTTACAGTGAAAATAAGTGGGGGTTGCCATATGTAGTACCTGGTGTATGGGGCAAATACCCAGAAGAAATAAACTGGTCGTGAAAATGAAGCATCTCACTGGTTTCCTGATACCCCTGTGTGAGAAATGTTCCCTTGTAGTTAATTGGGGAAGGGGTGTGTGTGTGTGGAAAAAAAAAAGACAGGATCTTGTCTGAAGAGAAAGGAAGCAGAGTTCTTAAGAATACTTGACTGAGTTCACTTATCACTTATAAAGTGTGTGTGTGTGTGTGTATACCCACAAGTACCCCACCATAGCTGATTCTGTGTCACATGCTAGGCACTAAAGCAAGAGTGAGTCACTGAAACATTCTAGTGGCAGCAAAATTAGGATTTTAACTATGTGAATAATTTGTTTTTTTATAAATTTAAGATAATACGAACTCATGTCTCCTCCATACCCTTTGTAATCCTATAAGGCAAAAAGCAATCACAGGTTTCCACTCTTATTGAGTGCCTCATGCAACAACTATTCAAAGTTATAACAATGCTAAAAAAACCTTTTTGTGACCAATCCCCACATTTAATAACAGTTGCAGTATCCCGCAGTCATATGATTGCTATTCATGTGCTTTGCAACTATTGGGCATTTTCCACTTGTGATAAGCAGTTAATATTGTACAGTATGAAAGGTGGAAATAGAATCGTAAGTCACGTTCACATGACTTTTCACTTAGTGACTATATGACTTAGCAACTAAAGGGGAAGTAAGCTCATATGCTTCAGTCACTATCCGTCACTAAGTGATTTCCCACTTATGGCCAGTCCCAATTGTAGTTGCTAAGCGAGGACTACAGAATAAAAAAATGCAGTTCCCCGTTAAAATACAATTGTCTATCCTTGTTATAAACAGTGGTTTATTACATCTATAGGATTGAGTCTGCAAAACATACCTTTTCCAAAATAAGTCATTTTATATTGCATATTTAATACCACATGTGAAGTGAATTTTTGAGTTTGTAGTCCAAGGGAAGTTGAAAACTAGCATTCTTGAAGTTCTGTCTGTGTATTTCATATTGTGGCCCAAGGATGCCCTCGGTATGGATTAGGCTGTCAACATTGACTTAAATTCTAATTAATAGAATTATATTACATGGTTTTGGGTCAGATATAATCATTAGCCATGTCTACAACCAGGTCATTGTGATGATACAATAAAAGAAGGGACAATCCTACATGGTTCCCTGAAGGAAGGGCAGAGTACATAAAGGAGATTCTGACTTAGTTTCTGAAAAAAATGGTTACAAAATTGGTTATTTATTGAAATGTCCCTGGAGCTAGGCACAGTCTATGAAACTCTGTTAATGTGTTTCAGGTCCTGTCAAACAATACCATTTATCCAGAATCCAGAATATGATTCCTGTGCTCTGAAATAGTATCCCTGCCGCCCCCAAAATCTATGTGGCTGTCACCTTGATGGTGTTCCTGAAGTCTTTAAAACTAGGCTGTTTTCCTAGGCCTTGTGGAGCTTAGTTGGTAGCTTTGCCCATCTGTTTTGCCAGGCGTGTGTGTGTGTGTGTGTGTGTGTGTGTGTGTGTGTGTGTGTGGTCTCTTCTGCTTTACATTGTTTCCCCTTCTTTTTAAAGTGTATATGTAGTCAAGTGGCCTTTAAATCTAATCAGATAAATAATCAGTTGGGGGTCTAAGACCTATGGATGACACCAGGTAAAGTAAGAATGGTCCAGAATATTATATTTCCCAATGCTGCCTTTAAATCTGCCGGCCTGGAACTTCCCATTTGCAATCAGGGAAACCCCTGCGTTGTCAGGAAAATGGGGATTTCCTCCAGGCGACTTTAAGACTATCCACTAGAGGTCATACAAAACCTACAGCTTCTAACTGTTCTACATTTCCAGTTATATTCTGTAGCCACTGGGTTTCCCCCTTCAGCTTTGTAATGAAATGCAGAGGCTGTTTATTAGCATAATGTAATGTATATGCCTTGCCCAAATAAATGGGAAAGAAATACCCCAGAATTTGAAATAGGGAAACTCTAGTTTAAGCCATTTATGCAAATAAGTACCATTTTGCATAAAGTTAATCAATTTCTTCTGGGCTAACTATACAGGTGATCTTCCACCTATGACTGTAATGCCTCCTGCTCATTATGGTTGCAAGTCATGAGAGTTGTTAACCCGGTGGACATTTAACAAGGTCAGTTAAAGTTCTAGTTGTTTCATTGCCACAACACAAACATATAAAGCTTGGCTAGTGTTAAATATATTACTCTATGAATTGTGCAAAATGTCCTAAGCCAGGTTAAGCATATCTGAACGCAGGGAATAGGCTATCAAAAGCAGGAATATGGCAATTTAGAATATAGATATATTCCTTAATAAATACTGAAAATGTTTGTAGTTTGCCTTTAATCTTTTAGACCAAGTTGAGCAATCAACTGTCACCAGGCCACATGTGGTCTTACTATCATTTTTTCTGCAACCCCCAGGGCCTGCCACGTTTCTTCCTGCTGCTGAAATTCAGTAGGAAATCACCAAGAGACAATGGGCTGATTTCTTTCAAAATGAGAACTGTAACAGGTATGATATGTCTCCAGACCCATTTAGCAAACCTACTGGAGGCCCCCAGTTGGGAAAACTGCCTCCGCTCCTTCCAGGGATGTCGCCATATCCCTATTAATGTTTTCTTCTTGGAAAATATTTATTTAGAAAAACGGCAAAAGCTTTTTCTCCACATCATAGCAGGGGAGTATGCCACAGGCAGGACCCTTTCAAAGGGAGGCAATGTCACAAGTTTGCTTATTTGCTAATGTAATTAATTTCTGAGCCTGCCCGCTCGCCAATAATTCTGGACGACTTCCAAGGAGTTAAGAAAAATGAATTAAAAAGTCAATTGCCTTCCTAAAAACCAGCAGGCTTGGGGTCACATGCATTTCAAGAGAGGAATCCCTATCCAAAGTACAGTTCAGTATTCAAATAACCAGACCAATATTTTTCATCTGAGGCAATCAAACTAATCCATTAGAATAGATTTCCAAAAAATATGTCAATATTTCTATTTACTGAACCATTATACTTGCGACAGAACAAGAATCCTAAGATTGGAAGGAAGTCCAAGCCTCTGCCCAGAGCAGGAATACTTAGACAAATTGCTGCCCAGCCTTTGCTTGAAAACTTCTAGTATTGGAAAACCCACAACTCCAGGAGGCAGGTGGTTCCACCACTTAACAGACTTCACAGTTACAAAATTCTTCCTTATTTTAGGTTTGAATTTCCCTTAGTTTATCTTCCATGCATTGTTTCTTGATCAATCCTTGAGCACTATGGTGAATAAATCCACATCCTCTTCCCTGTCACAGTCCTTCATGTATTGAAAAACTGCTATCAAGTATCCCTTAATTTTTTTTTCTTTATGCCAAACAATAACCAATTCTTTTCACCACTCTTCATAGCCTCAAGGGTTAGCAATTCTCATCCCCTGCTATTTTGTGTCATTTGCAAATTTGACAAACACCCCTTCTATACTCTTGCCTATGTCATGTATAAAAACATTGAAGAGCCTTGCATCCAAGACAGAACCCTGGTTACCCCACCACATACCTTCCTTCCTGTAGATATAGATTTGTTTATTGGGTATGATTGCTCAGCCAACTATGAATTCATCTGATAACAGAACCATCCTTCCCAAATCGTTCTATTTTATCAAGAAGGAAGTTGTGGTCAACATTATTGTAAGCCCTGCTGAAGTCTAAGTGTACAATATCTATACTATTCCTTTGGTTTACTGATCTAGTCACTTTTTCAAAAACTAACTAGATAAAAATATTTGTCTGCCATGAACTATTTTAAAAAATCTGTGGTGGCTTTTAGCATCATCATGTTCCTTTCTAAGAGCTTGCCAACCCATTACTTGATGATTTTTTCCATGATTTCTCCAAATATTCGCAATGAAGTAAATAAAACACATTGATGTAGGATGCAAGAAAACATTCAAATTA
The DNA here is from genome assembly GCF_028640845.1 of Ahaetulla prasina. Taxonomy (NCBI): domain Eukaryota; kingdom Metazoa; phylum Chordata; class Lepidosauria; order Squamata; family Colubridae; genus Ahaetulla; species Ahaetulla prasina. The sequence continues at coordinate 32,154,020 of NC_080542.1, read as the reverse complement.
ATACGTTATTTCTGGGCTTTCCAAAATCTTTAAAATACTTTGGCCACTGCTGCAGTTTTCTCAGTCTTATACCAGGAAACTTGCTATGATGAAAAGTGTGATTCTGGTGACAGCCATTAGATGGGATAAGGTGAAATATTATTTTTAAGATGAGTCCAAGTAATCCCTTGGTTTTCTTGAAAATAAACTCTCAGTTTGGGTTCAAATAAGGTTTATAATTACAGTAGGAATTGACTGAGTTAGTTGTCTCATACTGGTTTCAAAGAGAGCAGAAAGATTTATTTCTTCTACAGCATATATTGTATTTATTTACTTCCTGCTTTTAATTTTTTTACAAATAACTCAAGGCAGTGAACACACACAATGTGTGTTTTCCCCAGAACATCAACCTTGTGAGGTAAGTTAGGCTGAGAGAGAGTGATTGGCTCAAAGTCACCCAGCTACTTTTTAGGCCTAAGGCAGGACTAGAATTCACAGTCTCTTGGCTTCTAGCCTGGTGCCTTAATCACTATATTAAACTGGCTATCATATTAACTATTGTTCAAACCTTGCAGAAAAATACTCCTTACCCTCTTCCACTTTCTTATTTCTCTTCTTGCTGTGGCGGTCAAACCTTTCAAACTAATCAATTCGTAGGAACCTTTTATGAAAAAAATCACTGTTTTAAAAATGAAATGAAAAAGTTGATTTCCAGATGATCCAGTTTCAATGACAAGCTTAGTGATTAAAATAATTTTACACTAATAGTAAACAATCTCACATGGGTCTTTCTTTTCTTCTGTCCCCCGTCCCCCCCACAAGCTTTTTTAACTAAATAAAAATTTAGTTTATTTTAATTACCATAACATATCAAGAGTTGGGTTTGTTTCATTGTACAACCACGATTTATCTTTGTTTTCTGTCAGGCTGTACTTTTCCGTAAATTTCCTTAAATAAATAAATGACTCATGTGAGAACGAAGTGCAACTATACTCCTCCCATCCCAGAAAGCAAATAGGCAGAATGAGGAAAAAAAATGGAATAAACTAGAGGCATAAAGTAGGATTGGTAACCATTTTCAGTAAACCTGAATGATCTCAACAAAATGGTCATTCAGAGCAGCAACTGATGATAAACCAATCATTCTAACATTGTTATGTTAACTAAGAAAACTTCCTGATATCTTTATGATTTATTTATTTATTTATTTATTTATTAGATTTATTGTAACATAAGTCTCTGTAAACTTTAGTTATCAGATGTGGAAAGATAGGATAAAGTAAGATTACACATTGCAGCAGGGGAGGGGGGTATAAAGAAGGGAGAAAATGGTATGGGAAAAGCAAGAGTTACATTGTCTGTGATAGGCTTTCTAAGCTGACCCTATATTCATCAGCACTGATAATGTATCAGGTAATTAAAGGTCTGCAAGGAAATAACCAAGGACGCTATAGTTCAAACCAGTGCTACATAGTGTATATTCTTCTCTAGGGATATCCTCTATTTTGGCATTTGGCTTCAGTCAGTAGATTTCAGAGGTTTTGTGAAAAATGAAATAGCTTTCATAGTTCTCATTACCCCATTTATCTGTTTATTTACTTCACATATTGGCATATTATCCCAATCCACAGACTTTGGGAAAAATATAAAACCGAATTGGACACTATTTAATTCTAAATCCACATTAAAATAATACCATAACCTTGAATGGGTTGCCTACAGTTCCTCATTCCAGGTCAAAAGTCTACTAAAAAAAAAGGTTTTAACATACCCATACAGATTAGCTTGGATTGGCAGAAAAGAAAGGCACAGTGAAATCCAAGCTAGAGTGTGTTTTTAAAAAATGAGGTAATTCTTTATCACAGGCTCCCTTTAAATACCATCAAGATGAGTGGGCCAAGTATACCTCCAGTTGCAATGTATTCCACAATTACATCTTGAAAAATGCACTTTATGGTCCACCATCAGCCCTCTTAGGATCCACAGCAGAACCTTTCTATCCTGCTTAGTAAGGCAGTATGTAGCCTTTATAGGGGATACTTGGCCCTTTCATTTGGGCCTGGAAACTTAATCTTTCAACTATGCCATTTTTATTTAGTAAGAGTTCATATGGGGAGTTCCTTGAGTCTTACAGTCATTCTTTTAACTGAAGATGATTCCTGCTAAACGTTGGTGCTTTGCATTGGTATAGTACAGTATCAGCTCCTTAATTATAATTTGGTTAAGATAAGGAATCTGTTGGATATTGCAAAGAGAATCTTCTTACACGTTCTAGACAATGCTTGAATTAAATTTGAGTGCAGATGTGTCTTTCCCACAAACTATGTTCTGCTATACCAATTTAATATTCACAGTGGGAGACATTGCTTTAAGCAGCTGTTTCTGTTTGTTAGATAGAAGGGATGAAAAGGCGTAGATGTAGGAAACTATGGCTTAAAATTAACTAGGTCAAAATTAACTAGTAAGCAGCAAGCGGTTTTTACTTTGCTAATTTTAGCAATCATTCTGAATTTTTTTAAAAAAATGGGAAAGTGTATTTGTATATGAGCTCTCTAATACAGAACCGAAAAATGAATTTTAGGAGATGATTTAGCCCTTTGGTCTTTGATCCAATGCCCACCATTTCACTTTCTATTTTTGCACTTGGCTTCACTTAGTAAGATTCCAGAAACCTTGTGAAAATTGAAACAAATTTCATAATCCACAAATTCTTATTCCTGGATTAAGAAAAATAACTGCTTTAGATTAGACAGGCTATAGAAGAAGATGCTAAAAATCCAAAGAAAATAAGGAGAAACAAAACTAATAAATCTCTGCTAGGAGGAAAATATGTGTGACATGGTGGCTCAGTGGCTAAGATGCTGAGCTTGTAGATTGAAAGGTTGGCGGTTCAGCGGTTCGAATCCCTAGTGCCACATAATGGGATGAGCTCTCTTTACTTGTCCCAGCTTCTGCCAACCTAGAAGTTCGAAAGCATGTAAAAAATACAAGTAGCAAAATAGGGACCAACCTTGGTGGGAAGGTAACTTTGGAGTTACCTTCATGACTATGGAGATGTCTTCGGACAGTGCTGGCTCTTCAGCTTTGAAACGGAGATGAGCATCACCCCCTAGAGTCGGGAACGACTAGCACATGTGTGCGAGGGGAACCTTTACCTTTAGAAGAAGATGCTATAAATCCAAAGAAAATAAGGAGAAACTAAACCAACCAATAAATCTGCTAGGAGGAAAATATGTGTGACATGGTCCAAGAGCTGGCAAAACAGGTAGAAATTTGTCAACGGATGAGATTTGTTTTTTTTAAAAAAGGACTTGTTTGATTCGGAAGAATGGGATGAGAGAAATCTGGTTGGGGAAAGTCCATGTCTTGGTCACATAGTCAACTGAACTTACCAGAAGTACATCAATAGTTAGCAGAAAGCTGCAATTGTTCCAAAGACTGCGGAGAAAGAAATAAAATAAAAATTATTGAACATTTTGTCTTAAGGGTGACCTTTCATCTACTACTTTCCTTGTGATCACAAGAAACAAACACACACTCAAGAACTTTCTTCTACTATTTGCAAATCTGTTCATGTTTAACTTGGAATATTTTCCTGGTGAGATTTTTACAGGTATCCTCGACATACGACCATAATTCAGCCCAAAATGTCTGTTGCTAAGTGAGACATAAATATATGCCAGTTGCCAGGTGTCCTAATTTTTAATCACATGACCATGGAGATGTTGATCATGGGAAAAATTATCATAAGTCACTTTTTTTCAAGGCAATTGTAACTTCGAACGGTCAGTAAATGAATTGTACATTGAGGACTATCTGTATTCTATCATTTGCTTCAGCCACTTAACAAATATTTTACACTGGGGAGTCAGATAACATCACCTTTCATTTGGAACTCTCCTCTCTCTCTCTCTTTGTCCCTCCTTTCCTCCCTCTTGTTTTTAACTGGGGAAAGAGTTAACTGGGAAAGCAGAATAGTGATGTAGCATTTTCTAAATATTCCTGGTAGTAACCCTAAAGCTTGAAGCAGAAAACAGTAGGATTTGGGGGCATGCAGGGAACTTCATTGCTTCTGCTTTTCCCATGCTGGTTGTCAACTGCACAAATAGCAATCGTGTGACCATAGATATACTGCGCCAATCAAAATTTCAAGGACCAATCATAAAGCTCTGTTGAAGTTTGAATAGTAGCTAAACAGGGCAGCTGTTAACTGAGAACTACCTGTAATATTAAAATTCATATGAATTAAAAAGCCACATTGCAGTTGCAAGGCCCTTGGAGATTATCAATTGCAACCCATTTACTTAAAGTACAGAATAGTGTTATAGCAGTCTTGACAGATGCCTAGGTTTTACTTAAAAATCCAGTGAAGCTAAGCACATTGCTTGCTTTATTTCTCCTGGCAGCTTTTTGACATAAAAGTAACTCTCACATCAGGACATTTTTTTTCTATTTCCACTATGATTCTTGATCTTTTCCCCCCTCCTCTCATACAGAACACTTACTACATCTCTACTAAAGTGTATTCTTGCCATTCAAGTTAAATACTATGTACTTAGTTATTTATGAGGCTTAACTACTAGTTTCGTGACACATTATACACTTCTTTGGACAAAATATGGAAGACTAAAAGATGAAAAGTCTGGTTTATACAGTATATTGCAATAGGCCATAAAATAATTTATTTCAGCATAGCACACTGGCTAAACCCAATCGATTATGGATTATATACCATGAACGGATACTTGCCTTTAAATAGGGCTTAATTCCATAAGAAACATGGAACAAGAAACGCACATTAGGATATAGTTCTAAATCAGTATTTTTCAACCTTGAGAACTTTAAGAAGCATGAACATCAACTCCCAGAATTCTCCCATCAGTGCTGCTCTAAGCAGTCAGGTGGCATTTTCATTCCTACCCCTCTTTGGCAAACCAGTCTGGGAAAGCACTGTCTTCTAGGACCACTTTGATTCTTCCTCAAAGCAATAAGCCACCATTGCATTATATGGCATTATCCTGTAAGAGCTTCTCTTTCATCTTACACTCTCTAGTGCCAATGCCTATTCATTCATTTTTTAGTCTGTTAATCCTCTCTTACTTTCCTAAGTGCTGTACTTTCTCAAGTAGGGGATCCCCCACATCCATCCCTCTTCCTTGTCCAGCTCTACAAACAGGGACTTTCCAAACCATTATGTCAATCTATTACATGGCCTTGAACAAAGTCAGTGTCAATGGCCCTGTTGAAATTCCTAAATCCCAAAAGGGGCAATAGATCTCATCACTAAAAACCATTGAACCTCCCTGAATTTGGTGACACAGGAATTGGATTTAATGGGTTGTAATCAGTGGTGGGATTCAGACAGTTCGCACCACTTCGGGAGAACCGGTTGTTAACTTTCTGAGCAGTTTGGCAAACTGGTTGTTGGAAGAAATCATTAGGGCAGAGAACCGGTTGTTAAATTACTTGAATCCCACCACTGGTTGTAATGAAATCCCTAGTGCCACGTAACAGGAGTGAGCTCCCATTACTTGCCCTAGCTTCTGCCAAGCTAGCAGTTCAAAAGCATATAAACATGCAAGTAGAAAAATAGGGATCACCTTAGTGGGAAGGTAATAGCTTTCCATGCGCCTTTGGTGTTTAGTTATGCTGGCCACATGACCACGGAATTGTCATCAGATAGCGCTGGCTCTTCGGCTTAGAAACGGACATGAGCACCACCTTCTAGAGTAGGAATGACTAGCACATATATGTGAGGGGAACCTTTACCTTTACCTTAATAAAATCCAAATTAGAAGCCGGAGGTGCTGGATTTCAGTTGAATGGATAGCTCCAAATCTATCGATTGGGGTATGACTTGCTCAACTTCTAATTTTCAGACACCATGTAGCATATCACATCCAGAAGACATCAGTACTACTAAAAACTATTCTAGGGACACCCTTCTTTTGGAATGAACTAAGAGCTGGAGCCTAAGAATCACAGGCTAAGAAACCAAACATAGTAAATACCTTTGTTGTTCAGGAAAACTCCAGATTTAATATAAATACTTAAAGTACTTCTAAATTTAAAAAAATCAGAATTCTTTGGCACAGATGTCTGTGATATGTGGGTCTTCAGTTCTTATGCTTCCTATTTAGGTTATATAATTCACAATGTAACCTGAAATTGCATTGCCGTCAGCAGTTTGTTAGTAGGCTCCGAGACCCAGCACAGTGCAGGAATCAGGGAATTGGAGGTGGGATGTAAAAAGCAAAGGTTTAGAAGGATGACTCAAAAGATTAATTGTTTCCAGTCAGTCGGATGTTTACTAACGACTATTTAATCACTAGTTTTAAAAAAAGAAGCTCCGGTTTAAAGAGGACTATAAGGGGCGTGCATAAGAGCACAAAAGTGCCTACCATTCCTGTCCTATTCCCTTCATTATAGTATTATATGCATACTTTTACTTATACTTTTACTTATATATACTTTTTCTCTCATGATGGGTTATTGTTTATGTTGATGATTGTATATACTGTTGTGACAAAATAAAATATAAAAAAAAGAATAAACCTTGTAGATATGCAAAAAGACTAAAAATCTACACTTAATAATCTCTTAATAGGGTAAGGATATGCATAGCTAAGAAATGGACAATAAAAAATAGAATAAATCACAGTTTGGCTTAGGAAAATATGGGTAAGAGTAACCGTCCTGCATGGAAATAGGCTCCTTCGCTTGACACAAGAGGAATAATCACATTTTTCTTCGTTCATAGGCATCTGGGTGCTGATATCGTAATATCTATATGGCAGATAGGGTATATGACAATCTGCAAGCTTTAGGTTCTCTACTCCTAGATTAGCATTGTTAAGTTCGGGCAATGAAGAGGCAGGAGATCAGTGAGTGACAACAGCTCTTTAGTTTATTGTGACCCCAGCGAACACAACCGGCAAAAACCCCTCTTTAAATACTCTTTTGGTTGAGGCATCAACCAATCAGCAATGTGCAATTTTCCCGCCCAAAATTCCCTCTCAAAGTTCAAAATACATTACACTCCTTCCCTCCCAGAATGCTTTGTACCTCTATTTACATAATATTTACATGCTATTTCTCTACGTAGTCACGCAGGTAGACAGGGTGTCTCCTAACTCTTTCTGACCTGCGCAGTTCATTCTCTGGGAGAGAGTCGAGCTGGTCGGAGGGACTGTTTGTTCCTCCCAGCTCCTCCTCTAGGCCGTCCGGCCCTGGATTATTGGCTGAGTCATTCCTGTTGCCTTCAGGAGGAACCGGTTGGCGTCGCTGGACTTCATCGGAATCAGATAAGTCCTCCGCTCGCCTCGGGTTTGAGTCAGCTGCAGATTCAAACAATTGGTAGTCAGGGCCTGGTTGTTTGGTTTCTAGTTTGTTTGGTATCGTTTTCTTAACTGGTCTATGTGGCGTTTCCATACCCGGCCGTCCTCCATGTCTACTACGTATGATTTGGGTCCGGTTATGCCCAGAATTTCCCCCTTTAACCATGTTGGGCCCTCGCTATAGTTGTGTGCCCATACTGGGTCACCCACCTTCATTTCCCTGGTTTTTCCTTGAATACCCTTGTACCCGTCTGGGGTATAAGTTGGGTTTAGTCGGTCTAGTGGGCACCTGAGTTTCCTGCCCATTAAGAGTTCCGCTGGGCTGCGGCCAGTTGTTACACAAGGGGTCCTATGTTGGACGGCCAGGAAAGTGTCTATTTTCGTTTGCCAGTCGCCTGGACTTATCCTAGATAGCGCTTCCTTGGTGCTCCGAACGAAACGTTCTGCAAGTCCGTTCGTCGCCGGGTGGAAAGGCGCCGAGAGGACATGTCTGATGCCCTCTCCCGCTAAATACCCCTCAAACTGGTTTGCCGTGAATTGCGGGCCGTTGTCAGAGACTAGGGTGTCGGGCAGGCCGTGTGTTACGAATAGATGCCTTAGGACTGTGATTACTGCTTCGGCCGTTGTGCTTTTCATGAGGATGATTTCTAACCATTTTGAGTAGGCATCTACTACAATTAAAAAGGTCTGCCCATGGAATCTATGTGAATCCTGGACCATGGCCCCTGGGGTTTCTCCCACTCTCTAACTGGGGCTGTAGGGGGTAGCGACCTCGACTCTTGGCAGGATTGGCATTTCCCTACCCTGTCGCTGATGTCCTTATCCATTAAGGGCCACCATACATAACTCCTCGCTAAACTCTTCATCCGCACAATCCCTGGGTAGCCCACATGCAACAGTTCCAACACATTTTCGCGTAATTTTTCTGGGATAACTACCCTATCCCCCCATAACAGACACCCCCCTTGAACAGACAGTTCTGATTGTTTTTTCGCAAAGTCTTTGAAACGCTCACCCGGCACAGCGGGCCAACCCCTTTGCACCCAACCGATTACAGTCCGTATTGTAATGTCCCTATAAGATGCCCTAGCCACCTGCTTGGATGTGACTGGGCCAGAGTCCAAAGAGTCAATTAGCAAGATGGGTGTCCCCGGAGTGGGGTCTTCAATTGTCTCTGGTAAAGGGCATCTGCTCAGAGCGTCCGCATGCCCTAAGTCTTTTCCTGGGCGGTGGAGCAATTTGTAGGAGTATGCCGCTAGGAAAATAGTCCATCGGGTCAGCCTGGGAGAAAGTGCCACGGGTGTTGGGCGGTCATCCGCTAAAAGCCCTAGAAGGGGTCTGTGGTCCGTGACTATCTCGAAATCTCGCCCGAACAAGTATTCGTGGAATTTCTTAACCCTGGAGACTATGGCCAACGCTTCCCTATCTAACTGGCTGTAGTTCCTTTCCGCAGAGGACATCGTCCGGGAATAATACGCTATAGGGGCTTCTGTTCCATTCGGTAACCTATGGCTGAGCACCGCCCCCACCCCATATGGTGAAGCATCACAAACTAGCACTAGTGGCAACGTGCCATTGTACTGGATGAGGAGGCTATCGCTGGACAAAAGATTTTTTACCCCCTCAAATGCCCTAGCCTCTTCTCTGCCCCAGGACCACACAGCTTTCTTTGCTAGCAACTTATGTAGCGGCTCGGCTACTGTTGCTTTATTCTTCAAGAATACCGCATAGAAATTAACAAACCCCAAGAATGCCTGTAATTCTGTTTTATTTTTTGGGGCTGGGGCCTTTCTAATGGCCCGTACCTTGCTCTCCGTGGGGTGGATCCCTTCCCTGTCTATTCGGTATCCTAGGAATTCTACAGATTTCACCCCAATGTGGCATTTGTTGAGCTTAACTTTAAGCCCAGCAGACCTAAAATGCCCAACACCTTCCTTAGTTTTACCCCGAGTTCCTCTAAGTTTTCAGCTGATACCAATACATCGTCGAAGTATGGTACCACTCCTGGCAGGCCCTGTAATAATCGCTCCATTAGGTTCTGGAAGAGCCCTGGGGCCACACTAACTCCGAACTGGAGTCGCGTACATTTGAAAGCCCCGTGGTGCGTGACAATTGTCTGCGCCTCAGCTGTGCTGCTATCTACAGGTAGCTGCTGGTAGGCTTGGGCCAAATCGAGTTTGGCGAAGACCTGCCCTTGCCCTAATGAGTGTAGCAAATGTTGCACCACTGGAACGGGGTATGCACTTTTCTGCAATGCTTTGTTAAGCGTTGCTTTGTAGTCAGCGCAAATCCGGACCGATCCGTCCGGTTTGACTGGGGTTACTATGGGTGTCTCCCATTTTGCATGATCGATGGGGACTAGTATTCCCTGGCTTACTAGCTTGTCCAATTCTCGGTCAATTTTAGGCTTTAGGGCGAATGGAACCCTCCTAGCCTTTAACCGGATGGGGGCGACTTGGGGGTCAAGGTTGAAAGAAATAGGGGTCCCCACGTACTTGCCCAGGCAATCCTTGAATACGTCCTCGAACTCCTTCAGTAGTTCATCTCGGAGGATGACATCGCTCCTGTGGACCCCGGTCACTCCCATGCCCAAAGCTCAGAACCAGTCCAGCCCTAGCAAACTCGGTAGAGTTCCGTTTACTATGGTGATCGGCAGGGTCTTTTTGAATTGTCCATATTTGACTTTTATGGATGTGGCTCCTCGAACAGGGATCTGATTCCCCTGGTAGTCCTGCACTCTCAGCTTCTGGGTTTGTAGCTGACGTTTAGCGATCGCTGGCAAGTCTCTCACGATGGTGTCCCAGGACATAATTGTGATTGACGACCCAGTGTCTACTTCCATGGGGCACTGCACCCCTTCAATGTAGACTTGGGTAAATATTTTCTTCTCTAGTCGTGTCGATGCGTGGCCCACTCTCACAGTGGTCTGGTTTAACTTCGCGCCCTTTTTAAATGGACCAATCCCGGGCCGCTTCGCTGCTCCCGCGCTCTGATTGGTCGGTTTGAATTTTTGGCGGGAAGGTTGGGGGGCTCGGCAGGCCCGAGCTATGTGTCCTTTTTTTTCACACCGCCGACAAACCGCGTCCTTGAATCTGCAGTTTTGCCGTTGGTGTTGCCCCCCACAACTCACACATTCGTCCCGGTCACCTCTCTCCAGCCTCCCGGTGTGGAACACCTCTTCCTCTTCCTCACCTTCCGATTCGGCCTGGACTTCCTCATTGTGGACCGGTGTAGTCTTTTTCCCGGCACCCTGCGCGTTTGGCTTGTGCAAGGTCTCCGCCGCCTTGGTGGACATCTCATGAGCTCTGGCTTCGTCCAGGGCTATCGCTAAAGTCAGGTTGCTTTTAGACAGCAGCTGCCTTTGTAGTCTGATGTCCCTGACCCCACAAATGAGTTGTTCGAGTAAGGAATCCTCCAAATCTCTGTACTCACAGTGGTTTGCGGCTTTCCTCAATGCAGCCATGTACACACTTATTGATTCGCCTTCTCACTGTACCCGTTGCCTCAATTCGAAACGTTGGACGAACTTTGAGGGTACCGGTGCGTAGTGCGCTCGAAGTGTTGTTTGTAGTATTTGCCACGGTACCGATTGTACCGGCGTTGGCTCTGAGAGTGACTCCGCCGTATAGAAGACCTCTGGACCGCAGTGGCTCAGGAAGTATGCTCGCTTCCGATTGTCCGAGACTCCCTGTAGTTCGTTTGCTTCGAGGAAACACTCGAAGCGAGCCATGTACGACCCCCATTTCTCCTTTGCTGGGTCGAATGGCGCTGGCGGCGTGTAGCTGGACATCGCTATTTTCCGCCTTCGAGAACTGGCTGGGTTTTCGAATTCCTGGTTCCTTCAGCTCTTTTTTTTTTTCCAATCTCACTGCCTCAACATCCCATCCTCGTCGCCAATGTTAAGTTCGGGCAATGAAGAGGCAGGAGACCAGTGAGTGACAACAGCTCTTTAGTTTATTGTGACCCCAGCGAACACAACCGGCAAAAACCCCTCTTTAAATACTCTTTTGGTTGAGGCATCAACCAATCAGCAACGTGCAATTTTCCCGCCCAAAATTCCCTCTCAAAGTTCAAAATACATTATAAGCATTTCTTCCAAATTGATCCATTGATTGCCATTTTAGAATAAATCAAAGTCAGAAGCCAAGAACAGATTAAAATTTTCATACAATATTAAACAAACCATATTAGGCATTTATCTACTGCTATTAATAGAAAGTGGGAAGTGGGAAGAATCAAGCCACATACAGAAGTATACTGTTCATTCCTAATTAAGTCTCAGATCTTAAGAAATATAGCTTACCGTGCATATAAGCATAAAAAGAACCACCCTAAATCACAGCAAAATTTTTCAAAAGGCACATATAGGAAAAAGCCGTTCCTAATACTGGCCTTCTAAAATTATCCAGCATAGTAGTTTAGTGGCTAGTTTACTAATATTGTCATCCAACTGGTTTACTTCAGGGGTGTCAAACTTGGGTCGACATGGGACTTTCTCCGCCTTCACTAAACCAGCATGTGATGCATCTGGCCCATGGACCAGGAGACAGCCCTGGTTTAGATCTTTTGCCAATACAATACAAAATAGGAGAAACATGATGGAACAGCCGGGATCTGTTCATACTGTGTGCTCAAGGAAGTACAAAGGGATTTTAACTATAAAAGGACACAGTAGATTAGGATCTCTTGGAGGCTTGATAACAGGTCAAGTGTGATAAAAGTGTGTAGGTGGCTGAAAGGCGAAATGCCAAACAAAAAGAAGACTGTTGAGAAATGCAAGTCTGAGGGACTTTTTATTCTCTGAACACATTTTAATCCTTCAATAACAAACCAATCTTTTGTGAGCTCAATATTGCCATTTCTGTTCTTTTTTTAAAAAGGGGTTTGTTTCTCTAGAGATTAGGTGAACTATTGTACACTAGCTGCTACGGTACTATGGAAATCAAAACACTCTGTTCTCAAGGCTTGCTACTTTGGACACCATTTCTAACCTGATACCCCTTCAGATGTTGTGGACTACTGTTCCCATGAGCTTTAGTCACTCTAGCTCAGGGGTAATCAACCTTTTTATACCTACCACCCACTTTTGTATCTCTGTTAGTAGTAAAATTTTCTAACCGCTCACTGGTTCAGGGAGAGATGTGTGAGCTATTCTGGGACGAGGCTCTTTTGTTTGCGGTCGCACTATAGCACCATTTAGTTTCACTTAGGTAACATGAGCTAAACTTATGCGCAGGCGATACAAATAGTATAGTTTCAGAAATTTAAATTGTCACAGGGAATTTTATGAAAACCTAATGAAAATGTTTTTAAATAATGCTATGAATTTTTTTTAAAAAGTCAATTAAATTAAAAAAATGGAAAGTGCTTCAGTATCGGACAAAATCCCTACCTCCCATCATGAAAGCTGGAACGCCCTCTAGTGGGTGGTAGGGACCAGGTTGACTACCACTGCTCTAGCTATTGGTCACTCTAATGCTGGGGGCAATGGAAACAGAAACCCAAAATATCTGAAGAATACATAGTTGGATATCTATCTAAAGAATATTTCCCTTCCCCCCCCCAGTAAATTAGATTTGGAAGTATAATTCACTGTCCTATTCTGCAACCTGGGATTGGAAAAGAATGACAATCAGTGGCCCAAGTACCAACATTTCCAATCCTGAAAATGAGAAGTCTTGACTGTTTGAACAAAAACACTCTTTTTCTGCTATTAAACATTTTCAAATAACATTTACTTATTGTTATCATTGTTATTATTACAAATGAATCGAATAAGGAAATAAATATGCAACAGGAATGCAGCAATCATTAGGCACAGTGATAGCTATTCTCCCAGTCAGTTAATTCAGGGTGTGGTATAGTTGGTGGAGGTCCTGGTCAATGCTGGTTAAGAAAAGCTAAACGGGGTCAGAGCAGGAACGGTACATTTCCTGCATGTATTGCCATCAGGTGACCAACTGAGTCACAAACCTCTTTACTTTTATGCTGTTCATAAAAAAACTACAATAGAGTAAGATAAAGGCTTGGTTTTGTTATTTATTTTTCATTTCTCTGATAACTTGAAGGCCAAACTATACAAGAATTCATTCATACTTTCCCAAGAGCATGCTTAAATTTTGTATTTGTTTTAAATTTAGATCCAGTTTAATTTTGAAGATGTTGGGTAAATGTGGCTTAGCCACATTAAAGCCTGTAGTGATATCATGACTTAATCAAGTGCTTTGCTACAGTGTGTAGTAAATCATCCACACACAAACACACGCACGGAGTTTTTTTGTGATTGTTTTTTTTTCTGCACAAAGTATGTTCTTGGGTGTTTGAGAAAATAGCCACATCGCTTCTAAAAAGGGAAAAAGGAAAAAAATGAGGACAAAGGGGAAACCCAGAGAGAATTATCAATTTGAAATTGACAGGACATTCAAACAAGCCTAGAGAGGGACAGAAATGATTTTCTACACATTTCCGGTAATATCATACTGATATTATCTGATAGATGCCTGTGACATATACCCTTTTGTGTGAAAAATTAAAAATTCTGTAATAATTGAGAAATCCATCTAATCCAGTATCTTTTTATTTCCCACACAAAAGATCTATTAAACACTCTTAGTAGTCCCATAAATTATCAAACAATAACTTTTCTGCACAATTGTTCCCCTACTTCTCCACTTGGAGTGTCCATTTTGTTAATTGCTAAGAGTAAACTGATAGACAATCTATTAATTTATTCAACAGCTTTTAAAACCACTTGAGATAGTATTTGGAAAGTGTTTTCCAAAAAGAGCTATACAAGAAGACCAGACGATTAAAATATAGAAAGTATTTGATGTCTAGATATTGCTGTTTTCTATTAACTCCCTTCGTTGTCATAATGACTGAATTTCTGACAAGATATAATTCAGAACTATCTCAGCTGTTAAATGTTTGTGGAAAACTGCCAAATGTATGCTATTATTCTAAAAAAAGTAATATTTTCCCTCAATAAATGTGTAGTATTAATTTTCCACTAAAAGTTTATAGGAGAGGTTACAACCTTCAATTTTTCATGACTTTATATGGTAGAGGTGAATGAAGTTCTTCCCAAGGCCATCCTTGAATTTCAGAGCTGGCAACTCCCACATCCTTTAAATCCAATTTTTATAGCATTCTGTTTCAGTTTTCTTAATCACATTTATGTTTGTTGTTTTACATTCCAGTGAGTTGGGATGGCTTACGAAAAGAGCACCAGATAATACAATGATAAAGATCCTCCATCTTCTAAGCTTCTTTGTTGGAAGGGGTTTTCCCTGCCGCCTTGAAAGAGGCGGTGGTGAGACCCCTCCTTAAGAAGCCCTCCCTGGACCCAGCTATCTTGGGTAATTATCGTCCAGTCTCCAACCTTCGCTTTGTTGCGAAGGTTGTAGAGAGTGCCGTGGCGCGACAGCTACCCCAATACCTGGATGAAGATGTCTATCTAGACCCGTTCCAGTCCGGCTTCCGACCCGGATACAGCACGGAGACAGCTTTGGTCGCATTGGTGGATGATCTCTGGAGGGCCAGGGACAGGGATTATTCCTCTGCCCTGGTCCTATTAGACCTCTCAGCGGCATTCGATACCATCGACAATGGTATCTTGCTGCGCCGGTTGGGGGGATTGGGAGTGGGAGGCACCGTATATCGGTGGTTCTCCTCCTATCTCTCCGACCGGACGCAGACGGTGTTGACGGGGGGGCAGAGGTCGACCGCGGGGTGCCTCACTTGTGGGGTCCCTCAGGGGTCGATTCTCTCGCCCCTGCTGTTCAACATCTACATGAAGCCGTTGGGTGAGATCATCAGTGGCTTCGGGGTGAGATACCAGCAGTACGCTGATGACACCCAGCTGTACTTTTCCACCCCGGGCCACCCCAATGAAGTTGTTGAAGTGTTGTCCCCGTGTTTGGAAGCTGTACGGGTCTGGATGGGGAGAAACAGGCTCAAGCTTAATCCCTCCAAGACGGAGTGGCTGTAGATGCCGGCATCCCGATTCAGTCAGCTGCAGCCGCAGCTGGCTGTCGGAGGCGAGTTATTGGCCCCAAAGGATAGGGTGCGCAACTTAGGTGTCCTCCTGGATGACCAGCTGTCGTTTGAAGATCATTTGACGGCCATCTCCAGGAGGGCCTTCCACCAGGTCCGCCTGGTTCGGCAGTTGCGCCCCTTCCTTGATCGGGATGCCTTATGCACAGTCACTCATGCGCTCGTTACCTCTCGCTTGGATTACTGTAATGCTCTCTACATGGGGCTCCCCTTGAAGTGCACTCGGAGGCTTCAGTTAGTCCAGAATGCAGCTGCGCGGGTGATAGAGGGAGCTACGCGTAGCTCCCATGTAACACCGCTCCTGCGCAGACTGCACTGGCTGCCTGTGGCCTTTCGAGTGCACTTTAAGGTGTTGGTTACGACCTTTAAAGCGCTTCATGGCTTAGGACCTGGGTACTTACAGGACCGCCTGCTGTTACCACATGCCTCCCACCGACCCATACGCTCCCATAGAGAGGGACTTCTCAGGGTGCCGTCCGCCAAACAATGTCGGCTGGCAGCCCCCAGGGGAAGGGCCTTCTCTGTGGGGGCTCCCACACTCTGGAACGAGCTTCCCCTGGGTTTACGTCAAATACCTGACCTTCGGACATTCCGTCGCGAACTGAAGACACATCTCTTTATTCGCGCGGGGCTGGCTTAAATTGGATTTTTAATGTGAAATTTTATTAATTTTTAAACGGGGTTTTTAGTTTACGGTAATTTTAATTTCAGGCTAATTTAAATAAGTTTTTTAAATGGTATTTTAACCTGTATATTTGTATTGTTGGTTTTATCTTGCCTGTACACCGCCCTGAGTCCTTCGGGAGAAGGGCGGTATAAAAATCAAATAAATAAATAAATAAATAAATAAAATATGGACAGCAGCAGTTCGATAGGTTTGATACTTGAATTAAATGCAGTGCAGTGGGATCTGACAAAGAAACTTTATTCTTGAAAAACAAGTTCTGGCATGAATTATAGAAAGAAAAGTCAAGATGTATGAGATTGCAAGAAAATACAATCTATTCTTTTAGTATGCTTCATGACTGAGCATTGAAAAATTGTCATATCCCAGAACAAATTTTAACATATTAAAAACATTGCATGGTAGCTAGATTCAGATACTGTACTAAGCCTGGATTTGCTTCAGTGGTGAAATGTAAAATTTATTACTGCCGGTTCTGTGGGCATGACTTGGTGGGGGTGGGGGTAATGTGACAGTGGGCGTGGCCAACTTTTTTTTTTAACTTTTAAAAGCATTTTTTCAGCCGAAGAAAAAAGGCTTTTAAAAGTTAAAAAAAAAAAAAACCTCTGATGATTGCACGGCTTAGCTGGGGTCGTGGGGGGGGAGGGCAGGGATTTTTGCTACTGGTTCTCCAAACCACCCGCTACCATCGCTACCAGATCAGACGATCTGGTCCGAACCGGGAGCATTTCACCCCTGGTTTGCTTAAATTTTTTTAGATAAATGATAATTGACTGAGCTCATAGAGTATGCTAAATCAAAAGAATGAAATGATGTCATGGTTTAGCATGACATGCAAAACAAATAAAATTATAAAGAAATTTGAACCCACAATCTTCAAGAGTTATTTCAGAACGTAATCCAGTTTATCTTCCAGTTAGGCACAATGGTTAAGTCCTGTGTTTTTTGCATAAGCATATACAAACCCAAAGAGGAGAAAAAAGGAAGTGTGTGAAGGGGAAATAAGAAGGAAGCCTTTTCACAATTTGGGGGTTTACATGAGAAACAGTGTATTGCTCAGCATTGTCTTTACAGAAATTCACTCAGATTATCCAAATCTAAGAGACAAAATTCCATATTGCAAGTAAGAAAGCTGACACTATACTTTTCTCAGAATTTACTTCCCATTTGTTTATTTATGAATTAAAGCTTTGTGATTTGCGGTGTCATTTGAGTACTGCCTAAAATTCTGACTGCCCTCTTTCTTATGGGTTCTGGAGACCTTAAGTGGGATGGTGTGAATTGTGACACATCTCTTCTCCTCACCTCTTTCTCCTCAATAGCTGAAACAGCTACTCTCCAAAGGGAAACACCAGGGCCAAGTTACATGGATCAACAAGAAGAATATCCAAAGACTGAGGAAAGCAAGATACAGACCTTGGCATGTGCTCAATGATGTCAACTTTGTCCCCTTTTCAAAAAGCATAAAGGAGTACTGAAATGAGATAATTAGCCTATCAAATTTATAAATGTATTTATTAGTTTATTTATTTGTTTTTTTGTTAAATTTATTCGCCATCTTTCTTGCCATAGGGCTACTCTAGGTAGCTACAATAATAAAATGGGGGCGGGGAATCAAAAGAGTGTAAACAGAACAAAAATAAAATAATGGAACAACAAAATAAACAGTGGAAAAAGATTACAACAAGCATACATCACTATGGTCACCAAAAAGATGAATGGATGGAGAGCAGTGCACAGGGAGGGAGGGAATGGGGTGGAGTCTGCCATCAATCCAGCAACCACCTCCAGTATGAAATTCCCCAGGCCAAATGGCAGAGCCAGGTCTTTAGGCTCTTCTGGAAGATGAGAGCATGACGTTACTTTAGAGGGTAAGATGTTCCAAAGAGTGGGTGTTGCAGCAGAGAAGGCTCTTTTCCTGGATTCCAATAGTTGGACTTCTCTACTGGCAATAGAATGGGATCCAAAGTAGGCCGTCTCTACCGGCACAAGTAGGATTATCCTAGCGGGAAGAGGCAGTTCATCAGGTAGCCTGGATCGATGCCATTAAAGGCTTTAAAGATCATAATCAACATCTTGAACTATACTTGGAAAAGACCAGTAGCCAGTGAAGTTCGCAGAGCAGAGGCTATCCTACGGGCTTCAAAGACTGTTCTCACTGCTACATGGAAGTTCCCTGTCTTAAAATAGCTTTGGGCCAGTTACACCTTCTTGATTAGGGTTTAACTGGCCCAAACCTATTTTAAAACGGGGAACTTCCATTGTTGAGGATGGAATAGATTACCTAGATTACATCCGAATCCACTTTCCAGAGTTGTGGGGAAAATGGGAACAGGAGCACTATGTAGGATACTTCCTAAATCTAAGTAGGTTATAAAGAATTTTCAAAGAATTTGCGATTGTGATTGTTGACGTGTGAATGGAACGGGGGCACCATGGGGGCTTCCTCCTGCTCCTATCCTCCCTAGAAAGGCTGAGTGGATGCATGTGAATGATTAGGGTAGGGCTCTACAAGGTGGTGGACTAGAAGAGGATATAGATAGGTGGGACATTGCATTATTATAGAGATGGGCATGGGACTCTATGGGAACAGGAAGGAAGGCCATTACAGAGGAAGAGTCCCCAACGTTTAGTATCGGTGGCATGTTCTGGATTCCTTAGTTCATGCTCAATCCCTGGACAGGATTCCCTTGGAGGCCTGACACTTCGGGTGCTACTGCTGAATGCCAGGTTGGTTAACAAGGCTCCAGTTAACCAAGATCTTACTGATAAGGAACATTCTGATCTGGCATACATCATCAAGACCTGGCTGTCAGTGGATGGGGATTCACCTTTCAGAGATGTGTCCAGCCAGGTTTAGGGTTTGCCACCAGACCAGGGTCACAGTGGTCATTAGAGAAACTTCACCTTCAAGGACCTTGCTTCCTGTTTCTCTGGCTATGAGACTCTTTTTCTGATATGGGACTCATGGGATCAGCTGGGATTGTTGCTACTATAATGACCTTCTTGCTGCATAGCAACCTCCTTGCCTAAACTGCTAGAAGCCATTTCAGGATTGTCACTGGAGTTCCCCAAACTCATGCTACTGGGTGACTTAAATCTGCCTTCTTTGGGTTTGGCTTTAGAAGCAGCTGAGGAGTTCATGTCCTCCATGATGGACATGGGCCTACCCCAGATTGTCACAGGTCTGACTTAAAACAGAGTTAGAACAATACCAGATCTAATATTCTTATCCAAGCAATGTCAATGTTATCTGGTATGGAGTCTAACGTTATCCCCCGTCATGATCAAATCAGCCCTGATATCCCCAACAGTCTCTTACATCCTCCTCCTCCATAAGGACACTGGACCTGTTAGAATGGTCCATCCTGGAGACCGATGGACCCAAATGGGTTCCAGAAGGAACAGCGGGATAACCTGGAGGATTTGCTACATGGTCCTGCTGAAGCTTTAGTAACGGGTTTGGAACCAAAAGATCACTGACTCTGGACAAGATTGTGCCTATGCAAACTCTAGTGACTCTTCACTCCCATTGTTCCCCATGATTGATGAAGGAACTGAGGGTTCTGAAACAGATTAAGAGACCTAGGAAACAAATGAATTTTTGGTCTATTCTTGTACAATTGGAAGCCAGGAGAATTGCACTGCTACTTTATTGGAGGGAATTGGGTTAGGGAATTAAATTCTTTTCATAACAACAACAACAACAACAACAGAGTTGGAAGGGACCTTGGAAGTCTTCTAGTCCAACCCACTGCCCAGTGAGGAAACCCTACACCTGCGTGCCTACCGTCCCTGTGCTTACTCTTTTCATGTTTCCAAATTATCTTTATACTTTTACCTGTTATCTTATATATGATTGACAAATAAATAAATAAAATAAAAATAAATAAAAATCTTTTAAAAAATTTCTAGTGTTGGAGCATTCACAGCTTCTGTAGGCAAGTTGTTCCACTGATTAATTGTTCTGTCAGGAAATTTCCCCTTAGTTCTAACTTGCTTCCCTCCTTGATTAGTTTCCACCCATTGCTTCTTGTTCTACCCTCAGGTGCTTTGGAGAATAGTTTGACTCCCTCTTCTTTGCGGCAACCCCTGAGATATTGGAACACTGCTATCACGTCTCCCCTAGTCCTTCTTTCCATTAAATTAGACATACTCAGTTCCTGCAACCATTCTTCATATGTTTTAGCCTCCAGTCCCCTAATCATCTTTGTTGCTCTTCTCTGCACTCTTTCTAGAGTCTCAACATCTTTTTTACATTGTGGCGACCAAAACTGAATGCAGTATTCCAAGTCTGGCCTTACTAAGACATTATAAAGTGATATTAATACGTGATCTTGAGTCTATCCCTCTGTTTATGTAGCCAGAACTGTGCTGGCTTTTTTGGCAGCTGCTGCACACTGCGGGCTCATAACTAAATGGTTGTCCACTAGGACTCCAAGATCCCTCTCACAGTTACTAATATTGAGCAAGGTACCATATATACGGTATCTTGCATTTTGGGTTTTTTTGCCTAAATGTAGAACTTTACTTTTTTCACTGTTGAATTTCATTTTGTTAGATAGTGCCCAATGTTCAAGTCTGTCAAGATCCTTCTGTATCTTGAGCCTATCTTCTGGAGTGTTGGCTATTCCTGTCAGCTTGGTGTCATGTGCAAATTTGATGAGTTCCCCATCTATCCCCTCGTCCAAGTCATTGATGAAGATGTTGAAGAGTACTGGGCCTAAAACAGAGCCTTGGGGTACTCCACTGCATACTTCCCTCCATATAGATGCAGTTCCATTGAGGACTACATATTGAGTGCGGTTGGTCAGCCAGTTACGAATCTATCTGGTAGTGATGCTATGTAACCCACATTTTTCTACTTTATCTAGTAGTAGGTTATGGTATTTTCATACATTTGTGGATTTTATTACTATCTCTTAAAAATATTTTCTGATACACACGTGTCTATGCATTCTGGATGGCAAGTCTTGGTTGTGGGATGTGCTAGATGCCTGGAAGATATACTTCTAGAATAATTTGAGGATTCTTTGCTAATGGACAAGGGTGATAGGAATTGTAATTCAACACCCCTCATTTCTGCATTTGATCTGGAATAGTCTAAATAATCTGACAGTTCTTTGGTATCAATTCAGACTTTTTTCTCTGAAATGTAACATGCCATGTAATTATGTATTTGCACCTTTCAATAAAAATGTCATGCTTCCAAATCTTAATTCCAAAGATTAATTTTGTTGGGGCTGGAACTTATGCAATGCCAGCGGCAGACAATTACTTTTCATTGTTTTAGTAAGTAGAGTAAGCAGTAATAAGTTTAGTAAGCAGTTCTTTGGAACTAAAGCCAAAACCATTTTAGCCACCTGATCCCAGGAAAATTATTTAAATTAAGAAGATGGTGCTTTGGATTTTATCACTATTTTCTAGTCTGGTCCTTTGAAGAGAGCATGAATTTTGCCATAGAGATCATCACTAGAATGATTCACTTAACAACTGTGGCAAGAAAGATTGTAAAATGGGGCAAAACTCAGGTAACAAATGTCTCAGTTAACACAAATTTTGGGCTCAGTTTTGATCATAAGTCAAGGACTGCCCGTACAACGGTTTGTCTTTCACTTTATTCTATAAAAATGTGAGTGTGTCAGGAGAAACAAAAAATAAAAAAAATTGAATGTAACAGGAATGAGATAGATGGGGTACATGGTAAAACAAATTATAGGGTCAAGAATGAATGGAAGAGGGTAAAATCAACGTGGGTCGAACACCAAATTCAGTAAGCAATACAAAAAGAACATGTTCAGACATGGCCACATGCAGAGAACGATTGAGGATTGAATTGCAAAACAAATATAGGAATGAATGGTTCAAGAGAATGGAAGAACTAAGCAAGCTGTGATTGGGCACAACTACATCAAAATAAGGATCATTGTAAAATTGTAAAATGTGTGTGGTTATGTCCTTACTTCATGAAATCTAAAGTCAAGTCAGTGTTCGGTATTGCCTCTCGGAGAACCCAAAGAATTCCCTTTATGGAATCTTGGGTACAGAAGGGTAAACTTGTAATTCTTCTCTCTACTGTCTCTACTGCTCTATTGAGAAAGTACAAGCTTCTATTTTGCATGCGCATGCGTATGTCTTCCCGCTCTTGCTATTCCTGGCCAAATACGAATCACGAGCGCTTAGACAGACGGTCTGGAATTACGTCGTCTTTGCTGGTCTAAATATGGCGGTCGCGGCCATACAAAAGAGCAAAGCGCACGCGCAATGGCTCACGAAAGGCAAAGCGTAGTCGGTAGCGGGCGATAGCAAATGGGGCAAGGGTTAGCATGGCAACGAGGGAGTGGCAGGCCAGGCTCCGCCCCACAGCTTGTTGGCGGGAGAATGGCTGAGCTATGAGGTGACGTGAGGGATCCAAGAGAGGTAATTTACACGGAGAATCGGTGTTTCTACATCCAGGGTGGGCGCTTAGAAAGTGGCCTGCCGCTGTGAGGAAAGAGTCGGCTGACAACTGTCTGGGGTTCCGGGAAGCAGGAGGCTGAGGGCTTATAGCAATTTTGAACTGTAACATCCATCGTCCCCAACCCTCATGGTCAACGTATACGGAGGACGCATGGGCTGTTTTCGGGGTCTGAAGCAGTGATTTAATGGAATGGATAAAACTGAATGCAGAGGGAAAGTGTATAGAAAGGATCAAACTTTCTAGCAGCACTTGTTATTCTGAGGTTGCCTTCCCCACTTGGTGCTTCCCATCCAGCACTAATTAAATGGCTTTTTAAAAGGAACAGCTGATGCAACATACCCGTAGAACCCACAGGACAACAATCTATGGCCATAATGCTACTTCAGTTTTGGTTTTTTGGAAACCACTGATTTTAATGGGTCATTGATCTGATTCAGTAAAGTTATATTTGTAAGGAACATGATTTCAATGTATTTGTGTGTGTGTGTGTGTGTGTGTGCACATGCGCACGCACACCCCCACACACTTTAATGGTCTTCAAGCAACTATATTTTGAAAGAAAAAGTTGAAAATGCGGTTCTGAGGCATAGTTTTTCCCTTTCCTTACCTGTTGTATTTCAATGTTCAAAATTCTTCATTCTCTTGTTTTATTCATCACAGGCAAAAATTGAAAGGACACAGTAACTGTTCTCAAGCAAGTAGGACTTGATTTTAAGCAGCCCTTAATTTGGTAAGGGAAGGTGATAATTTTGTAGCATTGATTCTAAATGCCTGAGAGATCAGATTCTGTAAAAAATGTAATTTGAAATCCTATAGTTATGGGATTTTTCAAATACCAGAATTTTTAGTTGGAATAAACTAAACTTTTGGGAAGCAACATACTTTTGATGAAGCTGACATGGGTGATCTTCAATTTTTAGGAAAGCCAAGATGGAAAACAAGAGGAAGGCTTCCATGAGAAGCATTAGTATTGGGGGCTTTACCCCATCACAACAGAAAAGGCCAAGAGGAGGAGACTGGGATGAAGATGGTCCTTCACAATTTGAAGAAGAGCTGGCTTTCCTGGATGAGGTGGAGGCTGAGGTGGCTCTAGAAATGAAAGAAGCACAGTTGTCATCTGATGCCATTCCCCTTGGTATGGCATTCCCCTCCCAGAATTGGGAGATTTTCTGAGGCAGAGCAAATGCCAGAGCAGTGAGGGCAGCTGCTGAAGGATGATATGTGGATGATAGTGTCTCTGGTGGTTGTGATCCATGTTAAAATTCAAGCTTTTCATTTCCGTTAAAATCTCTGTTACACAATTCAAATTTATTTTAATATACTGTTTCAATGTTTTAAACATTATTACAAGTAGTCCTTCCTCTAAAACCAAACTGAACTCCAAATTACCATTGTTAAACAAGGCAGTTGTTAAGTGAGTTGTGTCCCATTTTATAACTTTTTTCCCATGGTTGTTAAGTGATTCACTATAGCTGTTAAGTGACTGGTATGGTTGTTAAGCGAATCTGGCTTCCCTCATTAACTTATCAGAAACTCCCGAAAAAGCTTGCAAATGACAATTCCAAGACCCCAGCCTGCTACAACCATCATAAATAGTTGCCAGGCACCTGAAGTTTGATCACTTAATTGGGGAGAAGTGCAAGAACTGATCATAAGTCACTTTTTTCAATGCCATTATAACTTTAAATGGCCATTAAATAAATAGTTGTAAGACAAATACCACCTGTATAACATTGCCATTTGTATCTCCCAATATTACAGAAATATATTATATACATCTTGTATAATGCTAATACTTATTAAATAACAGCTAGGGCTCTATGTCTCATATTCCATGCGACCTTTCCTTCCTCTTCATTCATGATCCTTTAAAGTGCAATATCTTTAATTGTTCAAAATATGGATTTGATTAAAACAGGATTGGTGAATAGCTGTATCGTGAGCTTTTCCTTCTTTCAGGTAACCTCTTCTCATCAGTACACAACCCCAAATGGCAGAGGCCTCTGCCTCCCAAAATAAATCCCAAAGAGGAAGGTCTGTGTTTCCAGCAAGTGGAACTAGACTATTATGTAGGTAAGTATGTAAACTGGTTTGAGTTGCTGATAAAGAACTTTTTTAAGGGGTTTAATGACAGATGCATTGGTTTTATTTTTCCTAGAAAAACGGTTTGCAGAACTAGATATTCTTATTCCTTGCTAAACAATAACTCTCTGCTCCTGAGGGGAAGTCTAAAACTGTTATCGTTTCTGGGGGTTTTGACAGAACAGATGCACAAAGTTACCAACTCTTCTCTTCAGAAAAAAATGGGCAAGGAATGGAATTCCCCGTAGAGGTTTTAATCCCACTTTTGTTTTACTTTTGCTTGATGTAAGAAGCATAGCAAATAGTCCAGGATATATAGAAATGTGTTTTCAATGTGTCTATGAAAGATAAGTGATATTAGGAAAATTTTCTCTTAAGAAAGATGAATTAAATTTAAAAACTCATCCATTCCTTTGTATCTTCAGCAAACATAACACATTTATTCTATTGAAAATATATGTTTGGGAGAAAAGTTCTACTTTTCTTTTCAGAGACATATACTATATATACCAATTTTTTTTAAAGTCTGTATTTTTTTAAAAAAGGAAGAGAATGATTGCTAAATTATGTGTATTGTATAAATAAGCCAAAAAATAATAATTTTAAATAGAATTCTCAGAATTTAAATATGAAATGTAGTTGATGAAAACCTGAAGGTTTTACCGTGAATTCCTATTTGCATGTTTATTTTACCTAAATGCTAAATAATGAGAAGATACTCTGGAATTTTTTTTTGGAAAATCATACAATACTGCTTTTTCACTAATTAATATGTTCTCATTCTGTTCCTGAATCAGGCTCTCACATCACTGGATTCCCTGGTTGTACCCAAGGTTCTGTACCTATCCTGCGAATGTTTGGTGTCACTGCAGCTGGCAACAGTGTCTGTTGTCATATCCATGGTTTTGCACCTTATTTTTATGTACCTGCTCCACCTGGTCAGTAAAAATTTATGGTTGATGGAAGGCCTGTCTTGAACTTGATTCTTACAATAAAATTTATTTCCCTTTGGTTTTCTTTAGGATTCCAAGCAGAGAATCTGGCTGAATTTCAACGGGAACTGAATGCAACTGTGATCCGGGACATGCGGTCCAACAAGGATGGTTTGAACCAAGTTGTTCTGGCAGTGGAGATCTGCAAAAAACAGAGTGAGCATTTGTGAACAGTGGGTATATAGCCATCCTGTTTAGATGGCAAGGAGTTGGATTAGATTTAGAAATGGGGTACTTGGGCCTTAAAATCACAACTTGGTTATAGAAACACAACATTGTGCTTTCACATTGAATCCCCATGATATTGTTTTCACTGCTACTTCCCAAAGCTGTTGTAGCTGGTTGTACATTATAGATTAGAATGAACGTGCTTGGATAATATATCATAAACACCATGGACAATTTCAAATTAACAAATCAGTCCATTCTAATCTTTCTTCTGTGGATGGCATTGCCTCCAAGCACTTATAAGAAAATTTTACAAAAGATGTTTTCTTTTCCTATGGGCTAGTAACTTTTTTGAACTTATTACTTGGGTAGCTTACCCATTTTTAATGCATGCAAATTTTCAGGAGGCAAAGAGAAGGAACAATAAGCAAATATAAAATACATTAATGAAAATCCTTGATATAAATTAATTGGATGAGAGATAGGGATCTGAGGTGTTTGGAGTGATAACCATCTATTTTTAAAATGTCTTAAGATTTCTTCTCATTTTAGACATGTATGGTTTCCATGGACCACATCTCTTATCCTTCCTGAAAATTACAATGGCACTGCCTCGCCTAATTGCTCCTGCCAAGAGATTGCTGGAACAAGGGCTGCGGTGTGGAGCACTGGGGACACACAATTTTCAAGCCTTTGAAGCCAATATTGATTTTGAAATCAGGTGAGACTTAACTATTGATGGAGTTGACTTCCGTTACCAGGCATTGTTTTTGATCTTCAGAAATCCTTCAGAACCATAGGTGTCATGTACTTTGCTTGGTGATAAAATGGGAGAATCTTGCTAAGACTCTCAAACTATTGTACTAGAATATAACACTTCAGTAGGATAGAGTATCTAGCCCTCAAAATTGCTTGGAGTTACAGTATATGGTTTTTACAGGAGACCTAAAAATTGACATGAGAATGAGATGTCAGTGCTCACATGATTTCACATGTTTATGAATGAGCTTTTGTGTACCAGAAATTACTAATCAAGATTCTGCAATGCAATAACTAGAAGTGGACTATAAGTACAATTAATGTATTTTGAAATGTTGCCTCTATTATTAATCTTTTCTGATGACTTTCAAATGAGTTGAGCTTAAATTCCCATAATTCTTAGCCATTGTATTTGAAGGCCAGCAGGTTGTGGAAGATCATCCTAGACTGTTTTGTAATATATTTAGACATTTAAAAAAAATTAAACAGACATAAAAAACAAGATAAATGAATAAAATACAGACGGAGCATATGCCCATAATTTAGTAAGCCATTTTACAGTGAGGGAATCATTGTGGTAGTCTTTTTGGACTGCATTGAGAGTTACTCTTTCAATCCCAAAATGGAGGGAAGATGCCATAATGCTTGGTGGTGGTGAGGAACAAATATCTCTCCCCATTTCTGTCTCCAAACATAGGTTCATGGTAGACCGGGATATTGTTGGCTGTAACTGGATTGAATTGCTTGCTGGAAAGTATCGCCTGCGACAAGAAGAGTCTGCTGGAGAATCTGATAAGGAAAATCCGCACAAGGTGGTGTTGGTGGGGAGAGTTAGAAAGCCAGAACATGTTCAGAAAGGAGTTAAAAGAAAATCAGAGGACTTGAAATATAGCTATGTAAAGAGAGAGTGAAGGAATATAAATGACCCTTTCCAACTTTATGATTTCTCTTCACCCTCATTCCCATTATGTCCTAACAATACTGTCTGAAATAGTTCAAGGTGAAAAGTAAATTACTAGATCAGAATTATCCAAAGCTTCATTACATAGTATGCATTTGAATCTAGTTCTTCTCATTTATTATATTCAAATGGTACTATATTGTATAATCTATATATAGGCTGTACCTCTCTTACAAGAAGAGAGTCTTGTGAATGCATTGAATGAACTGGCTAAAGTGTGGAGCATAGGCTCATAGTTGTGATGTTCGAGCAGAAGAAATATTTTCTGAAATACATTGATTCTGTATCAGTCTTAGGTTGGGAACATAGAGGGGCTGAAGACCTTTTACAGAAACATCAGGATTTGCTTTTTCTCCTGTTTTAGGTGTCACTCTGTCAGTTGGAAGCTGATGTGGCTTGGATGGATTTCATTAGCCATCCGCCTGAGGGAGAATGGCAACGTATAGCTCCCTTGCGGGTCCTCAGTTTTGATATTGAATGTGCTGGACGTAAAGGTATTGAGGGCAAATTTAAAGAGGGCAGAATGTGACATAATAAAATAGAAGTGGGGAGACTAATCATTCAAAGTTCCATTAGTCAATTCCACATATAAGCTATATAAGAATTGTTATCATGTTTAGGACCCTGATAAAGAGAGAAATGTCAGGTGAAACATTCAGCTGGTCATTAAATTGATTAGTTTAAGTTTAGAAGTAGGAATAATTGCCATCGTACACAACAGCAGTTGTCAGAAGGCTCATATAGCACACATACAAGGTTGTATTAGCTTTATAAGCCAAACAAATCCTTTGGATAAATAAAGTAGGTGTGTGATTTAATTGTGCAGTGCTTTTTGATTACAAATTAGAATGATCAATTACTCATTTTGTTAGATGCAAGTTCTGCTTTAAAAGAATGGTTTAGAAACAGATCCACAGTTCTAAAAGATTGGAATATGGGCTCTGAGGCTTCCCATCTAAGTTCAGGCTGTTAAGAAGCCTGTTATTAGAACACAGTAGCCTGCAATTACTGCAGGTTCAAGCCCGGCCCAAGGTTGACTCAGCTTTCCATCCTTTATAAGGTAGGTAAAATGAGGACCCAGATTGTTGGAGGGGCAATAAGTTGACTTTGTAAAAAATATACAAATAGAATGAGACTATTGCCTTATACACTGTAAGCTGCCCTGAGTCTTCGGAGAAGGGCGGGATATAAATGTAAACAAACAAAAAACAAAAAACCATAAATTGCTTAGAATTCAGATTCAGTAGTAGATGCCCTTGAGAGTGAAAAGTTGAGGCATTCTTATGTTAATGGTCTCTTCTATACCTCATCCCTTTTCTGTGTTTTGGTTCAGGCATTTTTCCTGAACCTGAGAAGGACCCAGTAATCCAAATTGCTAATATGGTTCTACGCCAGGGTGAGAAAGACCCTTTTGTGCGTAATGTCTTCACACTACAAAACTGTGCCCCCATTGTGGGCTCTCAAGTGCTTTGCTTTTCAAAGGAGGATGAACTTCTCAAGGTAATGCTTATATTATCTTAGATCTATGGAATATGATGAGCAATGTTTTTCAAACTTGACAGCTTCAAGATACATGGGCTTCAGTTCCTAGAATCCCCCAGCCGGTGTGCTTAATATGGAATGTATAGCTTTAGGATTTGTGTGTGGATAATAGATCCCATTTTAGGTCATATTTATGTAGAAATACTGAAAATTCAAAAGATCACACAAATTTTTAGGCACCATTGTAGATAATATGATGGAATGCTGCACCACGTTCCAGTATGAACTGTGAAAGTGATGATAAGGGATGAATATAGGTTGTCTAATGGGTAAAATGATAATTCTGTCAGAGTGCTCACAGTTTTACTACATGAGACAACCCAGGAGCAATAAGAGCAAACAGAGGTTTGTAATAAATAGTGGTTTTATCTACAAAAGAATATATACTGTACATAACACTACTATAAGCAGAAATCAAACAATCAGTAAATTACAGCAGGAAAGAACACACGGTGTGAGAGAGAGAGAGAGAGACACCCTAATAGGGCCTTCTTATTATTATACAGGGGACGTGGTGGCTTAGTGGCTAAGACACTGAGCTTGTCGATCGAAAGGTCAGTGGTTCGAATCCCTTGTGCTGCGTAACGGGGTGAGCTCCCATTACTTGTCCCAGCTTCTGCCAACCTAGCAGTTCGAAAGCACGTAAAAATGCAAGTAGAAAAAATAGGGACCACCTTTGGTGGGAAGGTAACAGTGTTCCGTGTGCCTTTGGTGTTTAGTCATGCCGGCCACATGACCACGGAGACGTCTTCAGACAGCGCTGGCTCTTCGGCTTTGAAACGAAGATGAGCACTGCCCCCTAGAGTCGGGAACGACTAGCACGTATGTGCGAGGGGAACCTTTACCTTTACCTTTTATTATTATACAGGCTGTTGAAGGGATAACAGTTAAAAACCTTGCTGATTCATTCCCATCATTGCATCATCATAGCAGCTGGTCAGCTCTTAAATCACTACCCTGATAAGTTCTTATGTGCCAGACTATGAAAGAAGCAGGATGTGGAAAATATGGAATGCATTAAAACATAAAAAATGGGGAAAATAATACCTAAGACACATGGAGGAAAAACAACAGAATAGGTTATGTAAGTTCTACTTGTTCTACTCATTCCTCCCTCTTTTAGTTTGGCCTGGGGTTGATTTGTTTATTCATCATAGTACATAAAACCTTGATTTACTATAGGGGCAATGGATTTCATATGTAATGGATAATTTTTCTGCATTAAGTGAAATTTTATTCACATAAATAAGTATCTACATTGCAAGTCAGTGATGGGTTGCTACCAGTTCGGTCCGGATCTTGCGAACAGGTAGTAATGGCGGTGGGAGGCTCCGCCCACCTGCTCGGACATCATCACGGATGATCTGCGTATGCGCAGAAGTGCCACGCATGAGCGAAGCAAGCGTGCGCTCCCATTGCAAACTGGTAGCGAAGGTAAGTGGAACCCACCCCTGTTGCAAGTGACTCCTGTCCAACTGAATGGACATTTGTTTATTTCTAGTCCCTCCCTCTCTCCAACTAGTCCATTAAAACAAGGCTTGTTATATTGGAAAAAAATAAAAATATCCAAGGTTGAATGTGAGCAAATATACTATGAGAAGAAAGACTTAAAAGGCCATTGGTTTTAAGGTATAAGAAACTATTTAATGCGATTGTCATTTCTAAATAGAGTAGTTACTCTCATAAGCATAAAGTCTTTCCATTCTGATCTAAGCACTTATGTACTTGGGAGGGAATAGTTGTATTTATTGGTTGTATTTGATGGAATAGTTGTATTTCTCGTGAATTTACATAGTACGACCATGGAAGATCTCTGCCTTAAACTCTTGCAGAGCTGAGAACTAAACTAAACAATAAATAATTCTGGCCCAAATAGGCTGATATCTTTGTAAATAACTTCAGTTGTTTTAGATTCTTCTGATGAATCTGAAGCTGATACACTTCAAATCATAGCATCAGCTTCTAGTTTCAGCTTTATTTATGTGCATGCACAAGAGGCCCACATAGCCTCATTAAGCATTGTAAAAAATTAAAATGGGGATTGGTTGCAGCTCAGTGCTTTGTTAGGAAGCATCTAGTTTGCTTTGAAGAAAAGCTGAGATGGTAAAGAGCACTTCGTTGAGTCACTGCTGCCGGAGAAGCAGATTGCAGGTTCCCCAGTTGACCTTTGATGCATGGATGGTTTTTTTTATTAAGTTTTTTTTTATTTTTTTTTAACACAAACAACATACAATGCATTTTTTGTAAACAGAATATTGGCCAGGTTTTATATTCATATAACTTTTAGTTCTTTTCCAACATGTCTTACATGTTTTCATCGATACATTTTCTATCATTTCATTTTCTCTCTTTTATTATTTATTATATATTTAATCTTACCCTTCACCCTAAAAACTCAACTTTTATCAAACTTTTTCTCTTTCCCCCCTCTTCTTACTCCGATTATATTGAACCCTTTAATCCCATTTAATATTTATAACCTTTTATAAATTCTACTTATCAGACATCAAAATCAGTCATATATTTGCAATTCAATGACAATTCATATAATATTAACCATAGACAAAAAAAAGGAAAAGGAAACTGAGAAAAACTCAGTTTTTCTTCATAATATCATTTCCAACACTTTTAATAAATTCCGTAGTAACCTCTAAATACTTTTTATAATTTCAAATTCCATTGTTAACATTTAAATCATTTAATTGCCAGCTCATTTTTGTGCTTTCAACTTTCCTTGTTTCTCTTTCTCTTCTCTTTTTCCTTTTTTCTCTTAAAGTTCTCTACTCTCTTTGCTTGTCCTATATTTCCATCTGTTCTCCTCCTCCCCTCTTCCCCCATTTTTATCTTCTCTCTTTTAGTCCCAATGTGGTCCTTTAGCTTTATATTTTTCCTCCCTTCTTTCGTTTCTCCTTGTCTCTTCTTCCTCACCTTATTTGTATTTCCCCTCCTAGTTTGCAATATTTTTCCAGTTACTCTCCTTATTCCCCGTTTAAATATTCCTCTTTTGCCACTATCAATCCCAGTGTAATCTTTTAAATGTTTTGTGCTTTTTCTCTTGATGCATGGATGTTTTGTGGCTGGTCATGCCATAAAATAGGTAAGCTACCTGTAGCAACTGTTTTGTAAGAGCATCTCTCATGCTTCATGATCCAAATATGTCCTTTGGTCTAAAAGGCCTAAAAATTAATAAATGTTTTTTCAGACTTGGGCAGAATTTATACGAACTGTAGATCCTGACATCATCACTGGCTATAACATCCAGAACTTTGACCTTCCTTATCTCCTCACCAGAGCCCAAACTCTCAAGGTAACCTGCACGTTTCCTTTTAGTAGTACTTTTTGTTTTCTTCAAACGATTTGTATTAAAAATATTTCATAAATCTATAGAAGAGATTACTAATTGACAGGAATCCTTTTTTTTTTCATATTTTAACATGCTCAACAAACTAATCAATTAATGCCATACTATAATCTTACCTATAAATTCACTTGCCCTGCCCATACTCTTCATTCATGCCTCAAAGCTTGTTTTTCTTCATTCCCAGGTCATCCCATTTCCCTTCTTGGGCCGTATTCTTTCCCGCAAGTCTGTAATCCGTGACTCTTCCTTCCAGTCTAAGCAGATGGGACGGAGGGAGAATAAAGTCATTAACATGGAAGGCAGAGCCCAATTTGATCTACTTCAGGTAAACAAAAAAAGTCTCCCCCTCCCCATAGTTCCATTTTACTGATGGGAAATTGAAGCTGAGAGACAGTGACAGCTGGAGGCTCTCAGATACAAGGCCCAGTATTTTGCCTATAGGGACATGCAGTCTTATAATTTAGCTTTTCCTCTTCCTGTAGGTTCTATTGAGGGATTACAAATTACGCTCCTACACTTTGAATGCTGTCAGCTATCACTTCCTACAGGAGCAGAAGGAAGATGTCCAGCATTCTATTATTACAGACCTGCAGGTAACATTTGATAGCCAAGTCTTGCAAGTAGTAATTTTTTTCTCTGGTATAAACACCCTTTTGTAGTTGTTACTGGTTTTGTTATTCCCTTGGTCTCTATCTGTCGAATGATTGATTTGGGTGACTATCAAGTTGTCTGTGATACATTGTTCAGTAGAAGTGAGAAATCCAATCCATCTCTCAGATCTATGTCAAATTTGCTATGAATCTCCTTTGTCCTTAAAGCCTATCCCTCTTAGGGAGTAACTACTTAAAGATATTTCTCTTGAAGTATTGGTGTGTTCCACTCTCACTTTTTCTCAGGGTACCTTATTTAAAGCAGTGTACATTTTGAAGTTGTAAATATCGTCCCTTTTTAGCAGTTTATATATTCCTTCCTGTAAGAACAAGGGAACCAAATATAAGTTTTTGCAGGGCTCATTTATGGAAGCAAAACGATCCTCTGCTTGCATCTGCACCTCTCTTTTCTTTTTTGTTTCTGTGCCTATATTTTTCTCCCACTTCTTAGACCCTCCCTGACTCCCTTACATTTGGTGTCTTATATGGCAAACAGAATGAGTGCTCTTCTAGTGCTTACTAGAAAGGGCTACCTAAACATTACATAGCATGTGTCTTCGTTTCTTGATTATCATTCTCCTTGATTTTTGGCATGTCATTGATTTAGAAAGTCCTTCTTTTTTTATATGCAGTTAATTCTTATGCGTATCATTTGCTTCCTTACTTCTTTCTGAAAGGGTTTTTTTCCCCTTTAGAATTTATATAATATGCTTTTACAAGACAATAATTCCAGAGAAAAACAAATAAAATCAACTATTAAACAGCCATAAACTTTTCAGGTGAAGAGATAACTAGAAAAAAACCCTTTATGTTTGGCAGTAATCCCTTATACTCAGATAATAAAATCAAACAAAATAAAAGGCACAGTCACAATACAAAAAGGTTATTTTGACTTGGACAAGTTCTTTAAATCTTGTGGATCTCAGATGGAAAGTCAGTGTATTATACAAACTAAATTACCGGTACATCAGGTGTCAGGATTTAATAGACTGTTGTTTTTGATTTCTCTGTGCAGTAGAGAGAGCAAGAGACACAAGGTGTCCTTGCTCTTGAAGGCCAGCACAAGGCTTTCATCACTAGAGAGGAACTGTGTCAGATGAATTAGAAAAGCCCAACAGCCATTTTGTTCCATTCTTGATCAGGGATCATAAAAGAATATGGATTAAATGGTGCACAGAGCTGATGTCCCCTCTCAAGGAAGATGACCTGTTTTGGGCAGTTCAGGTAGAACTACCTTTCCCTGATCAAGACATGAGACATCCTGCTAGCTTTGTCTATGCTTTGCCTTTTCTCTTTGCGAGGGAAAAATGTGATGAGACACAGGTGAGATGTGAGATGGCAGCCCATTCAGGGTAGGGGTGGGAGGTTGTCAGGCTGGCAGATCAATAGTTCCTCATACCTGCCATAGACTGTGGGTGCTCAATCTTTTTTTGGGTCAAGGTTCTTATATCATTTTTTATTAAGGCTGCATGTGTACGTAACAAGGTGAAAAGTGGGTATCAGCCAAAGAGGAAGTGCATATGTCCAGAGTAAAGCACATAATTTTCTTTAACCTCATTCACTTCTTTTCATAAATTGATTCTTTCTCATTCCACCCTCCTCCATTATCCAATCCTAAAATCTCTGTTTAATTTAAATTTATATATTAAAAATTAACTGTGAATGAAGAAGTTAGCCTTGAGTTGAACTTCAACCAGTTATGCTTGAGGTGAACAACAATTGAGCAACTAATGGAACTATCAAAAAGATATTTCTTCTACATCTGAAAAGAGTGGGGATGAGTGTTCCCAGGGCAGGATCTCAGCTGACCTATAAAACCAACAGACAGAGGACTATACCACCCTTCTCCATTCCCATACCAACTTGCTGTCTCTATCACTTTGCTTCCATTGCTTGGAGAACACTACATGAACAGTGCTTCCTTTGCTACATGGAATTTTCCTGTTTCCCTATAAATTTGGCCAGCTTTGATACTTAAGACACATACATGCAAATATTTCTTGGCTCCTGTTTTTCCCCCCAGAAAGGAATGTGTTATTTAAAAAGAAACCAACTGATGAGTTTAATCATTTTTGTATTTAATTGCCCAAAGCTGAAATGGTATCTCCTTGTCCTTCTCCTGACTACCTTTAATTTCTCCTTGCAGAATGGTTCAGATCAATCACGTCGGCGACTGGCTGTGTACTGCCTCAAGGATGCCTATCTGCCACTGCGACTTTTGGAGAAGCTCATGTGTGTCATCAATTACATGGAGATGGCAAGAGTCACTGGGGTACCTCTTGGCTATCTCCTAGCCCGGGGGCAACAAATCAAAGTGGTGTCCCAACTTCTGCGGCAGGTAAGGAGAAACTGATCTTTTGCTAACAAGGCCAGGAGATCATGAGCAAACAGGTGGGGGGAAGAGATCAGAAGCTCAAATCTTGAGAAGATATTTACTATGCAATGTGTGCAAAGAAGTACAGAGTGTAGCTGTCTACTGCCTCAAAGATGCTTATCTACCACTGTGACTATTGAGAAAGCCCGATGTGTATCGCTAAATACATGGAGATGGTGAGAGTCCTTGGGTTACCTCCCAGCTAGCCCCACATTTATCCAGTAGCAAGTTTATATCTATTTAGTTCTGTACACATAGAACTGTTGTAAAATAGTATTTCCTCCTAAGAAGGACCTTATAAAATTGAATTCACAACTGAAGAATTAAAAGTGCAAGTGCAATATTGATATATGGTCCAATTTTTATTACTTTACTACTATTATTAATT
The DNA here is from genome assembly GCF_028640845.1 of Ahaetulla prasina. Classification (NCBI taxonomy): domain Eukaryota; kingdom Metazoa; phylum Chordata; class Lepidosauria; order Squamata; family Colubridae; genus Ahaetulla; species Ahaetulla prasina. The sequence goes on along the minus strand of NC_080542.1, from coordinate 32,118,227 downwards.
ACTATTTTATCTCACCCTTACTCCAAAGAACTCATGGTAGCATATATTCTCCCATTATCTCACCTCTAATCCGAACAACTGTTCTTTAAAAAGGGATGGGCTAATGGATAATTCACTAGTAAGCGGTGTGACTGATTGAAGACCCAAAGCTGGATCCTCTTGTCATCATAGGAACCACCATGTTGGTTTTCTTATCAGTCATATTTATGTCTTGCAACAGTAATGAACGGATTCTGAGTGGCTTTAGATAAAACTGTAAAATGTCTCATCTTTTCAGTTCCTTTTCAGTTGTCCTTCATTGCTTTCTTATTTTAGAATCCATGTGATTTGTTCAGTTTCAGCTAATGATGATACTTGAATCCAGGCATTTTACTCAAGCTATTACCATTTAGGCTTAGAATATTCCATGAGCCAAGCCAACCATAGGTGGTTCAACAAAGTATAATTAAAACCTCATGTTTTAATTTGTGAACCTGGCAATTGTAACTGTTTGGATGTAGATTTGGATTGTAAGCTGTTTTTTTAAAAAAAAAACTTTCAGTGTTATACTGCATTTTATTTCTTCACTACTATCTCTAACTACACAAGGAATATTACCCTGAATATATGGAAACGGACAATATGAAAAAAACTAGAAAAAATACAGTGCCTAAATCATGATTCATCAGTAATAATTAAATGTGTAGCAAATTATAAGGCTATGAAGAAATGGGACAATTTTTATAATTAAATGTTTACTTCTCCCTGAATGGGTTTAGGGAATTGAACTTATTTTTTGCCAGGTATATTGAAAATATAATGGATAAAAAAGAAGCATGGTCAGTAGAATTATGATAGGATTTAATGGAAGAATAGAATGATAAGAGTTGCCCCAGAGCTGATATTTTTCTCTGTTCAAAGGCTATGAAGCAGAATCTGGTGATGCCAGTGGTAAAGACAGAAGCTGGGGAGGACTATGCAGGTGCAACTGTCATTGAACCTCTGAAAGGGTAAGTTTTGTAAATCCAGAAATTGGGGAAATGAGAATTTTCTTACATTGATGGATGTGAGGGTAGGAAGGAATGAATATGTGTGTGTATTGTATACTCTGGTTGAGAGGTGTTGCAGAAATGCATAAGCAAACCTCGTGTGTTTTCCTAAAGGATGGCTCTTTTTGCTTGGTTTGGTTCAGTGAAATGTGTGAACGTGGTTCTTTGAAAATATGTGTAAGCTAGATTCAGACCATGTTAAAGCAATAATGAATGTAGTTATTGAGCTGTTCTTCCATATATAAATCTTGGCTTCAGAAATATGGAGTGGAAGTGGAAAAGAGGACTATGGTGAGGAACAATGAGTTGGGTCCCAGGCTATTTCAGTTTTGGGCCATGGAGAAGCAGGCTCTAATTTGAGACGGAGATCCCATGAAATTGACTTGAATGCCAGACTCTTTTCTTGATGAAAGGTGGGAGAAGGATGAAACAATTTTCTGGAAGGATAGCACAGAACAGCATTTTGTCTTACTCAGTCCTATTCAGTTTGGCAGATTCATTGGGACTGCAATTAAAGGCATATTTGGTGAGATTTCTGGGACTTGTAGTTATAAGATCTTTGGAGAATGCCATTGAAGAGGAGGTGGTGGAGGAGGAGGAGAGGGGAGAGAGATTAGATTACATAAGATTAGACAGACAAACGGATAGATAACTCTCTCCCTTTCTCTTTATATGTAAGGGAAGATATACACATTTAAATAAAAATATTTCTTTTTTAGCTATTATGATGTGCCAATTTCAACCTTGGACTTCTCCTCATTGTACCCTTCAATCATGATGGCTCACAATCTGTGCTATACTACTCTTTTACAACAGGGGGCAGTTGAGCACTATGGGTGAGTGAAGAAGGATTGTTATCTTGCTAACCTCTTACTCAGTTACCCGGAGAATTGAATAGGAGGAAATCATAAATGATAAAATCTACTAGTCCACATTTTCTGGAGTTGGAGGGGCAAGAATGGCTTCTTGATACTTCATGTTGCTTGCCACAATTATTTTCCAAAAAACTTAGCTGATTGGTTGTAAGCCTCATTGTTTGCAAGTTTGATTTATCAAAATCCAAATACTCCAGATCTTTTCCAATAACATTTTTATTGTAGATAAACTTAAGGGATTTGAAGCAGGAAACCTGACTGGGGAGGGGAGTTGGCTGTGGTATGTTATTGAGGCAAGATGTAATTTAAACTGAGATGGTAATATTTAAACTAGCAGTCTGGATTTCTAGATTATTTGTGATCTGACCAATTGTTTCCTGTTTTACTAGGCTTTCCCCAGAGCAGTTCATTCGCACCCCTACGGGGGACCATTTTGTGAAGTCATCTGTTCGTAAAGGTCTTCTGCCTGAGATTTTGGAAAACTTGCTGGCTGCTCGTAAGAGGTGAAAAGGGAAGAATGTGGGAATATAGGTCGTAACATGTAGAATATAGGAACAGAAATTGAATACTTGAACAGAATAGAACACATTAATAGTTCTGGTTCAGTCTTGCTATCTCCAGTTAAGAAAATGTCAGGAACCAGGGTAGTAAGTGAATAGGGGACATTACCTAAAACGCTGGATAGCTGTTCTGATCAGAGTGGACATTTATTGGTTTGGATTACAATATGAACCCAGTTAATGGCAGGAGCCTGAATCCATAGATATTTCTGAACACAGACTGAGCTGGTAAAGGGAAGCTAGTAAAGAAGAACTGGTGGTTTTATCTCATTCTGTTCCCTCTTTGACTAAGGGCCAAGCTAGAATTGAAGCAGGAGACTGACCCATTTAAGCGACAGGTGCTGGATGGAAGGCAGTTGGCTCTCAAGGTCAGCGCCAATTCTGTTTATGGATTCACTGGGGCCCAAGTAGGCAAACTACCTTGCCTTGAAATATCACAGGTAAGTCTGACCTTTCTCAAAGTTAGGGGAGTTCCACAGGATCTGTTTCTGAATGCTGGAAGCCATTGTTATGTGTCTCCTGTTGGGGAGTTGTATATCTACACAGGACACATCCATGTTTCAATAAAGTATTTGCTATTAGTTGTCACTAAAACTGATTCCACATTACCATTGTTGTCACTAAAACTGATTCCTGTCTTTGCCCTCTTGTTCCTTCGCTTGCTAATAGCTTGTGCTGAGATATTAAAAACTATTTTTACATTTTAAACTGAACCAATGTTTTATTCAGTTGATCAATTGAAGCTTTAAAGCAAGCAGAAGGAAGTAGAAAAATATTTTAATTTCATGTGAGGGGCTAAAACAAATTTCCATCAAATGGTTTTTTTTTAAAAAAAAATACTAGACAAATCCCTATCTAGGACAAGGTAATTTAAAATAGCCATTTCTAATTTGGTCATTTTAGAATATAGCTTCCATAAATCTCAACCAACAGGGCCAGAAATAAGGGATGGTGGAAGCTGTAGTTGCACAATATTTGGAAGGAGTGATGTTGAAGATGATTTGTATGGGGACAATTAACTATGACAACTAAACAAAAACTCTGGCAGATAGATGTGCTTTCTCTGAAAAGATAGGCAAGGGGAAGCCCATGACCTATGTGGGATAGCCCAAGGTGTCGGGTTATCTAAGGCCGAAAACAAAATGTTCAGCTTTTGCATCTTGATTGTTTTAGCTACAATTCTACAAGTTTGGTTAGATAGCCAGCAGATATTTGCTTGGAAACTAAGCAGGCTTTCTAAAGTGGGTGGGGAACTTAATATCAAGCGATTGAATTTCAGAGTTCACTATTTTCTAGAAACATTGTAAGAGAATTAAAGATTGGTTTTAATTCTCTGATTTTTGGCTTTTGAGTACTATTGAACATGGTCCCTGTAAGATATATGCACTTTTTAAATTGAAGCAGTTTTTTTTCTTTAAAAAACTTGACTGTTAGGGAGGAGCACATTTAGAAAATGATTCAGAGGAAGTTCTTTATACTAAATGCAAGCACAGCACCTCTCTGCTGTTTGTCTAATGGAAGCCTGGTTTTTGCCTAATTTCCAAATGAGTCTTAAAAGCAGAAAAGATGGTCCTGCTTTGAAGAATCTACTAATTAATTCAATTCTTGAAGCATTGGCATTTTCCCCCCAGAGTCCTACTGATTGCTCAGTTTTTACTCAGTTTAGATTCTCTTAAAATCCTTTTGCAAACACTGGAATTCCTCTGAACAAGATAATATTAACAGCCCAGTTTCTACTCACCAACTAGATTTCATATTAGAGGAAGTGATAAGAACCCACTTACTGGGTCAGAGTCAAAAAAACTGCCTCCCCGTTGCAAAAATATCTTCCTCCTGATTTAATTAAAAGGAAAAATGAAAGCATATTTTGTAAACCAGATGCTGTAGTTGTGATAAACTGAAATGCCTTCTAGTTATTAGAAATAATCCTTAATTCTTTTTCTATTTACACAAATTCTGTACAGTAAATACTCTTGCCTGGGTACGTATTGCTAAAAAGTTATACTGGACTTCTGGATTTCTTTGGGAAGTTTACCTGGTATTGTGTACTACAGATATATACAGTTTGTATCAAAAATGGTGTTTATAAAAATAGATAATCTGAGAGAGAAAGTAGAAAATATTTTTTTCAAACATCAATTATTTCTTCTAGCAAATTAAGGAAGCCTGGCATTCTTAATGTTTGGCAAAGATGCTAATATCAGATATAGTTTTCGAGAGAGATGGTAATGGAGACTGATGAAAAGTGTTGATTGAATGGGGGACATTGAAATTTAAAGTTACTGCAACTAAACCTTTTTGTTTGTCTCCCCAAAGATAAAATAATGCTTGCTAACTATTCCTTCTCAGAGTGTGACTGGATTTGGGCGTCAGATGATTGAGAAAACAAAGCAACTGGTAGAATCCAAGTACACTATTGCCAATGGATATAAGGCTGATGCAAAGGTGAGCAAGAGAAGGGCAAAGTTACATTTCATTATGGTAGTAGTTAGACAGGAAAGCTGAAAAGGCAATATACTTTGTAGAATAGCAGCATACAGCTTTTTTTTCTGTTAAGGAATAGATCAGTTTGGTTGTGTTTGTTAATGGTTGCAATGCCAGAACTAAAATTGGATACCCGGTCTTTTCTTTAAAATTGTTAACACCTTCTATCAAGACAAAGGCAGCCAGGGGAGAAGTCACTAGGTTTTGGCAGAAGTCTGAAATACTTGCTTGCGCAGAAATAAATTTGAAATATTTGAAATTAAGCAAAAGTCATATGAAATTCAAGTCCACTTCTGACTCTAGAGCTAAGGTTGCCTATGCTTGCCTTAGAGGAGAAATATATATGCTATATTCCAATATTGGTTAGCATAAAATCTGCCTTGTCATCTTTTGGGATCTTGTTCTCAACACATTCTTTACACATTTCTTTGGCAACATGTAAAGGTATGTGGGAATAACTTTCAGTGACAGGAAGAAGAGTCACAGACTAGACAACCATTATGCAAAAGGTATCTTAGCCCACAAAGACAATGGGGGCGTGGGAAGCATTTCAGAAGGGACCCTCCCTAGTTTACTGGCAAGTAAAAGTAAAGAGTGGGAGAATGTTTTCTGAATTACACGATTCTGACACTGTAACCTTAAAATAAACATAATTTCAGTATTCATGGCTTACGCTTTTTACCTGGTCTACTTCAAAGGGCTGACACAATGTGATCTTATTTCCAATGAGTTCAAGGATCGGGGTTAAGCATTGGAGGGAATTGCATCTTCTCACTATAGGAAATGGGGGAGAGGCAGAACTGACAAAAAGAAGAGTGGTGGTATGTTATGTCTTTTGACAAAGGAATCTAGTAGCTCTTTAGTGTGACTGAAGTACTTCCAGATAAAGAAGGACAAGAGTTCTTGAAGATTTCATTCTTTCCTTAAAGGTTATATATGGGGACACAGATTCAGTGATGTGCCGTCTGGGTGTGGAATCAGTTGCTGAATCCATGGAATTAGGCAGGGAAGCAGCAGCCTGGGTCTCCAGCCATTTCATTCCACCCATCAAATTGGAGTTTGAGAAGGTACATTTGATGATATTTAAGTAGGTTTGAATAAGTACTTGACACAAGATAGTCAAGCTGTTTTCCAGTGTGGTCCTTTCAGGTGTGTCCAAGCTGCCCTTCTATAATTATGTTTTAATAATAATAATAACAACAACAACAACAATAACAACAACGGAGTTGGAAGGGACCTTAGAGGTCTTCAACCCCCTGGCCAGGCAGGAAACCTTACATCATTTCAGACAAATGGTTATCCAACATTTTCTTAAAAATTTCCAGTGTTGGAGCATTTACAACTTCTGCAGACAAGTTGTTCCACTGATTAATTGTTCTAACTGTCAGGAAATTTCTCCTTAGTTCTAAGTTGCATCTCTCCTTGATTAGTTTCCACCCATTGCTTCTTGTTCTACCCTCAGGTGCTTTGGAGAATAGTTTGACTCCCTCTTCTTTGTGGCAAACCCTGAGATATTGGAACACTGCTATCATGTCTCCTCTAGTCCTTCTTTTCATTAAACTAGGCATACCGAGTTCCTGCAACCGTTCTTCATATGTTTTAGCCTCCAGTCCCCTAATCATCTTTGTTGCTCTTCTCTGCACTCTTTCTAGAGTCTCAACATCCTTTTTACATCGTGGCGACCAAAACTGAATGCAATATTCCAAGTGTGGCCTTACCAAAGCATTATAAAGTGGTATTAACACATCACGTGATCTTGATTCTATGCCTCTGTTTATGCAGCCCAGAACTGTGTTGGCTTTTTTAGCAGTTGCTGGCTCATATCTAAATGGTTGTCCACTAGGACTCCAAGATCCCTCTCACAGTTACTACTATTGAGCAAGGTACCTGTGCATTTTGGTTTTTTGTCTTAAACCTTACTTTTTTCACTGTTGAATTTCATTTTGTTAGATAGCGCCCAATGTTCTAGTCTATCAAGATCTTTCTGTATCTTGAGCCTATCTTCTGGAGTGTTGGCTATTCCTGCCAGCTTGGTGTCATCTGCAAATTTGATGAGTTCCCCATCTATCCCCTCGTCCAAGTCATTGATGAAGATGTTGAAGAGTACTGGGCCTAAAACAGAGCCTTGGGGTACTCCACTGCATACTTCCCTCCATGTGGATGTAGTTCCGTTGAGGACCACACGTTCAGTGCGGTTGGTCAGCCAGTTACGAATCCATCTGGTGGTGGTGCTGTCTAACCGACATTTTTTACTTTATCTAGTAGTAGGTTATGGTCTACTTTATCAAATGCTTTACTGAAATCCAAGTAAATTATATCGACAGCATTCCTCTGGTCCACTAATTTTGTCACTTTGTAAAAGAATGCAATAAGATTAGTCTGGCATGATCTGTTTTTGACAAACCTATGTTGGCTTTTGGTCATTACTTTGTTTGCTTCTAGGTGTTCGGTGATTCGTTGCTTAATTATCTCTTCCAGAATCTTCCCTGGTATTGAGGTTAGGCTGATAGGTCTGTAGTTAGATAATTCGTTGCTTAATTATCTCTTCCAGAATCTTCCCTGGTATTGAGGTTAGGCTGATAGGTCTGTAGTTTCCTGGATCTGTTTTTTTTTCCTTTTTTGAAGATGGGAACTACATCAGCTCTTTTCCAGTCCTCTGGCAGTTCCCCTGTGCTCCAGGATCTTTGAAAGATATAGTTCAGTGGTTCTGAGATCACGTCTGCCAGTTCCTTCAGAACCCTGGGGTGTAATCCATCTGGTCCTGGTGATTTGAACTCGTCCAGGGTAAACAGATGTTCACTTACCATTTTTTCCCCTATTTTAACTTGTGTTCCTAATCTGTTTTTTGTAGTGCTGTTTTTGATAGGTTGGATTGTTTTTTCCTTTTGTGTAAAGACAGATGCAAAAAATGAGTTAAGTAGATCTGCTTTCTCCCTGTTGCTTGTCACCTTCTTGCCACTTTCCCCCAGCAATGGGCCAATTGTTTCCTTGACTTGTTTTCCTAATGTTGTTTTTAACATGTTGGAAGAAGCTTTTTTTGTTATTTTTTACTTTTGTCGCTAGCCTTTGTTCATTGTGAGCCTTAGCTTTCTTATACCTCTGAAGAACTTCTGTTCAGGGAAACTTCCATCGATAGGATATTATATAAAGGTAAACTTTTGTTATTGAATCCATTTCCAGGCATTCATTCATAGGTCTGTGTAATTTTCTTGGCTATTACCCTCATCCAGAACATTTTTTTTTCAATTTTGTAATCCACCCTAACGTCTTGGAATTTCCTGGTAGACTCTCATTTGATCCTGCTTAGCTTTTTGAGATCTGCCAAAGTTGGCTAGGAGACTGCAATGCAGCAGGGCATTTTTTTGTAAAAGGCAGATAGTGAAGATAGAACATAGTGATACTGAGAAGATTTAGAATGACAATAAATGTTCAGAAGCTTTAATAAAATATCAGACTAGATACTATTTTAATAGTGAGAACACAATTAATTTGCACATTTTTGTTTTATGCCTGGGGAAAAAAAACATTTTAAAGAAAGTGCTAGTGTCCTTCAAACTACTAGAATCCTTTAAACAAACAAACGAAAAAAGAATCCTTTAAACACATAGCTGAAGATTTTCAGTTTTCATATGAAGATTTTCAGTTAAAAATCTGCTTCAAAGTCTTCCATTGAGAAGAACAATAGAGAGTTTTGCTATATTGAATTTTATTGAATTGAACTGAACACTTTACTTGGCCAGATGACATTAGGCACAGAAGGAAATTGTTTCTGGTATAGAAGCACTGAGTGTACATGCAGAGCAATGTGGAGAATAATAATAATATACTAATAAAGGGGGGGAAGACAGATAACAAGAAGGATAAATAATATTACTATAGCCACACTATATACATAGACATTAGACAAAACTGTGAGAATTAGGTTTTAAGCAGAGATGGCACAAATCTAGTTGCCTTGGCACGATGCCCTATAGCATTGTTCTGAGGAAAGAATTGAAGCAGTTCAGGATGTGAGGGGTCTTCAGGTATCTTCTCAGGCCTCCTTTTGACCTGTGCAACATACAGGAGATAATTCTATGGAAGGCAGACTCATTGTACTTATTCTTTCTGCAGTCTTGACCATCCTTTGGTGTCTGTACCTGTCCTGTTTGCGTACATATATTTCTCAAAGCAAAGTGGGATCTTTGTACCCTTTGTCCAGCCTTACTGCATTTCCTAAATTTTACTTCTTGTCACTTCATATTCCCTTTCACTCGGAATACTACCAAACATCTTCCCAAGCCTACTTAACAAGCTTTCTACATTCATTCTTGATACATTTCATTGATTTCCATTCTTCCAGTCTTTAGGCAAAGTGCCATCTTCATTAATATGCTAAAGATTTTGTCCACTCCATAAACAAAGTGTATTTCTTCTGAAACCAGACAGTTATTTCTTCAGTTCCTTAAATACTATTCAAATTAAATAGTTGGATAAGTCTTCTGCAATAGAATCTGGTTTTGGGAATTATACAAAGCCATGATGTTTTCTTTACCAGGTATATTTTCCATATCTCCTGATCAATAAGAAGCGCTATGCTGGCCTGTACTTTTCCTCCAACTCTGACGTGCATGACAAGATGGACTGCAAGGGCATTGAGACTGTGCGTCGAGACAACTGCCCCCTGGTGGCAAACCTTATCAACACCTGTCTACAGAAGCTGCTCATAGATAGGTCTGTAAATTTTAGCAGGGCTTGTGTCTGATGAGCACCTGAGTAGCAGGAATGTGTTTGTAGAGGGACAGTACGAGCAAATATTTGTAACTTCTAAACTATATTTTTAATTGCAATATTTCTGACTTCTACATAGTATATCTTTGGGGTGGGTAATGTGGGAATTTCAGTCTCTGTCCTCCATTCCCCTTCCTTTTTTGTCCTCACAGAAGCTCCCTGTGGTAGGATGGGCTGAGAGAGAATAACTGACCCAAATCATACAATGAATTTTGCAGTTGAGTGGAACAATTTGAAGCAGGGTTTCCCCAATTCATTGTAACGTTCTGAACAGTAAACTACATTAGCTCCTAAAATGACACATTGCCCTTTTGGTACAAGACTTTTATCCTCAATCCCATTCCAGCCTTTCTCTAGTTTCTAAAGCTCAGAATTGGTGTCCTACTCAAGAGGACATTCCTAATTGTCACATGCACTGTACTTTTCAGGGACCCTTCTGGGGCTGTCACCCATGCCAAGGAAGTGATTTCAGATCTGTTGTGCAACAGAGTTGACATTTCACAGTTGGTGATCACCAAGGAATTAACACGCACTGCAGATGAATATGCAGGGCGCCAGGCTCATGTGGAATTGGCCGAGAGGTGAGCTGAAAATGAGAGAGAATGCTTTAATTCACTTTTTCTTGTTTAAGAATATAACAAGAGTCCTCTAACTTGAACATACTCGGTTGCCAGATTTGGAGGAGGTCGATTAAATCTGTTAAACAACCTTATATTGATCCAATTCACTAGTCCTCTCCTAGTCTAATCTACCTAGTCTAATCTAGAAACAAATTTCCAAGGACTTATTCCTAGCAGTATGCCAAGGATTGAACCTGGAACCTTTTGCATATAGAAAGCACATGCTCTCTCAACTATGTCTGGCCCCTCTCTTGGGATTTGATAAGGAAATTGTCATGCAGCATTGAAGGTTTGGAGCTGCCTCATCTCTCTCTCTCTCCCCACAGTCTTGCTACCCTAAGTGATACCCACCCTGCCTGTCCTCAGGGCAGCGGAAAAAGGTGTGTGGGCGTGGGGTGGCCAGCCAGGCATGACTGAGGGGAAAGGCAGAAATAGTCGTGGTGAGTGCAGCTGCAAGTGGAACTTCTGCAACACCCACCTCTTGGCTCTGGGCTTCCTGTCTTGGCTGAAGCCATGTCATCTGCCACCCAGAGACACCTGGGAGGTAACAGGGGCCTTTTGGCTGCTCCACTGCCTCTCGATAAACAAAAGTTTAGAAGGTGAAAGTGCCCTGTTGCAGCCACATTTGTGGAGGAGACCTAACACTAATTATACTTCCTGCTGTATATTTTCTGTGCCATTCTCCATCCCTTCAGCCTGTTTTGATTCCTTCTCAGATATCTCTTTGCTCAAGGAAAATGCTCCACTTGGATCATATGTCAAAACTTTCCATCTCCTAATTCTCCAGAGCTGCTAATTCTGTTTCCCACTTCCTCGGTCCATCCTGACTCTGCTCAGGCTTGATTCACAGTCTTCTTAACCTTCCTCTGGGATTACTCAGTTCCAGACTGCCTCCATCCTTCATGCAATCCTTCACTTTGACCTACGCAGCCCTCCTATCACTTTTTCCTTTAGGATGCGTCGGCGAGATCCTGGCAGTGCTCCCAACTTGGGAGATCGAGTTCCTTACGTTATTATCAGCGCAGCCAAAGGTGTTGCAGCGTACATGAAATCTGAAGTAAGTATGGAAGAACGATGATGATGATAGCAATGAGGAGTTATGCGTGGAAGATAAGGCTAATAAGGTTTGCTATTGTGATGATCAATACCTTGTACAGCCAAGGAGTAAATATTTCTTCCTTATTATTATCAGAATGCATGTGCACCTGGACCAATAGCCTGTTAAGTGGCTTTCAGCCTTCAGTAAAGAGATAAAGTAGCTTTATCCTTAGGTGCCCTGGCAATCTAGTTCTGCTCCTGTCTTGGACCCTAGCAATGTCTTATGTCTTTCTTTCTTATTTTAGGATCCCATCTATGTGCTGGAGAACAACTTGCCCATTGATACCCAGTACTATCTTGAGCAACAACTAGCTAAGCCCCTCTTGCGTATCTTTGAGCCTATCTTGGGAGAGGGCAAAGCTCAGAATGTTTTACTGAGTGAGTGTGATCTTTGACTTTCAACAAAAAAATCAAAATAGAAACTTGATTTTGATTTAGAATAGCAGGCTTGGTAGGGACGTTCGCTCTGGACTTTTAATAACAATTAAGACTGTTAAGCTCAGACTGCCTTTCAATTGAGGAAGAAAGGCAGCTGGGTTACTGAATGAGATGGAGCAGAGATACACTAAATGGTCTTTGGGAGCATCGGCCTATTATTGGTTAGCTTTGGAAGCTAATTGAGGGTTTCAGACTGGGAAGCCTGAAAATCAAAAGCATCTCAGATTGCTGCCAAGAAAACTATATAGGCATGTTATTGGGAATCAAACATGATTTGAAGGAGACTATCTATGAGATTGACTGATTCGGCAGATGAAATTTGGATTCATGTATTTATTCATTATTTTTATAAACAACTCAAGGCAATGAACATACTTAATACTCCTTCAACCTATTTTCCCCACAATGATAACCTGGTGAAGTGAGGTGAGCTGAGGGAGTTGGGCCCAATGTCAGCCAGCTTTTGTGTCTAAGGCAGGAGTAGAACTCATGTCTCCTGCTTTCTAGTCTGCTGCTTAATCAATAGATCAAACTGGCTCTCTTGCTTTTTTCACAACAGCAAGAATGTTTTTTGTACTGGGGTTTTATTTTTCTAAGCTGCCCAGAGTCACTGAGAGTGACTTGGATGGCCATATACATTTTCTTGATAAATAAATAAAAACATGACTGACTGGGCAGGTGAAATCAGCAGTATTTTCCCTAATATGCATAAAGATCTGGTCTGTGGTGTGTATGATCCTTCATATCTTTCCCTTGCAGAGGGAGAACACACTCGCTGCAAAACAGTATTGACAGCCAAAGTTGGAGGACTCATGGCTTTTGCAACCAAACGAAGCACCTGCATTGGTTGCCGGGCTGTGCTCAACCACCACGGTGAGATCCTGCCTCTGCCCACATGTCTTCTCAGAGTCCATTAATTTTTTTCCCTTCCCCCACCCCTCACGTCTAACCAACAGTGCATGTTGCAAGTTCCTATTGCCGGAACTTGCCAAAGAGTACAGAAGCTGCGCCTCTGTTACCAGCAGGAAAACTCTTGCAATAGATCAACACACTTCACAGTTTGTGACCTCTGCTGTTGCCCCAGTACTTTCTCTCTCTTTGGTCTCCTCCAAATTTATAGGAGGGAGAAAAGTGTATAGTGTAGGAAAAGAGATGAATGTTCAGATGTTGCCATTTGCCTTGGATGAATATGAAGCTAATAGGCAGCAAAGCCTATTATCAGGATTCCTGGCTTCTTTGGGAGGAGATTGATTTCTGGAATATGGTTTAACACACACATGTGCAACTTCCGTTGGTTAAAGGGCTGCAGCAAGCTTTGCACGTATATGTTAAAGGATGCGGTCCAAAAATGGAAGAAGTCTCAGGACTTATTTGGGAACACATTTCTGAATGAAACTGATGTTTTACATTTATGCAAGACTTAGTGTATCCATGCTACACCCTTAAACATTCTACAAAATCCAAAAGCAATGCAAAGAACTGAATTTTATTAAGCCTTCCTGTTTGTGATAGGATAGTTCTGGGGGCTATAAAAACGATTTCTGGTGATCGGTACATTTTGCATTCAGTAGAGAGAAAACTTGGGAACAAGTTAATTGAATTATCTGGGAAAGGTTAAAGAAGATTTCTTTCTTGAACACTTCAAAAGGGAATATCTCAAAAGTTTACAGTAGTGGTTTCTTTTTGTGGTCCCGTTATCTTGCAAACTAGACCGCAGTTAATCAAAAGGCAGGTGCATAACAACAACAAACTGAAAGAATGAATAACTTGATATTAGTGAAGCAAGTGGCTTAAACTACTCTTCAGCCAAGGCCCAAATTACACCGAAATATTCTGAGATAATAGGACTTTCTGTAAATTCTTTTCCAGAGGCAAGATCATTTAGGTGCCAGATATAAGTAAAATTCATCCAGCCCATTGTTGCAAATAAAATGTACCTTGTTGTTTCTCTGTGCCTTCCTGGTTGCCCCTTCCCTTCAGAATGGATTTAAGAATGTTATTCCATGTGGCAGAATAAGGTGGGTGGATATGCTTTTTTAAAATATTTTGCTCTTCAACAGGTGCTGTGTGCAAGTTCTGCCTGGCTCATCAATCTGAACTTTACCAGAAGGAGGTGAATGAATTCATGATTAGGCAGCTTTAGCTGGCTTATAATCCACTACTAAAGACTGATAGACCTGTTTCCTTGAAAAAGGAGAAATGTCAGATGAAAAAACGTTGAGTTTGCAAATCACAAATACTTGATTTCACTGGGAGGTGGGAAGAATTAGTTTAAGATTAACCACTTGGGAACTGGTGGCAGTTTGAAAGCAGAATATTCTGGTAACAGCATAAGGATTAAAAGTCTGAACTAAGAAATCAGAAAATCCCTAATATAAGCAGTCCTCTCCTAGGTCAGGGGTGAACCTGTAGAGCCAAATGTAACCACAGGCTCCTTTTTTGAATCAAGTGCTACTTTTTAACTTAAATCTCTCTATCTTGACTACCACAATCTAAACTAGGAAAAAAAGTCAAAATGTAGATGCCATTTCACAGAGATAAGAACAGTGTTCCCTATGGCCCATTGTGACTAGAAAATTATTGTAAATACTGTATTTTTCGGACTATAAGACGCCCCGGACTATAAGAATCACATTAGCTTTAGAAGAGGAAAAAAAGTCTGCCTCTGCCTCCCAGGAATTTGCAAAGTAAATTTCAGCACAGCCTGATTTAGCATGAGCAGCTATTGGGCAGTTGGATCAGCCTCCGGAATACCGCCTACCAGCTGTTCCAGGCTGCAGAGATCGCCATCACCTATCGCCACCACCTATTACTGCCTCTGAGTGTCCCATTTTCAGTCTCTGCATGTCTCGTTTTTGGCCCGTTCCAGTCATCGGGGATTGCTACCACTGCTGCAGATCATTGCTGCTGTTTGGCGATTGGTGGCTACAGCAGCAATTCCCACCCACCCCCTTTTTATTTTCCCCCACAACATGCTATGACCTATTTTTTTCAAGTGTGTTTGATGAACAGGCCATCCTGGCCAGATTGTACATGGTGGAAAGTACAGGCCAACCTTATGGCTTAGCAGGAGAATGAACTGTACTTTTTTCTGGGCTCCCCATTGCAACATGGATGTAGTAATGTACTGCCTTACAAATCTACTTTGAGGATCCCAACAGCATAACATGCTCAAAGTAGTTTGAGACTTTGCAATGCCTACTAAATGCTAGGTCACATCCAAGGGAGAACATCTTGCTGCTCTTTCTTCTTGTGGTTCTTCCCCCCCTCCCCCATCTTTCTTTCTCCCCATAGGTGACCCATCTAAGTGGTTTGGAAGAAAAGTTCTCTCGTTTATGGACACAATGTCAGCGTTGCCAAGGGAGCTTACATGAAGATGTACTGTGTACCAGGTGAGGACTGATCACCCACCGCACCCTCTTATGGCAGCACAGGCTCTAGTATGTTCCCACGGGACATTGGGATAAAATATGGCTTTATGCCACCCCCCAAGTGTTTACAACTGCTTATCAAGCTGGTTAGGGATCAGCAAACAGATGGCTCCCACGCAGAGGTAGGGGGCGGGGGTATACCTGAAGCCATTTATTGCCTTTATAAATATAGCACCTGCCAGCTGGCAAAGGGATTGGGAGGGAAAAGATAGAGCCTCATGTTGTGGTAGTCAGCATGTGTTAGCTGAGTTGTCTGGATTTAGAGAAGAGTGCAAGAGAGGTACATTTAACATGGGACATCGGGACAAACAAAGCCTGGCTGCTAGAATTTAAGAATTTAGGGGATAGAGTCTTGATTGGATAGATGGACTTCTGATTGCAATATGGAGTAATCATTTAAATTTTCCTTTACATTAAAAATAACACATTATTGTGTGTAGATAGATAACAAGCACCACACTCCCCCCCTCCCCCCAAAGGTGGCATTAATTTTCTCATTAGACTAGATTTAAATTGTGCATGATATCCTAAAAGGAGTTAATTAAATCATTACTGTGTTCATGGTAGCCAGTAAGATTCCAACAAATAAACCATATTATGATTTAACGTAATGGCCTTGGGCACAAAGCATCTAGTATCATATTTTCCCACAATAAGCTATACCATAAATTATCCTGTTTGAATCTACTCTATACTAAACTCAGTCCCCGCTGTTCTTTTTTTTATTTTGCAGTTATAATTTGTAAGAAGCATTTCTATGGAGGGTTATTTTAGAACCAGAATCTTCTAGCTTCTGTCTGAAATGATGGCATAGACTAGTGCTTCTTAAAGTGTGGCCTAGGGATCCCCAAAGATCTTCGGGCTCTGCAAAATCAAGATTATTTGCCAGATCTTGAGGGTGTTCGCAAAAATTTAACAATGCCACTCTTATTATCTTTTTAGTTTCTTAAAATGAAAAATATGTATGTTAATATCTAATGGTTTTAATACTGTTATTTTTACATGATTCAATAAATTATAAATACATCAATTTTAATTTGGTAAATTTGGTAAATATAAATAAATATAACTCATAAACAAAAGTTTTTTAGTGGTCCTTTATATGTTACAAAAATTCTGCTTTGGCAGCTATGTATCTCTTCGTTTCAACTTGTCAGTTACCTTTAATTGGTTGAAAGAGTACATTGCATAGCAACAATTTCTGAACTAAGGTACCTCAAAAGGGCTAACTTATAGAGTGCACCAAAATCCAGGACCCATGACTTCCATGTGATTGAAATTTGGCAAATTTATGGTCATTTAACTGCTGCCACACTGCTACCTGCATATTCAATAGACAGGTCCCACCCAAATTCTCTGGAAACCCAAGTGGACTGATCCCACAATTGACTACTAGGACAGTCAACCCTGGTCAAGCTAGCAGGAAATCAGATGTCTCTGCTGTTCCCCCGGGGTATTTTTTTTTCCAGGGATGGGGTGTTGCCCTTGGTCATTCTATCTCTGTCTAAGTAAGGAAAGTCTTTGAAATAATTCAATAGATCATGGGTTGTCTAGTAATTTTTGAAAATGAAAAAGGGTCCTGAGAGCAAAACCTTTAAGAAGTACTGGGACAAACTATTCTGTTTCATTCTGATTGCAGCCTTCCCCCCATCCCAGATATCTGGGAGCCTGATGGGCCTTCCCCCCATCCCAGATATCTGGGAGCCCTTCATAGGTGTTGAGACTTAACCCCAGAATTCCCAGCCAAGCTTTTGGCTGTGCTGAATAAGAATCCTGGATGTTCTTGGTAAAAGGAGAAAGTTGATTTATCAAGATAGAGAAAAGCCAAAACGTAAAGGTTCTATTCTTTTCCTGCAGGTGAATTATCTTTTGTCCCTCGCCCTTCCCACTCCATCCCTAAATTTCTGGATGTCACTGACAAAAAATTTGCCATTCTCATAAAAAAAATTCCAGCTCTTCATTGCTCTAATTTCTGGATTTTTTCCCTTCTTTCCTTCAGTCGTGACTGCCCCATCTTTTACATGCGGAAAAAGGTTCAGAAGGATCTTGATGATCAAGAATTGCTGATTTCCCGCTTTGGCCCTCCTACTTGGTGATTGCTCATTCTTAACTGATGGGAACCATATACATCTGTTTACATCTAGAATTAAGGCACAGCCACATTTAAGAAACTGTCAGGGGAGAATTACTGGCATTGGCACTGTTCTGCATTATAGACCCCATTGTCAGAATTGGGGAGGACACAAACTGCATATTGCAGGAGAAATATAGCTTGGCTCCAAAAAGCTTGTATAGTTGTGTGTTTGTAATATAAATTTCTACAAATAAAAATTAGCTCTTTTTCTTGCATGTTATTGGAAGTCACATAAATTTGAATTTTGTGGAAGAATTATTACATGGTTCCAGATGACTATAGGGGCTATTAGACTCGAATCCTGTATTTAAGGTTGTTTACTGGGCAGCTAAAGCAAACAGTTCAAGCATTTAATTGTCAGTTTCATAAACCCAATAATATTCCTTTGAACACCCAGTACTGCCTTATTCTTCGGATTTTTTTTCTTTTTGTGCTTCACAAAATTGACACCAGTCTTCATTCAGCACCATAAAGTTATGTAAAAGAGTGTCTGATCATATTTATGAGTCCATGTGCATTATCATACAGAGCAGGAATACACCATACATATTTTATAACAAAATCTGCATTAGTTTCAGAATATAGTACACTCAGGTTATACTACTGGTACAGTTAAAACAACTGATCAAACTGGGCATTAAAGTTAATGCAGAAGATTTTTTTTTTTGTTGAGCACCAATCACGGGAGCGCACTGTATTTTTGAAGAAAAAAGGAAATATAGCACAAGTTAAAGAACAGCTATGTTTTTCTAGCGTGCTACTCCAAAAAAATAAACCATTTTATGGCTTAATATGATGGCCTATTCACACAACTATTGAATCAATCATTGGGATCTGACAACACATTGAAATCAAACTAATTCCGTTTCTCATTCATTTTATGCAAAATGAGTCTGTAGTAGAATAATGGTTAGCAGATAAAAAATTCTTTTAAATTTTTTTTTCAATTTGATATTATTGAATCATTTAGTTACCCGACTAAATTTTGAAATATAATTTTCTTTCAGATGAATTTCTGCTTCTGAGATAAAGTGTAATTAGAAAAAAGTTTTTTTAAACAATCTGAATTGGTTTTCTAGATCGGGTCACTAACCTTTCGGACCTCAGGGACCACTAAATTCATAATTTTAAATCCTGCGGAACACTAATATGAATTTTTTAAAAAGATACATAGTATTTAGTGCAATATAAAAAATGCAAATAATCTTTCTGTAGACCACCAAAATTTTCATGCAGACCACCAGTGGTCCACGGATCACCAGTAGGTGACTGCTGTTCTAGATCACATTTTTAGTCAATATAGATGCTATATTATATGATGCCTGATTATCCCTTTAACTCCATTTATTGACTTTGTCATGCTCTGTAATCCCAGTAACTCATTATCTCCCACCAATTCATGTATTCACAGTACAAGATAAAGAAAATCATAAATTACTTCTGATCACCGATCATTTAAACCTCTTACCCAGCTGGAATCCCTGACCAGATAGGTGTCAACAAACAGATCAAAATAATGCAACTATAATCAGTTAAATAGTTATAAAAAAATGTTAGATGGATATGGGTTCAAATTCCATCTCAGTAATTGTCTTGAGGCAAATCATGGTTTAGTGAGAAATTTTGTGAACCAGGTACATTTGAATAAATGAAATAAATACAAAAACTGATACTCAGATTTCTCCTCAAAATGATATTAAAATATTTTTCAAAAAGTTTAGTAGATATATCTAAGAAGATAATATTTTCAGGCACAATTGTTTTAAGTATAGCTTGATTGATTGATTGGTTTTATTTAATTACTAAACACATAATATGATTTTGGGCAACACACCGTACAGCAATGATTAAAATCATGTAACCAATCATAAAATACTAAAACAAGTATAAAAATAAAACAAGATAATGGGGGAATAATAAATCACTTAACAACGTACAAGAACATTGAGTATGGATTGGATAACAATGCCAAAGAGGAGGCAATTTGGAATAAGATTGTATTTCTCAGGTCCTAAAGATGGATTGAAAATATGTAGAGGTTTTGGAAGCAAATGGTGCAAATAGTTTTTAATTATACTTTGTCCCAGTATTTTGAAATTACTATATTTCTCTAGTAGTGATTTCTTACTTTTCATACCAGGTAGGATTAAAATCAATGCTATGGTCATTCAACAATAGTATAGCTGGTGTATGCAAATCCATAACTGTGCTAACTAAATCCGGATTTCTCAACAGTCATATCTGAGCATTCAGTCTAGGGCTGTTCTTCATGTACAACATGATTTTATAAAGCAATTGTATACCAAGCATGGGTTTTCAGTATGTTCTCAGCTTAGTAGCAGCATTTCATTGAAGGCAGCCATTTTTTCTCTGGGTGCTTCACTGGAGTCCAGTTGTTGGGTTCATCTACTCAAGACAAAGATAAAGCTGGGACAAGCAATTCCATGATTTTGGGAATTCTGGGAAAGCTCATCAATGCTATTATATATTGGATGGACAAGGCATCAGTTAAACAACAATAAGGTTTATTTAGACACTGCATTTGGGACGCAGTGGCTCAATGGCTAAGATGGTGAGCTTGTCAATCAAACGTCGGGCAGTTCAGCGGTTCGAATCCCTAGTGCCGTGTAATGGGGTGAGCTCCCGTTACTTGTCCCAGCTTCTGCCAACCTAGCAGTTCAAAAGCACGTAAAAAATGCAAGTAGAAAAATAGGGACCACCTTTGGTGGGAAGGTAACAGCATTCTGTGCGTCTTTGCATTGAGTCATGCCGGCCACATGACCACGGAGACGTCTTCAGACAGCGTTGGCTCTTCGACTTTGAAACGGAGATGAGTACCGTCCCCTAGAGTCAGGAATGACTAGCACATATGTGCGAGGGGAACCTTTACCTTTAGACACTGCATGCTATGCAGCCAGCATCTCTATTTACTGAAGTTTGAGTTCAATGTATGTAGTATAACCTTAATATATAAATGAGATTGTCCACTGCCACTTACGGTTGCTTCCAGTCCTATAATAGTATGTTGAAAAATGCTTCCTTTCATCTCAGAAAAGGGTTCCCATACAAGGGAATTGGGATGAGATGATCAGGTATCTATTAAACAGCATCTCAGTCTTGTCTAGATTTTATTTTTGTTTAATTTCATCCAGGCCTTCACTGGCTCAAACCATCATTGCTGAGACTTTCCAAAACAATCAGAAAAAAGCAGCCACTTCATAAGCCACATGTGTGTAGAGCCACATGTCACTAGGTTCCTAGGCAAATATCTAGGGCAGCCACCTTCAGGCAGAGTATGTGCTTTCTGGTTAAGCTATAGCATCTTCTGATGTTGGCTGCTGTCACTCATATGATCTCAATGTTACTGTACATCCCCAAATGTTACTGAATTATTTTTCACACTTTATATGAACTTCCTCTGCATTTACACAACAAGGGCATCTAAGAAGGTGGTAATGTCACATGTTTCTTGTGAAATTGGGTAAAACCAGGATCTCACAGTCCAGATGAGGTCTCTGCAAATTATCTTCAGAGCAGCAACTGATGGAGCCAATGGCCTCAGCATGAGCTACATTTCCCCTCTTATTTCAAGAAGCTTTTCAAGTCACAATATCCTCAATTTATTATCTTTCCTTTAAAATATATCCTATACTTTTCTACAACATCCCATTGCTTCTTGCCAAATAATAAATTCCCCTTTATTCCTGGAATTTTGGGGGTTATGATTTAAGAGACAGTAAAACGTGAACCGAAGGGACGCGGTGGCTCGGGCTAGGACGTTGAGCTTGTTGATCGAAAGGTCGGCAGCTCAGCGGTTCAAATCCCTAGTGCTGCTGTGTAACGGGGTGAGCTCCCGTTACTTGTCCCAGCTTCTGCCAACCTAGCAGTTTCAAAAGCACGTAAAAATGAAAGTAGAAAAAATAGGAACCACCTTGGTGGGAAGGTAACAACGTTCCATGCGCCTTTGGTGTTGAGTCATGCCAGCCACATGACCACGGAGACGTCTTCGGACAGCGCTGGCTCTTCGGCTTTGAAATGGAGATGAGCACTGCCCCCTAGAGTCAGCAACGACTAGCACGTATGTGCAAGGGGAACCTTTACCTTTATGTTTTAAAATGTGAACCAATGCAATCAGACCATGTAGAAGTTAAAACACGCATAATTATTACAGGAGGAAGAAAGAAATTACTGGCTACTAGTATGGTTCAATCTACTAAATCTGGGATTTAAAATTGCCTCATGGGGCTTTGTATTGTTAGAAGATGTACAGTAATTACTCTAGATACGTTGCAGTGTAAGCTACACTCTACTGCCATGTGCCTAACTTTCTCCTAAGCTAGAAGTTGCAGATGGCAGTTTTAGGTTCTTGGGTGTAAGGAGAGGGAGGAGGGAACGCAAGAGAGCAAACAATGGGGGTGGATGGGTGGATGGCTCTTTTTCTTTTCCTTTGTTGAGTAAGAGAGCCCTCCCCCAATCCGGATGGCAGAGGCAAGGCAGCCCAGATAGCAGGGAAAGGTGTCTAAAGAGATAAAAAGCCTTTCTGATTCTTTCACAAGTTATGATTGGTTGTCCACGTGAGCTCCTCTCTTGAGGCTGATATTTGGGAAGGCATGAGTCCCTGTAACAATCTCGATGTACTAATCTCTGGATGCAGTGGTCCCGCAGCTCTTGCTGAGAAACTGGGGGGGCGGGGGCAGGAGAGATGGAACATCTTAAGGAATAAGATTTTGGTGGTTATGTAAACACCCAGCCAACCATAGCTGATCTTAAAAATGCCAAGGAATATGGTTAGCCCCTGGGAAATCACAAAACGGTAAACTAGGTGGGAAGTTTTGGAAGGAAGCAATGTCTAACCACTTGTTGCAATGAAGTCGACATGGCCAAACCTATGAAAGTTACTGGAAATAGAATAGAATAGAATAGAATAGAATAGAATAGAATAGAATAGAATAGAATAGAATAGAATAGAATTTTTTATTGGCCACGTGTGATTGGACACACAAGGAATTTGTCTTGCTCTTCTATAATTCTATAATGATCTTTCTTAAGAACTAGAGGCTTGCTAAAGTAAATGATTTCTTGTCTATTTTCTTATTAAATTTATGTGCCTCCCATCTCATTGTTACAGTGTAAGTGGCTTACAGAATTAAAAAAAGTATATAATACATGTTGTGATATCAGACTGCTTGCTTTTCAGTGTTAAGCATATGGGAACTCAAACTTTTCCTCTTCCAAAACTGGTATGGTGACACTGGGGGGAAATGTCAAGTGTGTTTAATACACCTCCTCATTTTTCTACAATGCAGTTTGGTTACATGCATTCAGCAACTTTATTAATATCTTATCTGTAAAACAAACATAATTGATGCTAATTTTCAATTTTACTTTTTTGCCAGACAAAGCTAATATTTTTAGCTGCTGAATAATAATAACGAATGGTAAAAGGAGAGCAAATAAATTCCAATTAAAATAAAAAAGAAAATGCAGACTGCAAAAAAACTTAAATGTTGTTGTTTACCGAGTTTACCAACTAATGCTGATTGGATTTGATAGTTTTGGCTATTGAGTCATTCCCAAAGATCTAAGATAGTTAAAGATATCATTGTAATACTGTATATGAACTGTTCCAAATAATGGCATTTTTTTGCTACTTGAAAAGATTATTGATAAGATTATTGGGCCCAAGTGCTATTCCAGATCTTTTAGTACCAGACTGTGTACCAATCTCTATGAGTACTACTATGACATTTTTCCACAATTTCTTGATCTCTATTGAAGGTTTTATTATTGCCTTACTTTTTTCTAGGTCTTTCTTAATGTTCTTTTCATTTGCAGTTATTGCAATGTCTATTATCTATATTTGTTTCTTTGTTAACTATAGTCATGGTCTGGCTTATTATGGGCTAAATGGTTATTAGTTATTATTATTATTATTATGGTATTCCAGAACTGTATTTTAAAAAAATAAAACTTTTTGTTTAATCAAATTGTAAAAAATTAATTTCACTATAACAATAATTGTAACATTCCCTTAAGAGATAGCCTACTATAGAGCAATTGTTGCCTGTAAGAACCAAGAGAAGATCTATTCAATTGTTTTAAATACTTGTTTTTTAAGTGGGGGCAGCTGTGGGAGATAATAAAATGCTCAAGGAGGGAAGATCTAATCAGCTCATGAAAACAGAAGACAAAGGAATTTGTGAAGATAGTACAATAAACATAGTGTCACCATCTCAGGGCCTTTGAGAAATGGAAAAGAAATTAAAAGGTACCATGTAATTGCAATAATTATTAATACACATACTAGTCTTTGCTTCAAAGGGGCAATAGTGTTTTCTATAAGCTATCCCTCCATTTCATTGTATTTGAAAAGATGCAAAAAGGAACTTGATGGATGAAACTATGTGATGTTTGGATCACTATCAGCCCAGCATAGAGCTTCAGTGGACTGGCCTCAAATAATTTCTCCCACAAATCTTGCTGCTTCTCTGTTTCTTAGACTAACTATTTTTACAAGGCTGTGTGAATATTGTGCATTGCTTTGATGCACAATCTTAGAACAGAACTTTGGCAACTTTAAGTTGTGAGGTTTTCAACTTCCAGACTTCACCAGTCACTGTAAATATGGCTGCCTGGAGAATTCTGGGAGTTGAAATATGATGCAGGCGAAGTTGGATATGAATTCCTCTAGTCTTGTATTACTTTTGGTAATGAATGATTTGGGGCCAGTCACTCTCTTCCAGTTCAACACACCTCACAAGCTTTTTGTTATGGGCAAATTAGAGGGTTGGAGCATTTACACAGTGCCTTATATAAAATAAAGCTGGGACATAATAATAATAACAACAACAACAACAACAACAACAACTATTATTATTATTAATCAATGTTGGAGGACAATGTGGCAATTATATCTAAATGCATCTCTGTGTTTTTTTCTTGATTTACTTTTTCAATGGTCTAATTCAATCCTTCACCTCCCAAAACTGACAATTTGAGTTCTATGTAATGAAATAAACTGTGAATCTGCTAATGCTATAATTCTGGTACTAAAAATTGTTTAATTTTTACAGTGCCAGAGGATACCTTTTTTTTTTTGCTTTTCTTTATAAGGACAATTAATCAAATTTAGCTTTTGAAATATCCCCCTCACCCAGAATCTCTTCATAACCTGGTGCCCTACAATACAATTATTTTCAATACCCATCAACATAGCAGGTGAGAGTGTCTGTGGTCCAAAGTAGCAGAAATCGAAAAAAAACGATATAGGAAAAAATAGAATTTCTGCATTGGATGGTGTGTGTGAATGTACTACTTGTGACTACATGTCTCCTAACCTTTATCTATTTGTGTGTATTTTTTCTTTCCCAAACATTTACAGTGATTACAAAAGTTTAACTGGTCTAATAAAAGTATTTTGAATTATCTAGCATGGCTAGAACGGGAAGACCTGCACGGCCACAGGCATCTCCGTCCCCGGACCTGTGTACATTAATTGATGTGGTGTGAGATCCACTATGACTATACAATTCCAACAACTACTCCCACCCACCCCCCTCTCCGCTGTAGGAGTTTATTGCGCAAGGAGCGCCGTAGGGCAGCCCCACCTATCTGGGGGAATTTTATCTGAGGTCACTCCCCTCTCGACTCGCGAATCGCAAGGCTATATAAATGGCCCCCTGCCGGCGAAAGTGCTGGCGGCACCACTGGAGAAGGCAAGTTGCGGGCGCTGAAAAAGCCTCGGCGGGCTAGCGGACTGGCACTTGCTTCCCGTCGTCGCCCCTCCAGGATGCTAGATTTGGATTACGCGCAGTGAGTGTGAAGGGAACTGGGTCGGGTGCGAGCGGAGGGACAGAGGGCAGAAGCGGACCCTGATGGGAACCGCGGATTTGAGGTGTTAGTTGTTTAAAGAAGCGTAGCATAGTGGCATTTCAGCCTGGGCAGAACGGATCCTCATGTCTCGGGTTCGCGCGTAAGAATGGACAGTGGCGCTTTCCTGAATCGCGCATCTTTCTTACTGGCCTCAGAAGCGGGCAGTTTTCCGCTTGACCGGCTCTAGCGCCTGCCAGATCTTTTCGGTGGACCTGCGTCGAGGTGCTAGAAGTGGGCGTCTGTGGAACTCGGAGGGCTCTGCCCTGCAACGCTTGCGAAACAGACAGACCGCCTGGGAAAGACAGATGCCCATCGGCAGAGGTAGCCAACTTGTGGTTTATAAGCCACTTAATCCCGAACATCCCTTTTTGGGACCCACAGAACCCCCTTTGGATCAGCGTCGCTGGAAAGAATGTTATATAGATTTAAATTAAAATGTGAGACCCTAAAAGAAGCCTATTGTACAGTTAATAACTTATGAATTTCTTACCAAAGCCAGATGCACTCACCTTACAGCCCTTAGTCTCCCCAAATATAAAGGGTGAAATGTAAAGGGTGACCCTCAGCCACATAAAGTTTGCTGACTAGAATTTCTAAACAGAATGAAGCAAAAAGTTGGGGGCCAAACTGGAAATTAGGAGGCTGTTTTCTTGCTAGAAAACAAAATGTATGCATGCATGTTAACACCGAGAAAGCAACATGTTTTTAATATCTCATAAAACAATGCCGGACTCTGTGGTCTCTTCTCAAACTCCCAAAAGCTTTAACCAAAAACTGTCTACCATTGACCTCACCATATTCCTAAAAGGACTATAAGGGGCGTGCATAAGTGCACAAAAGTGCCTACCGTTCCTGTCCTATTGTTTTCTTTCATTATATGTGCTTGTATATAATGTTGTGACAAAAATAAATTTAAAAAAATGTCAAAAGTCATAAATGAAATTAAAGAGCTAGTTAAAATCCAATTGCTGGCAGTGTTGGCATAAAGGAGGCAGACCTAATTTAACTTCTATTACACTCAATCCCATTTTTATTTAAAACATTATCTAAGCACTGTCCACAGTTTTCATTCTCTTCACACAACAACCCTGTGAAGAAGGACAGACTGAGAATCGGTGATTTGTCCATAGATTACTTGTTCATCCCTATGGTTGACCTAGGCAGGAATTTAGGCAGATCCTTCTTGATCTCAGCTCTAGGGAAAATAAAAAGATCTAAATATGATTGTAATTGTTTAGTATTTAGATGGGAAACAGCTTGCAGACCTAAGAGTTATAGGCTACACTGGAATGTAAAAAACTTCCCACAAGAAATCCCAGGGAAATCACACTCAAATTGACATCTTCATATAATCAACAGGAGTCGCTTTCATTTTGAGACATTTTTGTTCTGTCCTTCATTTCTTTAATCTTAATGCAATTTAGTGTTTCATCCAATTTCTCTTCAGTGTATAACAAAATTCATGCCAAATTCATTTTTGACTCTGTCTTTTTATGCCTGTCTTATTTGTATAGGAATATCTTGGCTGCTATTTCTCCCATTGCAGCCTTTTAGAAAATTTATTTATGCAATTGTTTTGCAAAAAATGTGTAACAGTTTTAAGTATAGAGATAAC
The DNA here is from genome assembly GCF_028640845.1 of Ahaetulla prasina. Lineage (NCBI taxonomy): Eukaryota > Metazoa > Chordata > Lepidosauria > Squamata > Colubridae > Ahaetulla > Ahaetulla prasina. Next base: position 32,091,302 of record NC_080542.1, on the reverse strand, counting down.
TTCATGCTTTGCCAGCTATTTTCCAAATTAGCAACCTTGCTGCTATCTTTACTCTGTCATCTCCTGTACCTGATCAGATGTTCTGTATTCTAGGTTTCTGTCCACCCCGTTCCTTTCCCCCTCTCACTTTTCTTCCTTTCCTGTTGTCTGTTATGCAAATATTGAGGCTAGCGAAGGTTGGGAAAATTAGATTTGAATATTTCCCCAGCACAAGAGAGACAATGCACAGTTGTCTTGCTTAGTAGTTCTACTCAAAAAATGCTGAGTTTTGCCCATTTCTAGCCAGAGCTGGCCCATTTTGTTGAGCTGATGTCATGATTCTTTCAATATTAATATTAATTATAGTCTTTTGTTGCCCAGAACCATGTGTGATATTAGCCTACTTGAAGCCATCCAGGGGAAATCTGGTTTTGTAGTATATAACACATTAAAAGAATATTAATAATAATAATAAAATTGCTCCAGCTGGTGAAGTTGATCTAGGTGACAGGAAACTTGACAAGTTACACCCCCCCCCCCATGGCAGTATAATCATAGCCAGAGTAAATGAAGGAATTAATAACTGTCCTTTCTCAACATCCCAAATTGGATTTCTGAGATAGCTGACCAGCTCTAGTTAATAGTGAGATAGCTTCTGCCATTACCCTCCCTATAGTAAGTGTGCAATGTAGAGCAAAGATTGTTATATTGCACAACACCAGGAAGCCCCTCCCCCCACATTCCTTATCTAGAATGAAGCCTTCCCCAACTAGATGCCCTGTGCTGAAGGTTAAAAGCAAAGCCAGCTTAACTGAACATGGTTGGGTTGCTGGAGTAAAACATCTGAAGGAGCAACTTAGGGGAAACTTATTTTTTCTTTCTCCTACATCTCTCCTTTATGAAAAAAAGCTGCTTTCTGTTTGTAGGTACAAGATGATTTATGTTCAGCCTTAGGACTCACACTTTCTCTTTTCTTTTTCTGTATCGTGGGCAGAGCCATGATACAATAATGTCACAGTAAGCGAATGGGTTGCTATTTTGGTAGGAGCTATCACCATCCTTCCCCTCCCCCCTCCTCACTTTCAGGCATTTTAACTTCAACTTCCATAATTTCTAGCTAGCATGGGTGTTGTAGTAGAATATGACAATGCTTTGCTATATCGATGTATTTATCATATTGTATTTCTATCATCAGTACAATGCAGAAATGGCTACACTCCTCCTTTTGTGTACTTTTTATAACTCCTAATGAATTATTACTCACCAAGATTCAAACAAGGCATCTTATCCCTGGGATAGGGAACAGTATCTCCTGATTCCTCCTGTGGGGCTTTTGAGACCACATCCAAAATGTACCCTAAGCTCTGGAAGGGTTATCAGCCTTCCCCTCTCTCAGGCTTCCCAGATGTGTTTGTCAGAAAAGCAACGAAGGGCTCATTTTGGAAATCATTAGAATCTTTTATATTTTATTTTATTTGTTAAATTTGTTTGCTGCCCATCTCGCCATGTGGCTATTTTAGGTGGCTTGCAACAATCCCAGTGCCTAAACTACAGCATTCCCACACTAATTGGGAATTATGAAACCTGAAGTTAAATAAATTGGAGGGACCCTTAAATTTAGGAAAATTGATTCAAAGAATAGGTTACATGGCTAAAAGTGGAGTTAAACGGTAATTAATTTCAGTTGGTAAGGAGACTCACCTAGTGATTAGAGTATATTTATGAGGTTGGAATAGAAGAGGTTTTTTTATTTTTTTTATTTTGTCACAACAGTATATGCAAACATTGACATAAAAACAACAAAACATCATATAAACATATATATAGGCTAAAATATGTATAAAATATAAAATATAGGCTAAAATATGTATATATATAAGCAAAAGTATTAATTTGATATAATGAAAGGGAGCAATAGGACAGGAACGGTAGGCACTTTTGTGTTCTTATGCATGCTCCTTATTAATTAATTAATTATTAATTAACTTATTAATTAATTACTTGAATTCATTGTTTCCAATGAATTAAAGTAATAGAAAAGGGGGAGAAAAAATAGATTCTCCCTGAACAATTGTTTTCCAATTTTACTCTGAATGAAAATTTTCTAGGATTATACTGTATAGAGTTAATTTTTCTTCCCACTGGAGGTCATATATGTGTATATGTATATCTTGCTTTCATTACTTGACTAGGTAATATCATCAATGCTAGTGAATATGGCATTTGCTTCCTGGTTATATAAAGTAATTTGTCCTGCCAGTAGTTCTTTGATGTTGGTATTATTTTCTGCTTAATTATTTGTTAATCCTTGCTTATTTGGATATTGATTGCTGGAGAGGATCTGTTCTGAACTCCCCCCCACTTAGCTTTTTTTACAGTATTGTCTATTTTGAAGTGTGTAAATATGGTTTATTTATATGTGTCTCTCTGTTGAATTATATCATTTAGGTTTTGTTCTCCTTGATTAACACCAGACTAATAATCAAGCAAAAAATAATACCCTAGTCAAAGAACAACCAAGGAGAAACCCACAACACTGGCAAGGCAAGCTATTTTCAGGGAATAGACCCCATACTCACTTGTACTGATGATATTACCTAGTGTGGTAATGAAACATCTGCAAGCAAATAACCAAACTCAAAGAGCGCCCAGAACTCCACAGTTCATCTCTTAGCTACATCTGTTCTCTTTTATTAGGACATGCATATCTTTCTTTTTTTTTTTTCACTCGAACCAAATGTCACTGTAGGAATATATAAAACACATAACTTTTTCTTCATCATGGAGCCTTACCAGACATTACTCCTTGCTATGGTGAAATAATGTCTGGCTAGCATAGTATTGCTGTGACTTTCCTCACCGTCTAATGTAGTTTGTGTTTGATGTGCTCCAAGTTTTCTCTTGACCATCATGTAGGCAACAGGTGAAAACCAAAGACAGCCCTGTTGGTTTTATTCACCAGGATGTTGTGGCAACAATGAGAGGCAGCCAGGGTTGAGTGTTTGGTGGTACACAAAACAGTGGGAAAAGGCTGCATAAATCACAATCCCCATTCTGGCAACACTATAAATTGCTAAGGAAAGGCTCCTAGGCTAATTATAGGACTGTCATACAGTATATATGTCTATTCAGTTGTAATCCCAGATCAATGTGTATAAGATTGCAGTCTCAAAATTAATCCCCTGCAGCTGAAATAGTGATAATGAAAGTTGTTAGATAGATTTATAAAATATTCTTCTAGTCAAATAAATCTTAACTGAATAATTTCCACTTTTAGTTGATTGAACAAACTTGCTTCTGAATAAGCATGGCTATGTGTAGATTTGTGAGATCTGTGGAGGAAAACCTTATGTTATCTGCCCAAACAACATCTAACAATGATATCCAGCAGAAAGTTCCTGTCATTCTGTGCCTAACTTTAGAATGCTGGCTGTTCTTGGTAATATCATGGGAACACACGATGAGAGAAATGAGTTTCGTACAGCAACCTGTATACCTGGTTACCAATTTTCTTTCTCTCTTGACAGGCCTGATGGATCCCAATATGGCTATGTGGTAAGCATGTGATTTCAAATTCTTGAATTCTGAACAGAGTTGGGAAACGTGAGACCCCTGACCTAATTTTAGGAGGTTCGAACCTCTGGTCAGGCAGGATTTGTTGTATTTTTTCTGCTAACCTGTTGGAAGGGGAGAAAGAGATGGGAGGGAAGGAAGAAGGAGGCAGAAATAAAGCAAGTTGCCAGAGACTTCACTTGTCAGGGAGAGTGGGAATGGCAGGTACAAGAAGAAAAAGAGACAGATTAGATTCACACATCATACTAAAACCATGGTTGCTTAAACATGCTTTCTCAACCAAGAGTTGTGGGTGGGAAACTTTCCATGAACAAGAGTGTTTACAAGGGAGAAGATTTTTTAAAAAAGCCAAAATGACAACCAATCGCATTGCATCTATCATCTTGAATTTATTCTCTCCCTCCCCCCAACACAAACACACACAACACACACACACACAACACACACACACACACACACACACACACACACACGGCAATGGCCAAAGAATAGCTTGAAGGAATTGGCTTGTGAAAGGAGGCCTCAATAAAAGCCACAGTTATATCAACTGAGGACATGTCTGTTATGATGTTATCACACAACGGCATTCTGTCTACTGACATTATGGCAACTGATACAAATATATGTCATATGGTTTATGTGATGACATCATCATGCACATTTTTTAACCCTCCATGGATGTGTAATGGGATGTTGGCAGAAGTCATGACTGCAGAGTTCATGGTGGGAAAAGGTCAGTCTTGAAGCAAGGATTGAATGGATTAACAAGGCAGAGTTTCTTGCCTTCCTAATGCATCTTGGGAAACATTTCAGGAGTTTATATTATAATGACAATCACACTATGTTTCTCAGTTCCCCAGCGGATTTATCAGTGATTTGGACTCTTACAAGCAAGAACCCACATTTCCTCCCTGTCTTGGAGATCCGGAGAGCTCCCCAGGTAAGATCTGTTTTAATGGTTCAGTATTTTACAGTATATTGCAGAATTGTAAAGAAAACCAATCAGTTAAAAGGCCTTGATAGAGGAGAAAACCCATCATTAAAAAGACAAAACAAAAGAAAACAAAAGTTTGAAATAAGCTTCCATGTCAATCAACCATAAGCATCTCAATTATCCTCACAAATAAATATGGTTTATAACTCTCTGACTTGCTGTTTTATATAGGACACTTTTGCCCAGCTTTGAAGAGCTCCAAGAAGCAATTCTTATCACTCACTTTTCCTTCACAGCTGCTGATGTCTCTTCTCCCCTCTTCCTTCCCTCTGCTCAGCTTTGCTCTCTTACGCAATTTAGATTTAGTCATGTAGCTAACTGCCATCTGACTTCTGGGACATTTCTGCATAGTTAACATTCATGGGAATCTGCCAGAATATATGCAATCTCATATTTGGGGGTTTTCTAGTCTCAGGAAGGTGGAAAGTGCCTAGGCATTGTGAGAGATCAGTCTTATGGTAGCCTCTTGTCGTAGATAGTACTCAGGACCTGAACTTGCTAAATAGGACTTGCTAAATAGTGGGCCTGTAAATTTGTCCTTTGTTCTCTGAGAGCTGTACTTAGGAGCCCCCCCCCCATTTTATTCCCACAACAACGCCCCTATGAGGTAGAGGGAACTGAAAGGGAATGATTGATTCCCTTTGATGATTGACATTTCAGCAGTGAGCTCTCCAGTCAAGTGGGTATTTGCCTGGGTCTTGCTGTTCAAATTCAACACTTTAACCATTGCTTGGCATTGCCAGTTTGGCGTAGCGTGAAGTGGCTGGCCTAGAAACTGGGAGACTGAGTTCTAGGTCTCCCTTAGGCATGAAGGCCAGCTGGATGGGTGACATTGAGCCAGGGAAGTGGTTGTGGGAACACAGGAAGCAGGAATACTTGGTATATTCTCTGTATACCAAATCTAACAATCTAATAATAATGTAACTATTATTACTCCTCAATAACAACATAAGTCTTGTTAATCTCAGGCCAAGGGAACACTTAGATGACTTTATTTGCGTTGTGGGCTGAGAAAGTGAATGGCCATTTCTGTACTGTTGCCGAAAAAGCAGCATGATCAGATTCCACATTGACACCAGGACTTAATGTCAACTGAAAACAGCCTTTACTTACCTTGATTGAGCCTATTGTGGCCCACTGAATGGCTGAACAAATGACTGTTTTGCTGAGTTCACCCAGCAGGCATAGCCTTGTGGAAGCTACAACAAATAATCTTACAGGACCAGGGTAGGAAGTGCCTTCAGTTTAACATAACGTTTTACTGAAAGACTACTTTTTATCCTCATTTGCTACAGTCTGCAATTGTTGGAAGGGCTCTTCGCATCTTTCTTGGAAGGGGGAAATGACCTTTCTTTCTTCAGTAGGTAATACATGTATTTCCTTCCTGGCAAATGTGAATGGAAATGTGGATGTTCATTCTATGAACATGTATGTAGTAGGTCTATATGCTAGCAAATAACATTCCTGATGAGTGACATCTTCCTTACTGTTTCTACTTTGGTCTTGTTTTAGCAAGTTCATCAAAACCACACTTCTTATGTAGCTTGAAAAATGTAAGTGCATGGGGTTATTTTAAGCATGCACCATATTTTTCATTGGAAGTTATAATCAATAACAAACAACATAAGAATTATATTAGTAGGAAGTCAAAGGGAAATGGAAAATCGCAGTTTGTCTGATAGAAGAGATTCAAAGTCTCAAGTAGAATTTGCAACAAAACATTGAACTGAAAAATATTCTAGTTTGATGTCCTACCTAATCAGCCAGCAAGCCTCTTTTGAAATGCTTTATAAGCATTTTCCCCTATTACATCTACTATTTCATGTCATTACATCTACTATTTCATCCTTCAGCTTTGGGATGGATCGGGATGGATTGGATCAAAATTGGGTAGATCCAGGCGAGAGGTTCGAGACTCGTCTTGTTGAGACTGTTTGGGATAGTTTTGACCCTGTGACTCCCGAGGACATGGACAGGTTGCTAGGGAAGTTGAATGCCACCACATGTTTACTGGACCCGTGCCCCTCCTGGTTGGTGCTGGCCACGCAGGAGGTGACACGAGGCTGGCTCCGGGGGATTATTTATTTATTTATTTATTTATTTATTTATTTATTTATTTATTTATTTATTTATTTATTTATTTAATCAAATTTGTATACCGCCCTATCTCCCGAAGGACTCAGGGCGGTTCACAGGCCAATAAAAAACATATAAATACAGATTAAGATCACAATTAAAAAACTTATTCTAAAGCCAAATTAATTAAAATGATATAAATACTAAAACCAATTAAAATCAATATAAATTTAAAACCTAGTCCAGTCCTGCGCAAATGAATAAATATGTTTTAAGCTCGCGGCGGAAGGTTCAGAGGTCCGGAAGTTGACGAAGTCCTGGGGAGTTCGTTCAGAGTGTGGGAGCCCCACAGAGAAGGCCCTTCCCCTGGGTGTCGCCAGACGACACTGCCTAGCTGACGGCACCCTGAGGAGTCCCTCTCTGTGAGAGCGCACGGGTCGGTGAGAGGTATTCGGTAGCAGTAGGCGGTCCCGTAAGTAACCCGGCCCTATGCCATGGAGCGCTTTAAAGATGGTTACCAAAACCTTGAAGCGCACCCGGAAGGCCACAGGTAGCCAGTGCAGTCTGCGCAGGATAGGTGTCACGCGGGAGCCACGGGGGGCTCCCTCTATCACCCGCGCAGCCGCATTCTGAACTAACTGCAGTCTCCGGATGCCCTTCAAGGGGAGCCCCATGTAGAGAGCATTGCAGTAATCCAGGCGAGATGTCACGAGGGCGTGAGTGACCGTGCATAGGGCATCCCGGTCTAGAAAGGGGCGCAACTGGCACACCAGGCGAACCTGGTAAAAAGCTCTCCTGGAGACGGCCGTCAAATGATCTTCAAAAGACAGCCGTTCATCCAGGAGGACGCCCAAGTTGCGCACCCTCTCCATCGGGGCCAATGACACTCGCCTCCGACAGTCAGCCGTGGACTCAGCTGACTGTACCGGGATGCCGGCATCCACAGCCACTCTGTCTTGGAGGGATTGAGCTTGAGCCTGTTTCTCCCCATCCAGACCCGTACGGCTTCCAGACACCGGGACAGCACTTCGATAGCTTCGTTGGGGTGGCCCGGTGTGGAAAAGTACAGCTGGGTGTCATCCGCGTACAGCTGGTACCTCACATCGAAGCCACTGATGATCTCACCCAGCGGCTTCATATAGATGTTGAACAGAAGGGGCGAGAGAATCGACCCCTGCGGCACCCCACAAGTGAGGCGCCTCAGAGCCGACCTCTGCCCCCCCGTCAACACCGTCTGCGACTGATCGGAGAGATAGGAGGAGAACCACCGATAAACGGTGCCTCCCACTCCCAACCCCTCCAACCGGCGCAGCAGGATACCATGGTCGATGGTATCAAAAGCCGCTGAGAGGTCTAATAGGACCAGGGCAGAGGAACAACCCCTATCCCTGGCCCTCCAGAGATCATCCACCAACGCGACCAAAGCCGTCTCCGTGCTGTAACCGGGCCGGAAACCGGACTGGAACGGGTCTAGATAGACAGTTTCATCCAGGTGTAAGGGAAACTGATATGCCACCATACTCTCTACAACCTTCGCCGCGAAGCGAAGGTTGGAGACCGGACGATAATTACCTAAAACAGCCGGGTCCAAGGCAGGCTTCTTGAGGAGGGGTCTCACCACCGCCTCTTTCAAGGCGGCCGGGAAGACTCCCTCCACCAAAGAAGCACTCGTAATTGCCTGGAGCCAGCCTCGTGTCACCTCCTGAGTGGCCAGCACCAACCAGGAGGGGCACGGGTCCAGTAAACATGTGGTGGCATTCAACCTACCCAACAACCTGTCCATGTCCTCGGGAGCCACAGGGTCAAACTCATCCCATACAATGTCACCAAGACCACCCTCAGACACCTCCCCTGAGTCACCGCAATTTTGGTCCAGACCGTCCCGAAGCTGAACGATTTTATCGTATAGATAACCGTTAAACTCCTCAGCACGTCCCTGTAACGGGTCATCCCGCTCCCCCTGATGAAGGAGGGAATGGGTCACCCGAAACAGGGCGGCTGGGCGGTTATCTGCCGACGCAATGAGGGAGGAGGCGTAGCAACGCCTCGCTTCCCTCAATGCCACTAGGTAAGTCCTATTATAGGACTTCACTAGTGTCCGATCAGCCTCCGAACGGCTAGACCTCCAGGAACTCTCTAGGCATCTTCTCCGGCGCTTCATCCCCCTCAGGGGGATTACAAATGCTTCTTTGCGGGAGGGGGTCTTTCCTGCTGCCTTGAAAGAGGTGGTGGTGAGACCCCTCCTCAAGAAGTCTTCCCTGGACCCAGCTGTTTTAGGAAATTATCGTCCAGTCTCCAACCTTCGCTTTACGACGAAGGTTGTAGAGAGTGCGGTGGCACGTCAATTACCCCAGTACCTGGATGAAACTGTCTATCTAGACCCGTTCCAGTCCGGCTTTCGACCCGGATACAGTACGGAGATGGCTTTGGTCGCGTTGGTTGATGATCTCTGGAGGGCCAGGGACAAGGGTTACTCCTCTGCCCTGGTCCTATTAGATCTCTCAGCGGCTTTTGATACCATCGACCATGGTATCCTGCTGCGCCGGCTGGGGAGTTTGGGAGTGGGAGGCACCACCTATCGGTGGTTCTCCTCCTATCTCTCTGACCGGACGCAGACAGTGTTGGCAGGGGGGCAGAGATTGACCCCGAGGTGCCTCATGTGTGGGGTGCCGCAGGGGCCGATTCTCTCCCCTCTCCTGTTCAACATCGATATGAAGCCGCTGGGTGAGATCATCAGTGGTTTTGGGGTGAGGTACCAACTGTACGCTGATGATACGCAGCTGTACTTTTTCACCCCAGGCCACCCCAACGAAGCTGTCGAAGTACTGTCCCGGTGTCTAGAAGCCGTACGGGTCTGGATGGGGAGGAACAGGCTCAAGCTTAATCCCTCCAAGACGGAGTGGCTGTGGATGCCGGCACCCTGGTACAGTGAGCTGCAGCCGCGGCTGACTGTTGGGGGTGAGTCATTGGCCCCGATGGAAAGGGTGCGCAACTTGGGTGTTCTCCTGGATGGGTGGTTGTCTTTTGAAGATCACTTGACGACTGTCTCCAGGAGAGCTTTTTATCAGGTTCGCCTGATTCGCCAGTTGCGCCCCTTCCTGGACCGGGATGCCCTATGCACGGTCACTCATGCTCTCGTCACTTCTCGCCTGGACTACTGCAATGCTCTCTACATGGGGATCCCCTTGAAGAGTACCCGGAGGCTTCAGTTGGTCCAGAATGCGGCTGCGCGGGTGATAGAGGGAACCACTCATGGCTCCCATATAACACCTATCCTGGGCAGGCTGCACTGGCTGCCTGTGGTCTTCCAGGTGCACTTCAAGGTGCTGGTTACCACCTTTAAAGCGCTCTATGGCTTAGGACCGGGGTATTTATGGTATCGCCTTCTGCCACCATTTGCTTCCCACCGACCCGTGCGCTCCCACAGAGAGGGTCTCCTCAGGGTGCCATCTGCCAAACAATGTCGGCTGGCGGCCCTCAGGGGGAGGGCCTTCTCTGTGGGGGCTCCTTCCCTCTGGAATGAACTTCCCCCAGGACTTTGTCAACTCCCTGATCTCCGGACCTTCCGCCGCGAGCTGAAGACGTATCTATTCTTCCGCGCTGGACTGGCATAAAATTAGTTTTACTATTTGTATTTTAATTGGGGTTTTATGGTTTTATTTTAATTATGGGCCAAATTTAATAAGTTTTTTATCATTGCTTTTATTGTATTGTAATTATTTATTGTTGATTTTACTTGGCTGTGAACCGCCCTGAGTCCTTCGGGAGAAGGGCGGTATACAAATTAAATTATTATTATTACTATTATTACTATTATTACTATTATTACTATTATTATTGTTGTTGTTGTTGTTGTTGTTGTTGTTGTTGTTGTTATTATTATTATTATTATTATTATTATTATTATTATTATTATTATTATTATTATTATGTACTGCATACTATCCCCACTGAAGATGTTCAGTCTTTATCAGTTGAAGGAGGGAATTATCCCTTTAGTGTATGTATGTATGTATGTATGTATGTATGTATGTATGTGTGTATATGTGTATATGTATATACGTGTATTATGTGTGTGTGTGTGTGTGTGCGCGCACACACACACACACACGCTTCTGTGCCCCTTGCACAGGTCACAGGGAAATATCTAAAGATAGTTCTTGTTTGAAAATAGATGCTACTAGTTAGTCTGATTAGAGATTCAATCTTTGAAAACTGATTTTGCTATAGCATAGGAGTTAAGCATGTTCTTCATTCTGCTGAATGAAACAGATTTTTAAAAACCCACCTTCTGAGCTGTTCAGTGAGCCCATTAATGCCTTATCAGATTTTGCTGCCAGGCAGGGAGAAGCAAAACTGCAAATATGCATTAGGGTTCAGCTTGCTATTCCTAGGCAAATTCAATGTGGCAGATACTTGCACAGACCCTACTTTACAGCTGCCCAGCACAGTGAGCTCTTTGTAGTCAGCTCTGAGCATCATCCACTCCTTGTACCTGAGGGAACCAAGTGGGCGATGGAGTCATTCTCCTAGGGTAGGGGAAAAAGAAGCATTGTGTAGGCCTCCTCCCCATAGAAAACCTCATCTCTCAAGGGCAGAATCACATTTCCAAGCAAGTAGTGAACATGAGTGCAAAAGATACATCGGGTCTTCTTTGTCCCGCCCCACAAGAATCCCCTCCAGCCTTATAAGCAAAAGAAAACAGGGCGTCACATGAAACAATCTTAAAGGGAAGCCCTCAGATAGTACAATTTGAAGTTACAACTGCACTCAGAAAGTGACTTGTGTCTATTTTTCACATTTAGAACTGTTACTGCATCCCCATGATCACATGATCTAAATTAGGATGCTTGGCAATTGGTTCATATTTATGACAGTTGTTGTGTCTCTTTTTGACAAGGAAAGTCAATGAGGAAGTCCATTTCACTTCACAACCGTGTTACTAACTTAACAACTGCACTGACTCATTTAACAACTGTGGCAAGAAAGATTGTAAAGTGGAGCAAAACTCACTTAACAACTATCTTGCTTAGCAACAGAAATTTTGGGCTCAATTGTGGTTGTAACTCAAGGACTGTCTGTAACTGATCTGTGATTTTATTTTATTTACTTGATTTCTGATACTACCAAGAAGCTAGAAGCTTACCATTGAAAGCTACCTGTGATAGGGAATGTAGGAAACCCATCAAGAATGGTAGACTAAGGATTCAGCAGTTGTATTACATGATTGCAATTCTGGTAGTTGGCAACTGGTGACTGGAAATTGCAAACCTTCCTAGCCTTTACAAGCAAAGTCAATTTGGAAAGTTGAATTTGCTTAACAACCATGTTAATTGCTTGATTCTACTAATGACCACAGTAAAAATGGTCATAAAATCAGATCTGGTTACATGATGACTCATTTAGTGATTAGATTGCTTAGCAACTGAAATTCCAATGCCAATTGTGTTGTAAGTCGAAGATTACCATTAAATACAAAACAAGAGCAGGTGAAAGAGCAGATGAGGCTCAACTGATTTCCAGTAGATGTGCAGGATTGTTTGTTTGGCTTATTGATTTATTTTAAGCATTTTTGTGGCTGTCCAGTTCAAACCAGGTGACATAGGGCAGCATACAAAAACCAATAGAAAAAATACAAAAACAAGCATATATAACCAAAAACAAATAAACAATTAAATGGTGAACAGAAGCTAAAATTTATTATAACTCACCAAATGGGAACTCTGCTCAACCTGAACTAAGTGTCCATGGAAAAAACAACTTCTAAAGATATGAAAGACAGGATTCAGTGATTATTCCAGTATATGGTGGAGAGAAAGTGGTAATAGCCACTTCTTTTCAATACACTTCATCTTCCTCTCTGGATGGTAGATCCTGCTTGCAATGCATGTTCAAAGGAAACACCTACTAACCTGATGTTTGTGCTAATGACTTTGGATTACTTTTTAATAGGATGCTCTTCAACAGTGACCTTCTCTAGGTCTCTTGGATCCTTCTTTTTGACCTAGGATCTTGCCTTACAGAGTCTTGTATGAACTGGCTAGAGATGCAAGAACCTGGATATGAACCCTTCGAGATAGGACACCTGGCTCAACTGCAGAATGTCCAAGTCTCCTACCCGCCTGGCACTTACCCTCAAGCACAACTCTCTTTAGAACCAATCTACAACCATGAGGGAATGATGCCTGCCCAGAATTCAGCTATGGTATTCAAGGACGAATACAACACTGAGGTAATGGGCAGAACCTTGGGGTCTAGGAAGGGAGACAGAACTTGGGTCCCTGAGATATTCCTGGGAAGACCATGACCCTTTCCTATAGAATTATTTCCAGACGTAGCATGTCTTGATTTCCTAGCTAGCATGCCTTTTGCTAATGACTTATGATCACAGTAGGACCAGAATTTCAATTGCTAAATAAGGCCGTTGATAAATGAATCACACTTTATTTATACCTTTTTTTGCTACAGTTGTCAAGTGGATCACTATAGTTGTTAAGTTAATCATGCCATCATTTAGTGAATCCAGCTTTCCCCATTGACTTTGCTTGACAGAAGCTGGCTGGGAAAGTTGCAAATTGAGATCCAGGATGCTCCAACTGTCATAAGTACATGCCAGTTGCCAAGTGCCTGAATTTTGATCACTTGGTCATGGGGAAGCTACAGTATAATGGTCATAAGTATGAGAGCTGGTCATAAGTCATTTTTTCGGTGCCATTGTAACTTTGAAGGCCTCTAAACAAATAGTTATAAGTTGAGGACTACCTGTACTGGTTGGTTAAGTAAGGAAGATGAAATCCCTAACCCTTGAGTTTTCAGATAAGAAAATAGGGTCAGTTGATAAAAAAAAATACTGTTGAAATTTACCTGTTCTAGATGGGGGAATGAAGTAGGAGCATTACTTGCATTGTGATCTGTATTTTGCAGTTTTCCCTTTGCCAGTCATTGGTCAAATAGGCTATGGGAGACCCACATTTTTAATAAAGCAGAACAGCATTCGGAGAATGATATCTCTCCTCAACACCACTGCCCTGATCAAATTGGTGGACTTTCCCTATTTTCTCTCCTGACATTTCATTTCACTTCGCCATCTCATTTCACTGATGGATTGATTTGATATCATTCATATTTGGGGTGGGGTATAAATGATATAAGATAAATATATGTAAAATGGCAGGAGATTGAGTTTTCTGCATGGCGTAATCTTTGGACTTTAGAAAGCTATAAAGAAATGTGGTTAACAAAATATGGCAGAATATTCTAATTTAAGATTGAATCAGCCTAAAAGGAAGACCTTCTGGCAGTACACATGGTTTTAGAGATTATCTTTTGGGCAGGAAGTGTGAGAAAAATAACCTATTTCCTATCCTCCAAAAATATTTCTCTGCTCTGCTATGTGATATTAAAAGGTTCAGGTTATAAAGCTATCTTTCACATAAGAGGAACAGACCAACTGGAGAGCCATTTAACTTTTGTAATCATCTATGTAATCCAGTTCGGTTCTTACTTTTGAGACAGGGAACTGTTATTTAACTGTTTCATTCCATTAAATTGTCATTTGATCTCTACAGATCTATCTGCCATATGAACAATATTCTACTCCAAGGGAAATATGTAGCCCATTGTCAGAAGAGGGGGAATTTCACAAGGATGGCCGGAATCTGGAAGTATCTTCTGAGAGTGATTTGGATGAGAATCTCTTGTCTAGGTTTGATTCTGGTGAGTGGAGAGTAAGAATCCTAACTCAGAAAGTAGATAAAGCCTCCACAGACAATACAGGGCCCACAGTATTGATCTGCAAGTTAATAAAGCATGTTGCAAGCACAAACAAGAAGTCAATCCACAACAGATAATTTAGGCACATGATCCCTGAACAGAGGTGTTATCCACACACTGCCATTTGGCAGGTGAATTAGATTCCACTTCCTTCTTTCCCAACACATAGTGCCCAATAGATGTGGCCCAGACATCAGAATGAGGGAATGTAGCTTGCTCACTAAATTTCAGAAAGGATAATATGTGGGCTAGATTGAGAAATTGAAAAGCATTTCAGACACATGCTGGAGCATGCTAAGAAAATGCATGTCTACAATTAAAAGGAATTGAGTTTGGTGTCTATGGAGATTTTCAGTCATCCAGGTCATGGCTGTCCCAAAGGTGCTTTTTCAAAAGGCAACTGGACTTCGTTTTTTCTTGATGAGAAGCAAAACGTCTTCAAGGAAAAATGTAGTCCAGTTGCATTTTGAAAAAGCACTTTTGTGACAACCATGACCTGGATCAGTGATTCCCAAACTGTGAGCCGCGGCTCCCCAGGGAGCCGCGCTATCGTCATGGGGGCGCCGCGGAATATCTGCGCCCGCTGGGTCCGGCGCTGATGCGCCATTTCTGGGGCGTCTGGTGCGCATGCGCAGTTGCAGGTCGGATTTCCGGGGAGCCGCGGGCGCGTCTGGTGCGCATGCGCAGTTGCAGGTCAGATTTCCGGGGGAGCCGCGGGCGAAAAAGATTGGGAACCTCTGACCTGGATGATTGAAAATCACCATAGACATCAAGGTCAATTCCTCTTTAGACATGCTGTTTTCTTAGCAGTGCTCCTGTAGGACAATTGAGCTTTGTATATCTTTTAATGTTTATCAACTGTCTCATTTAGTGACTGTTTGAAGTTGAGATGGTGATAAAAAAGTAATTTTATGATCAGTTCTTGCATTTATGACTATCTCAAATTCCTAAAGCAAAGGAAAGTTGAGATTGTAAGCACAATCCCTGTTTCACTTAGCAACCACTTTGCTTACTGACTGAGTTGCCAAGTTGCTAAGGACTTCCTTTATCAGGATATGATATTAAGAACCTGTAAGTTCCTGCCATCTCAAGGAAGTTGATTATGATTCCACAAAATACCTTAATTATTAATTCTTGTTTTGCCTGCTTATGTCTTAGATGTACATATATGTGGGGATTCCTTTCTTAACACTCTCACCCCACCCCACCTCACCCCAATCTTAGAATCAGTTCTATGTTCATCTTGAAGCAGGTGGTTCTCCTTTTTTATCATGATAGAGTTAACTTTTGGTCTTCAGTATATAATTTATAGTGAGGATTCGTCAGCCATCATTCTTATTTATACTATTATGCCATGGAGTTAGCATGATGTCAAAGGTGCTATTTGGGGAAATTAGGTCCATATTAATATTATGCAAATAGATCTTGTTCCTGTTTGACCTCTCTAGAATAGCCTATAAAACAAGCTATGGTTGCTTTGCATTAGTTGAGTGGAAGAAATCCTGTGATATGATGCTGGAACCCTATCTATTCCCAGCCTTGATGACTGTTTCTATTTTCTGAATGAGGAAGGTTAGGATCATTGTTCATCTGGATAACAAAACAAGCATCAGTGTGAATCTCCATTGCTTGGGAGAATTCTCTTAGAACTGAATGGTGAAATGTCAGGATTGTGATCTTCCCCCACCCTCCACAAGAAGTCCCCTCCCCATAGTATCCTAACTCTTGGAGGTAATCCAGAAAGAGATTTTACTTTAATTTGCAATCAGAGAGTCATGCAGACAAATATTAAATTTGTCTCAGAGATGTTTATCCCTCGTGACATGCTGAAAAGCTCTCTCTTTCAGGCCTCTGCCAACCTTGAAAACAAGGGAGGCTGCAGTCATGACCATCTAATTCCTTTCCTCCTTGGTGGGAAGTCCTTTCCCCTGAACAGCAGATGGTGGGGGGCATCTGACACATCTGCCCATCCCGATTTTTGGTCTCTTCTGCAGGCTGTCGCCGGAAACTCCGCCTCTACCAGTTTTTGCTGGAGCTCCTTGAAGGTGGTGACATGAAAGAATGTGTGTGGTGGGTGCAACGTGATGCGGGCATCTTCCAGTTCTCTTCAAAGCACAAGGAGCTTCTGGCACACCGTTGGGGCCAACAGAAAGGCAATCGCAAGAAAATGACCTACCAAAAAATGGCCCGAGCTCTGCGCAACTATGGCAAAACAGGCGAGATCCGCAAGGTGAAGAAGAAGCTCACGTACCAATTTGGGACCTCACTGCTGAGCCCATCACCTTCTTCCTAAAGCCCTCAGGACCCCTGGGCCAGAATAGCCTCCAATGAAATGCTTCCTTTGTTGGCTTTCTTGAAAACTCTAATTGGGCATTTGCCAGCATGGCTGTATTAGAGAACCTGCCAGATGCTTTGCACTAAGCAAGGAGGGTGGATCTGAAGGCAATGAGGGCTTTTATTGGGTGGGGGTGGGGGTTCTGCACTTTAAGGGAAGGTTTATGAATCAGAACTTGGAAGGTTTCCTTTTTGCGATGGGAAAATGAGGTACAGCTGAAATGCATGAGGCTGGGATTCCTGGATTGATCTTTCCTGGATGGTTTGAGAATTAGAGTTCATATCAACTCTTGGGGATCCTTGGTGGAATGAAAAAGAGATGAGACAGCAGCAGAGCTGCTAAATTATTTTTGAGTATGGCCTTAATGGATTTATGGCTCCTCCCTAAAATATTAGTGGTGTCTCCCTACAATTGCACAGGACTTAATCCAATGCTTATCTTATTCTCTTGCCATTACATGCCTTACTGTTTCATCAACATGAATGACCTCTGGAGCAAGTAGGAAAATTGTGCAGAGCATAGTTCTGGAACTCTTTCCAATCTCTTAATAGCTACTCCACTCATATGATCAGGAAGTAAGAGTGGACGAATCAGCCACTGTCTGAGCTGCTGCCCAGATTCAACCCATTTTTTATCTTTCTTTTGCCAGCTTCCTTCCTCATACCAAATTTGGTTCTGTTCAGTTTCCAGAGAATAATCTAGAAAGACAGTTGGTTAGAATCCTTTAAAACACCTAGACAGTTTCTTTAAGTAACAAACAATTGGTAAAGAGAGGCATCATCCCACAAGTGCTGGTCTGAAAAAGTACCCATCTCTTGTACTTAGACCCCACAAATACTCTGGAAGCAAACCAAAGGCAGATATGCAGTTTTGGATTTATATGAATTCTCTGGGTTAATATGACCCTCTATGGTAGTTCCACAAAAGCAGTTTGAAAACAACTCCAAACACTTTTGCAATGTTGACAATGTCAGAGAACTGCGCTAATTAGTTTCCAATTCATCACTGGTATAAGTAGTCCTTGGCTAATGACAACAATTAGGTCTGGAGTCGCTAAGTAAAGCAGTTTCTATTGTTCAGCAAAGACCATGTGAGTTGTTGAACAATAACCTCATGTGACCACAACTTCTGACTTCCTGCCAGCTTCATTACTTAATTTACTTGTAAGTAGTCGGTAGAGAACTTTGGAAATCATGATCACATGACTGTGGGGATACTGTGATCTTTACAGACTACTATAAGTTTATACTACTATACAGTAGTATAGTAGTATACTACTATACTACTTTACAGACTACTATAAGTTGTTCAGCCCTGTCCCAAGCTTGAATGTTCTCTGAACCAATGGTCATAACCCGAGGAACATCTGAACCTTGACTTTGATAACTTTGTACCCCCCTCTCGGTCTTTTCAGTTTCTTCTTTCAGCAAGAAATAATTTATGGGTTGCCAGTTTCCCTTTCTGTACTTGAAATACAGTAAATGGATATTTGTTGCTTGGAGGAAGTTACTTCTCTCTGAATGTTGAAGTCCGTGCACCTTAAAATTGCCAAGGTTGAAAATTAGTGCTATAGGGTCAGCAAATTTTGGATCAGGGCAATGATCTTTACTTCTGGTTCATCTGTTGGTAGAAGCAATCACTTACAAATTGCTTCTAAAGCCTGGGAAATGGAAACAGTGGGGATGTGGAAATGGCCTGATTTAGAATCATTTGAGCATCATGGTGGGAAGGAAGCAGATTATTCATGTCCGTGAGACTTTCTATTAGTCTTTCCTCTTGGGAGCCAAGACAGATTCACCACTTTTGATAAGTCATGTTTTGTTTAGCCACAGTTTGCTGTCTTAACTAAAATTGGTTGTGTAACCAAATTACTGTGGTTTGTTGAGTTACAGCTAATGAAGTTGTGCAACTCCAGTTTTGTGGGCTGGCCTTTTGTAACTGGAGGAAACACAAGATGAGGCCCATAGGGCTTGGATCTAACAACAGTCAGGATAAACATGAGGAAGCTTTCAGGAGGGAGGGATATAATAGATCTTCAAATAGTAGAAAAAAGATAATATTGATGGGGGGGGCAGCAGCAGATTGGGGGGGGGATTCAAATCTCTGGCCCAGGACTTGAGTGTGTAATAGATTCAAATGTTTATTTAATACTATAGAGTGGGAAGTTTTTGGTTAAAATCTGATTATTTTTAAAATGGATATCTTTTGTACATATTTTGGAAATTGCTAATAAATGTTTACAACAACAGTGAATTTAGTTACAGCTGAATTATTTTATAGTCATTCAAACACTGGGAGGAAGGATGCTGGTGGGTGAAGCTCTTTGCACTTTGAAGTAGCCTTTCTCCATATTTTAGCCAGACAGAAGGAAGAGCATGAAAGAATGATCAGACTGGGGCATTTATGTATGTAAGGAGGGGGGGGGGAAACTAATCAGGGTGGTGGTAGGGATCATGTAATTTCTTGTTTATGCAAGGGGACAGAACAGAACAGAACAGAAGAGTTGGAAGGAACCTTGGAGGTCTTCTAGTCCAACCCCCTGCTTAGGCAGGAAACCCCACACCACTTCAGACAAATAATTATCCAACATCTTCTTAAAAATTTCCAGTGTTGGAGCATTCACAACTTCTGGAGGTAAGTTGTTCCACTGATTAATTGTTCTAACTGTCAGGAAATTTCTCTTTAGTTCTAGGTTGCTTCTCTCCTTGATTAGTTTCCACCCATTGCTTCTTGTCCTGTGCTCAGGTGCTCAGCTTGACTCCCTCTTCTTTATGGCAGCCCCTCAGATACTGAAACACTGCTATCTTGTCACCCCTAGACTTTCTTCTCATTAAACTAGACATACTCAATTACAGCTGCCATTCTTTATAAGTTTTAGCCTCCAGTCCCCTAATCGTCTTTATTGCAAGGATAGGGTCAGGATATTCATCATGTGGTTCTGACTACTATGTTGTATTTCTTGAGCCCGCCCTGCAAATCCTCTTGGATGGCAAATTTGAACAATTTATTTTACCTTTCCCCTGTTTTATTTAATCTACCTCTGTAAATCCCAGAATCTGTCTGAGATGGCTCCATCTGCATTTTGGAAATCTAGGGAAAATATTTTTGATTTTAATACAACACTAGCACTTAGACTTATATACCGCTTTATAGTGCTTTACAGCCCTGTCTAAGCAGTTTTACAGAGTCAGCTTATTGCCCCCAACAATCTGGATCCTCATTTTACCCCCTTAGAATGATGGAAGGATGAGCCAACCTTGAGCCAATTTGAACTGCCAAATTGAGGCAGCCGATAATCAGCAGAAGTGGTTTGCAGTTCAGCACTCTAACCACTGCTGTCACCGAAGGATATAGCATTCTTCAAAACCAAATGAGTTTAAACCACAAATCCATGCTGGCTGAGAATTCTGGGAGCTGCAGGCTCAACCATCAATTGTGTTGTAAATGTTGTACCTTGATGAACGTATCTTTTCTTTTATGTACACTAAGAGTATATGCACCAAGACAAATTCCTTGTGTGTCCAATCACACTTGGCCAATAAAAAATTCTATTTTATTCTAAAAAAAAAACTTCTCAGGAAAGCATCAGGAAAGCTGGGGTACTGGGTTTCTTTTTCATTTAGAATTTTTTCTCCCAAAATTTGCTTATCTCTTTGCACCATTTCTGTGAATTCTACAATATCCTTCTTAGTGTGACATAGTTAATAAAAGAGACATAGCTTTATTCACAGTGTTGTAGTTACCTTCTTAATCTTCCTACCCCCTAGATGCCCATGCCACTCAAGTCTAAGGAGAAAAGCTGGTACCAAGATAAGCCATCATCATAACAGAGAGGAGGTCGAAATTTGATCATTAACACTGAGCAGTCAGAATTAAGTGACCATGTGACTAGGATGCACTTACAATCCTTGATAAGGGATGTATTTCTGCATAAGTTTGCATGTGATAATAATTTATTAGAATGTATATGCTGCCTGAATTTAGTGACCCTGAACAGTTTATAAACTACTAGAAAAAAACCCCACACAAAACAAAGAAGATGGCAGAAAGAAAGAAAAATTCAGAAAACAAAGAAAAAGAAGAAAAGGGAGATTCAATCATGCCTGCCAATGGCTCAGGTAAAACACCAGCTCTTCAGGACCCTTCCAAACATCAATAGGGTGGGGCCCATCTCAATCTTCAAAGGGGCCTCATTCCAGAAGGCAGGCGTGGCTTGTAGTAGGCTACGAGAATAATCTCAGGAGTCCGAAAGGTGCTTTTTAAGGAGGCAACTGGATTTCCTTGTTTTTTCTTTGAAGATGTTTTGCTTCTCATTCAAGAAGCTTCTTCAGCTCTGACAGGACAGTGGAGAATGGAAGGATTTCTATTCCTTGCAGACAGCTGGTCATTTGCATCAATAGTGGTTTCCACTTACCTTTGCTACCGGTTCGGAACTGAGAGCACATGCGTGTGCACGCTCACTTCGCTCATGCACAGCACTTCTTCACACGCGTAACCTTCTGTGCATGTGCAGAGCATCCATGATGACATCCAGGTGGGTGGGCGGACCCTCCCACCACCGCCACTACTGGTTTACTCAAACTGGGCCGAACCAGTAGAAACCCTCCACTGATTTGCATCCTTTGATGGTCCTTGATGCATTTGGAGCCTCTAAACGACTGGGGTGGGGGTGGAAAAGTTCTTTCAGATTTTCAAGACTCTGTTAAAGTAACCCACAATAAAGGCATCTTAGTGCTCATGGTATTCTTTTCCTGACTCCCTCAAAGGGTTGACACTGTTACACAGATAGTGTTCCCTATAGATGGCATTATTTAACTGAAGGAATCGGGGAAAGTGCCAACCCTGCCAGATCATCCGAACATATACTATGGGAAACAGGAGGTTTCTTAATAACCAGGCCATGTGCTACGTATATCCTCAAGCACAGGCACACTTAAACTGGCATTTATATGCTTATGAATTGGCATATGGATATTTTATGCAGACCCAAAACTCTGGGATCCTTGTTTGCTGGGAGGATGGGATGCATTTCTTCTGTTTTATTTGAATAGCTATGCACAGATCTGTGAGGATGATGTAAACTGGGTGCTACCTTGCTAAGTCAAATCTGCAATTACTGCTAATCGGGCTCCTAGTGAGACTCTTATTTGCTATTCTTTTGAGTCCGCCTTGACTCCTAGTAACTCCCCAGGTAAGTCCCTGAAGTTTTCTTGGTAAGATTTTAGAAGTGATTTGCCATTGCCTTCTTCTTAGGAATGAAAAACTATTATCACTTTTTTGTTTGCTCTCTCTTTTGCCCCTTCTTCCTGTTCCTGGGCCAAGATCATTCATCCAGCTGGTTTCATGCCTAAAGTTAGAAGTAGAACTCATGACCTGCCTTCTTCTAGTCTAGCACCTTAACCACTACATAAAACTGGCTCTCCCTCTGAAACTAAGTTTCTTTACATTTAGAAACAATCAGTGGAAGGCTTCATATTACAGGGGATCTGTTTGGATTTTGCTTGGTTCACACATCCTACCATGACTTTTTTTTATTTAGAACTCAGAAGGACTGTATCCAGCCACTGGGGTTGATAAAGCCTGTGTAGGAAGCCCTCCCCCCCCCCCCAATGAAATATTTTTGGGGAATATTAAAAGAGGCAGAATATTATACTTCCCCAAAGGAGAAATGGAGAAAAAAAATCTTAACAAAGGCAGAAAGCAGCCCCCAGCAGCCTCCAGCAGAAGTCTTTAGAAGGATATTTTGTGCCCATTAAGAAATCCAGGCCAGCCTATTCACAAACAAAACACCTTCAGGTCCAGATAATGGGATTAAAAATTTATACCCCCATCACCCAAATTCTAAGAACAGGACATGTCCTTTAAGACATAATAGGATTAACCCACCACCATTAGAACAGAAAAAGACACCAGGTTCACTACATTGCACAACCCCCTGCAGCATCTCAGAACCCTATAAGAATCCATGTACTCATCAAACCAGTTTGTCAGCTGTCCCAGAACTACATGCTGTTGTTGGTTCTGTTCTTATTTATTTATTTTATTATTTATTTATTTATTAGATTTTTATACCACCCTTCTCCCGAAGGACTCAAGGCGGTTCACAGCCATAATAAAAATAGAACAATATACAATTAAAACAACAATTAAAAAACTTATTATATATGGGCTGAGATATAAAACAATATCCTATTAAAATTAAACTCTCTAAAAATATAAAATTATAAAATTTAAAAATCACGAAGCCAGTCCCGCACGGCTGAATAAATAGGTCTTGAGCTCACGGCGGAAGGTCCGAAGGTCAGGCAGTTGGCGTAATCCAGGGGGAAGTTCGTTTCAGAGAGTAGGAGCCCCCACAGAGAAGGACCTTCCCCTGGGGGCCGCCAGCCGACATTGCTTGGCGGATGGCACCCTGAGAAGCCCCTCTCTGTGTGAGCGTACGGGACGGTGGGAGGTATTCAGTAGCAGAAGGCGGTCCCGTAAGTACCCTGGCCCTAAGCCATGGAGCGCTTTAAAGGTAGTGACCAACACCTTGAAGTGCACCCGGAAGACCACAGGTAGCCAGTGCAGTCTGCGCAGGAGTGGTGTTACGTGGGCTCCCTCTATCACCCGCGCAGCTGCATTCTGAACTAACTGCAGCCTCCGGGTGCTCTTCAAGGGGAGCCCCATGTAGAGAGCATTGCAATAATCCAGGCGGGAGGTAACAAGAGCATGAGTGACCGTGCATAGGGCATCCCGGTCCAGGAAGGGGCGCAGCTGGCGAATCAGGCGAACCTGATGAAAAGCTCTCCTGGAGACGGCCGTCAAATGATCTTCAAACGACAGCCGTTCATCCAGGAGAACGCCCAAGTTGTGCACTCTTTCCGCTGGGGCCAATGTTTTGCCCCCAACAGTCAGCTGCAACTGCAGCTGCCTGTACCGGGGTGCCGGCATCCACAGCCACTCCGTCTTGGAGGGATTGAGCTTGAGCCTGTTTCTCCCCATCCAGACCCGTATGGCTTCCAGGCACCGGGACAGCACTTCGATAGCTTCGTTGGGGTGGCCTGGGGTGGAAAAGTACAGCTGCGTGTCGTCAGCGTACAGTTGGTACCTCACCCCAAAACCACTGATGATCTCACCCAGGGCTTCATGTAGATGTTGAACAGGAGAGGCGAGAGAATCGACCCCTGCGGCACCCCACAAGTGAGGCGCCTCGCAGTCGATCTCCGCCCCCCTGTCAACACCATCTGCGACCGGTCAAGAGATAGGAGGAGAACCAACGATAGACGGTGCCTCCCACTCCCAAACCCTCCAACTGGTGCAGCAAGATACCATGGTCGATGGTATCAAAAGCCGCTGAGAGGTCTAATAGGACCAGGGCAGAGGAACAACCCCTGTCCCTGGCCCTCCAGAGATCATCCACCAACGCGACCAAAGCCGCCTCCGTGCTATATCCGGGTCGGAAGCCGGACTGGAACGGGTCTAGATAGACAGCTTCATCCAATAAACATAGTCCTTTCCAATCAGCCTCCATTTTATTTCCAGCGCCTTTCTCCCAGTTTGGAACCAGACCGGATTTTTCTTCCAACACCTGCATGGTATGATTCTGGCAACAATAATTCATTCATCAAAATAAATAATGTCTTACTGTGATGTATGGACTGAATAAACTCTGCTGCTCTTAAATTTTTGTTGTTGTTAGTTACAAAGTCGTGTCTGACCCATTGAGACCCCATGGACAATGTTTCTCCAGGCCTTCCTGTCCTCTACCATCCTTTGGAGTCCATTTAAGCTCATGCCTACTGATTCAGTGACTCCATCCAGCCACCTCATTCTCTATCGTCCCCTTGCTCTTAAATTTATTCAGCAACAATTCTCAAATTCTAAACTTTTGAACGGCTTGTGTTAGAAAAGAAGCTTAATGTTCAAGCTGAAAAAACCTTGGCAACCATGAGATGGCAGCGAAGTTTGAGTTTTTTGTATCATTACTGACCTCTGGTTTTATCTGGATATAATAGCAATAGTTTATCAATTTTTTCCCTTTTTTTCCAAATGCAAAATTGAAGCAGAGTATTACCTCTGATAAATTGTATCAGTTGAAGCATATTCACTTGGATTAACATATTGACAGCTTGTAAGGCAGCGTTTCTCAAAATATATTTCTTGAGAAATACTGTTCTAGGATGTAGTGGGCAAATTTCTGGATTTGGAGAGATGACACCAGGTTCTACTCCACCCTCAGCCATAGAGGCTTCCTGATTACTTTGTGCCAGTCACTTTCTCACAGTGCAACCTACCTACAAAGCTCTGCTTGGGGGGGGAAATTGGATAATGGAACCCCATCCATACTACCTTGAGCTCTTGCAAAACAGGAAGAGAGAAATGAAATGAATCTAGATTCTATCTAAATAAAATCTAGATTGCAGAAAATATGACTTCTGTAACAGAATCATCAGTGCTTGGAACACTTTACCTGACTCTGTGGTCTCTTCCCATAATCCTAAAAGCTTTAACCAAAAACTTTCTACTATTGACCTCACCCCATTCCTAAGAGGACCATAAGGTGTGTGCATAAGCGCACAAACATGCCTACCGTTCCTATCCTATTGTTTTTCTTTTCTTCTTCCTATATATATATATATATAGATGCTTATACCTCCTAATATTTACTCATATATATGTTTATATACTATATAATCTTTTTATATGATGTTGTGACAAAATAAATGAATGAATGAATGAATGAATGAATGAATGAATAGTTATTACAGGAGCTGTAGAACTTGCTTTGCACATATGTCTGGTGAATTCTACTCACTGATGGTTCCAAAGTGATGTTTACCTCCTATGGCCACATAGGGGCACTAATGCCTAAGTAGACAAGATCTTTCTGAGAAGTCTAGAATCTAAATGCCTTTCAGGAATGCTGGAAAGAGGCGCCAATTTTCAGTCAGTCAGTCTTCCTTCTTTCAAAGGCACCTCTGCCTTCTACCTTTGCTGCCTTGCCTTGATCAATAAACCAGAGTGCCTGTCTCTTGCCCCACCCCACCCCACCCCATCTGCAAAACCAGGAAGCTTTGAATCCAAACATAACCTCCATTTATTTTATTTAAGTTTTACATGTTCACCAAAACAGTGCTAGAGCCTTGCCTTAACTGTAATTGGTTTTTTTTTCTTAGCATGCCTGCTTTGGCAGGTATAAATTGTATTTATATGATACATTCATATAAATCTATTTAAATATGGTTTACCTAACCGGGTTTGAAGGGTGGGCACCATGCCCTGAACCTTTGTTGGTTGTGCTACATTTTCTTCTTCTTAGCGATTTTCCTGCAACTGCAAGGACCTCTTTTCACTCCCCCCCAGCATGGCTTGTTAAAAAATAATAATAACCATGGTATGCTGTGTGCTGTGATTGGCAGTAATGCTTTAAGGTCTTTGCAAAAAGACAGGCACCAGTTCCCTGGGCTTGTCTCTGTAAGTGACAACAACAGAGAGGAACCTTGGGCAATCAGAAATAATCTTAAGTGTTTTTTAGAATCCCACTATTAATTTCTAAGGGATTTGTGGGCTAGACATGGCAGCAGTATAACTGTTTCAAACTCCCCACTCTGATGGTAACATGTATTCCATCACTGAGTAGCCCCCTTCTATGTCAGAAATAGTTTTGTTCATCTTGCTGATTTGAGCCCTTGGTTTCAGTCCCCCAAATCCAAGCTAGATGATGATGACATAGTTAACCTACTAACTAGGAAACCTAGAAGATCTAATGTCAACATATTTGGAAAGTACTAAGTCAAGGAATGGAAGACTGGACTGGAAAATTTTAAGCAAGGTGGAACGATAATCTATACTGATTTATTTGACAGATGGTCCCTCCCCTTCCTAGCTTGAACAGGTTAATAGGAATCCAGGAATCACTGGACTGAAGAGGAGGATAATATGAGACCAGATCAGGGTTTTTAAAAGGATATAATTATAACCATTAAATAACTTTAAGTTCCAGTCCCTGAAACAATTTTACCAGCTCTTTGACAGGGTTATCAAATTTTAACAGTCATGATAGATAACTGCCTGCATTTTCACTCAGGTATAAAAGAAATCTTTAGTTAAATGAATACACACACACACACACACACACACACACACACACACACACATTCAGGTGCTAAGGAACAGAAATATATTGTAGTTTTAGGAGATTTACTTTCATGCCATAAAAGTAAAGCCCCTTTACAATCTCTGCCAATGATAGAGTCTCCTTGTTCACTTATTTATTTTAAGGTGTAGAACATCTTTCTTTTTAATGAATGGTATGGTCCACTAATTTCAAATGTGTCTCCTAGTGCCCCCCCCCCCCACATCCTGTAGCTGATAGAAAGACAGGATATCTATTTTTGAAACCAGCCAAATACATGATTTTGGTCTAAGAATTACTTTCTTCATGATTCCAATATCTTCCAGAATGTGTATTTTAAGGGAGATGCCATTGTGTTAATTGGTCCCTTTTTTCTCAAATATGAACCCATTCCTAACTGTACATCTCTCTTTCCTCTGTTTCCCATATATGGACTCTCTCTCTTTCTTCTCCCTCCCTCTCTCCCTCCCTCCACCCCCCACTTTCTCTCTCTCTTTTGGTAAAGCCAAGCTGGGGATTTGAAGATGCTTATGCCACAGCTCTGGAATTTGGCAACAGGCCTTGGAGGTCAGGTGACACCTTCTGTGTCCCCTTTGCTGGGTCTTTAAAGCCAGTAGCCTGAGTGCATTCTCCAGGGAAAACCTAACCTTGAACAGACCCAGCATTTATCTGTCCTGTGGTTTGAACCATGCCTGAGCCTGCAAAACCTGGTAAGGGAGCTAATTATCATCAAACCCATCTGGACACAGAAGATAACAACCTCTCTCCTTTTTGTTTTTTAAAAAGATAAAATGGAATATTGAGCCAGGGAGGGTTAATAATAACTGATAGGGGCTTGTACCCTGTCCAGGTTGCTCTGTTTTGAATGCAAATGGTGTGTTTGGCCCCTGATCTCTCCATCACTCTACCTTTGAATTTTGCTAATTGGTGGATAGGAATGTGCCATTGATTGGTACTTTGCTTATATTGTGATGGTTGCTAAGGTGGAACTGAAAGAGGACTCTGAAATCTGACAAGGACATTCAGGCAGATTTTGCTTCTATCTGCCACAGGAAATCGTAGGAGACAATAGTTTAGGCCCACCACCAAAGTGGATGCATTGTAAGAAGTGAAGGGGAAACTGGGGGCATAAAAATATAATGGGTTGAGAGCATTGATTGAGTACTGAGCATGAGGGTGGAAAAGTAGGCTTAAAACTTCCCGATATATGAGTGTTATAATCTATGATTATATAGATTTCATTATATTCTATAATATATTATATTATATTGTAGTCTGTCATGTTCACAGACAAGCAGAAAGTTTCCTGTATGTTTTCAAATAAAAGAAAGCAAGGAGAAAATAAAAATAATGGATCATTTATTTCAGGCAGAAACTCTTTTGGTTCACTAAAAGAGATGTAAAGAGAGACCATGGCCCAGCTATGGAGATTAAATTGATTTAGGGGTTAACTGGATTCAGTTTCTCTCAGTCTAAGCTACCTCCCAGGGTTTTTATGAGAATAAAATGGCAGAGTGAAACTCTTATACCAATTTGGGCTTTCTTAGCAGAGTAATGTAAAAAACTAACCAAGTATACAAGATGCTTTTTCAAGAGGCAACTGGACTTTCTTGTTTTTCTTTGAAGATGTTTTGCTTCTCATCAAAGAAGCTGCTTCAGCTCCTTCTGAAGAAGCTTCTTGGATGAAAAGTGAAATGTCTTCAAAGAAAAACCAGAAAGTCCAGTTGCAACTTGAAAAAGCACCTTTGGGACAACTCTGACTTGAATGACTGAGAATCTACATAAACATTTAAGCAAGCATACATGTCACAATTTCTACAGCACCCCTCTCAGTTCTGTAGTCTTTAATCTTGTTTCCAGATCAAGGAGAACTTCCATCACTAATTTCTAGCAACTGTGAACCCTCATTCTCAAAATTCAGTAAAA
The DNA here is from genome assembly GCF_028640845.1 of Ahaetulla prasina. NCBI lineage: Eukaryota > Metazoa > Chordata > Lepidosauria > Squamata > Colubridae > Ahaetulla > Ahaetulla prasina. Next base: position 32,062,529 of record NC_080542.1, on the reverse strand, counting down.
ATGTTTACTATATATATGTAATTGCATTCATTTGTTACTACCCTTTTGTCTTTGTTTTGTGTTGCATACATTTGACATTTGGGCTGAATTAACACACTGCACAAAGCGTAGTTTATTTGGTTCATATATTGCACAGTGAGACATAAGCTACATTGTCTGGTTTTACACAAGACATGAAAAGAAACAAACAGCACAATATGAGAAGTTTAGCTTAAACTTTTGTTCATATGTATATATATTCTCTCTCTCTCTCTCTCTCTCCCCTCCCCCCTCCCTCCCTCCCTCCCTCCTTCCCTCTCTTCAGAACCATTTAATGAAAACTCCTGATATAGAGGACATGTAGATTTGAAACATACTTTTTTCAGCCAAATACAGTTGTACAATAATCATTTCTCACAATGGGTTGATCTTCAAAATTGAATTAGTACAGTTCCCAATATTTTTGGCCAATATGGAGGACAGGTAGTTGGTGAAAGCTGAATTAGAATTTAGTGCAATTTAGGGTGGGAATATAGAGAACTTATGATGTTCAGGTATTGTAGGATTCCAGTTCCCATCAACAACACTGACCCCTGCTGGGTATGAGAGGAGCTGAAGACCAAAAATAACTGAAGAAGGGTGGGAAGTAGAATTGTTTCTACTTCCCACCCTTCTTTAAATGTTTTTTGCTTCCTTCATTTTCTTCTTCTTTTTCTCCTAGACTTTTTTTGGAAAGCAAAAATATTGATGGCAATATGATAATCTTGAATAATAGATAAATAATCATACTTTAATACAGCCACACTTTGAATTATCTGTAATTAATTATCCTTGTGTGTCCAATCACACTTGGCCAATAAAAAAAAATTCGAAAATGAATAAGGCTAGGTAAGGATTTGCTTTCCCTTTGCTGTCTCATCTTGTCACCAGATGGCTATATCATTTAAGATAACTTATACTTATTTGCCTGGATGTATATATTTATCCCTTCCACAGCTAGTTAATCCTTTCTAATAGCTGTATACAGATATTAGAGATGATTTATTAGTTGTGAATGAAGCAGCAAAATTGTTTAGATGTCATTAATTGGCTGACACCGTGCTTACTATAAAAGTCAACTGCAGGAAATTTTTAATTTAAGTATTTAAATATGCAAAGCAAAGTCTCTTCTCATTAAAAAAAATTGAGCACAATTTGCAGTGGAGATCTTCTAATTTCTGGAGACAGCAGTTTATTTGCTAAGATATTTCTCAAAATAGAACTGTGGCTTTACGGGTTTATGTTAATAAATGCAGTCTAATATCTGCTGTATAACATATTCAAGTGCTGTATACAATGCATTACAAAATTACAGTAGTGGGAGAAATAGACTTGGTTTTTAGAGCATAAGAACATGCCACAAACTACTGTTCTAGCACTGGGACATTACAAGTGAGAAGTTCTTCTGTGGTTTTAAGTTGGTATGTTTTTAAATCTGTAACTGGGTACACTGAACATATGTTTTTAAAAAACATTTAAAAAAACAATTGGGTGACTGTAACTAAGTACTTACATAATAAAAAGATATTCTTACAAACACAGATCATATATAGGCATTCTGTTTCAAAATCCCTTATCATTCCTTTTGTGGATAAATGATGGAAGTTATGCTTAGATCAAAGGAATATTAAGCCAAAATATATAAAAGAGTGATTTTTATATATTTAGAGTGGTTATTATAATTACAGTGGTTGTAATAATTAGAAAGACCTATATAGTAACACAATTAAAATTGTGGGGGGAAATAATATTAAAAAATATGATTTGAAGAAATTGTAGTATAAAAGGATAGAGATTGTATTGTGTATTGCCCAAAGGTCCCTGTCCTGAGATAAGATGCTAAGGCAAAAGAAACCCAGTACTTTGATGGTAGAAAGTAGAATTTCTGCAATGCAAGCCACTGGAATCTTTTCTTTGTTCATTTTAACTATTCTCTGGTTAAGGAAAACATTTGCCATGGGGACAGAACTAAATTGGACTGACTACCACTGCCATATGTACAGTTTAACACTCTACATATTGCTCAACACCAGCTTTCCTATTATGGAGAGTTAAATGACTACTGCATACAGCAGTTGAGTAAAGTGTGTGTGTGTGTCTAAGTATAGGTAATCCTCAAGTTACGACCATAATTGAGCCCAAAATTTCTGTTGTTAAGTGAGACATTTGTTGAGTTTTGCCCCATTTTACCAACTTTCTTGCCTACATTTGTTAAGTGAAGCACAGCAATTGTTAAACTAGTAACTTGGTTGTTAAGTGAATCTGAATTCCTCATTGAATTTGCTTGTCAGAAGGTCGCAAAAAGTGATCACATGACCTTGGGACACAGCAACAGTCTTAAGTATGAACCATTTGCCAAGAATCTGAAATTTGGTCACATGATCATGAGAATGCTGCAAAGGTTGTAATTCTGAAAGATGGTCATAAGTCCCTTTTTCAGTGCCAGTGTAACTTTGAATAGTCACTAAATGAACTGTTGTAAATTGAAGACTAGCAAAGCAAAATTGAGTAAATTAAAGCAATTGAGTGAAATGGAGTAAGACCAGGCCCCAATTTATACCACCTTCATGCCTGCCACTTGCACATCTGAAGTTCTAGTTTGGTTGTGAACATGTAAGTATAGGTAGTCCTCAATTTACAACTGTAATAAAGTCCAGAATTTTAGGATGTAAGTTGTTGTGGTCCTAAGTGGAGGCATCACAAGACTGGATTTAAAATTATGTCCATTTTTTTCTACAATTATGAAGCAGACACTAGTGTTATTAAGTGAATATGACAGTTGTTAAGACAACACCAGGGTCATTGTGCAAATCCATTTTCTCTGATTGGCATTTTTGCCAGAAACAAAAAAATAAATGATGGAAATTGGCAAGAAAGTCACAAATTCCGGTCCTGTGACCATAGGATACTTGTGAATAAAGGTGAGCTGATTGCCCAATGTTGTATGGGGACATCATAATTTGAAAAAGAGGTTGTAAGTAATTCTGGCGAGATTCATCATAACTTTCAACAGTCATTAAGCAACCAGTCATAAGCAGAAGACTTACCGTATATACTCGAATATAAGCCGATCCGAGTATAAGCCGAGGTCCCCAATTTTACCCCAAAAACTGGGGTAAACTGGGGACTCGAGTATAAGCCGAGGGTGGGAAATGAGGCACCTACGGTTGAAACCCTCCTCCCTCAGCTGAGAAGGCTGGCGGCTCCCCGCCCGCCTCTCACTGCACCGGCAGGGCTCCCCCGCGCTGTCCGGTAAAATGTGAAAAAAAGAAAAAAAAAACTCGAGTATAAGCCGATATACTCGAGTATAAGCCGAGGCTTAAAAAAAAACAACTCGAGTATAAGCCGTATAGACCCGAGTATAAGCCGAGGGGACGTTTTTCAGCACAAAAAACGTGCTGAAAAACTCGGCTTATACTCGAGTATATACGGTATATCTGTTCTTCAGCACAGTGTTTCCAAATTGAGGAAATGTAACTTGTGACATCAGCTATGTTTCATACTTGCAACATCTTGCAGCAAGGATTTTGTGTAAGGCACAGGTATCCTCTTGTCCTCTGGTTGCTTAATGTATCAAAATTTATCCCATCCTCCCACCCAACAAAAATTGCCTTGACATTACAAGGCCATGGGATGGAATCTGGCACTCTATCTCAGGAATCTTTCTTTCCTTTCTTCAAGAACACAGAGTTCTCCAACTCCAACTCTCCAGATACGATAACTGCCAGAACCCTGGACAGCAAAATTCTAGCAATATCTGCAGGAATATGTCTTTCCTTTTCTACTGCCTCTCTTCCAAATAATTCTGCTGAAATCATGAACAGTTGTGGTAATTAGCTGTGACGTTTGGTGTAGAAATAGCAATGTGAGGCCCTTAACCTAATGCTCACACAGAACAAATTCTAGATTCTGATTGTTTTAACCGAGGTTAAACCTGTATATTTGCTTTGGAAGTAGTACATAATGATCCTTTGAAAGAAACCAAATGGACTGGTCATCAAGTATTTCCATCCTAATAATAATCAGCTCCACTAGGCATCAGGCAAGGTTAAGGAGCTTAGGACCCAACATGTGGCACATACCTCTAACGGCTGCCTCTGCCCCCACCCTCCCACCCCCGATCTCTCAACCAGAGCCATTGCCTCATTTTGCCTCATATTAGGGTGGCCTTGGAGCTGGATTTCGGGAGATGTTTAGTGCATTTTTAATCTTTTAATTTCTGCTAGGGGGTGCGACATATCAAAGAAAGGCTGGGGAGTAGAAGAAATTAGTGCAAAGAACCTGATGTAGATGAGACTATGGAAATATGGTACCAGTTTGTGATGCCAAGAAAGGAGATGAGCCAATTTTTTCCATATCTCACTGCCAAGTTCTTGGATGCATTGCACATCACTGTCACCTAACAGGTGTCATCAACCCAGCATAAAGAAATAAGAAGGTGAGAAGCATATGAATATAGAGAGGATGCATTGTGTTGCTATGGAGAGATGGGAGTACAGTCAGCTGATTTGAGGTAAGAGGACTACTGCTGGAGGGTACACATGTGTTTATGTTTGTGAGGGTTTATGTCTATCATCAGACATCCACTTATGATCTAGGAACTTTGACTAAACCCTCAAGTATCTGCAAAGGAAAAAAAGTCCTAAGTGGCTTGTTGAGGGATGAAAAATTTGGAGTTGGAACAACAGGCTAAATTTATGAACTTTGAGCTAGGTTATTTCAGTCATATGTTTAGATCATACTTCAGTTATGGACCCACAAGGACTGAAGATGAATATATAACCTGAACTGTTAGCCAACGGAGGAAGAACACGTATTGCTCTAAGATTCAACATAAATACTAAATTTCTTCCTGTTTTCAGGACAACTTGTCAGAGAAAAAACTTGTTGGCTGATGATGAATTCCTGTGTATCCTGTCAAAGGAATTGTTTTTTGTAAGAAAAGATGATGGATAAATATGTTGGTAAAGATATAAATATGAAATGCAAAGGAAACCCATTTTAGAGAGCAATGTAAATGGGTTTGAAAAATTGATTTGAACCAAAGATGCCTTGTGAGTACAGATTTGGTACAGGATATCAAATGGTGCGGGATGACAAATTTACCACTTACCATAAATAGATCATCTTCCTCCCCACCCTCAAACTAAATAATTTTTGCTCAATTCTCTGAAAAAAGTCAAACTCTGGAAAAACTCAGCAAATCAAGGAAGTTGGACTGGCAATTCCTGCTCCATAGGCTTCTGTTTGAGTTCAAGTTCTTGATGAAGACTGATAGAGGAAAAGCAGGGCCTTGAAGTTGTCCTTCAAGAGTTGGCACTCATTTTATTATTAAGGTGGTAGCAACTATTTCTAAATATACATCTGCCCAATTGGCTGATCTCAAAAAGAGCTAAGTATGGTTGGATCTGATTAGTACTTAGATGGGAGATTATCAGAAAAGTCCAGGGCTATAAGATGGACTGAGGTTTTTTTAAAAAATAAGCAGCTTGAAAGAAGAAAACTGTCTTTATAATGTAGCATAGAAAACTATTTGTAGATTATTTTCAAGAATTTCTATTTTTACAGATAAACTAAATGGAAATTTAAGGCAAATCCATGAACTCCTTTGATCTTTCTCATTTCTCTTGTCTCTTACTCATTCCCGATAATTGCCCCAGATATATTCCTCCAGTACCAGGCTCAAAAGCTGTTTCTGGAAATTATTCACTGATTATTATTTTTTTAGCTATAATCCTGAACGCAGTTACTAGAAGAGAATCCCATTAACTCAGTGGATTTATTTCTAAATAGGCATCCATGTTATTACCTTGTTAATGCATTTTCCTAAGTTATGTTTATTTTTCAAGGATTTATCTCCCTGTAAATGTATTCTTGTGCAGTTTATTGCATACTCTTTTCTGGTTGAGCTTTGGAAGCAATATTAGGCTCATAGATATTTTTTCTGAGGCCACCTAAGAACTACATGAAAGGAGCACAGACTTGGGTCTCCTATTGTCATGCCAGACACTCCAACCAGACTTTTTGTCTTGCCACAATATCAGTTTCATTCCCAATTTCAGAGCTAATTGTTTAACTCAATTTATTTAGACTTTGATTCTCCAAATATTTTGGATCGTCTCCATATCATGTGCTGAAATGTATTAGTGCTGCAGTGTAGGATTGACTGAAGATATTTATTTTGCACACAGATTTATCTATTTTAGGAATGCTGATTGTAATATTACATATACTGAGATAGATGTGCTTTTTAAAAATGGCCTGATATAAAACCATCATGTTTGCAAAGTTGTGTGCATCACAAAGGGTTTATATCTGCCACTGCGCATGAAAGTTTGCTCACTAAAGTCTTTGCCGCTATCTGTCTAAAATTCACAGTATTCATTTATCCAAGTGAGATTGTCACCAAGTCTTTTCAGCAACATCTGTTAAAAAGAATGGAGGAGGGTTCAGAAATTCCAGCAAGTGAACAATTTCCCTTCGACTACCAGTAGAGTACATTAAGATGATGTCTTCCTCATATTCTTTTTTTCTGCCACATTGTGCAATTGACAAATTAGTAGGTCTATTTATTGATAACAAAGAAGCTTGCAGGCAGTCTCCTGAATCCTAATTGGTCGGGGAACTGATAATTTCAACATTTAGTTGCAGTTGGATAACAAATCTGCTACTTCACAATGAATTGCGCTCAGCATTATATGTGGGTATCCTTATATCCTGTTAACCTTCTCCATTTTGAAACGAATAGCACATACATAAAAAGAGGAGAAGCTGCAATTATATGACCATGTCTGCCATTTTGACCTACTCTGACCCCTCCATGGATGTTCCTGAGGTATGGAGGTAGATCTTATGTAAATATAAACTATGTCTATAGTCTATGTATATATTCACTATGAAAGAAAGAATTTTGGATTAGATTGGAATGCTCTTAATAACTTGTTCCATACATCTTGTTAAACTATTACCACTTTGTTTGGTGGCAGTTTAGGTGTTTATGTGAAGCCACCTATGATAGCTTAATTATCCTCATTACAATATGTTGTAATGAGGATATATTGTAGTTTATTCAATCACTCCATGAGTAATAAATGAATCATAGTTAAAAAGAGTTGATAAAGCATGTATGCAGTTATTAAGGTAAGAACCCTGTCTATATTCAGTGTCTATTTTATGAAATTTGTGTAACAGTATTATATAGAACCTTAACAATGGCTTATACTATTCCGTGTATTCAATATGGACAGGGAGTGAGTTTTGGCAATGGCAGATACACTTTCCCTACTATCTCCCACTTGGTGTTTTAAAATGTTATTTCATTGTGGCACTCCCATTTGGGGAAAACTGAATTGGAAATATATTTAAGCCTTATACTTACTTATATATTTATATATATTCCCATTCTATTTTCAAGGGTAGTAACTTAGATATTACAATAAAGTAATACATTGAGCCTCTGGTGGCTCAACAGACTAATGCAGTCTGTTATTAACACAGCTGCTTGCAATTACTGCAAGTTCAAGTCCCACCAGGCCCAAGGTTGAATCAGCCTTCCATCCTTTATAAGGTAGGTAAAATGAGGACCCAGATTGTTGGGGGCAATAAAAGTTGACTTTGTATATAATATACAAATGGATGAGACTATTGCTCAACACAATGTAAGCCGCCCTGAGTCTTTGGAGAAGGGCGGGATATAAATTCAAATTTTAACAAAAAGTAATAAAATTTTTACTAAATTCCAACTGTAATTCTCTATTATTATTATTATTATTATTATTATTATTATTATTATTATTATTATTATTATTATTATTATTATTATATTATATTTTATTATTATTATTATTATTTATTCGATTTTTATACTGCCCTTCTCCCGAAGGACTCAGGGCGGTGTACAGCCAAAGTAAAAACAGACAATACAATATACAATTTAAAATACAAATTAAAAAACTTATTTTATAATTGGCCTAAAAAACTTTAAAATATATAAAAAACTAAAAGATGTTAAAATTACTAATAGAAAATTTAAAAATCAATAAAATTTAAGCCAGCCCCGCGCGAATAAAAAGATGTGTCTTCAGTTCGCGGCAGAAGGTCCGAAGGTCAGGTATTTGGCGTAAACCCGGGGGAAGTTCGTTCCAGAGTGTGGGAGCCCCCACAGAAAAGGACCTTCCCCTGGGGGCCACCAGCTGGCATTGCTTGGCGGACGGCACCCTGAGAAGTCCCTCTCTGTGAGAGCGTACGGGTCGGTGGGAGGCATGTGGTAACAGCAGGCGGTCCCGTAAGTACCCAGGCCCTAAGCCATGGAGCGCTTTAAAGGTAGTAACCAAAACCTTAAAGTGCACCCGAAAGGCCACAGGTAGCCAGTGCAGTCTGCGCAGGAGCGGTGTTACGCGGGAGCTACGCAAAGCTCCCTCTATCACCCGCGCAGCTGCATTCTGGACTAACTGAAGCCTCCGAGTGCACCTCAAGGGGAGCCCCATGTAGAGAGCATTACAATAATCCAATATTGATGTGTAGGCTGGTGCTAGTGTGTGTGCTTGGACCATCTGCTAATCCCATTCTTAATATGGAGAGAAAATCAAGTTGGTAACTGCATATTAATTGTGTAACACAAACTGGAACAGTGTGAAGAATGGTGTTTATATGACTGATGTGATTTAGACATCTGCTGGAGTAGATGCCCAATTTTCTTTCATATAGTTATTGGAGCAGAGACCATACAAAGTATTTAATTAAAATCCAATTCGGAGTTAAAATGCAATAAGAACTGGAATACTTGCACACCTGAATCTATAGCATTCCATTCTACCTTTTAGCTGAATTATATATCACCATGAGATTCTTAAGCTCGAGGCATACAAATTTTCTAGCTTTGAGCTTTATGTTTTAAACACAGGATAGCCTACTTTTTGATTTCACGTCTTTGAGATTATTATGATATGTATTCTGGGTATATGCACATAATGATGTTGCCTAGGACCAATGTTGTTAATAATGGAACATATTGAAATATCTATATTGTAAGATGCATATAAGGACTGCTGCACTGAATGTATGTAACATTTATTTTAAAGCGTGCATTAGAGTCAGATTATAGGAAAACAAATCTAAGGGTATATGATCTGCATCTTTCGTCTCAGCTCAATGCATTCACACATAGTTGGGTGTCTGTATAAGGACAGAATATGCACTGAAATGTACATGGTTAGACAGTGCAGAGAACCACTGCGTATTTATAGTTATTTGTATATTTTTATTGAATTTATTACTTGCTGTTGGGATTTACCTTTACATTTGGAGGGGCATCCTTCCCCTTTAAACCTTGCATAGTGGATAATTTGCATTTCTGGGATTGAAGCAAGCATGTCTGGATTTTGTAATGGTGAAAGTGAACTCCTTGGTAAGAAGCAAGTAAAGTAAACTGAGAGGCCTAGCTTGACCAGAGTGCTGATGCCAAGGGATTCATCTTCAGCCTGTGGGTTGAATTACTTTAGGGGCTCAGCAAAAGCAGCCTAAAGCCAGGCGGGCTAATTATAAACTTGGCCATGCCTGCTTTCTTGGGCAGAAAACCCTACTCCTTCTGTGCCCCTAATAGGGCAGAAGATCCCCCAAAAAGCAAAGTGAGATGGAGCTCATGAAAGGTCAGAGAAGCACTAATGGGAAGGGGCGAAAGATATACAGGTACAGTGACTATATGTCTTGTATTATAAAGAACAGCCCTTTATTTCAGGAAGCTTGTCTTTAGATTGATTTATTGTTCAGTCTCACTTTTGTTCTTTAATTGGGTTATTTAATATTTGCTTTAGAAATGGTACTACAATGCAGTCTTTCATATGCATGTGAAAAGTATGGATTATCTTTTTACAATACATTTATATATATACTTTGTAAAGCAAGGATATAAATATAAACAATTACAATTTTCTATCCGTATGAATCTTTTTGAGATATGCCCCTTTTCAGGTTTGTCCTTTATTTCCCCCCACCCCCCCCAGGAAAATATGATCACTGTAACTATTAATGAACCATTCTAAGTTAACATCTCCCAAATAAAGCCTATGAGAACATAAGTATTTTATTGATGAGTCCAGCCCCAAATTCAGCGAAAGATCCTAAAATGAGATCCTTAAAAGCTAAAGAGAGGAAACTATTAACAGTTCAAAAGAAATCACTATATTCCTCCAAGGTGCTAGAGCCTCATTTTATATCCTCTGAGGCTTCCAATTGCAAATGAAGGAATAAAATTATCATCAAGTTGATGGGTTTTTCCTTTCTAATTAATGGGCAGATGTTGAGAAACTTTAAGATGTGTGGACTCCCAGAATTCCCCAGCCAGCCAGTTGAAGTCCATACTGTCAGGTTCCGATGTAAATGTGAGGTAAAAAAACCCCAAAACATAGTTATGAAGTGAATATTTTTATATCCTTCACAAACACCGGCGCAAACTAACATCCATCAACAGAAAATCCAAAGTCAGGACTAACTGTCCAATAACTGTCGCACCGGTTTAAACTGTTCCCTAGCCCCGCCCAGTCTCCCATGCACTCGCCCCACCCTCTATTCTTCCCTAAACTGAGTAAGTAGACATTGAGCAGGGAGGCCAGAAGAGTTCCATTGTCAGCCACACTTAGTGCATATGTACACAAAAATCCATTTTGCTTTCAGTCGTTTGGCTGCCCATCAACTATTTGGTAGTGATGTCAGCAATGGTGACAGGCCTGACGTGGGTTCTGCGATTTGGTGGGTTTAGCGACATGGTGGCCATGTCAGTTTTGGCTTCCCCACATAAAAGGCAATCCTGGCTTCTTGGTTCCCCACTGAAATGGCTGCCAGGCATACCAGAGCTGACATATACATTTTAAACTTGCTAAGATTCAGAAACACTGCCATAGATATTACTCCTGCTTACTGTTTCATGTTTGCATGATGACATTTAGGGGAACCCTCTGAATTGGAGTGAGGGACACAGATCTTTATATTAGGAACCAAATGATTAAATTGGGAGAACTTACAGTTAGACATCATGAACTTAAGAATTTCCTTCTTCCTCTTTAGAAACTGTTAAAAAGCCAACCAACCAACCAATCAACCAACCAACCAATATTCTCTACTCGTATGTGCCCTTTGTCAAAATGCAAATGGTTCTATTCTACTGTAACATTTCTGAATTTTGCTTACCCATCCACAGCTATCACAAGGGTCAGTACCAATAAAATGAGAGACAAGCAATTTAATTCTCACATCCTTGCAAGCTTTCTTGATATCACTGTCTTTTCTGGGCCATTTTTTGACTTCTTAGTCTAGGTTAAAGCCTAATATTTTTTGATAATTTCCCATCCAAGTACTAACCAGTCCTTCTTCCTGTCGGAGCACAATTGGCCTGTTACTTATTCAAGTCAATTTTTTTAAAAAAATCAGGTTTTATTTTCCCTGCAATCAAGCAACGATTTTTAAAATTACATCATCATCATTTTGAGTGGCTAAAAGGAAAATGATCAGCTGGAGTATGTATAAGTACCAGATATATGTCTTTTCTGGCTGGACTGATAATAAGCCTCTTTTTCCCATAGAACATGCCAACTAAATATGTTCTACATAGATGTACCGTTCACTGGAAGTACCTCTTCCAAATTCTGGCTCACACAGGTACCATTCAGGGATACTTAGTGGAATTATAGAAAATATTTTCTATTGTACAGTTTTAAGAGCAGTGGCTCCCTGAGAGCTGTCCATTAGCAGCTCTGCTATTCTATATACAGAGATGTACGTGTACAACATAAGTACTGTAATTGAAATGTATTTAAATAAATAAAGACATGAATGGCATGAGGCAGTGACCAGATGCTAACTGTTGATGGGCAGCTCTGGGCCTGATGGCTGCCTTCCCTTCTTACATTTTTTATTTTTAAACAAGAGTTGAAATAGACATCCCTTTAAGACAAGATGGAATATTGTCTTCATAAAATGGGATCCCTGTGATTTGATTAGAGGAAACCAGCTAGCCATGCCCCAACAAACTGGTTCACAGGGAAAGGCTGTATTATGTTTAGTTTCTCTGGCCAAAACAAATGGGGATCTGAGTCCTATCAAATCATTCCCCTCTGTGTAGGGTTTTAGAGGCATTCAGGGCAGTGAATTGAAATAAAGAAAGAACCAGATTTAATGAGTGGAGAGGTACAGAAAGAAGAGAAACTTTCTCCCAGGGAGTTTGGAGTGAGTTCCAAGTCTCTCATCAGGTTCCTGAACTATGCAAAGCATCTCGGTCAGAGCTGATCAGGCAGGACCTGGCAAAGTCCATGCGACAGCTGGACCAACCTTCCGGTGAGATGGGGGTGGAGGAGGCGGGGCATTGCTCCGGCTGTGTTATTAGTGATCACTTTTGGTGATGGCTCAGCACTCAACACCAGGATATATTAGGGGTCAGACAGGCTGTGAGAAAGGACTTCATCCTGGTGGTAACTTTATTGAGAGACATAGAGTGCAGATGTAGCGCTTAAAAGGAAATAGACTGGGCCTGGGGTAATGCAAGAGAGTGTGCTTTCTAAAATGAGAGGTGCTCGGGCTCAAACATCTTTGAATGGTCTTCATCTCCTAATCTCCATCTATTGAGATTGTTTGCAATTGCTTGATGATCTGCACTTTGTCCATGCACCAGAAAAGCATATGGGGAATCTTACGGATCCTGACTTGAGAGAAGAGATTAATTCTTTGTTTTTTGTAGGAGGATGCGCAATTAAGGAGCCAATATTTTAAACAAAAATGATCCAAAACGGACTGCAATATATGTTCATAAACTCCTAGAAGTTTATGTAATCCCCAGGTTCTACCTTGTCTGCAAGGATTGTAATACATTTAATAAGTAAATTCAGTAGAGGTGATCAGATAAATGCTGTCCCATTGAAAGGATTGCTGCCTTGTTAGATAAATCATAATGAGCTTGATGAATTAATCAGTCAATCAATGAATTAATCTGCACAACAATATTATAAATGACTCTTTCCAGATGGTGTCAGCTAGTTGCTTCTTTTCATATTCCATACTATTATTTCCTATCAAAATACTAGTATTAATAAAATTAACAAGTATCAAATTTAAAATAATTTTTACTTTAAAAATATGTTGCTTGATGAATTGAAGGCATCATTACAGATAATTCTCATTTAACAATCACTCATTCAGCAACCGTTTAGAGTTATAGTCATGGTGAACAAGGAGACTTATGACTGGTCCTTGTAATTACAACTGTCATAGCTATATACTCATTTGTAGGTGGGGGGAGATACTTGCCTGACTATGAAGTTTGCTCATATTTCAGGTTCTTAAGTGAAAACAGATCTTGGTTGTTTGTGATTAAACATTAGAATCCAATTTTTTCCTAATTTAGCCAACTAGTTTAAGTTGACATTGCACAAAATGGCCTGAGGAGGGAAGTATTGTGAAGAAAGAAATATTTTTTAAAAAATGTGGATGCTTCATAGATGTAATAATATATCTCTTGGTAAGATTCCTAATTTCTGGAACTGGAGAATTTAGTTCCAATACTAATTCATATATATTAAAAACTAAAATAAATAAATCATGCAATTAGTAATTAGCCTTTATATTTAATAACCCTGTTAAATAATGGCTGTTGATCTTTTTTATTCCATAAATTAACTGGAACTGGCAAATTGCTCATCACCTTTTATTTTCTTAATAAATTGATTTCGAACTTTCTTAAAGGATCCTACCTGGGAAATAATTTCTTATACAATTAGATGTTATTTCAATGCTTTGTTTCCAGCAATAAAGTTAAAACAAAATCTACGTGTGTCTGCTAGCTGATTTGAGACCATAATCTGCAGTTTAAAAAGATCGATTTATCCTTTGAGTATAATCCTCAAAAATATAACAACTCAGAACATGTAGCAATAATAAGGGGTTTGTTTACATGGGAAAGAAATGAATCACCTCTCTCTTCAAGCTAGGGTTCCTGTTTAAAATATAGGGACATTATGGTCTTAATAGAAAAAGCATCTCATCCTGCCACTTCAGCTGGTGCATTTATTTTAAGATGTTACAGTAACTGAATTTAGTAGACACCTCTTAAGCCAAAGCCAGAGTCAAGATGTACAAAATTTCAATTAATGGATTCTTGGTTAACTTTAATCCAATTTTCTGGGCTTAAATGGTTTGGCCACAAATATGGCTTAAATACTTTAAGCTGTCTTGAATTTAGAAATCACACTGTAATTTCTAAGGAATAAGCAAACTAAGTTTTATAATTACTCTGATCTGCTTTTGCTTGTAGCCACTTGGAGTTGGAATAACAGCTTTTGTTAAACATTGGTTTTAACTGATTTTATGTTTGTTCATCACAGAGCATCAGTCCTATGAGATGGGTGGCCATATAAATTGAATAGACAAAAAAGCAAAAAATCTGTTCCAGGTGGTTCTTAGGTTACAGCCAGTCATTCATTGGCAGTTCAAATGTGTGACACTTACTCCAAGACAAGAATGGTTTCACCTGTTCTTGTCCTGCTACCAAACTGACTTCTAGCATCAATTCCCCTAGGATCATCTCATCATCGTTCAAACCCTGTTGTCCTACGAAAATCCTCTTTGCTCTCAAAAATCCATAACTCAATTATCCAAAATCTAGAAGAAACAATTGAGATATGGATTTTTGAGACCAAAGAGGATTTTTCCAAATGTGATCATTTGGAAGGCAGGTCCTTACACACGAAGAGCATGGAATGTTGTGGAAAATTTCAGCAAGGCAATGAAGAGATTCAGCAAGGGGTAAAGTAGAGAAGAGACATTTGGCATTTGAGAGCATTCACATATCTGGGACATGGATGATCTTCTTAGTGTGGGAAACTATTTAGGTACAAGATCAAATCTTGTGTTTTGATCATCCTAAATACTGTTGCCTGTGTGATTCATGTCAATATGCACATGATGTGAGACCATGCTAAAAGTAGTTTACAGAAGAAGGCAATGGAAAACTATTTTTATAGTGTTGCCATGAAAACTATATGGAGTTGTCTCCAAGTCACCAGGAATTGACTCAACAAGGAATTTATTTTTACTTTGTTCATATTTTAGCATCTATAAGGTATTTTCATTACTGCAATGTGAATACAACAGTTGTATGAGATTAAGTCAAGTTTAGGGTCTTGTGCGTTGTGTTGTAGCACTCATCACACTTTGTAAAAAAAGATTTCTACAATATTCAGACCTGCTTAAAACACCTTTTAAGCATTTATGTATTGCTCCATTTAAAATCTTCCTTAGTATTCAGCTATATAATAGGAGGGGAAGGAAGATAGCTTTGCTATCGGTTATGTGAGGAATACTAATGCTTCTCTTCACTCCTTTGAAGTAGGAATGTTTGAAGAATTTAAACTTTGCATATTGTCTGTTTTATTATCCACATGTATTGAAAAGCATCAATGCATGCAACTGCAACAACCATGAAATTAATAACTAAAGCAATAAAAATTGGAGGAAAAGGTCTGGAAATAATGTTGAAAACAGAACTCCAAAGAAGTTGCCCATATTGCTTGAAGAACTTGTTTTTTTGCTCTCTTTGTTGAAACAGCAACAACAACAAAACTTTCATTCATTATTCTGAACAGTTGTTCAGAGCAGATGAACAGAGTCAACTTTGGCAACTCTGTTCCTGATATCTCAACATAGGGCTATACAATGGGCCTAGAAACCAGTTAGAACTAATTGTAATATTGAAGTTATTCTTTAGTGGTAATTTGCCTCCCTAACAATATAGCTGGCATATTTGGTACCAGCTGATCAGCTGCAGCTTCTGAGTTGCTTCTGAGGCTAGCTCTACAAAGACCATTGCAAGCTATACTATCAACAATATTCCTCAATTCAATATATAATTCATCTTTCAGGGTTGCATTGTTCCTTTGTCCAACTCCTGCAAAAGTTACCCATAGTTCTTGAAATAGATTCCACATACTTGTAACTTAATCAAGAACATATATATCTTAAGCAGATAGTGACTGGTCCAGAACAACAAGAAGTTGAATATACTGCCAAGAAGCACTCTGAGATTTAACTCAAACACATTTTTAATTCTATGAAGTTTTAAAAACAGCTTATTCAGAGCTGTGTTGATCAAAATGAGTGGCCCAGTTCATCGAAAAAAACAGATTTGGAAACTATTTTAAAACTAGGCTTATAATGTAGCCTTCTCATGGCTAAATGGGTCAAAGCTGAGCACTAATATTTTTATATATGTCTTGCAGTATTAAATATAGGTGTTGAAATTGATACCTGCACAATACCTGCCAGGGTTTCAGTAGGGTCAGATAATAACTCTCAAGCTAAGTCCAAGGAGGAGCTAAATTCTAAAATTGCTTACACCAGTCAGTAACCAAAGATAGGCTAGATGCCCAGTTATAAACTTGTAAGTGTGGAAAGTTTAAGGTCTTTCTCTTAATAGACAGTTGTAATTTATAAAAGTAAAAGTTTGCCAAAGAAATATATATGTAATATATCCTGTAAATACGCAATGAAATAAACATATAGCAAATATCTCAAATTCAATGCTGAATCCATTAGTTATCCCAAATACTCAAGAGAATTCTAGATAATTTGTCTAGTTTTTTTTATTTGTATCAAAACAGAAGGTAAATAAAAATTTAACAATTGAGATGGGTTCCTCAGTATTCTTATATCAAGATAAATAGACAATAAACCACAGCTTTGCTAGCATGTTTTCCAACTTTGCTAGCATGATTTTAATTAAAGAGAATAAGCTTTCTTGAGTTCCAGCTCACTTTGTCATGTGGCTAGACTGGATGTAAATTGGGGTAAGGTGAACGGGAAAACTTGGGGAGAGGGGGAGGGCAAGAAGGTAGGTTTCGTGGAAAATTACCAATAACTTATGAATTAATCATAGTACTATATTAAAAACCCATTGTGCCTGTAGGCATTTTCTGAGATTCCTGAAACTACCTCATACATATCTATTCAACAATTTTTCACTGAGTAGTGTTGTTAATATTTTATTTTTCTTAAATAATCACTTTGAGATCTATTATGGAGTGTCATGGGCATTCGTGAAGTGAGATACTTGTGAAAGATTATGTCTTAAAAAAGATTAGTTGGAAAACTGCTGGTAGACTCCTATTTTTTAATCATCATATATATTCAGATGATATATTCAGAATTTCTGGTATGACATTGACCAACAGAGGCTGAAAGAATTTGCCTTCAAAAGTTAGTGGATCTTTTATGGGGTGAAAGCTGCTGGATAGGGTGGATTTGAGTGAATAGCAAGAAGTCCTAAACTAAATTAAAAGAAAAGAAGGGCAACCATGAGGTGTTCCTCAACATAAATTTAACTACAGTAAGGATATACTATTAGTAAATTTTCCATGATTTGGACATTAAATAAATCTATCAACTTCAAATATAAAACTTTACAGAAACCAAATAAATCAAACTGACTGAAACAGCTGCAAATGAATGTAATGAAAGCTTTCTGAGCACCCACAGAAATTACGGCTGCTGGATCTTATTTATTTTGAATTAAAGTAAGAACAATAAAAATCTGATACTGCCTGAAGCTTGACGGTACTCTATAAATGGAGCCTGATCTGGATCATTATAGTTAGAAAGATACCCTCTCTTGTGAGGGACAAAATATCCTTCAAGAGATAGCTGGGATGAAAAAAACAATAAAAATTAGTTTATTTTGTCCTTTAAAAATATAAATTTAGCCCAGTGGTTCTTAGCCTTTTCTTCACCACGGATTCCTATAAAATATCCTTTTGTGGCCTTGGACCCCCAAGACTTAAGATTTAAATCATAACATTTCTTCAAGCCTTCACAGATCTCGTTATGACATCACAGTTATCCAGGGGCCCACCGACCACAGCTTGAGAACCATTGGTTTAACCAATTTTTTTTTTAAAAAAGAAGTGATTAAATAGCATGATACTCAGTCCACTGGGATCTGTGGCCTTACACAATGTAAGCCGCCCTGAGTCTTCGGAGAAGGGTGGGATATAAATGTAAAAAAAAAATAATGGCCCGTACCACTCATGCTGGCAGAGGAGGCATGCTGCGAGTCCCGTCAACCTGATTAGTCTGCCTGGCGAGGTCCAGATGGAAGGCCTTCTCTGGTGTTGCCCCTATCCTCTGGAACATCTTGTCCACCCATGTGAAGTTGGCCCCAACAGTCCTATCTTTTTGCAAGGGCCTAAAGACATGACTTTACCAGTTGGCTTGGGACCCCAATGGGGGAGCAGCACAATAGAGGTGGTTGATCAGGTAATAAGAGATCCCCCTGCACCCCCGCTCTCCCCATGTGTTCTTGGTTTTAAATTTTGTTTTGTTTTAAATTGTTTATGTTTTAGCTTATATGTAAGTGTAAGCTGCCCAGCGTTACCCTATGGTAAGATGGGTGGCCAATAAATTCTATAAATAAATAAATAAATAATAAACAAACAAACAAGTAAATGATTTGACTTAATATTTTAGCAATATCCAAAGTCAAAAATAGACAAGGTGATAGGTTTAACAGTGCAGTTAAAGCCCTGGTCTGTTTTTAAATACATTACTTGATGTGTGTAAAAAAAGAAGCTGTGGTTTGTTTGCATAATCACAACTACTAGCTTGAGTTTTTTGACTCCTCTCAGATGGGTTCTCATAGTAGTATCCTATGCCAAAGACAAAAATGAGTGAAAGTGTCTTTTTGAAAAGTATCTGCCATTTTCTGTTCCATTTGCTTGAGAGATCTTTTCAGCCAAGAAACCACTTAAAAAGTATTTGTAATTTTGCCCCAGATAATGCAATAAGCTTCAGAGGAGCATGATTTGAAATTATAATGTTATATGCTTTAATTTTAGACATCAAAGAATCAGAAATAAAGAAATAATCTAGCCAAAAGCAATTCTTATGCGTGAAAGAAAGAAAAGCATATTTCCCTTAGGAAGGATTAATCAAACACCAGCTGAGATAAAAGAATAAAAGGCAACTGTACTGAGGCATGCTATTAAATTTAATTGTTGAATTCATCTAAACATGCTTTACTCAGTGTGTTGTATTATTATTGGCAGCTAAAATATTTGTACTGTTCTAAAGTTCCTGCCTTTCTGAATTCATATTTGTCTTTGAGCCTTTCTCCATTTACAGGTAACCATGGCACAAACAAGCCTCAATAACATTTTTTTAATCACATTTCCATAACATAGCATTCATCTTGTCCCCAGGCCATGAGTGAAAAACTCTTAAATTGTCTTTAGCTACAGTAGTATTTAAGAAATTATTTTAGTCTTATACCAACACTGTCCAAGGACACCCTCAAACAACATTAAAAAAATCCTCTCTTACAGTAGAAAGAACCCAGATTGCTGCAGTTACAGTTAATGCAGTTAAAGCATTAAAGGCAGGACAGGGGTCAACAGTGGGAACCGCTAATGTCATAATGATATAAAGGCAGGATAAAAAAAATCTAATAAAAATAAAATAAAACATACTTTTCTACTGGCTCAGGGATGGATGGAAATTATCTCAGCAGTGGGAATAGGTCCTTGTGTTGTCCAATTCAAGGTTAGATTTGCAATATAAAGGCTGATTATCACAGAGATGGAGTATGCTTGGATATACAGGATGATAGGAATTTTTTTTGTTCTAATCCAATTTTTTTCACTTGGTTACACCAGATGTATTGCATTAAGATTTTCATCATTATCAATAGAGATGGCTAATAATATTGCCTTCCATTTTGCTTGTCCACCTTTTAAATATTCAGATAAATACAATTTTCCTTGTATTTCCAAGGACCATATGATCCCGAGTAGCATTGTGATAAGTTATTACGCCCCAAGAAAACAGACTTTGATTAAATGTTAATATAACGTAAGGATTATGGTGTTGGAATAGGACCAGAAAGATGCAACATTACATCTCTCAGCCCTTGAAAGTCACGCTAAGTGATCTTGGGCCAAGCTTTTTCTCTCTTTCAACTTCATATGGTTGCTATTGGCATAAAATGCAGGGAGATCTCTAAATAATCCCTTTCCCCAAGCTTCCACTTCCTTTTGGGGTATAAATCCACAAAAATAAACTAAAGAATAATAAAGTTCATTATTTTAACTAAGTGAATGAACATAAATTTACAGTAGTTTTCATTTTAGTTAATTATTATGGTTAATAATATTACTGCTGCTGCATTGAATATTTTTTATCTTTCTGTTATGTTAAAAATGTTAATTTAAAGACATAGTTGGAAGGCTGTACTTTATACTTCATTTAAATTTTTTAAAAGACAGTGTGTACAAATAACTTCATCAGGATAAATGATGCTAGAGATGAAGAGCTCATCTTGAATTCAAAATGCAAGTATGTGATTTCAGGTCTATTGAAAATATAGGATGGCAGATTTTCCACAGGTTTAGCTTAACTTATTCTCTCCAAACTTTCTCTAAATGAGAAAGATTTTTTTCCTAAAAAGAAATTTCTAGGAAGGATTTCTTCATCTTTCTCCTCAAAATAATGCTTTATGAACATCCTCTGATAATAAAATTCTTATCATTTCAAGTCTTCAGATAGTATTGTTACTTATATAGCCAAAATAGCATCGCCTACAGAGGAGAATCATGCATTAGTATGTTTAGAGCATACTAATGATTTGCATTAGATTTGCAGAATTATTAAAAAAAGAAAGAAAGGGTAGTTCCTAAATATAGCTTATCGAAGACTGAGTGCATTCAATGGCCACAAAATTAATAAAATAATAAATAATAAAAATGAAGAGTGTAGAGTTCAATAGGAATCCAGAATAATGACCATCATGCTGCAATGTTCCATTTTACCAGGCCAAACACAGCTACTGACTACTTGCAGCTACAAGGTCTATGTAAGACAGGGGTGTCAAACTCGATTTCATTGAGGGCCGTATCAGGGTTGTGTTTGACCTTGGGTGGGGGAGGCTTGGGCAGGATGGGCATGGTCAGTCTGACATCATTTGCGTTGGGGGTGCCTGTGGCAGCCCGAGTGCTCTGCCAGTGAAAATGGAGCTCCATTTTCGCTGGCAGAGATACTGCAAACTGGTCCTTCACTGTTTCCAGAGTGGCCCTGCGGGCCAGATCTAAGCATCCTGCAGGCAGGATCTAAACACCGGGCCTTGAGTTTGACACCCCTGGTGTAAGACGTAAGGAATCTGGATTTTAAAGATGGTTCATGTGGCTTACAAAGCTGCTGAGAAAGATCTGTTTCTTCTTGCCAAGTTATGCCTCATCTTCCCTTTGTTTGCAGCACTTCAGATATTTTACTGATCAAATTGTTAAACTGTCAAGGGGAGGGTAGAAAAAATAATGCCACTCAAAATGGGTACTTGGTCCCAAATTTTGGGCATAATCACAGTAACAGAGTAGCCTCTGAAGGCCAACTAGTCACTTGGCATAGTTGCATGTAATTGGAGGACATGGGTTGCCTTGTTGTTCCCACTTTTCCTGATCTGCTGTCTTTTTACTCCTCTGTAGCAGCAAAGAAGAAAGAAGTGAAGAAAGCAGAGCCAAAGGATGTGAAGAAAGAAGAGCTCAAAAGTAAGACTATGAGCCATATTTCAACTTAATCATGCATACAGGAACCAGCAGAAAGTCAACTACTCTTTTTTTTTTTAGATTGGAAGAATGAAGGGGTGTAGAGAACATACTGTTTCCCTTTCTGTTCCCTGGTGATTATGAATAGCCTCATCAAGGGAATGGAAATAAAATGCTATGCAAAGCCTTTACAAGACTCTAGAAAGGCCAAGGGCAGAATATTCATCTGAGAATGTTTTCCCATCACCCTTTGAAGTCAGTATCCCAATAAACCGCTATTTGTGGAGGAGCCCCAAAGTCAAAGACATTGAGATTATTTGCTAACTGAATATAAAGAATTTAATCCATTTGGTCATTGCAAATATTGTACTAGCCTTTGATGCCCCTCTACAAATGGTACTTAGGGCAGTTGTTCTTCCCAAGAATACCTTAATGGTATGATTATGTTCCTGTTGAAAAGAAATAATTAAAAATAATCCATTCAAGGCTGAGTCAGGATGGATGCCAGAGTCAAAGGGTGCTCCTACCACTATCAACCAAAATACATTATACAGTTATTCTGTCTTTTTCTACTGAAGAAATCATTCTCTGATGAGAAACCATGTCAAAGAATGAGTCTGGGTGGGTGGAGGAAGATGAGAGGACAGCTTATTTGGATGCCATGAAATTTAGTGAACAATTGGACCATAACCAGATGTTTAGAACTAACTGTGCTGCTTTTAATAATCTTCTCTTTATGGTTTCTTGCATGTCAATACAAACAGAAAAATACAGACATAATGTGTCTACTTTGAACCATGCATTTGATTCCCTAGAAAATATATATATATATATATATTTATATATATATATAAAATATATATATATATATATGGAAGCACGGGAGAAAACCCGAACAACCAAAGACCTATATATATATATATATATATATATATATATATATATATATATATATATATATATATATATATATATATTTGTTTTCTGAGGTTTTCGCGGGTGTTTGTATGTAGGTCTTTGGTTATTCGGGTTTTCTCCCGCGTAAAATTGGAAGTGTCTTGGCGACGTTTTGACGAAATCTCAATCGTCATCTTCAGGCTTCAGCTTTGTGCTTCTGGGAGCAAATATATGTTTTTAATGCTTAATTTAATTTATTAAATTATTTAAATGATACAGCACCCATAGCACCTCTATGAGGAAGATGGGCAGTTGAGAAGTGTGAAAAATAAATAAAATAAAAATAAATTAACTTTGAGTCTTATTTGGCTGTGCATTCTCAGAGTTGAAGGAACAGGGGAAAGATTTTGCATACCCCATAATGTAAAACTTAAGCAGAGACCTGCTGCTTGCTGACCTCTGCATTAGTGTTGCACATGCTGGCATGTTGACCTAGAAAAACTGGCTCCCAACTCATAGTCTGCTGATCCCTGACAGACCATTTTAATTAAAGGAATGACAAACAAGTAAGATGATATCTTTATTGATCCAGGGGAAAAAATGACTGCTTTACTGCCTTTGATATCTTTCCTTTGTGGGATTCAGTATGGCATTGGTACCTAATTGAAAAGGACATTTCTGCCTAATAAAACATAAAAGCCAAAAATCACACTCTAGATACAATATACATGTTTAAAACACCCAGTCATAAAAAGCAGTTTCAAACCTTAGATTTTCAAGATGAGCTAAGCTGCCACAAGTTTCAATTCCTTAAATTGTATAATTACTTATTGCAAATCAGATTAGAAGAGGAAGAAGTAAAAGAGACAATGATAGCATGGGCAAAAAACTTTGGTTATACGATAGAACTAGAGAGATGGCAACAACTATGGGAAAAGAATTATAAATTAACAATGGCAACTGCATATAAAGAAAATTTCTATAAAATGTTTTATAGATGGAATATGACACAAGAAAGATTAGCAAAAATGTTTAAGGATAAATCAGCTAAATGTTGGAAAAGTTTTCAATTGCCAGGATCATATTATCATATGTGGTGGACATGTATGGAAGCAAAAAATTATTGGATTAGAATACAGGCATGATTAGAGGAAATGTTGCACCAATGTAAAGAGTTAAAACCAGAGGCATTTTTATTGGGTATATTACTGGAGAAATATAGCAAAGAAGATACATATTTGATTATTCATATAATAATAGCAGCAAGAATTGTATTTGCATAAAAGTGGAAGACAGAAAAAATCCCATCAGAAGGAGAAGTAATAAAGAAGATTTTAGAATGTGCAGAAATGAATAGGTTAACATTGCAAATAAAAGATAAAGAGGAATCAGTGTATTTCAAGACATGGGGACGATTTTATGTATGGTTAGAAAAGAAATATGAATAAAAGATGATAGAAAAATAAATTAGATAAAGTATAATTAATGAGAGAGAAAACAAAAAAGAAATAGAAACCCAGAAGACACCTGTGTAAATGGAAAAGGGGAAAGGGGGGGGGAATGAAAAAGTAATTGAAATGAAAATAAAAATCGGGATTGCTCAAATACCACTTTGGAAAATACTAAATTGAAAATGAATACAACAATAGAGAGAGAATGGAGAGGGACAGAGGAGAGAAGAGAGGAAGGAGAGAGAGGGAAAGAAGAAAGGGAAAAAAAGAGGAAGAAAGAGATGGGAAACAAGAGTAGGAGCAGTGGTGAAATCTGAACCAGTTTACTACCGGTTCACTGGCTGCGCATACGGGATGTGCGCGCACATGTGCAATGTGCACCATGCACCAAATGCAAGGTGCATGCGCATGCACAGTACATGCCAAAAGGAGGCATGGGGTAAGTAGAACAGTGTGCGCAGGAATGTGTGATCAGCTGTGGTGCAAAGTAAAAAAAGAAGCTCTGACGATTGTGCGGCTCAGTTGGGATCATCAGAGCCTTTTTTTACCTTTTAAAAGCATTTTTTACAACCTATTCGGCCAAACAGGTTGTAAAAAAATGCTTTTAAAAGTAAAAAAAAAGCTCTGATGATCATGCGGCTCAGCTGTGATCATCACAGCCTTTTTTTACCTTTTAAAAGAATTTTTTAAAAGAAGTGGCAAACGGGGAAGCTGACGGCTGGGCATTGGGCATTGGGTGGGCATGGGGGGGGGAATGGGATTTTTGCTACTGATTCTCTGAACCACCTGTCACCATCGCTACCGGATCGACTGATCTGGTCTGAACCAGGAGCATTTCACCCCGAGTAGGAGAGACAGTTAAAAGGGAGGAAGAAGGAAGGTGTGGGGGAAAGGAAGGGGAAGTAGAGAAGAAGAAGGAGAGGAGGAAAGAAGAAAGTAGATGGAAGAAGGGAGGGAAAGGAAAGAGGAGAGGGAGAAGAAGAATTGTGGTAAAACAAGAAAGATGAAATGGTAGAAGAGCAACCCCAAATATACTTAAATTGTTTAGGATGAAGATTGTGTTAGTATGAAAGTTAAAAGAAAATATGTATGTTAGATAAGAATAGAATAGAATAGAATAGAATTTTATTGGCCAAGTGTGATTGGACACACAAGGAATTTGTCTTGGTGCATATGCTCTCAGTGTACATAAAAGAAAAGATACGTTCATCAAGGTACAACATTTACAACACAATTGATGATCAATATATCAATATAAATCATAAGGATTGCCAGCAACAAGTTATAGTCATACAGTCATAAGTGGAAAGAGATTGGTGATGGGAACTATGAAACGATTAATAGTAGTGCAGATTCAGTAAATAGTCTGACAGTGTTGAGGGAATTATTTGTTTAGCAGAGTGATGGCCTTCGGGAAAAAACTGTTCTTGTGTCTAGTTGTTCTGGTGTGCAGTGCTCTATAGCGTCGTTTTGAGGGTAGGAGTTGAAACAGTTTATGTCCAGGATGCGAGGGATCTGCTATAAGAAACTGTACATTTAAGATATGTTTATGAGGAAAAAAAACTTTTTCAAAAGAAGTTTCAATTCCTTGTCATCTTCTTAGCAAAATGTTCAAGTTGGTTTTATGGATTCTAGATTCTGGCAGAAAAAACACCATCACCTCATCCCTTGAAAGCTTTTGTTTCAGCTTTAACCTAATCATAGCACAGCAGAACACATTCATTATTTCTTTTGGAAATGATACTATAAGTAGCTGTGGCATGGTTTGAGAAACTGACTTGTTTCAACTGACTGGACAGTATTTTTTTAACTGATCACTTTTTTGCTGCTATAGCAGAGGAACAAAGAATGGGGATGAGTCAGGGGTGAAATGCTACTGGTTTGCACTGGGTCGGGAGAACCGCTAGTGATAAAAGCTACCAATCTGGATGAACTGGTAATAAAAAAAAGCTACCGGTTCATCTGAACCGGTATTTCCAACGATCAGCTGTGCCACACTATTTATATTCTATATTAAATCATGTGGCACAGCTGTTCCCTCCTCACTGTTCTACTTAACCTTGTTAAACCTCCTTTTTCTGCATGAAACGCATTTTTGATGCAAACTGTGCATGCACGCACAGCACGTATTTGGCACACACTGCACATGCATGCATAGCGGAGGATTTCACCACTGGGATGAGTATATAAACTCCTAAGTCCAAGCATCATTCACTTAGCAAGAAATCAGTCAGTTGCTACATTCAAACTTAGTCAAGAAAAGTTGCACTTAGTCCTTGCCAAACATTTCTTGTAATAGGCATTCTCTTTCATTCACACATAAGGCCTTGCTGTTGTTTTGTTATGACAAGGTTTCATTCA
This sequence comes from Ahaetulla prasina, assembly GCF_028640845.1. Classification (NCBI taxonomy): domain Eukaryota; kingdom Metazoa; phylum Chordata; class Lepidosauria; order Squamata; family Colubridae; genus Ahaetulla; species Ahaetulla prasina. Next base: position 32,036,236 of record NC_080542.1, on the reverse strand, counting down.
ATTTTTTTTGTAAGGCTATCCTATATGCATTAAGAATGTGGGTAAAATGTAAATATCCAGATGTGATATATTTACAGGCCTGAGAAAAACTGTGTTGCAACAAGAATTTATATAGCTAGTCCTCAACTTAAAACCACAATTCAGTCACTAACCAATGCAGTTCTACTGTGTTTCCCCAAAAATAAGACAGTGTCTTATTTTCTTTTGGGCTTATTTTTTGAAAGTGCTACCACTGGCCCTGCTCTCTCGATCATGCTGTCTGCTCCCCAGAAGTAGCAATGGAAGGGAAAGAGATGGGGGAGGAGGGAAAGAAGCAACCCCAACTGCCTTGCAGGAGGCTTGCATGGTCACACCTGCAGCAGATGGAGGCAGAGGCATGGGGGTAATCCAGACACTCTGTGGTGTTTCTTGCTTGGCGTGGCTACAAGCAAGCCGAGAGACAGAGGGACGGAGTGGGCAGCGGGTTGGGATTGCTTCTGCCTGCACCCGCAGCCAGTGCCTCCCACAAGCACCCCATGGGGAAAAAGCAAAGTGGATGGCTGCAGAGCTACCAGCTTCTGGAAGCGGCCCAACAAGCATAAATGGCATGTCCAGAAAGAGATGAGCAAAAGTCTGTGCAGTTTACTCCATCGCCTCTCAGCAGTGCAGCCTGGCCAGGAAGATGGAGGGCAGAGCTGTGTGCTGTGCCTACAAAAACTTTCCCACCTCCTGCCAGGTTAATGTGCAGTACCTCACCTTTGCTCTCGCTCCCCCCACGCTCCCCCCTCCCTCCACACCTGGCCCTTTTTAGACTCTTTGGCTCTGCTACAGCCGGAAAGGAGATCTCTCTCTCTCCCCCGCCCCCCACCGGCAGTGATGGAGCTTCAGTGCCTGGCCAGCGGGAAGCTTCTCACCCATCCTGCCTGCTGGCCCAGGCTCCATGCTGCTGGCATCGCGGGTGGAGCCATGCTGCTTGTGCCACCTTGCACAGCCAGTAAGAGAGCTGCAGCTCCCACCAAGGTCCAAAGACCGTTGGGTTCAGTGTAGATGTACGGAAAGCCCAGTGTCTGCAGCACTGAATAGGCATACAGGCTGGCGCTCAGCAGCCCAAAGGCAAAGGTGGGTGAGCGACACAGGCACCGCTCCCAAAGGGGCCCTGGCAGGCTGGTGGTGCTTAGGACATTTTCGGAAATTTTCAATCTGGGATGATTCAACCCGGCCAGGCAGGATCAGTCCCACAGTGCTGCCGAGTGCAGCACTGCCAGGAGGGCGAAGAGGCCAGCAGCAGCATCGGCAGCCACTTGGCCATTTAAAGACTTGTGAATTTCAACTCCCAGAACTTCCCACAGCCCCCCCATCAACTCCTTCCCCTTTCTGGGTTGCGGTAGCTCGCGCCCATTGGGTCCATTGGGGTTGGAAGTTCAATCACAGCCCACAAGGGAGCCTCCATGAGCTGAGCCAGCATGGGCCTGGAGCTGCTTCTCATTCTGTCTGACTGTGGAGGCCTCCCAGTGCAATGCTCTTCCACAGCTTCAGAGCAAACCTCCGCCTTCCCTGTGGAGGATTTCAAGGCTGAAGACTTCAGCTTGCTCTGATCAGCAGAAAACCCCCCCTCCATTTCCCTGCCAATCATTCTATCCTTGAGGAGTTCTGCAAAGACACACATCCCAAAAATGCTCCTTCCAAAGCCTTCAGCCTTGCAATCCTGCACAGGAAAGGCAGAGGTTTGTTCCAAAGCTGTAGCAGAGCATTGCACCGGGAGGCTTCCGCAGAGAGACAGAGAAGCAGCTCCCGGCCCTTGCTGGCTCAGCTGATCTGTGGGCTGCAGTTAAGATGCTGAGCTTCCATAAAGTGACCAGGGAAGGGAAGGGCTGCCTCCTGTGCTGCTCATGCCCACCCCTTCACTAGGGCTTATTTTCAGGGCAGGACGTATATTTACGTCCACCCCAAAAATCAGGCTTGGCCTGATTTTCAGGACATGTCGTATTTTTGGGGAAACATGATAGTTCTTGCAGAAAGTCATCATGTGACTGAACTCAATTTTACAACACTTTTTATTGCAGTCATTAAGCAAATCACTGTGGTCATTAAGTGAATCACATGGTTGTTAAGCAAATCAGGATTCCCCAATTGATTTTGCTTGTCAAAAACTGGTTGAAAAGGACTCAAACTGTGATTATGAGACCACAAGATACTGCAACAGTTGCAAATGTGAGCCCAAGAGCCCAAATTGCAATCACCTGACTGCAGGAGTGGTGTGATGATCAAAGCTTTGAGGACAGATCGTAAGCCTGTCATAAGCCAATTTTTCCAAGGCTGTTATAACTTTGAACCATTGTTTAATGAGCAGTTTTTATGTCAAGAACTATCTGTACTTAGGACTGTGTGGAAAATAGCATATTATTCGTTGGTTGTAATTAAACATCTAATATCCCTCCACCTTTTATTTTTTCTAGCTGAGGCTCCAGCAGAGCAGGTTCCAGGAGGTAAGAATATTTCCTTCTAGAAAAATAGCAAAAGAAATCAGCTAGCAAGACTCTCTTAGCATCCTGGTTCAAATATCCAATGGAGGAACCAATTCTCTAATGCTTTGTAAACTGCCAAAAGGACAACTGGATGAATGCTGTTCCTCAGGGCAGGTGCTGAGACGCTGCTTACTAGAGAGAGCAGGACCATGCCCAAACCTGTCATTTCTTGGTCACTCAGCCCAAGCAGAAACCATTGGACATTAGGCAGTTACTACTGGTTCTGTGGGCGTGGCTTGGTGGTGGTGGGTAATGTGACTGGGTAGGTGTGGCCAACTTTTTTTATTTTTACTTTAAAAACATGTTTTCTACCACCTCTTTGGCCGAAGAGGTTGTAAAAAATGCTTTGAAAAGCCTCTGACGATTAGGCAACTCAGCTCAGAAAAAATGCTTTTAAAAGGCTCTGACGATCCCAGTTGAGCCGCGCGCCATCATCAGAGGCTTTTTTTTTAACTTTTAAAGCATTTTTCAACCAAAGAAAAAATGTTTTAAAAAATAATAATAAAAAAAACCCTCTGATGATCACGTGGCTCAGCTGGGCATGGGGATGGGCAGGGATTTTTGCTACTGGTTTTCCGAACCACTTGCTGCTATCGCTACCAGATCAGGTGATCCGGTCCAAACCGGGAGCATTTCACCCCTGGGTAGTCCTACAAGCACTGTAATCTAGTTTTGAGCCATGCAGGACTTTATGGATAACAATAAACACTCAGAATTGCACCCAGAGGCTCATTGGAGCATAAGAGCACCAGTGTGCCTACCGTTCCTGTCCAAATGTTCCCCTTGATTGTATCCAATTTGTATGGTTATTTCATGCTTATACGTATGTATGTATGTGTGTGTATGTATGTATGTGTGTGTGTGTGTGTGTGTGTGTGTGTATGTGTATGTATGTATGTATGTATGTATGTATATGTGTGTGTGTGTGTGTGTGTGTGTGTGTGTGTGTGTGTGTGTGTGTGTAGGTCTTTGGTTATTCAGGTTTTCTCCTGCATAAAATTGGAAGTGTCTTGGCGTCGTTTCGAAGAAATCTCATTCGTCATCTTCAGGCTTCAGCTTCGTGCTTCTGGGAGCAATATGTGATTGCAGCTGTTTCTTCCTTTTGCTGCAGTCACACAGCTGCAATCACATTGCTCCCAGAAGCACAAAGCTGAAGCCTGAAGATGACGAATGAGACTTTGTCAAAACGTCGCCAAGACACTTCCAATTTTATGCGGGAGAAAACCCGAATAACCAAAGACCTACACACACACACACACACACACACACACACACACACACACACACACACATAATTTGCATTTATATCCCGCCATTCTCCGAAGACTCAGGGCGGCTTACACTGTGTTAAGCAATAGTCTTCATCCATTTGTATATTATATACAAAGTCAACTTATTGCCCACAACAATGGATGGAAGGCTGAGTCAACCTTGGGCCTGGTGGGACTTGAACTTGCAGTAATTGCAAGCAGCTGTGTTAATAACAGACTGTCTTAGTCTATTGAGCCACCAGAGGCCCTAATATACCGTTGAATTTGACAAAATAAATAAATAAATAAAAATTTAAAAAACCATTCATCTCACATAGAAGGAGTGTTATACGGGCACATTGTGAAGTTCCAAAAATGCCCACATAAATTTAAAAAAATGCATTCTGGACAAGTTGCAGTTTCCACATGCTGTTCAAGGAGAGCCCCACATAGAATCTATTTTAGTAATCCAACTAGAAGATAACTAAGTACACAGGAATGTTGGAAATCTTCAAGTTATCTTCAAGAGACACTGCCAAGAGAATGGTCAGAGAAGAGACATCATTGCCAATAGCTGGAAACAGGGTGGAACAAGAGGCTTAGAAGGCTCCTTAGTTTGGATAGATGTGGGGAGAATTGTATTTTTAGACATGCAAGACTGTCATTGTATCTTTACGATAAAGTGGAATTAACTCATCTGGTTTTGATTCCTACCTAGTCTACTTTGCAAGGTTGATATCAATCCAGCAAGCCTAACAGTACCAATTCCCCTCCTCTCTTATAAAGCCTTAGCAAATTAATAAAGGTCTGTTCTAAGTCTGTCCTATCTACTATCTACCATAGCTATGGAGTATGCTGTTTCTTATTCCCTTGGCAGTGTCTCCTCATCCATTCTTTCCTACGTGCCATTGCACTAGGCTCTAGGGCAGGGGTGTCCAAACTTGGCCCTTTGGAGAGTGGTGGACTTCAACTCCCAGAATTCTCCAACTAGCAACTTGCTTAAATTTATAGCTCATGCTGGCTGGGGAATTCTGGGAGTTGAAGTCCACCACTCTCCAAAGAGCCAAGTTTGGACACCCCTGCTCTAGGGGATGAATTACTGCAAATGCTACTCCATTCAGAACTAAAGATAAAAAATATATCAGTTCAGAGGTTTCAGAACCCACAGATATTTACTTTTGGCAGAGTTGACCAGAGTCAATTCTTCTCCATCCAGGTTTCCATAAGCCTGGAGACACTGGGGAACCTCAATGGTATCATTTGCTCATTCACAACAGAGATATTTAGTTCATTTGATGGATGACTTCATCCAGCAGGTCCATATAGATGTCAAATATAAGTGTGGAGAGACTGAAGTTTTGATGAACCTTTTAAAATAGGGCTCTACATTTCAATGTCTTCTTTGCTACCACCGGGACACGGAGAAAGAAAAAGAACCACCACAATATCATGTCTCCACTTTCTATACCTTTAATTGGTCCAGAAAGATTCCATAACTAAAACTATTTAAAAGTCAAGGAATCACTAATGCTTAACATTCTGGTGTTAGCTCTATTTTAATCAAATCTTAACTATATATATAAAAGCAAAATACCACTCATGCATCATCACAAAATCTCCAGAACCATAAAGCCTACAAACTTGAAATTTCCCACGTATGTTTTTCTTGACTTCTAGGTGCTCACTAAGAAAGGATTTTTCAAAATGACCATAAGAGCATTAGTATTTCCTATATTATTATAAATAGGCTCTGATGCTAAATAGTTCTACTCCTCCTCCCCACCTGAAATCTGTTCCAAATGCAAAACACAAGCAGAGGAGAGGAGTTTCAGTTTTACTTTCACAGTAGCAACCAGGGGATACGATAGGATAGGCTTCTGTGGGGCAAGTTTGAGGGAGAGAAGGGATAGGATAGGGAGGCTTCTGTGGGGCAAGGCTGAGGGAGAAAAGGGGATAGGATAGGGGAGGCTTCTGTGGGGAAAGCCTGAGGGAGAGAAAGGGATAGGATAGGATAGACTTCTGTGGGACAAGGCTGAGGGAAATAAGGGGAGAGGAGAGGCTGATCATAACTATTCATTAATTTTCAAGCTGTAAGTGACGATTTATTAAGCCCCATCACATAGTTTCATAGTGAAGCACAGGTATCTAGCTAGATCTATAATAAACTTGGCTCCCTCATCCACCCCTAATTTTGAAGTAAAATCTTTTGGAGAGAAAAATCATATTAACTATAAGCAGGACATGGAATACTTTTTTTAGAGGGGTCTCTTAAATCATGCTCTTGATAATCCGTCCTTCCTTCTTAGAATTTAAATGCAATGATAATACTTTCTCCTGCTTTGCTATATCCTAGAACTTTTTGACCTTCATTAATCACGCTACCCTTTTTCTCCCCAGTGGAAGACAAAGGGGATCCCTCTACACAGTCAGAAGGAGTCTTCATCAAGAAGCCAGAAAATGTGCTAATACATTGTGGTAAATGCCAAAGTAGAAAGACAAAAGATCAATGGATATTCTAAATTCTAATGAAATTTACACGAACTTTTTAAAAAAAAATCTTAACATTTTGTTGTGCATCTTACTTTGAGATCCTCCCTCCCTCCCTCCCCTTCCTTCTTTCCTTCCTTCCTTCTTTTTCTTTCTTTCTTTCTTCTCTAAACATTAATACAGATCAATAAAAAAGACATTTTCAATTTAAGACACATGACCTAAATAGTACAGATGAAGAAGGCCGGTGAATGGCGCAGGCTGGTAAGGCCTGTTATTAAGAACAGCCTGTTATTAAGAACACAAAGCCTGCAATTACTGCAGGTTCGAGCCCGGCCCAAGGTTGACTCAGCCTTCCATCCTTTATAAGGTAGGTAAAATGAGGACCCAGATTGTTGGGGGGGCAATAAGTTGACTTTGTAAAAAATATACAAATAGAATGAGACTATTGCCTTATACACTGTAAGCCGCCCTGAGTCTTCGGAGAAGGGCGGGGTATAAATGTAAACAAAAAAAAAAAAAAAAAAAAGTGGGAAAAGCAATTAAATCAGACATTAGTTTGAAAATTTACAATTCCAGCATTCAGCTGAGATCAGAATAGTTTCAGAAGAAACCGGTAAGGGCATTTCAAAGGATAGAGGAAAAGGTAGCTGTCTCTTATTAGACCTGGTTGAGTAGTCTTTTAAAAAAAATCCATTCATCCTTTCTCTCTCTCTCTATGTCTGACTATTACTGATAGGAGGAGAACCTAGAAGCTTGTTTCTAATTCTTGCTAATTTAGTGTGTACAATAAAGCTATAGGGTTAAGTGTGTCTACCCTTGACAGGGTTCAAGAACTAAGAACAACATATGAATAGTTTCCTTTGTTGTTCTTCACCTCCAAATAGAAATCTTGCCAGATTAAAGCAACTTCCTGCATAACTATAGATTTCTATCACATGCCTTAAGCTATGGATCAATGTTATAATCATTTTGTATATCAGCAATAATCAGAACACTTCTAAGAATCTTCTCTTAGAGGAGATGTGGCTCTCTTCCAATTAGTATAAAGCAACTGTTGATTCTTCTAGGTTAGTATCAACTAGAGCAGGGGTCGGCAAACCGCGGCTCCGGAGCCACAAGTGGCTCATTGGGCCCCCTGCCGCAGCTCCCTGTCCCATTACTGGTTCGCCCCGCCCCTCTTTATTTCTTTTTTGGACTCCAGCCCGAAGCGGCAGGAAGCAAAGGCAACCTTACGCGTAAATGTGGTGTGAATGCAGGTACAGGGTAGCTTGGCTCCTGAACTTTCCTCCCTTCCCTCCTCTCGTAACCCCCTGCTGGCTGTGGCTGAGTTGGAAGCGTGCGCATGCACAGAGAGACCCTACGTAAGCAAGCTGTTGCCCATTCTGCGTGCGCCTTTCTTGAGCTTTGACGCTCGCTTAAAGAGGGTCTCCCTGCACGTGTACACGCTCCCAGCTCAGCCACAGCTGTCCCGGGCATCCTGAGAGGCGGAGGGGGAAGAGGGTTGCCGGAGAGTGCAGGAGCGAAGTTGCCCTGTACGGCAGCCTTCGTTTCCTGCCACTTCAGGCTGGAGTCTCCCTGTGCGTTCAAACACTCCCGGCTTAGCCACAGCCAACCAGGGAGTTACGAGAGGAGGGGAGGAGGAGGACGGTCACCCGAAGGGATGGGGGGAGACCCACACCCAGAGAGACAGAGAGAGACATATACAGTGTGACACAGGGGCGGGGGGGGGGGGGGAAGCGGGAGAGATATAGAGGGAGAGAGACACACAGAGGGGGAGATAGGGGGAGAGACATAGAGAATAGTTTTGTGGCTGGGTAGGCATGGCTACATGGTCATGTGACTGGGTGAGAGTGCGTGACATCGAATTGGCCACGTCCATCCAGGTTTCGTGGCTCCCAGTTTTTTTTTCCTGTAGGAAACAGGTCCAAGTGGTTCTTTGAGTGTTTAAGGTTGCCAACCCCTTAACTAGAGCAGTGGTGGCGAACCTATGGCATGTGTGCCAGAAGTGGCATGCGCATCGTTGCCCCAGCTCTGTTTCGGGTCTCTGCCCCACATCCGCTCATGCCTCCTGCTACCCAGCTGATCTTCGGGACTCTGCTGGGCATGCGTGGGTTGCGCCGCATATGTGGGTTGCGTGCGTGGCTGCATCTTGCAGGGGGGGGCATGGGCGCATGCATGGGGCACGTGCATGCACTTTGGGCACTTGGTGCCTAAGATTTCTCATCACTGAATAGAGCATCTCCCTGAAGCTAACAACAACAGCAAGATTGACCTGAAACCTCACCATCCCCAGCCACCACAACTAATAGCTGTGTAGTCTAAGAATGCTGGGTTTTATAGTCCAGCACATTTAGAATATCAGTAATTTCATTTCCTCAGGGTTTCAGAGAGAATCCATCTTTTCCTAGAAATTTAATTCCCTTGAGTTAGATTAATAGGATAACAAAGTGCCTATTTAGTTCTGACTTTGATGTTTCCTTTCTATATAGGAAGTGATGTGTCTATCCATGTGCAGTTGAATGGGTCTCAGCTCCCTTGCAAACCTACCATCAAGTGGTTCAAGGGGAAGTGGCTGGAGTTGGGCGTTAAGAGCGGACTACGGTTCCAGTTCAAAGAGGGCTTTGACAAGGATAAAAATGTGAGCCCCTGTAGAAAAGGAGGCTATAAGAGATATTGATGTCTGTTCTCTCAAAATATGTTGCACTGTTAAAAGTACTTTAACTACCATGACTTATTTCAAAAGGATACTGTGAAATATGTTTTTCAATAGCATTTAAGAATTCTGCCAAAGCATAATTCCCAGGCTAAGCCTGATTTGGCTTGTAAATATGTGTCCTTTCCCCAAATTCATCACTCTAAATTTTCAGTTTGATGCTTTGAATAGATTAAGTCTACGTCTTACAATCATTTGTTTAGTGACTATTCAGTGTTACAAAGCCACCAAAAAAAGGGAGTTACAACTAATCATAACACATAATGACTGTCATCACAGCATTCCCAGCGACATGTAATCAAAATTTGCGTTCTTGGGAGCTGGCAGGTATTTACAAGTGTTGCACCTGTGGTCAATATTTGTGACCTCCCCAGCCAGTTTTTGATAAGCAAAGTCAATGGTAGAAGCCAGATTCACACGACCACATGATTCATTTAACAATTGCAGTGATTCACTTAATGACTTTGGAAAAAAGGTAGTAAAGTCGGGTATGTCTCACTTAACAAATATCTGGCTTAGCAATGGAAATTCTGATTCTAATTGCAGGTGGTCTTAAGTCAAAGACCACCTGTGGTACATTTTGGAGAACTTGTAGAACTTTTCCAACAATCAGTTTTCCCTGGGAATATCCCCATTTTTTTTTATTGTAGCCAAACTGCATTTGCTTGCTTGTTTTCTTAATTCACCCTAAGAAAAATGCTACTCTGCTGCTTTTAAGAAGAAGCTATGAGGAGGGAGGGAGGGAGCATCAGGTTGGAGAAACTTGCCATGTACAATACTGCTGAGTAACTGTTGGAGAAATTTGCTGGATGACACTTGTACCATTATGAAGGTATTCACACAACAGATTTCTCTGTGTGCAAATTGAATTAAAGGGTAATCAGCTCTTTGGGAAACAGCTTCTTAAATGCTTGAAAATTCTAAAATGGGTGAAGTAGAAATATAAACATATCTGAAAATTTCAAACTAAACAAGACATTTTAAACTGATTTAATTATTTTGAGATTTAACTGCTTAAAGAAACTGAGAGCAAAAACAGACAAGTTTTGGTAAACATCGAATCTCAAATATTTGCCTAACTAATAGGAATTAGCACAGTGAAGGAAAAAATATCAGTGTAAGATATCAATAATGTTGGTGTGATTAATTCTTTTGTGTCTGTTGCAAATCTCGCCCCCAAATGATTTTACTATTTATTGAACCCCCCTTTTTACTGACCAAAGCCTGAATTGTAAAACAAGTAAATAAAGCTACCTGTGGGACTTTGGTTTGAGAATTGCAAAATCAGGCATCTTAATTCCAGTAGTTCATTTTTTGCTGCTATTGTCTTTCTCTTTGAACTACATTTTTCACATCCTATTGAATCTCCTTAACTCCCATTAACACCAATAGAATATAGAGATGCCTGTTTCTAGTTCAGAACTATTTAATGCCAGTCATATAGTGGAAATAAAAATAGCTACTAATAAACTTTGTGCTTATGTTTTGTTTATTCTCAAAGATTTACTCCCATGAGCTGAAAATTGAGAAAGTAGTAATTGGAGACAGAGGTGACTATCGCATTGAGGTGACAGCCAAGGACTTTTTTGACAGCTGTGTCTTCAATATTGATGTAGAAGGTACCACCACGTTCACACTGTTTGCTAATCTCCAGACCTAAATTTTAAAAAAACCCTACAATGTTTGCATAACATTCTTTGCTCACAGAGATAAATGACATTTTTCATACAACTCTTAAAGTCAGTAAGTGGGTTTCTCAACTTACAGGGTTTTTTTTTCCAAGAGGCAATTGTACTTTCTAGCTTTGCTGGAAGACACTTCACTTCTCATCCAAGCTTATTCAGTTCTGATTAAATGGGAGAGAATGGAAGGATTCAAGTGTTCATTAGCCCTCTTTCTGTTGTGAAGACATTTAGGTTGAATTTGTACAACATGGGTCTTAGCTAAAGTTCAGTTACGTAGTCTGTGACTTGGTGAATATCTATGGAGTTTCTCAGGGTCACCCCTGCATCATTTGAAGAGTGTTCATCCCAAAGTGCATAGCTAAATGTCTATGGGAACTTGAAAGAAAGCACTTTTGGGACAACTATGACATGGACGACTGAGAATCTCCATAGATTTTATTGAGCCACAGACTACCAAAATGAAGTTTAGCCAAGTCCTGTGTTGTACAAATTCAGCCTAAATGTCTTCACATCTAATGTGATCCTATGGAGTCTATATCCCACCAGGTAGTCTTTCATAGTGGTCAAGAATAATTTGCCAGATTAATATTAATAATGGCAATTTTTGTGTGTGGCTGATATCCTGTCTGGAATTTTAGTCTTCAGAATATTTTATCTTTTCTTTACTTTCATCTGTGAATGACGTATGTTTGTTTGGTTAGTAATTCTTAGCTAACATTAGTATGGACATTTATTCTGAGCATAAAGATGTTTTTGCTTTAGAGGACAATTTTTTCCTTCCTAATTTCCTTCTTTTTTGTGTTTGAAATTTTTTTATTTTTTAGACAAACATACATAAAAACATCTTCAATACAAATACAAACAGTGTGTCGATTGGTTGATTACAAATCTTTTGTGCAATTTCACCAAAGTCATATCTTTTAATTTATCTAATTTCACATTTTACCAATCAAATATATATCCAATTGTTTTGGCCCATTAATCATTTGTTTAACTCTAAGTATTTCTTCCCTCACTTCGTACAAAATGTTCTAAATTTTAAGTTTAATTGTATTACATCGTTTATTTCACCATCTTGAATCAAATTGATGATATTACATTATATTTTATATATTTCAACAATTCTTGCATTATAAAAACCTCTATCAAACTTCATTAACATTTTTTTTTTACCTAACCATTGATAAAATAAGTCCCATATCTTGTAATATTGTTTAGCTTCCTGTTCTCTAATTTCAAATGTCAATTTGCTCATTTGAGCACATTCCGTTATTTTCTTAATAACTTCATCTTGCGTAGGTATTTTCTCATTTTTCCAATTTTTAGCAAACACAATTCTAGCCGCTGTTAATACATTCACAATCAAATATCTCATTTCTCTATTGTAAGTTTCAGGTATGATCCCCAATAAAAAAACCTCTGGTTTAAAATCTATGTGTTTTTTTATTATTTTTTCCAACCACGTGTGGATTTTAGTCCAATAACATTTAGTTTCTACACACGTCCACCACATATGGTAATATGAACCTGGTATCTGATGACATTTCCAACATTTTTCAGATTTGTTCTTGAACATTCTGGCTATTCTCGTCGGGGGTAGATGCCATCTGTAAAACATCTTGTATAAATTCTCTTTATATGCAGTTGACATTGTTATTTTATAATTTTGTAACCACAATTTTTGCATCTCTAGATCAATCCCATGTCCAAATTTTTCCCCCCAAGCAATCATTGTTTCTTTAACTTGTTCTTCTTCCAATTTAACTTCTAATAGATATCCATATAATTTTTAATTACATTTTTATCAGTACCTGTTAAAATTTTATCTAAGTTAGTCAAGTTGTTATAAAATCCTTCTGTCTTGGAATCTTTATCATACCTAGAATGTATTTGCAAATAAGAAAACCAATTCATTTTTATGCCTTGTAGTTCTAATTCTTGCATAGATTTAATTTCCTTCTAATAGGTTGTTTCCCCATACCTATCTCCATAAACTCCCTTATTCCTTTAAATCTTTCTTTATTTTTATTTATTTATTAAATTTATATGCTGCCAATCTCACTATCCAGAGAGACTCTGCAGCTTACAATAGCATAAAAGCATAAATATAAAAGAATTAAAGCATTGTCATCTTCTCTTCTAGTACCAAGAACAGAAGAAGCTGGCAATATTTTAGAAACATTCAAACGTTCGTAAGTATCCATGGTTTCAGCACAGATGAATCCCTTATTTGGAAAAGCCCACCTCCATTTAATCATTCTGGGACTACAGCAGTGGTGGGATTCAAATAATTTAACAACCGGTTCTCTGCCCTAATGATTTCTTCCAACAACCCATTCACCAAACTGCTCAGAAAGTTAACAACCGGTTCTCCCGAAGTGGTGCAAACTGGCTGAATCCCACCACTGGACTACAGCTTCCATAGTCCTGTCTCTAGAGTTCTGCTGCTGAACCTGACAAATATGGGGGTGATGGTGGCAGGCAAGGATCATGAAAACAATTCCAAAATCAAATCACAATGAGACAAAAGAATGTGCAAGTTTAGCCATCTCCAGAATTCTTCTTCAGATAAAATATTGCAAAAATCAGAAGATGATAGGAAGCAAAACATTAAAAATTACAATGCATGGTACTTTAGGATGAGAAGATCCCTGTTCTTTTCCTTGCAGTGGAGAAGCCAAAAGTGATGCTGCTGGAGAGTTGGATTTCACTGGCTTGCTTAAGAAAAGGTACAGTAAGTGAAGATATTAGCAATGAACATAACAGCAATCTTTGTCTGAAAATAGATAACTAGCAGAGGCAATCAGTCTAGGGCAATTTTTTTATTTATTTATTTTTGTCACAACAGTATATGTAAACATTGACATAAAACAACAACACATCATAAAAGAAAAAACATATATATGAGCAAAAGTATGCAACAACTATATTAATTTGATATAATGAAAGGGAACAATAGGACAGGAATGGTAGGCATTTTTGTGCTCTCATGCACGCCCCTTATCGTCCTCTCAGGAATGGGGTGAGGTCAACAGTAGACAGTTTTTGGTTGAAGTTTTTGGGATTTTGAGTTGAGACTATAGAGTCAGGGAGTGAGTTCCAAGCATTAACAACTCTGTTACAGAAGTCATATTTTCTGGAATCAAGTTTGAAGCGGTTGACATTAAGTTTGAATCTATTGTTTGCTCTTGTATTATTGCGATTGAAGCTGAAGTAGTCTTTTACAGAAAGGATATTGCAATAGATGATTCTGTATGTTAAACACAGGTCATGTTGGAGCCAGCAGAGTTCTAAGTTTTCTAATCCCAGGATTTCAAGTCTGGTGTTATAAGGTATTTTGTTGTTTTCAGAGGAGCAGAGAACTCTTCTTGTAAAATATTTCTGGACACGTTCAATTGTATTAATGTCAGAGATGTGGTATGGGTTCCAGACAGGTGAGCTGTATTAAAGAATAGGTCTAGCAAATCTTTTATATGCTTTGGTTAGTAGTGTAGAGTTTTTGGAAAAGAAGCTGCGTAAAATTAGGTTTACAACTCTTAGAGCCTTTTTTGCTATGTAGTTGCAGTGGGCTTTGGCACTTAGGTCATTAAATATGAAAACTCCAAGGTCTTTGACAGGGTGGGGGTCATCTATTAGGTAATGTCCATCAAGCTTGTACTTACTGTTAGGGTTCTTTTTCCCAATATGTAAGATTGAGCATTTGCTGGTTGAGATTTGGAGTTGCCAAGTTTTAGACCAAGCGATGAGATGATCAAGGTCTTTTTGAATGGTAGATGTATTGTCTGTGGTGTTAAATAGTTTGACATCGTCAGCAAAGAGAACACAATAACTTGAGATAAGGTCACAGAGATAATTTATGTATAGTATGAAGAGCGTTGGTCCAAGAATGCTGCCTTGGAGAACGCCACTTTTGACAGGAACAGGATTTGATAGAGCGTTGCCAATTTTGACCACTTGATGTCTGTTTGACAGGAAGGCATTTATCCAATTGTGACTAGGTCCTGAAATGCCGTAGATTTTAGTTTTAGGAGAAGTTTATCATGTACTACTGAGTCAAAAGCTTTGCAGAAGTCTATGTAGATTACATCTATTGCTTTTCCTTGATCAAGGTTAGTAGTCCATATGTTTTTGCAGTGGAGAAGTTGTAAGTTACATGATAATTTTTTTCTGAAATCAAATTGTTTATTAGAGAGTAGGTTGTTTGTTTCTAGGTGGAGTGTAATGGATTGGTTTATAATAGATTCCATTACTTTGCATGTGACGCAACATAGAGAGATAGGTCTGTAATTTTCAACTAGACTGGGATCTCCTTTTTTGAAGATAGGGATGACTGTGGCTAGAGACCAGAGTTTGGGAAGGGAACTAGTCGTGAAAGCTTTATTAAAGATTATGCTTAGGGGTTCTGCTATATTAGTGGAAAGTTTTTTTAAGAAGTATGCACATAGTCCATCAGGCCCAATAGATAATGATGGTTTCAGGTTGCGAAGAGCTTTTTCAACATTATCTTCTGTGAAGTCTATAAGTGTTAAGTCGTTGTACTCGTTAGTACGATGGGGGAATGTTGGATATGAGCCATCGCTGGTTACAAAGACTGAGCCAAAGAATGTGTTAAAGAGGTTTGCTTTAACTGTTCCATCAGTATATTCTTTGCCGTTAGATTCTTTTAGTGGTGGAATGGATCTTGTTTCTTTAAGTTTATTGTTCACAAAATTATAAAAAGCACGATTGGAATTAGTGCGTAGAAGGTCTTCTTCTTGCTTGGTGTGGTAAATGTTACATTCAGTTTTTATTTGGTTGCAAATATTTCTGTAGCGGTTTTTGAAGTTTGCTACATAGTCCTTTTTGTTTCTTTTCCAAAGGGATTTTTTTTGGATTGAAGTTTTTTTATTGATATGGGTAATTTGTTTTTTTTTCTTTGGGTGGTGATTTGTGGTACGTATAGTTTAATGATTTTATTGATTTCAAGTAGGAATACATTATAGAGGTCTTCTGCAGTGATACAGGTTGAGAATAGATTTTGCCAGTCAAGAAATGAGAGATCGTTTTTTATAAGGTCATAGTTGGCTTTTTTAAAATTGTAGTTTGGAGTACTATTATTATGACAATTTATGTGAGGGCGTATATTAAGACAAAAGTCTATCATGCAGTGGTCACTGTTGGAAAAGGGTTCTTTTATTTGTAGTCCATAAATTGAGTTTGTGTTATTACAAAAGTTGGGGTCGAGGCAGTTCTTGAGTCTTGTATTGTTAGTTACTAGTTGTTCGAGACCTAGGTTTGTAACGGCGCTGTATAGTGTAGTATGGATTGGTTCGGTTGTACATTCATTTGTTATCCAGTTTATAGAAGGTAGATTAAGGTCACCCAGTAAGATGAGAGGATATGGGCAAGAGGAAGCCCATGTTAGCAGTGACGTTAACATATTTGCATGAGTGATGTCGTAGTCAGGGGCTCTGTAGCATAGTATAAATCTAATTGTGGTGTTTGAGGACAGGTCACAAAGTTTTGGGAAGAGAAAGTTTATGTGCAACGTGAATATTTTTTAAGTTCAGTGATTTTTTGTAAAAGATAGCTACTCTACCACCTCTGCGGTGTTCACAATCTGAATGAAGGACTTGATGCTCTTTGTTTGAAATAATGGAGTCAGTGAGGGATGAGTTCAGCCATGTTTCACAAACAAATATGATATCAAATGTACTATTGTTTAATAAGAGGATAAATTCAGGTAATTTGTTTACAATACTTCTTGCATTTATTAATTTACATTTGAGACCTGTAATGTTTCTCAACTTTGGCAATTTTAAGATGTAGATTTCAACTCTCAGAATTTCCCAGCCAGCATTAGGCTGAAAAATACCTATTTAGATATATAGTATATTGCCTTCACCTGCATTTTTTTTTTGTGAAGTAATTTTCCTTTAAAATGGAAGATCTTAGATTTCCTGAGAATATGATAACAAAGGGAGATGAGGAGAAAGGGCTTTTATGTAATTTCTTTTCAGCTCCTTGATGGTCAAATTTAGGACAAGCTATCTTTTGGAGAAATTGGGAGTTTTCTATAATGCAATATAGGACAAGAATTGGCTGCTCTAGTCCCCAACCCCCAGACTGCAGCCCACTATCAGACCATGGTCTATTCGCAACTGGGCTGTGGGCTGGTGCACATGTGTACAGCTCAACTCACATGAGGGCCAGACCGGCACACACGTGCATGCATATACAGCTCAACTTGTACAAGTCTTACCCCTCTCACCCTCCCACCTCCCAAGCCAGGCTGCCAAGCTGCAAAGGTTGGGGACAGCTGTTCTAGAGGACGGTTTGAAAGCTTCCTCTTCCTCTATCCCTCTTTGTAGAGAAGTGCAAGTGCAAGAAGAAGAGAAGAAAAAGAAGAAAAAGAAGGACGATGATGATGATTTGGGGATTCCACCAGAGATCTGGGAACTGCTTAAGGGTGTGACCAAGAAAAGCGAGTATGAGCGAATTGCCTTTGAGTATGGCATCACTGATCTACGTGGCATGTTGAAAAGGCTCAAGAAAGCCAAGGTGGAGGTCAAGAAAAGTGCAGGTATCAGAAGGGACTAGACTGATGGAGACTGAAATATAACTTCTGTTTAATGCCAGTAGTTATGTGGCATGTTTTAGCATTTTGGCATCACATATAATTAATATTGTCCCATTAGCGTTCTATTAGCCAAGAGCGCAAAAGAGTGTCAATATCTTTTCTAGCTTTCATTAAGAAACTGGACCCAGCCTATCAAGTTGACAAAGGCCAAAAGATCAAGATGTGGGTGGAGTTGAGTGACCCTGACTTACCTATCAAATGGATGAAAAATGGACAACTGCTCAAGCCCAGTGGCAAGTAAGTCTGAGCAATGAGGTGGTAAAGCCAGGACACTGGTTTATTGTTCTAGTGGATAGGAAATGAGAAAATATATTGGGAGACAAGAGAAACATTATGATTCTTTCTGTGTAGGTGCATGGTTTTTTTTCTTTCTTGTGGATAGGTACATCTTTGAGAATGTGGGTAAGAAACGTATCCTGACAATCACCAAGACAACGCTGACGGATGATGCAGCCTATGAATGTGTGGCTGGAGATGAGAAGTGCTTCACAGAGGTCTTTGTAAAAGGTGAAGATGGAGGATGCATGCAAATATAATACAATTGAAGAAAATGACAAAGATTGTGATGATTTGCAGAATAATGTTGAAAGGCGTAGCTGTGTATGAGTAATATCCCCATTATATATTCCATCTTTATGTACCTAGAACCACCTGTCCTGGTCATGAGTGGTCTGGATGACCAACAAGTATATGTGGGAGACAAAGTAGTGTTGGAAGTAGAGGTATCTGAGGAAGGAGCCCAGGTAATGTGGTAAGTTCCCAGTCCAACTTTTACAATTTCTCTCTCTCTCTTTTTTTTTATCTTCTAGCCAATCAGATGTCTTCTAAATAATCCCAGTCTCTGGTATTGACTACAGAGTTATCTCTTCAATTTACCAACATACGTTTCATGTTGATTTGTTTTCATCTTTCTTTCTTTAACTCAGCAAAAAATAATAATAATAATAGAATAATAATGTGATAAAAAATTAAAATGGCAGTTCTTTTCAATCAAATTCTATGTTTTAAATTTAGGAAGCAAGAATTCTAGATTAGCAGAATAATAATGATAAATTTATAAATAATACATAGTTAAAAAAGGAAATGTTGCTTGGAAATATAGAATCATAAGAAGAACAATCTTAGAAAATGTAATCAGATTGAAAATATGGCTAATATTTTGGAAAAGCTACATTTTTTGTCCGTTATGATGCTGGCAAGACCCTTGCCTTCCCTCTTGTTTCACTTGCATTTTACTTGCATTTACTTGTCTCTCCAGTCATGTCCTTTCTCCATCTTTTCCCCTTTTCCCTCTCATCATCTCCAGGTTGAAAGACGGTGTGGAGTTGACTCGTGAAGACACCTTCAAGTATCGCATCAGAAAGGATGGCAAAAAGCACATGCTCATCATCAATGAGGCTAGCAAAGAAGATGCTGGGCGCTACCAGATTGTAACCAACGGGGGCCAATCAGAGGCAGATCTTGCAGTTGAAGGTCTGTGGGGGCCAATGGAGCCATCAATTGAAAGGCTAAAAGGGAATTTGGACTTTTTCCCAGTGAAATTTATGTATTCAAATCTTACCATCCAGACAAACCGCTCGAGGTAATTCAAGGTATTGCTGATCTGACGGTCAAGGCCACTGAACAAGCCGTCTTCAAGTGTGAAGTGTCTGATGAGAAGGTGACTGGCAAATGGTACAAGAATGGAGTTGAGATCCGACCCAGTAAACGCATTACAATCAGTCACAAGGGCAGGTGAGCATTTGGAGAAAACTAGAATATAGGCAGAGTAGGGTTTAAAAAAAATTAACTAGTTACAGAAAAAGAAAATTATGATGCAAATACACGTATGCTCAAGAAAATAAAATTCGACATACAAAATGGGGAACCCCCCCAAAGTAAAATATATTGTTATAACAATGAATAGTTACAGTTTTATATATCCTTATCTAAAATAAATTTTATTCAAATTTATTTATTTTGATACCCTTATATCACTAGCTTTCTTTTATACCCCACCATGTTAAGTGGAAATAAGTTCTATAATTCATTTTATTTGTCCATACAAAGTCTATAGATATTCTGCTCATGGATTGCATGGATAGCAAATGCGATCAGATTTTCAATCCTTTGAATAACTGGGACCATACATTTATCTTTCCAATAATGCAGTATTAGTCTTTTATTTATATATTTATCAAATTTGGAGATAGCCCATCTCATCTTACGAAGGGGCTCTGTGTGGTGTATATTTAAAACATAAGAACCATATAAACATAATACAATTGAAGGCACTTAAAACAAATATAAAATTATTAAAGTTAAAAAGTTGGCAGAAGGCCTTCAAGGGTGCTAATCAACTTCAAGCTTGCATGCTTTCTGCATACCCCAAGCAAGTTTGGTACAGCCCAGATCTTCAAATATTTCTGAAAGGCCAGGAGACTGGGGGTCCACCTCACCACTGGGTGGGGGGTGATATTCCACAGAGTGGGGGAGACAGCAGAGATTGGTATCTTCCTAGGCCCCACGAGTCCAAATTCTTTAACTGATGGGCTATGTAACAAATTCCTCCTACCTGGCTGGGTGGGATGGGCAGCTATAACCAGAGATAAGATGTTTCCGCAAGTAACTTGCCATAATAAAGGGACCTAGAATCCAGAATATAAGTGAAGTACTTATTTTTGCCATTTTGTCCATTTGTGCCTGCTATTTTATTAGTTCAGCTGAATCTGTTTTGATATTACAGATTAAACACTTGCCTCAAGCATATGAAATTCAGCTTTAGATTTTTGCTTGAGTATAAATCTCACTCTTTAGGCTTGGGCAGAATATCATCTCTCTATACAATGTACTTTACTATTTCCTTTTTTTATTTATTTATTAAATTTATATGCTATCATCTCACTAACAGCAACTATGGGTGATATAATTTCTGAAGGAAGGGAAGAGTGAACAAGGTAATAAAGGCAAACTCGATATTTATTTTAAGGGTGTGGTTCCTGATTTATTTATTTTTTAATGCAGACATGTGCAAACACATTGATGCACCCTGATCACCACTTTCTTATACTTTTAAGTGCTAAATAAATTACACTCAACGAACTGAGGTTTCACAAAATTTCATTTCTGATGGCTATTTCAGTGTTGTTTCCTTTGCTTTGGAGCCTAGAATGAAATGAGCCTGCATGAAAAACAAGAGTTTGATGCAATGTATGCTGTTTCACCTGAACAGCCAGTTTGTTCATTTGATGAGAACTAGATCATAAATGATCTGTTTAATGGTGAGGAAAAATCAAGGTGCTGGGCCATCTATGAGAGGTGATTTTAATTAGAACCCCAAACCTGCAAATTAGCTGATGATGATCCATCCATTCTGACCCTTTGTTCATAATTTCAATTTTGTTCTGCAGGGTCCACAAGCTGGTCATTGATGATGTGAGACCTGAAGATGAGGGAGATTACACCTTCGTCCCTGATGGATATGCTCTTTCACTTTCTGCTAAACTCAACTTCTTGGGTCAGTGCAGGGAGGGACTTGTTTAGGAGGCTTAAGATTCTCCAGTCAGTGCAAAGCCCTTGAGATACTTATGATCATCACAGTTATAGTGCATGTGCAGAAGAGTGGCTGAATAGTGTGTATTTATGGTATTCATTCAGAAACACACTGAAACATGAGTTTGAGTTTTCTAAATTACTTCCATCACATATCTAGCCAACGTGGTGCATGGGTGCATTACATGAAACTCTTGGAATGGTTCCTCTATGCAAATACATGATTTGTTTGTTTTTCATTTTGGATTGCAAGGATTGCTGCTCAGTTTTCCAAACTAAATTGGAATTGCTATGAGCCAAAAAACTGACCTGTGCCACAAATTTTTGAGGCAAAAACAGAACCCCCCCCTCCCAATCTTAACAGGGATTTTTCCAAAGCAACTAATGACAAAGCGTGTGAATATTGCAAGGGGAAATGAAATGAAGAACTGTAGCTAAAATCCTGAAGCAAATTTTATTCCAAGTCTAGACGAAATGCACTGAAACTCATTAGTCTAAAGTAGGAGGAGACCACATTTTTGCATGCAAGGGCCACAATTATTTTTGTTGCCATTGTTGAAGTAAGGACTACTGACAGTTAAATTGTGAAGTCACTCTAATGTATGGAGTTAATTTTTCTAGGATTTTTTTCCTTTTGACTTTTAGTTTACAGTACTTGCTTCATTTTTCAATTTAAAAAAAGGAAAATTATGCCCATTGCTGTGAATTTTTTGTGGGTCGAAGGACTTCAGGAGCTTTAAAAAAGGGTTCAGGGTCCTATGGATCATCAACCTGGGTACTTTGTGTGTATACATGTGTTTAAATGTATGTTTCAGTTCAGTGGTGGGTTCTAATTTTTTTTACTGCCAGTTCTGTGGGTGTGGCTAGGTGGTGGTAGGGGAGATGACTGAGTGGGCATGGCCAACTTGACATCACTCATGCACTCAGTCACATGACACCCTCCCAACCAGATCTTTCTGGATTTGATTTAGAGGAAAGTGCAGCTCATGGCTGCTACATTTCACTGTGCTGCACTAGCGAAGGGAAGAAGCTAGCTTCGATTCTGACAGAAAGGAACCGGGAAACTCCTTAAGGACAATTGGAAATAAGCAAGGTATAGGAATTGTTGGTCTGGTCACCTTAGGAAAAATGTGCACTCCTTTAAAATGTGTTTTTAGTAACTGGAAAGCATGGAAACCCCAAGTGACTATTAAGATGAGCTTTAGTAAAAACAAGCTCCGAACATTTTGCAACTCCATCTGGCTCACAAACATTCTTGGTCCGCAATCTCTGCCATGGCCAAAAAAAGGTCAATGACTATAGAATAGATTAAAGCCTTAACTGACTATCTCAATACTCAAGGAAAATTATGCCCATTGCTGTGAATTTTTTGTGGGTCGAAGGACTTCAGGAGCTTTAAAAAAGGGTTCAGGGTCCTATGGATCATCAACCTGGGTACTTTGTGTGTATACATGTGTTTAAATGTATGTTTCAGTTCAGTGGTGGGTTCTAATTTTTTTTACTGCCAGTTCTGTGGGTGTGGCTAGGTGGTGGTAGGGGAGATGACTGAGTGGGCATGGCCAACTTGACATCACTCATGCACTCAGTCACATGACACCCTCCCCCAAAGCCATGCCCATCGAAACAGTGGCGAAAATTTTTGGGACTTTTTGACACTTTTTCTTTTGACACTCTGGCCCCATATCCAGGTTAAGATGTGGTGGGGTGGCAGTGATCGTCTCGGCTTTCCCTCCATTGCCCTTCCTGGCTGAAAAGAGCCCCTTCTCGCCTCTGACAGGCCTTCTTTGTGGTTGCAGCCAGAGCACCCCACTCCTGCTGGCGGTGCTGAGCTGGGCCGGCCAGGTTCCATCCGCGAGATGAGCATGCAGGAGAAAGGCTTCCTTCTGGACTTGGGGAGTGGCTTCACCGAGGATGCACCCAGGCTCCCAGTCAAGAGGGTGACCCTGTTTCTGCGGCCCGCCAGCCACGGTTTTTTGGTCGGGAAGGACAACAGAGGGAAAGCACGAAGCAGCTTCCTTCTCAACGGCCGACTGGAGAACATTTGGTGTTGTTGTTGCCGAGCTCCTGGAGACCCATGCTCATGCTAGCCCGCATGAGTATGAAGCCAGCCAGGGGCAAGCAGGGCAAGCCAGGGGCAATGGCAACGGCAGAGTCTGGCACTTGGGGAGGGCGAGGTTAACATACTCATAGCTGTGCCCTGTGCGGCCTCCACTGGCTCAGGGCAGCTGATTCAGCTGCAGCCCAGATGAGCCAAGGAATTGCGGGCAGCCTCCGTGCTGTTTTCGGGTGCCCAGCTTACTGGGCTGCCCCTGCCCCTGTTGCGGCTTCAATGGAGGCGGCTTTGGGAGACACTGGCAGCACGGTGGCGCGGGTGAAGGCTGGGTGGGGGGTGCAACATGGGAGGCTCCCCACAGTTCCTCGGCTCATCTGGGCTACAGCTGAGCCTGCTGCCCTGAGCCAGCAGATGGAGGCACCCCTCCCCAACCAGATCTTTCTGGATTTGATTTAGAGGAAAGTGCAGCTCATGGCTGCTACATTTCACTGTGCTGCACTAGCGAAGGGGAAGAAACAGCCAGTGGAGAGCACACAGAAGTGCTCCAGTCCATATGTTCTCCAGGCCAACAGCTGTTTCTCTCCTTCCTTGCTCTTTATGGGAAAGCATTTGGTGCAGCACAGTGAAATTTAGCAGCCAGGAGCTGTGCTTTCCTCTAAATCAAATGCTGTGGGCAGCAGAGGGAAACAGGTACTTTTCTCTGCACAGATCTTTTCGGATGAGACTTGGAGGAAAGCGCACACTTTCCCATAAAGAGCAACGAAGGAAAGAAACAGCTGCTGACCTGGAGAACACGTGGACTGGAGCAGCGATATGTGCTCTCCACTGGCTGTTTCTCTCCCTTCACTCGTCCAGCACAGCGAAATATAGCAGGCATGAGCTGCGCTTTCCTCTAAGTCAAATACGGAAAGATCTGGCTGGGGAGGGATGCTTCCGTCCACCGGCTCAGGACAGCAGGCTCAGCTGCAGCCCACATGAGCCAAGGAATTGCGGGCAGCCTCCGTGCTGTTTTCGGGCACCCAGCTTATTGGGCTGCCCCAGTCCCTGTTGTGGCTCCAACGGCAGTGGCTTTGGGAGATGCTGGCATCACAGAGGCGCAGGCGAAGGCTGGGAGACCAAGTTCTCTTCGGCTCCCCACACTTGTTTACCCATCTCAGAGACCTCGGGCTATGCCTCCCGCTGACCCGGCTGCCTTCCTCGTCGGCATCGCTCCTGAGCAAACTCATCCGTCCTCGGCTATTGTAAAGAAGTGGCAGCTCTGGGTGCACCATGCCCACTTCGTTCTCTTTGAGAGCAGCTTTGCAATTTGCAAACTGCAAAGCTGCTCTCAAAGAGAACGAAGCGGACATAGCACACCCAGAGCTGCCTCTCCTTCGCGACAGCCGAGGACCTCTTCTGCTTGGAGCTCCAAGCTGCGGGAAGGGGGGTGGCTGCAACGCCAGCAGCTTCAGGGGGCTCCTTCCTTCAGTGGTTTGTTTTATTTTACCTCGTCTAGGCGGCTATGCTGCCTTTGTCCTTAAAGGCTGCTCCACACCGTTTGATCTTTCTCAGGCACAGAGAAAAGCGACCCTGTGAAGGGACCAAGCCTACATCTGAACTTGGAAGCCGAGAGGCTTTTTTTCCACCCAGCCACTGGTGCAGGGTGCCGAAAAGATCTCTGGTTGCTGCTGCTATCTTTGTACATGCACAGCTTTCTTCTCACTGGCTAAAGGACTTTTCGGCGCCCTGCAGCCAGGCGGCTGAGAGGCTTCTTTGCCAGCCATCTGCTTCCCAGCTCTTGTCAGCTTACCGTCCGACGGACACGTCGGGTGGGCAAGCAAGCAGCAACCGGGGGTCCGGTTCAGCAGGCATGGCCAGGCTGCCGTTACTACCAGTTCAGAGAATTAGTCCCTAAAGTTACTACCTATTTGGTAGAACTGGGCTGAACCAGTAGGAACCTACTTCTGCAAAACTTTTATGCTAACTAAAGAAGCCACATTGCCTATTCTCTCATGGTTATATTCTTTTGGATATGATTGACTTCAGTTTGTAAGGAAGGTTAGGATATTCTTATTTCACAGGGGACACTATTTTGGGGAATGACCACACCTTAATTTTATAGTGGCACAGAAAGTAAAAATGTAGATTTATAACCTCAAATATTGCCCAGAGGTTTCACTGCTGTTTTTTCTTCTTCTTTCTTTATCCCTTTCTAGAGATCAAGATTGAATATGTTCCCAAGCAAGGTGGGTGGAATCTTTCAGTCTTGGCAGAATGTTGGCTAGGAAAGAAACCTCAGAATTCTTTTCAAGAAGCAAAATTCAGGCTTGTTGAGAACTGTTTGAATGAGTGAAGTGATGGGGTTTTTATCTCCCTACATGAAAGAATGTTAGCAGAAGCAGAGATGTCAGATGCAGACCAATGGTGCTCAGTGGCTGCATGCTGAAGGAACCCAGCCTAAATTTTTTGCAACACAAGAATCTCACCTGAACAGCTGGAAATGAGTCAAAGTGTTCAGGGGGTTTAGGCATCCCCCCTATTTGGATAGGTTACAACACATAGAGCATTTTAATTTAGAAAATAAAAGAAACCAAGGGAGAACCTGATCTCATGAAGCTGAATAGTGGAAGCTTCAGGGCAGTCAGAATAAAATATTTCATCACATAGCAAACAGTTACAGGTAGTCCCTGACTTCTAATCATAATAGTGACTGATTTAATGACCTTTTTGACATGGTTGTTAAGCAAATCACATGGTTACCTATTGAATTTGCTTGTCAGAAGGTAGCTGGGAAAGTTGCAAAAATTGTGATCACATGATCCCAGGATCCTGCAATCATCATAAATATATGCTGGTTGCCAAGCACCTGATTTTTGATCACATGTCCATGGGGACACTGCAACAGTCATAAGTGTGACGACCAGTCATAAGTCGCCTTTTTCAGCGCCATCATAACTTTGAATAGTCACTAAACAAATGGTCCTCAACTTACATATTTCAGCTTTCATTGCTATAGGATGGACAGTAACCAGCTTGCATGAGTTAGGTGAGAAAAAGACTTGTCTGTAACTACAGATAGTCCTCAACTTACAACCACAACTGAGCCCAAAATTTCTGTTGTTAAGTGAGACATTTGTTAAGTGAGTTAAGTACCCCATTTTGCGACTTTTCTTCCCACAGTTGTTAAGTGAATCACTGCAGCTGATAAGTTAGTTACATGGTTGTTAAGTGAACCTAGCTTTCTCACTGACTTTGCTTGTCAGAAGATCACAAAAGATGGTCACATGATCCTGGGATAAAGCAAAGGTTGTAAATATGAACCAGTTGCCAAACATCTGAATTTTGATCAAGTGACCATGGAGGTGCTGCAAAAGTTGTAACTATGAAAAACAGGCATAGGTCAGATTTTTCAGTGCTGTTGTAACTTTGACTGGTCACTAAACGAACTGTTGTAAGTTGAGGTCTACCTGTATTTGCCATGACAACTGAGCCTCTCCTAAACAGGAGGAGGGAACTGTCTGCTTTGAGTCTTCCTTGTGGCCCTTCCAGAGGCATCTGATTGGCCCAAGGATGCTGGACTAAATGCATTTCTTTAAAGGTCACAAAGCTCTTATCTTCTAATAGATAATATATACAGTTTTTATTCATGAAATGGAAATAATTATATTCATTAAGGAATAGTTCTTCTTTTTTTTTGGGAAATGAACTGTTGACACAAACTAAGCAATGCTCCAGCTGAGGTAGACCCAGTGTTACAAGCAGCTCGCCTTAAAAAGCCATTTAAGTATAAGCATGAATTGAATATATAAAATGAATACAATTAAAGGGAACATTAGGACAGGGATGCTGGTGCTCTTATGCACACCTCTTACAGACCTCTTAGGAATGGGCTGAGGTCAACACTAGCCAGTCTAAGGTTAAAATTTTGGGGGTTTGGGGTTGAAACTACAGAGTCAGGTAGTACATTCCAGGCATTGCCCACTCTGTTGCTGAAGTCATATTTTCTGCAATTGAGTTTGGTGTGGTTTACCTTAAGTTTGTATCTATTGTGTGCTTGTGTATTGTTGTGGTTGAAGCTGAAGTAGTCATTGACAGGTAGGACATTGTAGCAGATGATTTTATGAACTATGCTTAGGTCATATCAACGGCCACGTAGTTCTAAATTTTCTAAGCCCAAAATTTCAAGTCTGGTGGCATAGTGTATTCTGTTGCTAGTGGAGGAATGGACTCTTCTTATGAAATATTTTTGGACACGCTCAATTGTATTAATGTCCAATATGCAGTGCAGGTTCCAGACAGATGAGCTGTATTCAAGAATTGGTCTAGCAAATGTTTTGTATGCTCTGGTTAGTAGTGTAATATTACCAGAGAAGAAGCTACACAAGATTAGGTTTACAACTCTTAATGCCTTTTTGGCAATGTTGTTACAGTAGGCTTTGGCACTTAGATCATTTGATATGAGTACTCCAAGGTCCTTGACAGAGTGAGGGTCATCTACAAGGTCACGTCCACTCAGTTTGTATTTTGTGTTCTGATTCTTTTTTCCAATGTTTAAGACAGAACATTTGTTGGTTGAGATTTGGAGTTGCCAATGTTTTAACCATTATGACACAAAGTCAAGGTCTTTTTGAAGGGTAGCAGCATTGTTGATGGTGTTAAATAGTTTTACAGCATCAGCAAAGAGAATGCAGTTACTTACAATATGATCACAAAGGTCATTTATGTATAGTATGAAGAGTGTTGGTCCTAGAATGCTGCCTTGGGGGACACCGCTATTAACGGGTGCAGGATTTGATAGGGCGCTCCCTATTTTAACCACTTGTTGTCTGTTTGACAGGAACATGGTTATCCAATGATGGAAGGGTCCAGAGATGCCATAGGATTTTAGTTTTAGAAGTAATTTGTCATGTCATTTGTATGAGAGCATAGGCAGGCAACTAATTGTCAAGAGAAAGGTTATAATGACAACCCCCAACAAAGGGGCTCCAATTAAAAAAGAACTCAAATCAGCCACCCCATGTTTGCTCTCTCAAGAGCTGTTAGTAGCTGTTGGTATTGTTCCTGGATATATCGGATAATTCATTACTATTGTGGAGGAGAAATTGTTTCACTATCCCTTCTGGTTTTCCCAGAACCCCTCAAGATCCATTTAGATTGTGGATCAGGGAAAACAAATGAAAACACTATTGTCGTTGTTGCTGGGAACAAATTACGGCTCGACGTGAACATCACTGGAGAACCTGCACCAACAGCAACTTGGTTAAAGGATAATCAAGTAAGTATTTGTTGGGTTCAAATAAAACATATTAAAGCGTCCGTTTCAAAATCAGGCAGGCTAAAGCAAAGAATGCTAACTAATTTGTAACACTGCCCCTTTCTCAAGATTAACTTCTTCCAAAATTTGGAATCTGGGAGGATACTGATGGAAATAGCAGGTCCAGGACAGCATCACACTTAGCAACTTAAACTGCTCAAGGTGGGACCTGCTTTGCCCACCCCAGATCTTCAGCCATAATTTCACAATAGAAAATTATGTATCAAATTAAATCTAAATTAATAAGGCCATGCAAAGCGTTTAAGTGGAGAGGGATCATAATTGCAGAGCAGAAACCATATCTCTCTTTTGCAAGACTGGAACAAACTTCTGAGGTTGCTTTGGAAGGTTCTTCAGGCTGTCTATGCATGCAGTTTGGAGACAGCTGGCCTTGGAAACCACCATGCAACCCAAGGCAAATATGCTTCTTTCTATAATGATTCACAGGGAAGTGTTTTCTTCATGTTTCCATGTATTACAAAGTACTTCATTCGTGTTTTTCACAATCCTAATTAAACTGAAAAGGACTAAAGAGACATTACTTACTATTATTTAAGAGATTTTATTACTTTTATTGCTTAAAATCTCTCTGGTAAGTCAAGCTTAACACTAAAAGTCCTCATTTTCTTAAAATACCGTAAGTACAATTAAATTGTCAGTAAAATAATTCCAATGACAATATCCTTCCTGTGAGAATCACTACTTCCTAAGTCAGATTCAATTAATGCTAATAATTGGGATTCAGCTGATTGTTCCATGAAGTGTTTTTAAAGCTTTTAATTATTTTAAGTTTCTTTTTATATATATGGTAGTCCCTGGTATGTATCTTTTTTAACATTGCAGCTTGTTAATAGCTGAGGCCAAGAGAAAAAAAGTGCATTTGATTTAAAATAATTAAATTTAGTTATTTTTAAATTGTTGAGCTGATTCACACATGCCAAAGCATCCAATCCTGTTCCAGGCTGAGCAAGGATGATGTGTTAAACCAATAATTTTGTAAGGCTCCAGGTCCACGCTGTTGAAAACTGCTTGGCCTGTTGTGAGAGGCATTGAGATTTATTTTTGTTTTTAAAGCAACAGTCCATCTTTCTGAAATGCTGGACATTCTATTGCTCTTGGAAATCTTGGCTTCTTCATATATTTTCTTTGCAGTTTGCAAAGTTCTAGATGCCCTTGATTGTTTCTGCTTTCCTCCATCATTCCTCAGGTTTTTTCAGAAAAAGAAGGCCGGGTCCGTATAGAAGAACGTCAAGAGCTGAGCAATCTTGTGATAGAGTGCTGAGCGCTCTGATGAAGACTTGTATACTATCAAGGTGACTAATCCGGTGGGCGAAGACGTTGCCTTTCTCAACATCAAAGTTGTGGGTGAGTTCGAAGGTCAATGGGTATGTAGGGGTCCTTCTTTCTGCCCAGCATTTCTTCACCTACCCATGTTTTCCCGAAAATAAGACCCACTTATATTTTTTTGCCCCCCAAAAAGCACCAGGTCTTATTTTCAGAGGGTGTCTTCCACTGACTCACCTCGGGGCAGTTGCACCAACAGCCCCGTCCAGCAGGAGCATGCTGCCGGCCTCCTTCTTCTGTGTCCACTTGTTGCTGCTTGTATGTGTTGCCCCCACCCTCTGTTTCGCTGTCAGAGGCCTTTCCTGAAGCCTGCAGCCAAGAAACGGGCTTGGATTGCCACACAAGTGGTGGCAAGCAACTGCAGAAGTAGACTGGCAAGGCAAGGCAGGTATTGGGGTGTTCAAGGCCTGGTAAGTAAGACAACTCCAATCCCTCATCCTCAGCCTATCTTAATTTTTATCTGTGCGCCTCGCACCACCTTGTGCACCCCAAAGTGAGCGGGTCTTAACTAGGGCTTATTATGAAGGGGGTAGCACTTATATTGGGTTCACATGTAAAAATCAAGCTTGGATTTACTTTTGGGGTAAGTCATATTTTCAGGGAAACACGGAATACAGTAACATCCTTGCTCCTTGTCTTTGGCAGATGTTCCCGATCCTCCTGAAGCCGTGCGTGCCACTTCTGTGGGAGAGGACTGGGCCATTTTGGTATGGGAACCACCCAAGTGTGATGGTGGTATGCCTATTACTGGTGAGTACTTCAAGTTAATATGGGTGGCTGTTCAGTCACATGGGAACTAAAGTTAGAGAATGGTGGACTTCCTAGGCCATGGAATAAGGATAATCTCATCCTACTGCTTGGCTCCCAGTCTTTAAGGGAAGCTATAGCATTGCCTAACACAGAAATTCTGTAACTTTCTAGGGGATCACCCTAAAAAGATAAATGAATTGATGAGATGCCTCTCCTAAATAAAATTAATTATTCTAATGTTGGGCAAGAAATACATTTTCCACTCGATTTTGATATAAATTCATCTAATAGTTTATTAAACATACATATATAATTTAAATTAATTTAAATTTAAGCTGTTTACATTTAGTGTTAATACATACTTCTAAAATTTTGTGGTATAAGAGATACCTGCTGTGGGCTCATTCAAGCTAAACAAAGAGCAAAGCCTAGAATGAGGCTTAGCAGGGCACCTGATTTTTTTTTTGCACAAGTTTGAATAGGTTTAAGAAAAGAATTGCTTGCCACCCCCAAGGAGTCTCAACTCATTGTTCAAGATCCCCTGGCCTAATGCCTCTGAATGCGAAAGGCAAATAAAACATGGAGAAATCCATGCAAATCTATCCTCACAATAAAAAAACATCATCACAATTGCAAGAACACCTTTGCTCTTCTCTGCCAGCTATTTTTCTTTTAAAGGCTCTGCCCTTCACTATTCTAGAACATTCAATAATATTTTGATTATTTGGCTTCCTTAAAATTAAAACTAAAATAGCATTGCCACCTACTGTAATCCTAGTCAATTTAACATTGCTTCATGTCTTGAGCTCCCTGTGGGATATATCCAACATTGGGAAGTGGGAGAAAACCAGGAACCCTTTTCTTGGTACACAGGTATTCCTCCACTTACAACAATTCATTTAGTGACTGTTCGAAATTACAGTGGCACTGGAAAAATTTATGACCTTTTTTTACTTACAAACATTGCAACATCCCTATGGTCCCATGATCAAAATGCAGACACTTGACTCATATTTATGATGGTTGCAGGGTCCCAGAATGATATGATTAGTTTTTGTGACCCTCTGAAAAGCAAACTCAATAGGGAAGCCAGATTCACTTAAAAACTTAAAAACTATATTACTAATTTAAAAACTGCATTGACTCTCATAACAACTGTGGCAGAAAAGGTCATAAAATTTCATTTAACAACTCTCTCATTTAGCAACATAAATTTTAGGCTCAATTGTGATTGTAAGTCAAGGACTACCTCTGGTTGGGATTTTACTTTTCAGAAATAACCTTGAGATTATAATTTTCCTGGACAACATTGTTGTAAATACTGGCTGTCCTCAATTTATGATCACAACTGAGTCTAATTGCAATTGAAAGTAAAGTTGCCACATGACTGGACTCAATTTTGTGACCATTGTCACAAATATTGTTAAGTGAGTCACCATATTTGTTAAGCAAATCAAATGATTGTTAAACAAATCACATGGTCATAAGTCTGAATCCAGCTTATCCAATGGGTGTCTTGTGCCAGAAAACAGCAAAAAAGTCACAAAATGTGATCATGTGACTGAAAGATGCTGCAACCAGTCATAAATGTGAGTCTGTTACAAAGCACCTGAAATTCAATCATAAGATCATAGGGGTGGTGTGGCAGTCATAACTTCAAGAATGGGTCATAAGTAAGGATTTTTTTAGTCCATCATAGCTTTGAATGGTTCTTAGATTACTGGTTGTAAGTCAAGGACTACCTGTATCAGAATGCATTGTGCATCCTTTTAACATTCCAAAAATCACTCTAAACCCTAAGTTAAGAATTAATATAGAAAAGGACTGCATAGTCAACAGAGTGCAAATCAGTAGTTAAAATTTTAGTCTATAATAAATTCCATCCATATATCTATATGTATATGTATTCTCTCTCTCTCTCCCTCCCTCCCTTCCTCCCTCCCGTCATCCATCTGATAACTATTGACTGGATAATGTTGATTATAAAAATATCTTTCACCACACATCTTTTTTTCCTTCTTTGCACTCCAGGTTACCTGATGGAGCGCAAGAAGAAGGGTAGCATGCGCTGGATGAAACTGAATTTTGAAGTATTCACAGAGCTGACTTATGAGTCCACCAAGATGATTGAAGGGTGTCTCTATGAGATGCGGGTCTTTGCAGTCAATGCCATTGGAATCTCTCAACCCAGTCAGAATACCAAACCTTTCATGCCTATTGGTGAGCACAAGGGATGAAATACTGGCAAGAGTGAGGCAGGAGTGGATGAGACACTGAAACAGGTAGAAAAGGTGGACTTGTCCTTTCCCTCACATACCACTATTGAGCTAGACTTAGCAGCCAAAGAAGCCAAAAAGCTGATCATGAAGAGCTGAGAATTCCGGGTCAACAGCACGAGATTGCTGTTGGAGTTTTTGATTCTGGATAGGGGGTAGATGAATTCAGATTGCATTTTCTTAGTAATGATATAAGTTTCAATGAAAATGCATCTGGAATAACCATTACCCTAACTGTAACCATTTTCTGAGAACATATACTCAAATTGCAAAGCTGTTATATTTATTATTTGTATTTCTCTGAATTCAGCAGTATATATGTAGTGATCAGGAAATATGCCCAGTCTCCTTGTTAGTGAAATGGGTGGCATATAAATTTAATAGATAAATAAACAATGAATTGCTTGTATATAGAATCATCTGCAAAACATGCAGTCATTAGGGACAACTGGGTTAAAATGAGTAGATTAAGAGATGTGCATGAACATTCAACAATATTTTTGGTTTGCTTTTTAAAACATTTTGCTGTCTAAAGTACTAAGAAAAGGATGATCCTAGAAAAAAGGCAAAAAGCTGGCAAAAGTATGAGCAGATTGTTGTTTTCTTATTGTTCATTATACACCAAGAAATGATAATTGTGTGTGTAGTTATATTTTACTGTTATTATTTTACTAATATTACTCCCCATTTAATTCTGCTTCAGCTCCCACCAGTGAGCCCCTTCATCTCACTGTGGAGGACGTAACAGACACGACAGCCACCCTGAAATGGCGTGCTCCAAACCGAATCGGTGCAGGAGGCATTGATGGCTACCTCATTGAGTACTGCAAGGAAGGGAGTGAGTTTCTCTACCACTAAAAGAAGATCTGACTTTGTATGCCGTGCATTGTCATTTTACAGCTCTCTGGTTTAAGGAAATAATTGAAGGAGTTCTCCAGAGTGATGGAGGCCAGATTAACTGCTCCCTTTGCTTACTTTTTTTCTCTTTTTCTTTTCATCTCTGGCAAGGTAGTCTGTAATGGTAGTGGGAATAACCTTGGAAGTTAGGGAGAAGAGACACAGCAAAGGGAACATTGAGATGAAAGGCAACTTTTAGCTCATCTGGTTGTGCTTCCTGTCTGGTCTACCTTGCAAGGCTGATGTAGTCTGACTGGGCAAAACCTTCACCAGCCCTGTAGCAGCATCCACAAGTGCCAATTGGAAATCTAGGACTAGATCAAACATGAGCAGAATATACAGCATCGCTTCTTCTATTTGCTGCCCCCTGAATATCTATGACATCATGCTTGGAAACTCCCTGAGAAATACCTCTCCCAAACATACCATTGGCCCAAACACTTCGGGGAGAAAAAAAAGGCTTCTGACCTCCCACTTATTCTTTATCTCCTAATCTTGTACTCCATCCTCTTTCCCAGCCGATGAATGGATACCTGCTAATACAGAGCTTGTAGAACGCTGTGGCTTTACTGCCAAAGGACTTCCAACAGGCGAGAAGCTTTTCTTTCGGGTCATTGCAATAAATTTTGCAGGCCAGTGTCCGCCAGCCACTTTATCACAGCCTGTCACCATTTGTGAAATTGTTGCTAATAAATGAGCATTTGGAGATGTTAACCATAAACACAGAGTAGCTTGTTTTGTCTCCTGGATCAAATCATCTTATAAGAAGAGATTTCAAGCTCCAGTAGGGCAATGAGGTGACCCAATACACATTAGGTTCCTCACAATGTTTGCCCCACTGTGATCCTAAATCAGTTTGAGAGTGTTGCACATGATTTCCTCCTAAAATTTGCCAGTAAAAGGTACATTCCTATCTTGATTAAAAGCCAATCTTTTTATTTTTTTAAAGGCTTCATGCAATTATTAATTGCATCCAGGTATTTCCAACTAGTTTAGCTCCTGACTGATTTTTTTAAAAAAATTATTAATAGTTTTGGAATTGCATAAATCATCTTAGTTGTTCTCATTTTGGAATGGATTATTGGGGCACAGATTTTCTATTCTGTTCTTCCAAATATAGCCAAAAAACAAAAAAAGCACTCCATGCCACTAAAAGTCAAATAATATCTACATCTGATTCAGTAACATTCCTTAGCAAGCGTTATCAAGGTTAATCATTATGCCCAGAAGCCAAACGTGGCCTCTCCTGATTTCTCCTGCTGATAGTTAGCAGGGAAGGAATGGAGTCATGATGGGATTTCAAATGGAAAAGCTCAGAGGGAGTTTTTCCCGTTAACTGCCGCTTTATTAATTCAATGTCAAATGGCATGCTGTGCAGTCCATAATGTTGGCATATTATCCACACATATTGCTTTATATCTAAATGTTCTGTTTATTTAGAGCCTTAAAAAGGTCTTGGCCAGCATTCTTTGTCTCTCGGGTTGGCTAATGCATATGCAGTATTGGCTGGTAGAACACGGTCTTCCTCCTGTTTCCCAATCTTTCTTCAGCACATGTCAAGGTGTGTGTCATTTTTGTCAGACCCTATTACTTTTAGATGCTGATATTGTACTAAAAAAGTTCTGATACTATATTGGAATGCTGCTGACTTTGACCATTCTTGCAGATGATATTGTTCAAGGTTCTCTTCAACCAGTAAGCCTGAATACATCAGTTTTTAAATCCATCTTGGGATAACCCACCAACATTCTTCTTTTCTAAAAGAGGTTCAATAGCTAACACGGTTTAACTCCATTTTTAGTTGCCAGCCCTACTCTCTCCTCCATTGACATTTTCCTTTCCAGAGTTTCTTTTTTTAGAGTCCACCTCTGTCAACTCAGCACTGCCCCTATTGGGAAATATTCCTAAACTACCTCCTATTTTCACCTTCTACTTATCAGAGAAATTTGCAGGGAGGGCTTCTCTAGCCATGACAGCCACGTTCCTCCTATCTTGGAGGAACATAGATGTAAAATGCTAAATAATAGCAAAAATCAAAAAGCTGGGTAGTATTTTCAAATTGTTAATTCTTTTCTCAACTCTCTTTCTCTCCTTCAAAAAGACGTAGAATTTTTTTATCAGCCCCTCCCTCCCTTTAATAATATCTATAGGTTTGCTAACATTTGAAAAGTGTTCTCAACTATTGACTCCCATTAGAAAATATCATGGAGCCCAGACTTCCGGTTGACATTGCAATGGTACAGACACAGAGGAATGGGTCTCCGCACTCCCTGTGCTGAATTATTTCTGTTTGTGGGCTCTGTAGGGAGCCAAAGCTGCCCTGTAGGGGCAGTGAAGAAAGAGCGACACCATGTGAGGTCAGGGAGAGCCGCAGTTCTCCTGTCCAGCCTGGGTTTTTTTTCCCCTCTCAGCCACGGCAAGAAGAAGCAGCCTAAAGATGGCTGCTGCAAAGCTGGGACAACCGAAGAACAACAGATAAGACTGATGCTGGAGAGAAGAAGGTGAGCCGTGTTGGAACTGGGGGAGAGGATTTTTCTTTCGCTTTAAACCTATCCCCAAGAAACAATCCAGAATCATTTGCTCAGAACTATGTGTTAAAACGGCATTTAAGCATTTTAGGAGTACTCTGAAGAAATACCTAACCAGAAATGAAAGACGCAGGAAAGTAAATAATAGATTTTAAAATAAACAGAAAATTGGACTCTCAAACTGGGAAGGAGCGGCATTGGGAAAGTATTTTTAAATGTTGGGATTATTTATGTACAAAATTTATTCTGCTTTCACAATTGTTTTATAACTAAAAGGACAATGGACTAGTAAATCTAAGTGGAGAGTGCCAGCTGCTGACAAAAAGGGAAATTACAAGCCTTCTATTTATATGAAAGACAGTGAAAGTGAAAATTCCATTGGGTTATTTTTAGCTATCCTATGAGTACTGGTGATCCAAATATGAAAATGAGGAAGTGATTCAACTAAAGAGACATTGGAATATCATACTAGAGGATTGAATTTGTAAAGAGGACATAAAGGGGCTTTTGATAACCTCTGGGATTACTTAAATGAAACTGATTGTTAACCTATGAGACATAAAGACTGAATAAATAGTTCTTGGACTGTTGCACACATTGATTTGACATTTTTATAAAAATAAATAAAAAAACTTGCGGGGGGAAAGAAAATATCAGGAAGCCTCTGATTCACTAATGCAGAATATCCATTATAACTAAGTATTATTTAGTTACTGTAATGAGGTGTATATAACCTTCATTCTAATTAACCATCCTTTAACTCTTCGCGTTGCTTCTTTGGAATTTGTATATTTGTAAAAAAAAATAGCAAAGCTCAATACACCTTTGAATAATGTAGCAAAGCAGAAAGAACTATATCAAGTTGCAATGCAAACCTCATCCACTTTGGGCACTAATTCCACCTTACAGTATTATTGATTCTGAGTCAGCAAACCACTCTCAATGTTGTACAAACACTAATTTACTTTTTCTGTGAGTCAGTGACATTCCCTTGGAAAGTGAAAGGAGTGCTGCTAAGTGGAAGGCCTCGGTGCTAATGCTAAACATTTTATCCACTCCAGGGTAAGCCTCGCCCTAAGGTCACCTGGTCAAAGATGGGCATCCTCTTGATCCCAAGAAGATCAACATCTGCGACTCTGATTTTGATACCATCCTCTTCATCCGCAAGACTGAGCGACATCATTCAGGCATCTATACCCTCTCAGTGTAGATTGAGAACATGGAAGACAAAGCTGATATCAAGATCCGTGTTGTAGGTAAGGACCACTTTGCTTTTCATAGACAAAACTGCAAACTAACAGAAAAAAGGAAGGAAGGAAGGAAGGAAGGAAGGAAGGAAGGAAGGAAGGAAGGAAGGAAGGAAGGAAGAAAGAGTGTTCTAAGATGGACAGTCTCAAATTTTCATTACTGAGATATTTATATCAGTCATAGTTTCAATAGATGCTGAAGTAAACAAGCCGTTGTTTCCCTAAACATTTTTGTGCAAACATTTGTCTTTAATTTCTTTAATGCTAATTCTTTCTCACATTCAGTCCTCTCAAACATCTAGTATTATATCCTTATGTACTTAATACCCGTCTATGTACCCTTTCTATCATTATGTAAACCATTCCTTCCTGTTCTCTCACCGTACAATGAATACCTGCATTCTCTTTCATTGAGTGCTATGAGAACAACTGATATATGCAACTTCCATTGCGGGTTTGAGGGCTTCAGTATGCTGGGGAACAGTTTACTGAAAGTGAGTTGGCTAGGACAACTTTGGGGAGGGTGCCAGTAAATTCAAGGAGTGAAGTTGGTGAGCTGCATGAATTATGGGGAGGATGGTAAGTAAACTGTCTTATTAAAATCCACAAGCGGTGCAAGCTCCTTTAATAGCTGTTTAAAGACAGTCACTAAAGAAAGCTAAACTTAGAGTCCCAACTTCTTCTTACTATCTTGTAATTTGAGCCTTGAACCGCTCTTACAGAAACCACCTGTTCCCTTGCAGGTAAAATTATCTCTGCTTTCTAACATGTATCTTTCTCTCTGAAGCATGGGGAGAGATTGTGCAGACATGGGATATATGAACCTGCCTTCTATTTTGGCTGAGAATTGTCCACTCAGACCAATAGAAGTTCTCCAAGACCTCAGGCAGAAAAATATCTTTCCTATTCCTGCTATTTAATCTTTTAATAGGAAATGCCAGTAGGTGGAAACTGAGACCACCAGTGTGCAAAGCAGGGGCTCTGCAATGGGTTACTTGGCCCTTCCAATTGCTGTGGTTGCTCTTGAGCGTATGGTTCATAGAGGATAACCACAGTACAAAGAGAATCGCTGTTGGGAATGTTCATCTAGAACCTGTTGCAGGCTTCTACCTTCCAAAGAACTGGAGAGCCAGAAAGGATTTGGCAGTCAGGGAGAGAAGACTCCTTTCCCCTTCCCTTCCTTTCTTTTCACTGCAGCTGTTAAACTGTTAATAAGACTTAATCCATGGCCACTCCATTAGCTTCCTTGTCTCTGTGGGAAATCCAGATGTTTGGCACTCTCAGGCCTGCAAGACAGAAAGCATTACACGGCTTTGTTCAGTAAGCATGTGGGAACATGTACAAGATGCAGAGTGGTCCGGATTTCTCTGACCTTCTGGGCTTTCTTCATCTCATTTGGAGGCATATCACATCTCTTCAGTATACCTACTTACTATCCTCTGGATGTTTTCGCCTTTGCTGAATGTTTCCTCCTGTCTGTTACCTTCCCTTACCAGCTCTTTTCCTGCCCCCTTGCAAGAGGGTGAGATCATATTCCTTAGCTCTATATTTAAGCATTCTTCATGGGTTAAGTCAAATGTCACTCCTCCTAGTACTGTCCAAAAAACCTCCCTCTCTCCCTCCCCACAATCCAAATCCCCTTTTGCCTCACGCAAGATCTGAAGTGAAATTTAGCATCACCCAACTGATTTTCTGAAGTGTTCTTTGGACAAAGAATAGACGTGAGATGGTATGATCCTCTCCATCTCTGCCAGCTGTAACAGGCTCTACCACATTTGCATGCATTTGTACAGCTTGAAGAAACAGCTTTTCCTGCATCTAGTTTGAATATTACTTTGACTTCTTAAACTATTGACCGGCGCAGCCTAGCAGACAGTGCAGGCATTACAGAGCAGGGATGGACTCCCTCAACCAAATGTTGAAGCTCTGCAAATAATCACTTCAGATCTTCCTAGAAGCCTCCTTGGTGAGAAAGGGGTGGAGTTGAGGGAGAAGGCAGAAAAAGAAGGAAAACAGGCAGACAGACAAACAGACGTGGTGGTGGCTTCATTTACAACAGATATACAGAAATTCCCCTACATAACCAAAATGCATATGGGAGAATAGCAAATAAATATCAAGCTGTTCATATGACTAATACACTCTAATACACAATTAGAAATGTAAACCACTATAAGACTTTAAAAAACTATCTATACTATATATATTTTAAGTATGTTTTTGAGAAATAAAGATATTCCCTTTACTGCCCCCCCTCCATTTCTTTCATTCCTGTTTTGTTCACTTAGTGATTTTGAGTGTACTAAATAACGTTGTGTCTGGGCTCTGTTGTTTCTATAATAATGTGTCTCTTTGTCTATCACTTCCTCTGCAGAAAAGCCAGGCCCAGCACACAATGTTCTGGTGAAGGAGGTATGGGGCTTCAATGCCTTAGTAGAATGGGAGCCTCCCAAGGATGATGGGAACTCAGAGATCACTGGCTACTCCATCCAAAAAGCTGACAAGAAGACCATGGTAATGTCAATTTTCTTTACAGTTCCCTTTGCTAATCTATGAACATGTTGGGGTTTTCTGGCCCTTACTGGGAAAGTGTTAACTATGAGGTTGACATAGTAATTAGAATGGATTTGGATGTTAACAATCATATTGTGTGTATGCTTAGTCAGCTACACTGACTACTGGTCTCTTTCCAGATCCAAATCAAAGTGCAACTTTTGGTTTTTAAAGACTTTTATGACTTAAAACCAGGGTCCATATGTTTCTACTCATAAATTAAGAGTCTCAGTGGAGAATCTCCTTTAAGCTCCTTACTCTCAAAAATGAGGTGAATGAATATAATGAATAGAAGACAAGATCTATCCAGACTGTTGACCATTTCTCTCTCTCTCTCTCTCTCTCTCTCTCTCTCTCATGCACACACCTCAACTGATGATGACATAATGTCAACTGAACACATTATAAAAGAGAGGCATCTATAGATGGATAGATAGATTCTTAACACATCCTCGGTTAACATTCATTTAAGCATATGTGGGCTGCAGAGGGTTTACTGCTGAGATTATCAGAAAAAGTATGTACCCACTACCACTGCAGGAGTTCTACTTGCCAGAATAATTCACTGTCAAAATCCAATTCAGTTACAGCTAGATGATCAGGCAGTAATTCCAAGACCGCTGTGAGAGCAGCATCAAAAGATCTAAAATACGTGATTTGGGGATTTAGAGTAATTGCTGCTTTCTGCCCAGAATGATATTTTAAGAATGTCCTTTTCAGACATGGTGTATCAACTCATGCCATTGATTTATTTTAGGTACTTGTTATGGATCCTAGGAAGAGTTCTGAGTAAGGGGAGATGATACAATAAATTTCTCTGCTGGGATAATCTATGGACAGAAAAAGTTATTCACTTTTGGAACCTTCCTTTTTTGAATAAGGAAATGACAGATACACTTGTCATTCTATCAATTTTGCTTTGAGGACAAAAAATTAGATCTGTTGGGGCAGATGAAAAGAAGCTTTGGGTCATCTGGATTACAAGCTTTTTGAGAACTACCTTAGTTTATTATCCTTAAGTATATGCTGGTGCATATGACAGCTTTTGATGATGTAGGCCAACATGCTCTGTAAGTTTGTAGTCCTGTGTATAATTGAGTACCTGGACAGCAATGATGCTCTCCATTTAAATGGATATTTAATATCTCATTCAAAATATGATATACCAATGCTGCTGGATTTGAGGGCCATCCTGTAATTTCTGCTGTGAAAGATCAGGGTATTATCCTCCTCCTCCTCTCTAGACAGCACATTGTTATATAGCATCATATCAAAACCAGCCAGTTGGGATTAGGTCATCAGTAGCAAAAGTATGAAATCTGTGTAAAATCTTCACTACTTCATATGGCAATACATTAATGAGTCTACATGCGGTGATCAGTAAGACATTTCTATGTTTAACTCCAAACATATCTTATTCCTTACCTCCCTGTCATCCTTTTTCTGTCTGTCCCTGATCTTACCCTCAGGAATGGTTCACTGTATATGAACACAATCGCCTGACCCGTTGCACAGTGTCTGACCTCATCATGGGCAATGAATACTACTTCCGGGTCTACAGCGAGAATATCTGTGGACTCAGTGAGCAACCTGGAGTCTCCAAAAACACTGCAAACATCCAGAAAACTGGTAAGCTCATGTATAGCTAGATGGCTTGAAAAAATAGTGGGGGCAAAGAAATTTAGCAGTGGGGACTGACGTTTATCCCAAACTCAGGAAGAGCAGATACATCTTCTCTTTCAAACATTGAATTATTCAGTTAATTTTTACACAATCATTATTTTTGCACCGAAGATACCTAAAAACCCACTTCTTATTAATACATTATGTCCATCACAACACACTACAGTCTCTGGATATGCTGGCCAGGTGTTTCTCCAGTTGAAAAACAGGGGCATGGAAAAATGGCATTGAGCCAGCAGTCCACCTGCTACCTTTACTCATTCTATGCTTGATTTGTGGTGATTTAAAAAGAGATCATGAATCAGTCACTGTGAAAGGAAAGCTGCAAAGTTACCCTTCACTTAGCATAAGTAGCTTATTGAAAAGGAGTGGCGGTCATAACCCTAACTCTCAAGGGGATGGGAGAAAGCCAAGGAGCAGGGCAAGCTGAAAGTTTCTGTCAATGGGGAACCATCTGCCTGCAAACTCCATCAAACTCCAGGATGGTAAGAGCATGAGTACAGGGGACAGAGTGGCAACTTTGAGAAATGGGAATCTTGTGTAAGAGAGGAAGAAGCTAAATAGTAACTCAAAGGAGAGATGGTTTAAAAATCCTGGGTTCTCTAAAACCTTTTGAGGATGCTTGAGATTTTGACCATGGAACAGCTAATAAATTAATTTGCTTTCCACCAGATGGCATGTTTGCAGACTATGTTAATATTCTTGGGTCAGGAAAAATATTAATAAAAAATTAAATCACACTTGGCAAAGAAGTTCATCCTGAGGATGAAATACTAATATGTACTTTAAGATGTCAGTTACAGGAATATTTGTGTAGATTTTTCAAAAACACATATCACTGCTAAAATAGGCTGCATCTGATTTATGTGCAAGAATAAAACCAGCAAAGGTGATCCAGGAATGGTCCTTATGTGCATCTGATCAAGTCCAATCCCATTCAAAGGGATACTGAGGAAATTTGAGGATAAGATTGGAGCTTGAATCCACTGATGATTATCTTGGCTTTTTATTCTTTTAGGCTTGATCAGTAAAAAACTACAATTATAAGAAACATGACTTCAGCATGGCCCCCATATTCTGGACTCGACTGATAGATCGAACAGTAATGTTTGTACCAGATAAATAGGAGACATCCAGTTGTTGGAAATTTGAGAATAAGATTGGAGCTTGAATACACTGAATACACATATCAAAACCTTTAATTTGACTTTTATACAGTTTTCAAATCAAAATAGTTTGTTCTGGAATTATAAAATTTTATGATACAATGTATGGTCTTGGGTTAAAATAGAGTATGATGGTGACAATATTTGATTTGGATTGTTTTCTATTTTATCCCACTTGTTTGCATTCCCAGCCAAAAATAATCTGGAGGAAGAACAAAGTGGATCGCAGTGGGAACCCCAAATTTCTGCAGAAAAACAATCAAAGAATGTTGACCTTCAATATCTGTAAACCAAAACTATCCTTTTGACAGCGCCATCTACTCCTGCAAAGCCATCAGTGAACTGGGCGAGGCCATAGTAGGGTGCAGAGTGGAAGTTAAAGGTGATTTGGAATGAAAATGATACCTAAAAATGCATCAATCAAATCAATCAAAGGGCCTCTGGTGGCTCAGACTGGTAAGACAGTCTGTTATTAACAGCAGCTGCTTGCAATTACTACAGGTTCAAGTCCCACCAGGCCCAAGGTTGACTCAGCCTTCCATCCTTTATAAGGTAGGTAAAATGAGGACCCAGATTGTTGGGGGCAATAAGTTGACTTTGTATATAATATACAAAAGGATGAAGACTATTGCTTGACATAGTGTAAGCTGCCCTGAGTCTTCGGAGAAGGGCGGGATATAAATGCAAATAAAAAAAATAATCAATGACACTTATCAAAGATGCAAAGCAGCAGCTGCAGCTAAACCACGAACTTTTCCCAGTATTGGCTCACACATTGTCTAGAATTGCCATCCTTTGCTAACTCACTTTTACTGAGCATGTCACTCTCTTTATCACTTTATCACATTTCTGGATTTTGTAATTGTTGCCTGGAGTTTCTTTGTAGCTGTATTTTTTTAAAAAAATTACAAGAACAAGCTTTTGTTGCACTAACGTCAACTTTGTTCAGCATGAAGAAGTAGAGCATTATGACATCTTTTACAGATGATTGGCCCATTAATTAAGACAGTCGTGATTGTTGCTTCTGTAGCTTTTGCTTCCCATTCAAGGCTTATGGACATTAGTCATGGATAGACTTTTGAATCAGTTTCTTTGCTTATATGTGTGTGTTAATTACAGGTTTACTTTCTCTTCTCGTTTTTCTTTTATAGCAAAGTAGCTCCTTAACCAAAAAGGAAAGGAAATAAATAATGCAAGGAAATACATTATAGCCAGCTCTTGCTGCTAAGCGCAGAACAGAAGCTGATTAATAATTCATTACTAAAACTTCAGACATTCTCACGGAGAGAATTACCCCAGTTCAGACTTGAATCTTTAGATAACGAAGAATCTTTTCCCTTGTATTCTCCCTTGTGCACTTTTTTATGTCTTTTAAAAGGATCCTCTGGGAACACAATGCAGCACAGATAGGGACAAGGAGTCAACAACTTGGACAGGATCTACATCACTACCCCTTGCTTTTGTGAGACATGATGGCTGCAGCGCTTCTGAAGGCATGTTTTGCCCAAGTAGATAAGTGACTAATAGAAGAATGCAATACTTCCTGGTTTGACCCCCTGGTTATTGGGA
Organism: Ahaetulla prasina; assembly: GCF_028640845.1. Classification (NCBI taxonomy): domain Eukaryota; kingdom Metazoa; phylum Chordata; class Lepidosauria; order Squamata; family Colubridae; genus Ahaetulla; species Ahaetulla prasina. Next base: position 31,992,085 of record NC_080542.1, on the reverse strand, counting down.
ATACCTCATAACTGTGAGAGAACAAAGAGACATTTTTAGCAATCAGTAGCACACCAATTGTAAATTCCATTTGCTGACATAGTTTTAGTCCTGTTTTCAACTTGTAAACATGCAAAGAGTTGATCATTTGTTTTTTGTGCTCCTGTACATTTGATGCGGTTAGGGGAAAAACAGATATAAATCACTTTTTGCTTACCAGTTTACTGAGGGAAGCAGAAATCAGGGATATCTCTACCTCCCTTTTGTTTCCTTCTTTAGGCAATTTCACAATGGGAATCTGTTCAGATTGAATCTAGTCAATTGCACAATGCTTCCCCTGCTCCCAATGCTGATTAAAATTCTTGAGATTCTGCTTATGCTCCACAAGCATGTTTGTATCCTAAACGTGAAACACTGAAGCTATTTGGCAACCAACAAAAGTGGCAAAGGTGGCAAGATCTGTTGTAAAAGGAATTGGGCAAAATGGATTTCATTTTGAAGGAAAACATCGTTAACATCACACATTGTGCCTATGTAAATCCACATTCTATTATTTTAAAATTAAACGATATAATTTAACCATCAATTAACCATCAGTTATTTTAAAACTAAAGCATCGAGGCTGCAGAAACCAAGAGTATTCATATTTAAGCTGTCTATCACTCTACTATCTTCTCCATTGCCAGTTATTCCCAATGCTTTTAAAAACTTTTGTGCATTCTCCAATAGATTGAAAACACATTAAGCATGTTATCTGAACACTTGCAAACCTAAAGACAATTTATTCAACCAATCATCGTTCCACCAAAACTTAATTAATAGCTGAATACAGAATTTCAAAGTAGTCGATCACTAATATACAGATAGTCCTCAATATTTCTGTTGTTAAGTGAGACATTTGTTAAGTGAATTTTGCCCCATTTTACAACCTTCCTTGCCATAGTTGTTAAGTGAATCACTGCAGTTGATAATTAGTAACCTGGTTGTGAAGTGAATCTTGCTTCCCCATTTACTTTGTCAGGTTATAAATGATGATCACATGACCTTGGGACACAGCAACAGTCATAAGTATGAACCATTGCCAAGTATCTGAATTTTGATCACACAATAATGGGGGTGTTTCAAAGGTCATAACTGTGAAAAATAGTCATGTCACTTTTTTCAGTGCCGTAGTAACTTTGAACGGTCACTAAATGAACTGTTGTAAATCGAGGACTACCTGCAGTTTTCTCATTCCGCTTTCAATGTTTATGAGTTAAACAAATCCTCTTCTCTCCTTTCCTAAGAATCAGGAGCGGCTAGATTATGGGCCTGCTCTCCTCACTTGTTTGTGCATTTGTTCCCATGTATTTGTGTTCATTTCTCTGGCAGTTTACATTCCTTCTAAAAGGCTGCTAATGGGTGGCTGCAAAAAGGATTGATTTTTGAAATTACAGTATTTGCAAATGCACTGAGAAGCCCAAAAGGCCTACTGTTCCCCTTGTGCCAGATAAAGTGTGTGTTTTTAACCCCAACAGTGCCTAAGTGTTATGTAGTAATGAACCAAGTGAGAGTTCCATGCTGGTATGGCACCTCTGAAAGGTGTAGCATTCAGACTATCTTGGCAATTTAATACAAAAAAAATGAATTGAAAACAAATTGAAATCAATCCCTCCAAACACAAGAGGAGCCTGTTAGAGCACAAGTTGCATCTGCTGCTGAAATGAGAAAGAGAAGAAGGGAAACAGCAGATGGCAGCAGAAGACTTATTCTGACTGTTCAGAAACTGGGCAGGGTTAAGCCTCCATAATACTTATTTTTAAGGGAGACCTTTCAGAGCAATAGACTCTTAGAAAGTTGAAAGAAAATCCAGAGGTTGTAACTAACAAACTATTTCTATACTACTGGAAAAAAAACGACAGAGATTTAAATTACAACAAGATAAATACTGATTTTGCAGATGACTTGGTTGTTACTGTACCTCAATATATAACCAATATATTCAGCTACTGGTTTAAAAGAAATAATTGGTCAGTATGGTAAAGTATCTGGATTTAAGGTGAATAAGCAAAAGACAAAGATAATAACTAAAAATATGAATATACAACTAAAAGAAGAGTTAGAAAGAGCTACGGGTTTTGAAATCGTTAAAAAGGTTAAATATTTAGGAATATATATTACAACTTCAAATGTCAAATTATACAAAAATAATTATGAGGTATTGTGGCAGAAGGTATGGAAAGAAATGCAGAATTGGAAGAAGTTACAACTATCCTTGCTGGGAAGAATAGCAGCTATAAAAATGAATGTTTTGCCCAGGTTTCTATTTTTGTTTCAAATGATACCGGTACTTAAGAACGATATCAAATTACAGGAATGGCAAAAGGGGGTTAATAATTTTGTATTGATGGGCAAAAAAACAAGAATAAAATTAAAAATAATGCAGGACATAAGGGAAAGGGGTGTGTGTCTTAAAATGCCTAATTTAAAATAGTATTATGAAGCAGTTGTCTTATCATCAATTACTGATTGGATTAATTTAACTGAGGAAAGAGTTTTGAATATAGAAGGTTATGGTTTGTTATATGGGTGGCATGCCTATTTATTATATGATAAGAAAGCTGATAAGATATTTAAAAATAATATAATTAGAAATGCATTATTGAGGGTGTGGAGGAAATATCAATATAAATTAGATGGAAAGATACCAATATGGGTAATCCCAAGACACATGATAGAAAATATAAATATATATCAAAAGATGGAGGTAGTTACTTATAAAGAACTCCTTTGTATGGAAAAGGGGGAATTACAATTAAAATCCAGAGAAAAGATGGGGGAAGAAGGGAAAAATTATACATGGTTCCAATATGGACAATTACAAGCTAGATGGAAATTAGATCAAAAAATAGGTGTTAAGCAAACTGAGGATAATTTGTTAAAACAAATGAGAGATCAAGGCCAACAGCATATTAAGAGGTTGTATAATGTACTAGTAGAAATAGACTCAGAGACTGAATTGGTTAAGGATTGTATGATTAAGTGGGCACAAAATTTTCAGCAACCAATAATGTTGGAAACTTGGGAAAGAATTTGGGTGAGGAATGTTAAATTTACACAAGCGCAAAATATGAGAGAAAATTTTTATAAGAAGTTTTATAGATGGCATTTAGACCCCAAAAAATTGTCATGTATGTATCCTAATGTACAGGCTAAATGTTGGAGATGCGATTGTGAAGATGCCACTTATTACCATATATGATGGACTTGTAAAAAAGTTAAAGCATTTTGGATTAAAGTATGGTGGATTATGCAGAACATTTTGAAAAAGAAGATTAAGTTTACTCTGCAATTCTTTCTACTAGGAATAATTATGGATTGTACAGCTATAGAGACTAAATTGATTTTGAACTTAATAACAGCTGCAAGACTTTTGATTGCTCAATATTGGAAGAAAGAAGAATTACCTACAATTGAAGAATGGACACTTAAAGTATCAAATCTGGCAGAAATGGCAAAAATCTCTGCTTACTTGAAAGACTATACACTAGAAAAATATATTTTAGAATGGAAAATGTGGATTGATTATATTCAAAATAAGTATCAGATAAAAAAATATCGAATAGCATATGAGTAAATTTAGGAAATATTTTGTATTAGATATATCTTTGAAAGACAAGGGAATTGAGGGTGTGGAGGAAATATCAATATAAATTAGATGGAAAGATACCAATATGGGTAATCCCAAGACACATGATAGAAAATATAAATATATATCAAAAGATGGAGGTAGTTACTTATAAAGAACTCCTTTGTATGGAAAAGGGGGAATTACAATTAAAATCCAGAGAAAAGATGGGGGAAGAAGGGAAAAATTATACATGGTTCCAATATGGACAATTACAAGCTAGATGGAAATTAGATCAAAAAATAGGTGTTAAGCAAACTGAGGATAATTTGTTAAAACAAATGAGAGATCAAGGCCAACAGCATATTAAGAGATTGTATAATGTACTAGTAGAAATAGACTCAGAGACTGAATTGGTTAAGGATTGTATGATTAAGTGGGCACAAAATTTTCAGCAACCAATAATGTTGGAAACTTGGGAAAGAATTTGGGTGAGGAATGTTAAATTTACACAAGCGCAAAATATGAGAGAAAATTTTTATAAGATGTTTTATAGATGGCATTTAGACCCCAAAAAAGTTGTCATGTATGTATCCCAATGTACAGGCTAAGTGTTGGAGATGTGATTGTGAAGATGCCACTTATTACCATATATGATGGACTTGTAAAAAAGTTAAAGCATTTTGGATTAAAGTATGGTGGATTATGCAGAACATTTTGAAAAAGAAGATTAAGTTTACTCTGCAGTTCTTTCTACTAGGAATAATTATGGATTGTACAGCTATAGAGACTAAATTGATTTTGAACTTAATAACAGCCGCAAGACTTTTGATTGCTCAATATTGGAAGAAAGAAGAATTACCTACAACTGAAGAATGGACACTTAAAGTATCAAATCTGGCAGAAATGGCAAAAATTTCTGCTTATTTGAAAGACTATACACAAGAAAAATATATTTTAGAATGGAAAATGTGGATTGATTATATTCAAAATAAGTATCAGATAAAAAAATATCAAATAGCATATGAGTAAATTTAGGAAATATTTTGTATTAGATATATCTTTGAAAGACAAGGGAATTGAGGGTGTGAATATGTGTGGAGTGATTAGAGATTATAATTTAAGATTTATTTTGGATTATGATTGTTAGTTTTGATACCCTGCATTTTGTTCTGGGAAGTCGGGGGGGGGGGGTAAGGGGGAGGGGAACTGGGGGGGGATGAGGGTAGAGGATGGAGTGATGGTTAATGGACAAGGATTATTGAAGATGTATAAATACAATTAATGTAGGGTCGGGTCTGCCCAGCTACCATTTTAGAATGGTGGGGAGGGAGAAAGGAGGAGACAGTAGGAGGTAGGAAAGAGGAGAAGAGAGGGAGAAGAGGGAGAAGAGGAAGGAAGAAGGGTAGAAGAGGGAGGAGGAAGGTGTAGGACGGAGGGAGGAGAGGATGTAGATAAGAGAAAGGGAGGAAGGTCTGGAAAGCAGAAGAAGGTAGAAAAGGGAAGAGAGTTAAAAGGAGGGGGTGGTGACTGGGCAAGGCCGACTAATTGTATATGACTGTACATTGGATGAGTTGTTGGATATGAATGTAAAAATTAAACTTTTTTATATAAAAAAAGATAAATACTGATTGAATGTTAGCAAAAGCTTTCCAAGAGGGGGACAGTTGGATACTGAAACTGATCACTCAAGAGAATTAGACCCCTTTGACTAGCTGAGTTCAAGTAGAAGATAAATAGCTATTAATTTGAGATGCTTTAATAATTACATTTCTGAAAAGCTGAATTTGATATTCTAATTGGGGCCTTTCTAACTCTGTGATTCTAGAGACAAGTTCTTCTGTCACTCATGAGCCAAGTAAATTTCAGGCAGACTTTACTTTCAAACAGTAAGGAGGAACTTGAGATTTTAGGCACTTGCAACTTAGCAGCATTCATTTGTAATTAACATCATGCAATCAATGGAAGATGGCACACAACCAGCAGCAGAGGCAGGGAAAGTCCTCAAGCCCCAGCTCAGGATGTGGAATTTGTTGTTCAAATGAGTGAAAAAGCTTTGCTCATCTTTTCATGAAACTAACACAAAACTTCTAAACTCATTGTTTTTTCTTTTTATTCCATTCTTCCCTTCCCAACAGCACCTCAGTAACCTTGTTGACACAATTGTCAATTCAGGCAAATGATAGGGGGGCATCACTGCGGTAAAAGCGCAAGTGGTATAGCAACCGTATCCAGTGCCCAAAGATCTCATCCTGATCAAGGGGGTGTGCTAGAAGCTGCAGATAAAAAGTGCGGCCATTAGCCAGGCAGACTTTGAGCTGGAACCATGACTCATCATGGATATAGAGACAGACGAACTTCAAGGGCAGAAGCCTGAGGAAGGAGGAGATGGAAGATGTACATGAATGGAAGGAAACTGGAGAATGAAAGTCGGATCTGTCCATGGGAGGCTTAAAAAAAATCAAAATGCTGACTGCCACAGCAGAATCAAAGCTGCCATCTTGGACTTTTTGATAATCCCTCTCCCCAACACTCCTGTTTAAAACCAGAGGCACACACATTTTTCTGGACTGAAGTTTTTATTCAGTCTCTGATGTGATGTGATCAGGGTTGATCTCCAAAATGGCATGTAGCGATAGACGAAGTGCAGCATGATCAAGGTAAAATGTAATTTAATGTTTAAATTGTTAATTATTGTTAAGCTATTGTTTAAAAGCTGAAGTGAGGTAATATAAGGGCTCCCCGTACTTTTCATTATTTCCCCCCTTCTATCACATTAAAATTTAGCATCTGAATGCATTTCTTGAGGTGAAGCACAGACAAGGGGTGCTTGGGGGTATATCCCTGTATGATGGTGGTGTGGTGAAAGGCACTCACGCAAACAGCTGCAGCTCCTCATCTGCAAAAGGTATTGCCTCAGGACACTGACATTCACACCATTCTGTTAGACAGGGAACTGGCCGTGCCAGCAACATAAGATCAGGCATCTCTAGATGTGGGCTACTGGCAGCGACGCCCATGGTGACTCTGGTGGCAATATCTCCTGCCTTGGTAACCTGGAAGGAAAACATTCATTTTGAGGGTTCTTTGCACTTTTACACTATTACAAGATAAAGCTTTGAAATGGTTTTCACACAACAACGATTAAACTAAAATCAAAATATTGATAAGTAGTCTATGGCTCTGTACAAACCCAACTGGGATACATTAATAAACAATAAGCTCAATTAACTACAGGCCAGAAATCTGTACAAAACAAGACAGAGTTAGAAAAGGGGCATCTCTTTATCCAAGTCACTGGAAATTTGCTAAGTTTTAAAGACTGTTAAATAAAGATTAAGTCAGGAATAGAGATATTCTGTTCTTCCAGATATTGTAGAACTATAATTCCCAGTGTTCCTTTTCATTGGTTTTGCTGAGTACAGATATTTCAAGTTATAGATAGCAATGTCTGGACAGTTGAAGGTTTTCAAGCCATGAAATCAAGCAATGGTAATTTTAGGAATGAACTCAATTCATCTACTGAGGATTTATGACATAGTCATCCAAGGCAATGGCAACCATTGTTTTCTGTATTGTTGTCAAGACTGGTCCATGAATTCAGCAGAAGTCAAGCTTGGCTCAGCATCTTTATTCAATAGAAATTCTCAAACATTTTTCTTCACAGACCATTTGTAAATTGGTGATAGGTGCAGAAAGATCATTTTGGTTCTAAAAATCAGTGGCAGCCTTGCCTATCCAGTGCAAAGGATATTGTTGTTTAGTCAGCAAAGTTTCCTGAAACTGGTATAAATTTTGTCAGATTTAGCTTTGGATCAGGTTTAGCATTTATTCTGATTAGGCTACACCTAGATGGTGTAGAAAAATAATATCCATGTAGTAACAACTCTAACATTGAAAAAAACCTGGCTTCAAGTCATTCAATGAACTCCCTGGACATCCTGATCCCACATTTAACCAATAGAACAAATAGGCTTCTTCTCAGTTTTTGTATGCTTCTTACATATAATTGGTGGCCCATGAATGTTCCAGAATTTTGGATGTAGACTTAGTATCTCAAACTTATCTCCCACAGTCCACATGCAGCTCTCCATCACATCTTACTGATACATATAGCAGGAGAGAATATTAAGGCAGCAGATGCTCTTTGCCAGGTGCTATAGATCAGGGGTGAAATCTAAAAATTTTCCCTACTGGTTCTGTGGGCGTGGCTTAATTGGTGGGCGTGGCTTGATGGTCAGATGACTGGGTGTGCGTGGCCAATAACAATAAATAATAAAAATAATAAACGAAGTATACAAAGAGGTACCAAAAACCAACTTTCACACTGTACACGCACACAACACAACAGAACACAACTGACTCACACACAATGTAAAAGCAGCTGCACTTCCCCCAAAATGGCCCCACAACAAGCGGGAACCTCACACTTTCACACTTTACACACACTCAAAACAACACAACTGACTCTCACCCACACATAAAAATGCCACATACAACTTTGTGAGATTGTGTGTTTGTGTAGTTAGAGTGAAACACTACAGAAACACACCAAATCTCAGAAAGCTGCACAAATATTTTATTTTATTATTTTATTTATTTATTTATTTAGATCAGTAACTTTAACGTTTGTGGACTTCAACTTCCAGAGTTCCTTAGCCAGCAAAGCAGGCAGATTGAGTTGCTCAGGAGGAGATGGATTTTAGGCAGGCAGTTGCTAGCTGATGCAACTGATTACAGTAGCTGAAGTAAAGCATGGTTTTGCCAGCACGAAAGGAGCAATAATTATAGGTATGTGAGGAGGGGGGATTGGGTGGGCATGGGTGGGGGCTCTTGTAAGTGGGGGCTGTTAAAAAATGATTTTAAAAACCTGTGATGATCAGGAAACTTATCTGGGATCACACGAGGCTGGCTCCAGGAGATTATCAACACTTCTTTGTTGGAAGGGGTTTTCCCTGCCGCCTTGAAAGAGGCGGTGGTGAGACCCCTCCTCAAGAAGCCCTCCCTGGACCCAGCTATTTTGGGTAATTATCGTCCAGTCTCCAACCTTCGCTTTGTTGCGAAGGTTGTAGAGAGTGCTGTGGCGCGACAGCTACCCCAATACCTGGATGAAGCCGTCTATCTAGACCCGTTCCAGTCCGGCTTCCGACCCGGGTACAGCACGGAGACAGCTTTGGTCGCATTGGTGGATGATCTCTGGAGGGCCAGGGACAGGGGCTATTCCTCTGCCCTGGTCCTATTAGATCTCTCAGCGGCTTTTGATACCATCGACCATGGTATCCTGCTGCGCCGGTTGGGGGGATTGGGAGTGGGAGGCACCGTGTATCGGTGGTTCTCCTCCTATCTCTCTGACCGGTCGCAGACGGTGTTGACAGGGGGGCAGAGGTCGACCGCGAGGGACCTCACTTGTGGGGTGCCGCAGGGGTCGATTCTCT